>NC_092379.1:8929771-9529771 GCF_030028105.1 Mobula birostris | reverse complement strand
AACATACAAAAATGTTTCATGTTATTAGGTAGTTAAAAATGTTGCGAAATTTTACCCTTAATAATGGACTTACCCAGGTATGAGATTTCTACAGGAAGGAAAACACATGCTGCAGAGGCTCTGCCTCTAATTTACCATCATAAAGTGTCAAGGGAGTGGTTAGAAAAATTGAGAATTGCTGAAGTTGTTTGACTACTAAACACTGCTGCTCCACAGAATTGCACCCTCCAGCTCCTATTTTATTGCCACTATACTCATCACAGTGTGGCACAATTCCACTCGTAACCGGTTGGATTGTATCTCAAATAACGACGAGCCGCAGTAGAGGAAGGAGAAAGACAGATTGGTAACATGGTGTCATGAACCTCTCCTTCAGTGTCAGCAAAACCAAACAGCTGGGGCTTGATTTCAGGAATGGCGCTATGCACATCCTCCTCTTGTGTGCATCAACGAAGTAAAGGTTGAGAACAGTGAGACCTCCAAATTCCAAGGAGTAAACCTTACCAAAGAGTGTCCAGGTACACCAACAGAGCTGTCACGCAGCAATGGTTTGCCAACTCCATATCGTCCTCAGCAGTCGAAACCAATGTCATTCATCCCCGTCAACCCTCACCAATTTTTACTGATGCACCACAGAACAAACTCTAACTTGATGCATTACGGCGTGGTAAATGCTGTGCACATGGCAGCAATTTGGTAGCTCAGCCTCCTCTTTATGGACTCTGTCTATATTTTTCTCTGCCGTAGTAAAACAACCTGAATAACGAAACCCCACACGGACGTTCTCTCTTCCTCCCTCTTCCATCCGTTGCAAAAGCCAAAAGGAACGTACTGACTGCTTCAAGGAGAGTTTCTACCGAGCTGTAATAATATTAATGGATGCTACCACAGAAAAAAGACGCATTCTTGTCTTTGCGATCTATCTCGCTATTATTCTCACTTTAGTGTTATTTTCTCTGCAGCTTTTAGAAGTTTTTCTCCATTTGTTGTCGTTTACCTTGTTACTCATGATTAAATTGTGTACTGCACGCGAACAAAAATATAAACACACACCGTTCTTTACCTCACTCCACACCCACTCACACCATTATCACACTACCAAAACCAACACCACACACACACACACACACACACACACACACACACACACACACACACACACACACAGCCACATAGAAGGACTCCCTCTGTCTCTCATTTTTTTATTGCAGGTAACCTGGCCGTGATTGTGGTATTGCTCCGCAGGCGTTGCGGTCTCTCCAGATGCATCACTGTCTACCTGCTATCCATGGCAGTGACCGATCTCCTGGTCGTCATCACCGGCGTGATATGTCACCGGATTGTTCCCATGCTTTTACCATTCAATATTTTGACCACAGTTCCGGCCTGCATTACAAACTTCGTGTTAGCATTTATAATAAGAGACTGCTCCGTCTGGGTAACGGTGATGTTCACGTTTGATCGGTATGTGGCTATTTGCTGCCAGAAATTAAAGACGAAATATTGCACGGAGCGAACGGCGAATGTGGTGATCGGAACGGTTAGTGCCATCAGCTGCTTCAAAAGTGCATTTAATGCTTTTGTATATGAAGTTCCAAATAAAAGTGAGCGCACACAATGCATGCTTAAATCCGTATATTATACCTCACCTGCTTGGATAGCATTTGACTGGATCGATAGTATTTTAATCCCATGTTTGCCATTCGTTCTAATCTGCCTATTCAATTTCCTAACCGTCAGGCATATTTTGAGGGCCATTAGAATCCGCAGGAGACTCCAGAGCGGTGGGAACACTGAGAGTCAGAATGACCCTGAAGTGAACAGTCGTAGGAAGTCCATCGTCCTGCTGTTAAGTATCTCGGGCATCTTTATAGCCTTGTGGCTGCTACCGCTGGTAACCTTCCTCTACATTCGCATTGCCAATATCGCTTACTTTACAGGCTCCAATTTCAGTGAATCAATTCTTCCTCTGCAAGAAAGCGGGTACATGCTTCAGTTCCTGTGTGCTTGTGTGAACCCATTTATTTATGCCGGGACACAGAGTAAAATCAGAGACGAGATAAAACTGGGACTGAAATATCCATTGACTCTCCTTAACAAATTATTGTAGGAAGCATACTCTTTGTAATTTTTACCATCTCTAACACTTCATCCGGAAGATGTTTCCTCATACTCAGAACCCGTTTTCCTCGCTGATGGTGAATTCTGCGCTGTGAAACAGATAGTCCCTTTAGCTTTACGTTGGTCAATTGATTCATAAGTTATGTTCGGTAGAAAGACGTACAGTCTATAAATCAGTGCATTCTAATAAATAAAGGACAGTGGATGTAGACAAACCAATTATTTTACTCTTGCCATGAAGTCGATAGAATGAAGCGTGTCATTTTGTGAAGCTGCTCTACATCCTCCGATTTGTGAACTGGCATTTCTCGGCTGAATCAGTATGTCAAAGTACAACTTTTTAACCAGAGAGTAGTCAATCTATGGAGTGCTCTGCCACGGACTGCCGTGTTGGCCATATTCGTGAGTACATTTAAGGTGTATGTTGATCGTTTTATGATCGGTCAGCGAATCAAATGATATGCGAGAAGGCAGGTGCATGGGTTATCTGGGATCCGGGACCGTCCATGATGGAATTGTGGAGTAGATCCGATAGGTTGAATGGTCTACTTCTGGTCCTATGTCTTTATGGTCTTATGGTGTTATGACCTCGAGCCATCGGGATCGAAATGCAGCATTTGAACTGCTAATGAAAGTGTAAAACGAAGTGAGGCGTCCAATATAAGTGCAATGCGCTGTAAGCTTTCACTGCTAATGTAAGGGCCTCCCTGTAATGTTTTATTGTGAATGTAATGGTTTCTCTACAGCAGCATATTTGGGTTATGACAAGAGATAACGGGGACTTGGAAATTTGTACCATCCAATGTGGGTCTTTCTTGTGGGTCGGAGCGGAGGAATTCGCGGTCTTTGTCGAGGAGGAATGACAAGAGAAGACGCGAATGAACAGAGTTGGTTGACCACCAGATAGAGTAGACTTGCAGCAAGGGTCCGAGGGTCGGCGACTCTCGGAAGAGGTTGCCGGGGACGAATGGATGGAACCGTGAGTTCCAACATTGCACATTAGACTATTTCATGAGAATGGACCCTTTTCCTTTTTTGGTTTATTTACTAACTTTATAGTAAAATTAAAAAATTATAAAACCCTATCGTTTAATTGCATATTGTTTACTGTTTGTTCGTTCGTGGTACTGATTTGTGACAGGGGGCACATCACGCAGCATCCACCCAAATGGAATTTCTGAAGTTTGGCCGTCGGGGACTGGCTCCCCCTAGAGTAAGCCACTAGCCGAAACTAGGGTTACAATTGTGGGGTGTCGTCGTGGATTGATTTCGTAGAATGCTGTATTATTACCGTGAGCATTGAACCAGTTAGGTAGATATTCGTACTCCGGATGAATTGTGAATTCGTCTGTTAAGTACTGTTAAAGTTGCAATTGCGGAACAGAGGCTTGCTAAAATGGTGGGCGCAGCCCGCGTTTTAATGCAGACCAGTGCTGATGTAGCGGTGGCGTAGCAGGCCGAATATAAAGTCGAGTTTACCGTAGCTGGGGGAAGAAATTACAAAGACAGAGTTCTATCAATTCTGAGGAGTGAGGGGAAGGAGTAGTCGGATTTGGGATGTTTAATTAGTCCCTCGACCCCTTAGCACTCTGGTGAATAATTGGAAAATTGCCCAGGTTCAAAGTCCCTACTATGGCAGGCTCCGCTTGTTTTCTGGAATAACGCCCACCCCTGAAGGAGAAGAGGAATATGTGACTTGGGCGGAGCAGAGTTCTCAGTGGTTAGATCAGCTTTGATGACGTAAGTGACAAAGATTGGTTGAGAGTTTGAGCGGGCGGGCTGCCAATGTTGTGAGAGACTTCAGCTTCCGGCATCCAGTAGCTAAAGCTGTCGAGTGCATGAAAGCGCTGGAAAACGCTTTTGGCCCGACAGGAAGCCCAGATGGAGCTCATGTTGGGGTTTCAGACCGTGCGTTAAGAGAAGCGGGAGAAGCTTTCTGCTTACATTTTTCGGCTAGAGAGGCGCAGATGGGTCATTCAGGTGGCTGAGGTGGATCAGTTAAGAGTGGATCAGAGAGCCAAGGGCGCCCAGTCCCAGGACCTGATTGCTTGAGGTCTTCTACAGACTCGTAAGACGCGCCCATACCTCTTTTGTTGAGCTGATCAGAGAGGTACGGGAGGAGAAGGACGCGTCGGAAGAGCGGACAGGTTCCTTCAGCATGGTACCGTCCTGGGTAGTGGTCCCCTGTGGTGAAATGACCATGGATAGCCTGTCCAGGATAGCCTCCTTGTTCGTCCGGACCTTGTTGAAAAGGGTGGCGTTTCAGTTTTGGTAGGGACCAACACACCTCTTGTGAGGAGGCTCATGGGGGCCTGCAAGGAAAAGGCTGGCAACATTGAGGAGAAATGACAGGAGAATCTGGCAACATTGTCCGTGCACCCGGAGTTTCGAGCTACTTTTGAGGAAGTGCGTGTCTGCATTGGGTGGTCCATCCATTCGAAGCTAGTGGCGGTACGGCCCCGGTAAGTAGCGAGAGTGATGGTGACCCCCAGATTTCCTGGAGTGCCTGAGGGCGAGGCATTGTTTGTGGATGCTCCGGAAGACCACGAGGGGGAGTTGGGATTTCCTGCTGATTTACAAGTGAGACCTGAAGTGAACAAGCCCTCGGTTGTACAGGCGGGCAGGATGGCAGTGATTGTCAGGGACATTACGAAGAGGGAGCTTACCTTCAAGCGGGGGATGCCCCTGGAGCATCTGTTCCCGGTGACGGCAATATCTACTGTCCCTGTGAGTGAAGACAGGGAGAAACTATTGGAAAAAGGTGAAAAGTTGACAGCTGAGTCATTCAACTTCGGGGGCTCCCCGGTTCCTGCCGGTTGGAAGAGAAGGTTGGTAAGAGAATATGCTGAATCTGGAAGGTGTCTTTTCCACTGACGAGCTTGTTGTGGATTGTTCCAAGAACACTCGTCATACTATCCGGATGACCAAGGGCACCCCGTTCAGAGAGAGGTCGCGAAGACTGGCCCCTGCAGAGGCGGAAGACGTTCAGCATCATTTGTGTAAGTTGAAGGAGGCTGTGATCATCACCGAGCCCCGAAGCCCCTGTGCATCCCCAATAGTAGTGGTCCGAAAGAAGAATGGGAAGGTACGGATGTATGTGGGCTATAGGTCTCTGAACAGGCGCCCTGTCCCTGAAGGGTATATGGTGCCGAGCATCGAAGACGCGCTGGCCTGTCTGAGTGGTGCGAAGTGGTTCAGTGTGCTGGCCTTGTGATATTACCAGATCCCGATGAGTGAGGCCGACAAAGAGAAGACGGCATTTATATATCCCCTGGAATTCTTCCAGTTCGAAAGTATGCCCCAGGACGTATCGGGAGCTGCTGCAAATTTCCAGCGGGCTATGGAGAAGACGGTGAGGAATATGAACTTGCCTGAGGTATTGGTGTATCTGGATGACCTCATGGTGTTTGGATCCACCTTGGAAGAACATGAAGCGAGGCTACCAAAGGCGCTGGGCCGCCTGAAAGCTGAAGGGTTAACACTTTCCGTGGACACGTGCCAGTTCTGCAAAACGTCTGTTCGCTAAGTTGTGCACATAGTCTCACGTGGTGGAGTAGCTAGGCTGGCTAAGATAGAGGTGGTGACCCCTTGACCAAGACCCCAGAATGTGATCGTTCTGCGCTCGTTCCTCGGGTTCGTGAAAGGCTACGCGACAGTGAGTCACCCGTCGAATCAGTTTCTCTGCGGTTACCCTCCCTTGGAAAAGAAAGGAGAGGGGAAAAAGGACAGGAAGGTAGAGAATATCTCAGCTCTTCGGAGCCTTTTGGACCGAGGTGAAAGGCATAATGTGAGGAGGCCTTTCACTCGCTGATGGAGCTGCTGACCGAGGAGCCGGTGCTGGCTTTTGCAATCCCCGATTGCCGTATGTAATGCACACAGATGCTAGCCGAGAGGGCTTAGGGGACGTCCTGTATCAGGATAATTGCACTGGCTTGAACCCGTTGCGTTAGTCAGCCGGAGTCTGTGGCCCTCCGAGAAAAAAACTATCCCACGCACAAGTTGCAATTTCTGGCGTTGAAATGGGCGGTAGCGGATAATATGAGCTACTACCGTTGTGCGGCCAAGTTTGAGGTGAGAACGCACAACGACCCTCTAACTTATATTCTGACATCGGCGAAACTGGATGCCACATGTCATCGGTGGTTGGTGGCGTTGTCTGACTATGATTTCAGTCTGAATACCGGCTGGGATGCAGTAACATTGATGCTGATGCTTTGTCCCGATGGTCGCAGGAGGGACTAGACAGGGACAAGGAGTGGGAGAGCGTTCTTGCCCCGGGGTGAAGGCCATCACAGTGAAGACAGAGGGAAAGGAGGGGCAGGATCGAACGGTGGATCAATTGAGAGCTTCTGATGACGCTATTCCTGAAGTTTACTGTAACCTGACGTTTCTGAAGACAAAGCTACTGCCGGAATTTTGTTCTGGGGAAATAGCAGCTACTCAGCGAGTTGATCCGTGCATCCGTACCATTTGGTCTGCGGTCGAAAAGGGAGACATGGCTCAGGCAGAGAAGACGAAACACGTAGCGGTGCCTCCATTACTGAGAGAATATAGCATCGGTTGGAGTTGCGGAACCAGATCCTATACCGGACCGACCTCGGCATTGCCAGCTGGTTCTACCGGAGAAGTATTGGAAGCTTTGAAGTCACTTCATGATATTCTGAACATTTGGGGTTGGAAAAGACCTATGGATTTCTCAGAGACCGGTTTTACTGGCCCGGAATGAAATCGGAGGTCGAAGACTACAGCAAGTCGTGCATTCGATGTATACGGCGGAAGACGCTGCCTATGTGGACAACTCCTTTGTCCCACTCGCAGAGTGCGGGTCCCTGGACCTGTTGCATATGGATTTCCAGATAGAACCAGATGCCAGCAACACGGTGAATGCCTTAGTCATCACGGACCACTACACCACATTTGTGCAGTCTTTTTCTACCAAGGAGAAGAGGGCGTCAACTGCTTGTGGGAGAAGTGTTTCATTTATTATGGCTTCCCAGGGGGATACATAGTGATCATGGACGGGACTTCGAGAACAGACTCATCCAAGAGTTACTGGGTATGCATGGAATCGAGCGGCTGAAGACACCACCCGATCATCCGCAGGGTGATCCCCAGCCAGATAGATTTAATCGGACCTTACTAGACATGCTCGGGACCTGAGAGATCAGCACGAAGAGCAGATGGTGTCAACATATTAGTCATCTGGTCCACAGTTACAATTCTACCCGGAATGAAGCTACCGGGTACTTAGCATACTGTATGATGTTTGGGCGAGAGGCGAGGTTGCCCATGGACCTTTGTTTTGGAACGCACGAGGGCGACTTACCACCGAAGGCTTATCGAAGTGCGTGTCTGATATGTGAAGAGAGCTGAAAAGGGCTTATGAATCTGCTGGGGTCGAGGCTTCCAAGCAGAATCAAGAAAATAAGAGGAGGTCTGATTAAAAGGTAAGGTTCTCCCAACCCCTGCCGGGAGAAGGAGTCCTCATAAATAATTTAGGGCTACCTGGGAAGCATAAGTTGGTTGACCGCTGTACGGCTACGCCCTATGTGTTGGAGAATCAGATGCCAAACCTACCAGTTCTCCAAGTGAAAGAAGAGGATGGGAATGGGTCCGTCAAGTTTCTCCATCGGAACCACCTGCTGCTCCTTGGACAAGAGGTGCATCTAGACACAAAGCCCGACCTGGAGCCTCTACCTAGTAAGAGTACTGTGAAGAAACACAGGACGGTTGCAGGGCCAACAACAGGAGAGTTTATATTGACCCTTACCCCTGAGAGGGACACTGATTCTGAGGAAGAGGACCTGGATGTGTGGTATATGCTGCCCTTAGCTAATTCCCCATTGATTGAGGAAGAGACTTCAAGCCCTCCTCCAGCCGAGTCGGGTGAAGCAGCGAAGGAGGGAAAGCTATCTCTGGACAGCCTGGGTTGTAGTGGGACCCTGCAAGGGATAAAACGGGGTTTCACCACGGGAGAGAGGGGCCAGGTTGCCGGTGGGCACGAGTGAGAGGTCGGGGGAGGCCCCGCCAGGAAGATCAGAAGTATCCCCAGAGGTGTCGGAGCCCAAGGAGATAGGTAAGGAGAAACGGAAGTCTCAGAGAATTAGGAGATCACCGAATAGGCTGGTCTACGTAGTACTGGGGGAACAGAGGGTGATAACTACCTTTTTTCTGCTGTTATATCACTGCGTTTTACACCTGAGTTGTAATTTGTGTTTTGCAGAAAGGGTTGGCGAAGTATCTCAGCGTCATGGGAACATGACTAAATTTGGTGGGGGCGGAGTGTAAAGTGCTGTAAGGTGTCAGTGCCAATGTAAGGGCTACCTTGTAATGCTTCACTGCTTATGTAAGGGCCTCTCTGTAATGTTTCGCTGCTGATGTAATGGTTTCTCTGTAGCAGCAATGTTTGTGTTTTGACTAGAGATAACAAGGAATTTGAAATGCATGCCATCCAGTGTGGGTCTTTCCTGTGGGTCTGAGAGAAGAGATTCGACGTCTTTTGTCATCGAGAGATGAGGAGAGAAGACGCGAATAGAGAGTGTTGGTAGACAGCCGGACGGAGTGGACTTGGAGCGAGGGTCAGAGGGTCGGCGACGCTCGGAAGAGTTCGACGGGGAGCCAACGGATGGAACTGTGAGCTCCAACGTTGCGCATTAGACTGTTTCATGAGAATGGGCCTTCTTCCTTTTTCGTTTCTTTACTAACCATACAGTGAATTTCAGAGTTATAAATCTCGATCGTTTAATTACATATTGTGTACTCTTTGTTATTTCGTGGGTACTGATTTTTAACAGAGGACACATCACGCAGCATCCACTCAAACAAAGTTTTTTACTTTTGGCCGGGGCAGTGGCTGTCTTCCCCTAGATTAGGCCGCTTGGGGAACCTAGGGTTACAGAAGGCAGCGACGATTGCTCGCAGACGGAGGGGGAGAACCCCACGTCGGTGCATAGTCTACTTTCCTGGGTGGTATCTTTTCTAATTTTTGACTGTTCATGTAGAGTCAGGGAAAGTTTGTGAGAATGAGCACAGGTATTCGGTTGTGCAAATTCACCTGCGCTTTCTTTGAGACAATAAAGGTTGTTGGAGTAAATAAAGAATCCAAAATCTCCCTGGCAATCTAGAACATACGAAATGGCCTATACATTCCTTTCTTCTGCCTCTCTCCATTCTTGAACAGTGAAATGACAGTTAAAGTGTCTAGTCATTCGATGCCTTTCTCGAATTCATTGAGTGACGAAAAATCATTGTTAATGCCTCCACAGTTTTCTGTAGATAACTGATCGTCACCACTGATTATTACAGAATTGTCTTCCCTAGAAGGACTAGAGGATCAATCTCTTCGTTTGGGTCAACAGGAGACTCAAGTTGCATGGCATTGTTGACATGCAGAATAATCTGGGGCTCGATATTTAGTGGTAACCCAGCCAAAATGAAGAATAAGAGGAAGTCAAGTCTAAAGACCTGGATTGTTTTGATTGGAGGGGATTCCTCCAGAAATACGTATTGTGGAATTAGACGCAATACGAGAAGTATGCTGGTAACAATAGCAGTGATGGCAAGGCCACCGCCGAAGATCTTCGGAAGATTACTTAAGAGAAATTGTCAGAAGCAAATTGCAGTTGGCTGTCTAATTAATTATTGGGTAGATTGCAGGCAGAAAGCTAAAATAGAGCAAGAAATGAATACGGGAGAATGTTGGTAGTAAGTTCAAACACAGAGAGAAATAACAGAAGAGATAAATGTAGAATATCAGCAGAAAGTTAAAGCCTGTGACAGCTAATGTCACATATTCACCACTCTCTGAGTGAACAAATTACTCCTCAACACCGTTTCAAAATTATGTCCCTCTATTCAGAGGCTCTACCGTTTGCTCTTAGACTCCCCCGCCATAGGCAACATCCTCTCCACATCCACTCTATCGAAGCCTTTCAGTATTCGATAGCTTTCAATGAGGTCACCCCTCATTATTCTGAATTCCCGTGGATACAGTCTCAGAACCATCAAATGCATTTCATATTGGAAGACGTACAAACCTGTAATCATTTTAGTTAACCTCCTTGAACCCTCTCGTGGTTTAGCACATCACTTCCAAGATAAGGGGTCCAAAACTGCTCACAGTACTCTAGTTAAGGCCTCGCCAATGTTTTATAAATCTCAAAATTGCATCTTTGCATTCATATTCTAGACATCTTGAATTGAATGCGAACAACGCATTTGTCTTCCTCACCACAAAGTGAACCTGCAAAGTAACATTTAGGGAATCCTGCACAAGGACTCCAACGTCCCATATTGCCCCAGTTGTTTTAATATTTTCCCTCCATCTGGAAACTACTCAGCTCTTTCATTTCTTCTACCTATCTGCGTGACTATCCTTTACCCCACATTCTATTCCAACTGCCACTTCTTTGCCTATTCTCCTAATCTGTCTAGGCCCATCTGCAATCTCTCTGCGTCCTGTCCTCAAAACTACCTGACCTTCCACTTTCCCCCGTATCATCTGGAACTTTTTCAACAAAGCTATAGATGGTATCATCCAAATTACTCGCATATAACTGAAAAAGAACTGGTCATAACAGCGACCTTTGAGGAACACCAGAAGTCTTCGGCAGCCAACCAGAAAAGATTCTGTATATTCCCACACTTTGCATCCTGTCGGTCAATCACTCTCCTATGCATTTTCTAACCTTCCTGGTAATGTCACCGGCTCATAGTTTGTGCGGCAGGTTGATGTGTGAAACCTTGTCAAAGGACTTCTGAAAATCCAAATACACAACATCAACCGATTCTCCTATCTCTTTCCTGCTTGTTATTTCTTGAATGAATTCCAATAGACTTTTCAGTTACGATTATCCCTTGAGGAAACCATGGAAATCGGAAGATAGAGGCTGCGCAATGAGGGAAAAACAACTTAAAGAGGAGCTTGCTGCTTTACAGGCGTGGAACATTGTGGATTGGACAAGAATGTACCAATGGCAGTTACAGTGTTAAAGCTGGTAAAAGGAGAGTAAACAAGAAGAGAAAGCCAATGTAGCTGGTACCGTATTGGAGGATTGAAGAAACAATACAGAGATTTTAAGGAGCCAGGAATATAATACAGAAATTAGTATACGAAAAGGAACGCACAATGGGAGATAATAAAAAGAGTTTAAAGCAGATACAAAAGCTGCAGGGCAAGCTATCTGCACAGATAGAAATAATACATGCTTCTGGATCTGAAAAAGGTGAGGAGGTAGCATAGCGAGGTTTTGATTGGAGTGATAGCAGATAAGGAGAAGTTTATCGGCGGGAGGAGAGAGAGCAGCGCGCTGCGCCTGCGCAGTCCTCCGGTGAAAAGTGATATCCGTTAAATAAGGGCCTTGGACAATTCTGATTTGATGGAGACAGACGTGAAATCACAGAGGAACATCTGGAGAAATTTCTGAAACGCCTGTTCGCTGCTGTTGTTACTGAGCGGTCGTGAATCTTCCGGAGGGAAGGCCTCAAAACCCCGGCTTTGCCTGCATTTGGCGACCGAGATTGAGGTCGAATCGTTCGGACAGAGATGCCGCTGAGTACTCGGTTTCGGAGAGCTGATCGGAGGCTCGACGTTTTCGGACGACTCAGAGTCGGACTGTGTTCGGGCATGGCATGGAGAGTTTTTCTTCCTTCTCCCGTCTGCGTGAGATGTGGGACAATTGAGAGACTTTGAACTTTTTACTGTGCTCATGGACTCCATCAAGTTATGGTATTGTTGCACTGTTGTAACTGTATGTTATAATTATTTGGTTTTGTTAGTTTTTTCAGTCTTGGTCTGTCCTGTGTTTTGTGATATCACACCGGAGGAAATATTGTATCATTTCTTAATGCATGCATTACTAAATGACAATAAAAGAGGACTGCATGTCTTCATAATCTAATCATGTGTTTCACGAAAAAACAATGAATTGACATATTCTACTGCTCTGAAAAGAATTTGCAGGAGTTCTTCTCTTTTAATGTGTCGCACCATTTAGGGGTTCATGAATGTAATCTCTTGTTTCCTTTCTTTCTTGATAAAATATGTTTCAACGTGCTAATTAACATATATTCTAAGTTTTGTAGTTACATGCGAAGATCCTGAAGGAAGAAAAGTACCAACCTGATGGCATGAACATCGACTTCTGTAACTTCCGCTAGGCCCCACCTCCCCCTCTTACCCCATCTGTTACTTATTTTTATGCACACATTCTTTCTCTCACTCTCCTTTTTCTCCCTCTGTCCCTCTGAATATACCTCTTGCCCATCCTCTGGGTCCCCCCCCCCCTTGTCTTTCTTCCCGGACCTCCTGTCCTATGATCCTCTCGTATCCCCTTTTGCCAATCACCTGTCCAGCTCTTGGCTCCATCCCTCCCCCTCCTGTCTTCTCCTATTATTTTGGATCTCCCCCTCCCCCTCCAACTTTCAAATCCCTTACTCACTCTTCCTTCAGTTAGTCCTGACGAAGGGTCTCGGCCTGAAACGTCGACTGCACCTCTTCCTACAGATGCTGCCTGGCCTGCTGCGTTCACCAGCAACTTTGAGGTGTGTTGCTTGAATTTCCAGCATCTGCAGAATTCCTGTTGTTTACCAATGTGAATATTTGTTTTCCTTGTTGGTATAAAGTTGTTTCTTTCTCAGTTTTCCATGGAATTGAGAAAAGAAGGAGATCCGGACTCTACCCAACCCATGTGAGATCCAGGTTCAGGAGATGTCGATTTCTGAATCTCTATTCTGGATATGAGATATTCATATTTCAGAGGGAAATGGGCATTCGGGGAAACTTCGCATTGGTGGACAGTTAAATTGGGGATTTAAAATTAACATTTTGGAAGATTGTGATATTTTGGGAACAATACTGGAAGTTACCTTTACAAACAAGACCACTTGCTTTTGACGAACATCAGTATGTTTCTCTTCACTTTTGACAATGTGATCTTCAGGTAAATAGTTTCTTTGAGTAAATAGTTTGATGCAACCATGGTGTATGTCATGTAAATTAGACATGAAAGAACTAATGTATCTAGCTACAGATGGACGTTCGAATTAAAATATCTCGTTCAGTGAGCCATGGCACTGCAGGGTTGAGATGTAATTGTAAAATATATTAAAGTTTCCATTTTCCTTGCAGTTAAGCTTCAATATAACGAAGCACCGTGTGGGCGTCCTGGGACGATCGCAAACTATCTCGAGAGAACATATGTATCAAAATAATCAGGGAGGACGCGAAAGGAGTTGAGAAAGCCAGTTCCAAGAGCAAAGATACGAACAAAGGCAGGAAGTTATTTAAAAAAAATAGTAGATTGTTCTTCATCAAAGTTCTAATTTCATAGTAGAAGTAGTACAGGATGGTGAGAGGAGAAATCGGTGAAAGATATAGGTAGATGATAAACATGATCAGGAAAAGTACATTTCCGATGCAATAAAATTCTAGAGGTGACATCATCCAGATTCGCAAAGGAAATAATTATAAGTCAGTCTTTAGGTCAATTTATTGTGTAGCTTTTAGGTAATACTCTCCTTGGTAGGATTACAGTTCTGTATGATTACATTCATGTGAATATTGAGTGGAACACTGATTCACACACGAACAACATCCATTGGGATCGTTATACCAAACCATTACCGAAGGTATTTTCAATTATTATAGATTTTCCACAGGAGGACAAATACATCGGGAGAGTAGAATGGGGAATGTACCAAAAGATACAAGTTTCTGTCTGTGCCTAGGACCTTCAATGTTTTCAAAATTATTGCAAAAATAATTACAACAATAAATAAATAACTGAAACTACAGAAGAGCGTAAACGTAGTGAGACACATCGTCATACAAAGGGGGTGGGATTATTGTTAGAAGTACAGGAGAATTTATCAGTTTAGTACTATGGGACCAGCACATGGAGCTATTTTTGATCTAACTGAATTGATGTTGCCTGAAGGTTCTCGCCTACAATTAGACAGTTATTCACTTATGATCCTGGGAGATAACTAAGCAGAAGTGAGCTTAAAGCAGTCACACATAGAAGAAAGTGAGGACTATTGGAATTAGTGGAAGCATTAGGAATAGCAGCAGTCAATACCTGAGCTGTAGCAGAATTAGAAACACAGAAACATTTGCTTCAACATAAAATTCGGGACATTACTGGAGGAATATTATTTACAACTTATTTCAATTGGTTGGATACGTCCCAGGTAACTCTGTATACATTCAGTTTCGTGAAGTGTCTTGAAGATACTACGAATCTGATTATCCTCTTCACGGGCCTTACTTCTAAGAGAAAGCATAGGGCTGAGAACAGTGCTACATACATTAGATGGATATTTCCCATGATTGGCAAACATTATTAGAAATTGATGCACATCAAGTGCCAAATTAGATCGCAGACGAGGAACTAAAATGGCTCGGAGAAGTGCACTCTTATATCACCTCAGAAACCTTACACTAACAATAGAGTACTGGATGGCCATGACGATGATAAAGGAAGGTTTTATGTTGGTGCAGTGTTCCACACTCCGTAATATATTAAAAATAAACCTACCCTTCAAAAAGAGTCCACAAGGTGTGAAAATATCTTGAGACTACCAAGAATGTCCTTAAATAACCCAGCAACACATTTTATAGTTATTGAAATGTATAGATATATAAAGATGTCATTGGTAGCGCCCGGACGACAAAGCAGCAAATTAAGAATTGTTCCAGTAGTTACGAAAATTTTTCATTCTCTATTATGCCCGTAAATAATCAGTGTTCCATTCAATATCGGACAGACATATAGAAACCGCAGCCAGGAATTATACAAAGGGATGTAAACAATGTTCTTTGGAAAGTTACAATGTCTCAATTTGGAACGCGTCTTTGGATCTGGCGATTAGAAGACGAAATTTCTCTCAGCTAGCAGTAGACAAGGCAGCGAATTGGAAGCTCACAATCCAATGCAGTAATATGGGTCAATATTTGTTGGACAATGTTGTTACCGAGTTGCCAGTGATTCTTCACTTGTCTGCAGATTGGACACGATTTGTGGAAGAAGAAAGGCTTAACGCGCACGTCTCCCAAAATGTAACTACTCCTTGCGGCGACGCAGACCACAACAACTGTGATTGGTCCGCTTGGTAACATCGCATTTCCTCCTACGCATTTCCGGTTGCTTGTCCTTCGACGCCATTTCAGAATTGAGGGAGAAGAATTTCTTGTTCAACATCTATTAGCTGTAACTCCAACATGATGCGCTCAGTTTCAATCGCTATTTTTTGAAGTACAGGAAGAAACTCAACACAGGGGCATAGAAACTCCACCGCTAACTAGAGTTTTGGCGGTGAATTTCAGAGCGACCCAGGCACACCAACGCAGAAGCATAAATGCTTACAATGGTGTAGGCCACTTGCGTAGGCTACGGCTTAAGTTACGGCGGAGCCCGTACGCACAAGTATAAATCAGCCTTTAGTCTCCAGGTATGAGTTATGGAATTGGGTTTAAATATACAAATACATCTATGAATGATGATAGTATTGGCAGTTGCTGTAATTCTTATTTTACGTACGCTGATAATTGTATTGCTTGATGTGCAGCAACTTGTGAAGGTGAAAGGCTGAAATTGTGCAAAAGATAGTATTTTGTAAAACAAATTCGACTATTGCCGGTAAAATGAAAATATGAGTTCAGTAAGTAATTGTGACCCTTATATAATGTAAGTGTAGCACAGCTTCTGAGCAGTTCTGACTGACATGTGGGTAATCAACAGCATGAGAGGAAGAAATGATCCTGAGAAAAATATCTTCGAATTGTGAGGAGGCAGATGTTGAAACAACTACAAACCAGTAAATTCGAATGAATGGTTTACAAATTTACTTTGAGGTCTAATGAGGTGGAATGAATAGAGGCTGCCATTTGTGAAACTTCTCTGTGTCTTTCATTTAGTAAACACGTTGTGCTCGGCTGGATCAGCATTTTAAAGTAGACATAATGATGCTTCAGGTAATCTGCTGGACTGGTGACCATTTCAATATAAGAATTTATTTGTAAGGTGCTCTTTGGTATGGAATAGTATGCAGGTTTATGAATGGTGAAATCTGTGTCATCCTTGTGATATTCAAGCTGGTTACTGGTTTGGTAACTTACATAGAATGAAGAGCCATAAAGTACCAGCTGTCACTTGCGGAAGAGGGCAATATATTGATGCTAGCTCGGACCAGACCTAATACAAAGGTGTCACAAGTCAGTCAGATGACCTCAAATGCAATATTTGAACTGGTAAGAACAGTGTATAAAAACGAGAGGCTTCGTATGCGAGGCAGAAACAACTCTTCCGAGACCGGCTGTCGAGGACGTGGAGAACCCCTGGTCGGAGCATAGACACCTTTCCCGGGAATAACGTGTTGTATTCTTTGACTGTTGATGGCGGGTTAGGGAAACTTAGTAAGTGTGCGCATAGGGATTCGGTTGTGTAAATTCACGTGTTCTTTAATTATGAGAATAAGGTACTTGTCATAAAATCCAGATTCCCTCTGTGCCTAACGGTTCATCTTTACTAAGGAGAAGATCCTTGTAATATCTACATAGCGAAGAATCTAGCCGCTCGTCCTAGTAGCTCCATTCTGCCAGTGAACTATTTGTTTGCATATCATTATATTTCCCCCAACATTTCTCTCCCCTCAGCATCACACCCTACAGATATGCTACCATACACCTACAGAATATGGATAACATACATTGGCTAGTGTTCCTTTCAACCTTCACACCCATTGCATGTGGGTGAAAACCAGTGCGATTAGACAAAAACATGGAAACTCCACACAGAGAGTATTGGAGGTCAGGATTGACCTTAGGTCTCCGGGGCTCCGAGGAAGCTCCAGGATCTACTGTCCCGCTCTTCCACCCACTTGTTGAATGTTAGCGGAAATAGCAATACGAAGAGCGGTCTATTGAGATTACTGACGTTACAAAGAAAGGAAAATTATGCCAGGGACTATTTACTAATATTCCAGAAAGCTTGACAAATTCACGAATGGGAAAGAGCACCGTTGCAAGGTCGGCCTGATCACAGAATAGCATTACGGCACTGGTAAGAAGGAGAAGTGAATTACTATTACTATCAATTCACTTTTGAGTATCATTAAAAATCCAGTACTGTGTAGAGGTCTTAGGCACAAATAATGTATATAGCTTGGGTGCCCAATACTTTTATACAGTACTGTACTTGCAACATGTAGCGGAGAGAGCGAGTTTTTAAATCTGGCGACAGAAAAGGATGGTGGGAAAGGCAAGGTGGAGCGCCGCGTGACAGAGTGTGGGACAGGTGGCACAGAAGTGCCATGGGTGGAGCATGGCCCAGGTGCAGACACAGCCAGCCCTGAAACACGAGGCAAGATCTTTAATTTCTCGGTAATAGGATTATTGATCACCACCGTATGTCCCCCCGGTGTTTCCCGCTCCCCCCACTGTCCATTCCCCTTTTCCCAACCATGATTCCCGTCGCCCTACCCCCTTCCCACTCTCAGTCCGCAATAGAGACCCATACTCGAATCAAGTTTATCATCACTCAAGTATGTCATTTTTTTTTTTTGGCGGCAGCAGTACAGTGCAATACGTAAAATTATTACGGCACTGTGCAAAACAACGATTATTTGCTCATCCTTGACCGTTTACTTCCGTCCACAGACGCTGCTCGATCTTATAGTTTTTCTTCAGTAGTCTGTGTTGAGCTCCACATTCCAACGGTCCCTCGTACCTCCTTTTTTAACCTTTTTTTTGACAGGGAAATAAAATTGGCAAAAGTTGCCGTGAGGATTTAAGTTAACTAAATTCCGGCGAGACGCTCTCTATAACTATTCTTTCAATATTCCAAGATCATCTTAAATATATTATCAAAGTACTTGTATGTTCCAATATACGATTCAGAAAATAATTTGTTTTGCAAGCCATTACGGAACAAAATAGCAGACAGGAACATACAAACTCTGCACTCTCAAAATTTCCCCTTTGAAGGCTTCCCACCTACCAATCACATCTTTGCCAGAGAACAACCTGTCGCAATCCACGCTTTTTAGATCCTTTCTCATTTCTTCAAATTTGGCCTTCTTCCAGTTCAGAACCTCAACCCTAGGACCAGATCTATCCTTGTCCATGATCAAATTGAAACTAATGGTGTTATGATCACTGGAACCAAAGTGCTCCCCTACCCAAACTTCCGTCACTTGCCCTAATTCGTTTCCTAACAGGAGATCCAATATTGCATCCCCTCTAGTTGGTCCCTCTATATATTGATTTAGAAAACTTTCCTGAACACATTTTACAAACTCTAAACCGTCTAGACCCCTAACAGTATGGGAGTCCCAATCAATGTATGGAAAATTAAAATCCCCTACCACCAGAACTTTATGTTTCCTGCAGTTGCCTGCTATCTCTCTGCAGATTTGCTCTTCCAAGTCTCATTGACTATTGGGTGGTCTGTAATACAATCCCACTAATGTGGCCATACCTTTCCTGTTTCTCAGCTCCACCCATAAGGACTCAGTAGACAAGCCCTCTAATCTGTCCTGCCTGAGCACTGCTGTAATATTTTCCCTAACAAGCAATGCTACACCTCCACCTTTCATTCCTCTGCCTCCATCACATCTGAAACATCGGAACCCTGGAATATTAAGCTGCCAGTCCTGCCGCTCCTGTAGCCAAGTTTTACTAATTGCTACAACATCATAATTCCACGTGTCAATCCACGCCCTCAACTTATCCGCCTTCCCCGCAATACTCCTAGCATTGAAATATATACACCTCAGAAGATTTTTACCACCACTCACAACCTTTCTATCAGCGAATTTGCTTAAACTTTCAACATCATTTATTTTCACCCCAGCCACACTGTCAGCTCTGGCACTCTGGTTCCCATCCCCCTGCAAATCTAGTTTAAAGCCTCCCCAATAGCAGTAGCAAACCTCCCTGAAAGGATATTGGTCCCCCTGTGGTTCAAGTGTAACCCGTCTCTCTTGTACAGGTCCAACCTGCCCCAGAAGAGGTCCCTATGATCCTGAAATCTGAAACCCTGCCCCCTACACCAGTTCCTCAGCCACTTGTTCCTCCTCCAGAGCATCCTATTCCTACCCTCACTGGCACCTAGCACAGGTAGCAATCCTGAGATTACCACCCTTGAGGTCCTGCTTTTCAACTTCCTACCAAGCTCTCTATACTCACTGTCCAGGACCTCTTCACTCTTCCTTGCTATGTCATTGGTACCGATGTGCACCACGACATCTGGCTGGTCACCCTTCCACTTCAGAATGTCATGCAATCGATCAGAGACATCCTTGACCCTGGCACCTGGGAGGCAACAAACCAACCTGGATTCTCTGTCACGACCACAGAACCTCCTATCTGCACCTCTAACTATCGAGTCCCCTATCACTAGCGCTGTCCTCTTTTACCCCCCTCCCTTCTGCACTGCAGAGCCAGACTCAGTGCCAGAGATCCGGCTACTGCAGCTAGTCCCAGGTAAGTCACCCCCCCCCCCCCCAACAGTATCCAATGTGGTATACTTGTTGTTGAGGGGAATGGCCGCAGGGGAACCCTGCTCTGCCTGCCCTTTCCTCTTCTCTCCCCTGACAGTGACCCAATTTCCTGTCCTCTGCTTCTTTGGGGTAACTACCTCCCTGTAGCTACGATCTATAATCTCCTCATTCTCCCGTATGATCCGCAGGTCATCCAGCTCCTGCTCCAGTTCCCTAACGCGGTTTGTCAGGAGCTGCAGCTGGATGCATTTCTTGCAGGTGTCCTTATCAGGGACACCGGATGGCTCCCTGACTTCCCACATCCTGCAAGAGGAGCATTCCAACATCCTGCCTGGCATTCTCACTGCACTAAACAATCTGAACAAATAAACTTACCGGAACCTACCCTGGCCTCTGCCTGTTCTCACCGAAGTCTGTTTGAGCCAAAGCCGTCCCACTCTGACTCAGTCCACTCCGACGATGGCCGCTACAACGATGGCCGCTGTATATGGTGGTCTACTTTTTAAACCTTGGCGCTACGTCACGCGCCTGCGTAGTGCAGACCCTTCTCTCCGAGCAGTGTTTAGAAAAAAACACGACTTTTTCTACCCGATTTCTTCACTCCTTCCCAGCTGCTTGCTTCGATTATCAAACTGCAAAATAAGAGCAATGCTATATCAACGCTGCTTTTACCTGAATTGCTACTTAGTGTAACATGAAGATTTTTGCACCCTTGTTGTAGTCTCATAATACACTTCAATTATCTTATCTCCAATTGACTATACCATTTTAATTATATATATATATATATATATTTAAAGTGTTATTTCTTTACGGTGTATTTTATCGGAAGTACTGCTCGAGCTTCTTCTTTTATAACCGCTACCACGCTACTATTCAATAGTTTTGATACATATTATGCAAATTAGTTTCATTCTGACAGTTAATACCCAAGAAGCAGTAATTTCTATTCTGATATCACTTGTATGAATGGTTTCAAACAAAATTGGGCGCCACGTTTTTATAGAGGTGTTTAAATAATAGGAAGTGTGCTTAGAGCAAAAAAAAAAGAGAAACACGAGTATTTTGAAGTCGAGTAACTTACTGACAAGTGGTCAGTAAATATAAGATGACTGTTTGATCTGGATATTTTGTATGTACAGTTTCGGTGACTAAACTGCAGGCAGGACTTGAATGCATCGGAGATGAGTATAGAGGAGATCTATCAGGATTGTTTTTGGGATAGAGAGTTTCAGTCATGAAAATACATTGAATGAATATGGTTTGTATTCCTGGAACGGAGAAGGCTGAGATCCCAACAGATGTACAGTATAAATGGGGTGGATAATTCTTATTGTTTAGCTATAGAAGAGGTAGATAAAAGCAAAGTGTCAACGTTTAGAATAGATCTGAGAAAGATCACTTTCAGCTTAAGGTTGGTTAGAGGTCGGAACAAGCTGACTGAGATGCCAGTGCAGATGGATCCGTCACTGAGCTTGGGGATAACTGCTCTCAAGCTATTGCAGCTTCTTCTAGACGGTAATGGGGAAGAGAGAGAATCACGAGACTGAGCGAGGTTTTCGGGTTGACTGTTAAACCACGGTAGCGAGAGTCTATACAGTTAGTGAACGTAGGTCGTTTTCATGACAGACTGCGCTCCGTTCATATTTCTTCAGCAGATAATTGTATAAGGTCATAAGGCATAGAACTGAAATTTAGAGCATTTAATCCATCGAGTCTGTTCGGCCTTTGGATCACAGAGTCACAGATTAACACAGCGTGTAAACAGGTCCTTCGGTCCAACTGGCTTTGCCAACAAGAGCATGCTGCCCGCTTCTTTTCCCCAGTTGCCCACGTTCTAAGTCGGTGTCCTCCATTTACGTATTGAAATTCCTGTTACAATTGGATCCACCTTGACCACTTCGAGCCTGCAAAGTTTTCTCATCAAGATGGGTCCGTCAGTTAACCCGCCGGAGAGAATCAAGAGCCGCTGTCTACTGTTCCCGGTTCGAGTCGAGAGGTCGGCACTACCCGGAGGTTCCAAGCATCACGCCCTGGCTCCGGCGGCGTCCAAGTACCACTTCCACTCCCTGGCTCCGGCGGCGTCCAAGTACCACGTCCACGCCCTGGCTCCGGCGGCGTCCAAGTACCACGTCGAGTCCTGGCCCTGGCAGCTTCCCAGTTCTGAGTCTAGTCCTGGCCCTGGCGGTCTGTGATTCCTGGCCTACCCCCTTGTCTGAATCCCTTCTCTGTCCCTCTCGCCTCTCGCCCTCGGCTGCAGTCCCCACCCGCACCTCGGTCTAGTTCCATCACCGGAGCTAGATGGGTACAGTCTGGTGTTCATTCGTGTTGGTCTTGTTTTGTCTTGTCCTCGCCTCCGTGGGGTAAGTCTGGCCGTCTTTCCGTTGCCCCTCGGGGAATCATGTCTCGTCCTGTCCTCGCCTCCGTGGGGTAAGTCAGGCCGTCTTGCCGTTGCCCCGCGGATGGTCATGAGTCCCGGCCCTATGTCCTGTATGCAAGGAGGGGTCCCGATTCTGTGTTCTGTTCATGTGTCTATGGTTCCATGTACCCGCTCTTCCGAGACCGAGGCTCTGTTTTCCATGTTCCCCCTCTCCCTAGCCCATGTCATGTCCATGCCTGGTTTTGGGGTCCGAGCCCGAGGCAAGACTCAGGTACTGGGTCCTTGCCCAGTCTCGGGCTCGGAGTCCATACCCTAGCCTCTTCATGTCTCCTCTAGTTCTGGGAGCCGATTCCGAGACCAAGCCCAGACCCTTGGTCCCAGACTAGTCGTAGTCCTGAGTCCTTATCCTGATCGGTATTTCCTGCTCCTGCCTAGCTCTCCTGGTATCGAACACTAAACTAAATCTAAGTAACCTCACAAGATGTGTCTTGCATTTGGGTCCACCCTTGCTCCCAATGCCCCCACCATTGTGACACCATATCATACAAAGAAATAATAATTAGTTTCTTAAGTCAAGCGTAATGTTTTTCAACCTTAATCTTCTGTCTTCGTTCAACACACTTAATCCGTTTAACATTCAAGAACATTCATCACTGCCTAGAATGCATCCAATCTGGTCGGGAACCCAATCTGGCTATGATTTACACCGACTTACCTCGCCCTGGCGGAACAAAAATCTTGCTAATCAGTTTTAATGTCACATCCCTGTATTCTGAGACTGTGTGCTCAAAATTCAGACTCTCCTAATAATGGGAAATTTCTCTCCTTGTCCGTTTATCTAGGCCTTTTAGTATCTGATACGTTTCAATGAAATACCCTCTGATCCTGATGAAGCTCATCAAATGCAAAATTATGTCCAATGACACAAATCACTTTCGCAGGATGAAGATGTGAATTGCCGGGATCATCCTTGTAAAAGTCTTTGGATTATATCAGCGCATTCTTCCTTTGATTTGGTGCTACTAGTTGCTCACAACATTACAACTACGATCCGACCAATGTTTTAAGAAAAATAAGTAGTGCATCCTTCCTTTTAAATTCCAGTCCTCACGAAATTAATGTCAATATTACATTTAGTTTCTTTTTAACCCACTCAACCTGTAGTTAACTCTCAAGGAATTCTGCACTAGCACTCTCAAATGCTTCGTATTGCTGCAATTTTTCCTCATCAATAAAATAGTCTCCACATATATTCTTGCTATAAAGTTGCATTCCGCGACTCTTTCTCACGATATATTCCACCTGCCACTACCTTACCCATTGTCCCACTGTTGCTCCCTGCCTCAAAGGCACATTGAGCATACTCAGGGAAAGGCTATCTTAGATTCGGTGTTGTGTAATAACTCAGGCCTCATTATGGAGTTTAACGTAAAGGAATCCTTAGGAGACAGTGATCGTAATATTATTGAATTCATATTGCAATTTGAGAGGAAGAAGCATAACTCACATGTATTATTATCGCAATGCAATAAAGAGAGTTACAGAGAGAGTCTGAGAGAGAGATTTCCCAGCTGAATTGGAGCAGGATACTGCCGGTGATGACGGTAGACCAGAGATGGCAGACATTTCTGGGAATAGTTCACAATGCCTAGCATAGGTATGTCCCACAGAAGAGGTTCGCAAATGGAAGGAGTAGGTAACCGTTGAAGACAAAGGGAGATAATAATTGCATACAAGCCAAGGTTAGGGCATATAAGGTAATGTAAGTGAGTGGGATGTTGGATGATTGGGAACCTTTTAAAATCCATCAAAAGGCAACAAAAAGAGCTCTAAGAAGGGATAACAGAACACTAGCCAATAATGTAGAACAGGATACCAAGGCTCTGTTCTGCTATTTACAAAGTAAAAGGATGGTGAGTGTCGACTTTGGAGAACTGGAAAATGATGCTGATGAGGTAGTAATGGCGACAAATAAATGGGAAATGAACGTAATGGGTACTTTGCACCTGTCTTCACAATAGAAGACACTAACAGTGTTCCAGATATCCATACGCGACAGGGAGCAGGAGTTAATACCATTGCTATTCCAATGTAAAAAGTGCTAGGCAAACTCAAAGATCTTAGGGTGGATAAATCAGCGCGACCAGATGGACTATATTCCAAAGTCCTGAGGGAGGATGTCAAAGAGAATGCGGATAAATTGGTCCTGATTTTCCAAGAACCATTAGATTCTGCCGTGGTCCCGGAGGACTAGCAGAGTGAAAACGTCACTCCACTTCTAAGAAGGAAGGAAGGAAATTATACATCAGTTAACCTAACATCAGCAGTTGGGAAAATGTTGGAGTCTGTTATTAAGGATGAGGTTTCGAGGTACTTGAAAACTAATGATAAAATATGTCAAAGTCAGCGTGGATTACTTGAAGGGAAATCTTGCCTGACATATCTTAGAGTTCTTAGAGAAGATAACAAGCAATGTGGAAAAAGGAGAGACAGTGGATGTAATTTACTTGTATTTTCAGAAGTCGTTTGATAAGGTGCTAAATATAAGGAGGCTTAACAAGATAAAATTCTATGTCGTTACAGGAAATATACTAGCATGGATAGCAGAATGGCTGACAGGGAGGAGGAAGCGGGTAGAAATAAAAGGGACTTTTTCTGGTTGACTAACGGTGACTAGTGGTATTCCTCAGGGGTCAGTATTGGGACCGCTGCTTTTCATAATGTTTGTCAGTGGTTATATAATATAATTGATGGCTTTTGAGGCAAAGCTCGGGGATGATACGAAGACAGGTGGAGTAGTAGGTAGTGATGAGGAAACAATGTGATTGCAATGGAACTTAGGCTATTTCGAAGAATGGGCAAAAAGGAGGCAGATGGAATGACAGGTTAGGAAATGTACCATAATGCATTTTGCTAAATGGAACAATCGTGCGGACTATTATATAAATATGGAGACGGTTCAAACCTCAGAGGTGCAGAGGGACTTAGGCGTCCTCGTACAAGACTCACAGAAAGTTAAATCACAGATTGAGTATGTGCTAAAGAAGGAAACGCAATGTTGGCATTTATTTCAAGTAAGATAGGATATAAGAACAAAGAGATAATGCTGGGACTTTATAAGTCACTAGTCAGGCCGCACTTGGAATACTACAACAGATTTGGCCCCTAGATCTAAGAGAGGTTGCGTTGTCATTGAACAGCATCAAGAGGAGGTTCACGAAAATGATTCTGAGAATTTAGGGGTTAACATGTGACGAACGTTTGGCAGCTTTGGGCAGGTACTCAATACAATTTAGAAGAAAGCGGAGGGATCTCATTGAATCCTACCGAATGTTGAAACGGCTAGATAGGGTTGATGTGCAGACGATGTTTCCTATGGTGGGGGTATCTTGAACTAGAGGCTGCAGTCTCAAAGTTGACAGGCAGCCCATCAGAATAGAGGTAAGGAGGATTTTTTTTTTTTAGACAGTGGATTCCAAATACGTGGGTATATTTAAGACGGAAGTTGAGCTGTCACGGAATCAAAGGATATGTAAGAAGGCAGGTGTACAGGGTTGAGTGAGATTCTGGATCAGCCATGATGGAATGGCGAGTTGAATCAGGGGCTAAATAGGCTAATTCTGCTGTTATGTCTTATGGTCTTATGCCTTCTAACGTAACTTGGTTTTGTCTGCAAACCTGTTCAATGTCATCAGTTGGTCCATCCGGATTCTTCATAGACAAAGCGAAAAGTTGCTTTCCTGGAAATAAACTCTGTTGAAATCCTCCAGTCACCCGTAGCCATTCAACTCAACTTCTATCTGCGATAAAACCCTGTCTTTGATACCATTGGTTAACATGTGGAACGTTGCCCAAGGGCAAGTAAATAACATCCACGTTCTCTGAGCTTCTTGTTGCTTCCTCAAAGAATTCCAAATAAATTTTCGGCAAGATGCCCTCATTAACGGGACCAATCTAATTTCAACCTATTTTACCAGGTACGTCCAAGTAGTCTAAATGTTTATCCATAATAATGGACTCATTGATGTATGAGGTTGTTCACTGAAGCAAGGCCTCAAATTGCTGAGGGGCTGACGATAATTTTCCATCCCTCACACACAAAATTCCCCCGGAACTCAGCAGGCCAGACATCACTTGTGGCAAAAAGTACTGTCGACATTTCGGGCCGAGACCCTTCGAAAAAGAAAGAAAAAGATGAGGAGTAGATTTAAAAGGTGGAGGACTGGCGAGAGAAACAAAAGGTGATAGGTGAAACCAGGTATGCGAAGGAGGAAGTAAAAAACTGGGAAGTTGATTGTTGGAAAGGATACCGGGCTGGAGAAGGGAGAGTACGACAGGAAAGAACAGAAGGACATAGAAGAAAGAAAAGAGGGTATAGGCACCAGATGAGGCGATAGACAAGCAAGGTGAGAGAAGGAAATGGGTTAAGGAATGGTGAAGCGGCGGGGGGCATTATTCGAAGTTCGAGAAATCGATATTCATGCCTTCAGGTTGGAGACTACCCAGACGGAAAATAATGTGCTTTTCCTCTAATCCGAGTGTGACCTCATCACGACAGTATAGGAGTTCCTCCTAACTGCGTGCCTGCCTATCGCCTCCCTCGTGTCCTCCTCCCCGCTTCTTTCTTCCATGCATGTATTACTAAATGACAATAAAAGTGGACTGCGTGTCTTAATAATCCAACTAAAGAGATACTTTTATTTGAAAAAGAGCAAACATGAAAAACGGAGTAACGGACTGTGAGTCCTGAGACATTAAAAGCAGGCACGTGTATTTGAAAGAGTTAAGCAGACGTACTTAGGGAAAAAAACATGCCTGTGTATTTGAAGGGAAGCAACAGACATTTTCTGTTTTACACGGTACAACGTGCATGTCCAACAATAATAAACTGATTAAACTGAACAGAGCAGTAGAGCTTCCTTTGGTAACAAAAGTATCAGTGAGTACCAAACACTTCGTGAAAAATAGAACCAAAGCAACATCTTACGCAATGGCGAGTCCTTTAAATAGCATTTAAATAGCATTGTTGCTTATTGTTTTAACTGAGGCAGGTGATAAGTTTTCTGATCAGTGCTTCATACATCGGTGATTGCTTTCACCTGTGGCGTTGCTTTCCAAAACAGAAATTGGTGCTTCACACACAAACGCACACACACATCCACAGAATGGAAATTTGTATAAGGAAGCAACAGATCGGTGTAGAGTGAGGCGAAGAAACATAAAAACACAGCGAGTGTGCTTAAAAGCTCTAACTATTGCAGTGATAGTTTCTACCAAAGTACTTGAAGGAAAACATTGGGCATAGTCGAATGCTACTATGATTCAGTTACACAGAGTTACAGATTCGACTGAGTTTAATTTGGTTAGAGGGAGTGAACTCTCTTTCAGTCATTGTCCCCTCATTTAGTGTGTTTCATACTTAATTTTCCACTCTTAATTTAAGTAAAACACACAGCTGGGTAAACAATATATTGAACGAATACTTTAAATGTTATCTGGACTTAATATTTTAAGTATTTTAAGAGAAACAGCTGGTAACCATTTTGATCAGAAATTTCATTCACAGGAGGATTTTTTTCGGTACCTGGAGCGGAGGCTTCACGCAAAAGCAAAACACTAGCAACAATTTAGCAGTAAACGGTAACTTGATAATAGGCACCAAGTTAATAAGCCATGTTGGGCGAGGGTGGGGGCGTAAAACAACGGTGTAAATAAACGAAATCCAACAGGCAACAAGATAAACTTTAGGCAGGGAGAGGGAAAGCCAGGAACAACTGGCTGAGGCCGCTCCGTTTGCTGAGTAAACAAGGACTGTGGATGATTACTGGGGTTAAATTGTCTGAAGGTGATGAATCTGCAACGAGCGGGTGGAGACTGGGAGGTGCTGACATGTGCGGGCTAGGAGGTGTTAGTGGGAGCAAAATGCACAAAATATATGCACCATAGACCTTCCCTGTGGCGAGTTTGTTCTCAACAAAATAACATATTATATCTCAATGTAATTTATTACATATTTTCGTATTAAATTTCCATTCTCCCAAGTAAACCACACAAGCTCTTTTGTTAGAAAGCATTCATGTTCATGCAGGGATAAATGTAAATTAGAGGTTATTCTGCATTGCTGAGCTGCCACGCTAGTCCAAGTGAAATTGCCACAATGACGTTAAATTGAAGCAGCGATGCTGCTTAAATGGATCATCGTAGATTTTAATATGACGTATCAGAAGTGATCCTTTGGTTCTTCATTGAAGGTGGATATTAGAAAGTGAAGCTAGCTCATACACCGAGAATAAGATCTGTCAGATGTGTGCTGCTGCAATTTGATAGACCCTACCAAACAAATTTAACCGCTTCATCATATATTTACAACTACCATCTAGAGGATGGGGGATATATATTTTGTGTTCCATATAATAGAACACGACTCATTACCAAGGTCGGTTTTGGAGTTTCATCGATTTTGGCGGTTTTGCGTTTCTTATCTTAAGAGGATACTTAATCAGATTAATATGTTTAATTGTGATAATTGGGAGATGATGCTATTGGTAACATCGCCCAACGCGGGATTTACACGGTCAGTGATAGGGCCATAGAAAGTGCTCTATAACAAAGAGACTTGGGGGTATACCCACATTGTTTCTTGGAAGTGACTATCGATATGGACACGGTAGAAAAAACGGTATTAAACATATTTGCCTTTATCCTTCAGCGGATTTAGTATAGGAGCTGAGACATCATTTTGCAGCTGTATTGGATATTCGTAAGGCTTTGTTTACACATTGGAGTACCAAATACAGTTTTGTTTTCCTGTCAACACCAATGATATTATTCAACTGATAAATGGTGTATAAGCATATATGAGGGTGTCCTGAAAACTTTGAGATATAAGGAGAAGCTACGTAAAACAGAACTTTCTTTTTCTGGAGGTTAGGCAACTGTATGTTGATATTATATAGACGTATACAATCACATGAAATATTTATAAATTGAAGAGCAACAGTCGGATTCAGGTGGCGTGAGTCTAGACGTAGAGTGCATTGGTTTAAATTGAGAGAGGAGAGGGTTAAAAAAAATCTGATATTTTTGTATGTAAGAGGGTGACCTGCATGTGCAATGAGCTGATAGAGAAAGTAGAAATGGTGGGCGAATTCTTTACATTTAAGTGACATTTGGATGGTATGTGAATAAGAAAGATTTAGTGGGATATTGGCTAATGAAATGTAATGAGGTCTGTAGACAATTCAACTTGCATGAATGAAATGGACTGCAAGGCCAGTTGTTTGTGTTGTATAACTTCATGACTGTTGTGCTGCTCGTGGAAAAGGAACACACACATCTGCAGTACATTCCAGGATAAAAAAAAATAACATCTATAATTTTTTCTCTATTCCTTACACAGTTTCCCAAAATCAGTTGGATAAAGAATCTAAATGGATTGAGACACTTAAAATAGAGGACCACGAAAAGTTTGCTGAGCATTAATGTAGCTCACTGTCCTGCCAGACTTATGCAATTGAGTGAACATTTGACAGGGTAATATACGATGAAGGAGACATCACTGTTCAATGTTCAAAATATTTCGTTTGACCACGGCAGAGAATGTCGAAGACAATAGAAAGTATGAAGGTGAACTCGCAGTTAGTCTGCATACAATTAACTCCTGTAGTTACGGTTAGTTTCCTCGTGCAGCAAAGTCAATATGAACAGTTCTGCTTTCTTAGAAGCAGAGCATCTGGATATGCAGCTCTTAGTAAGGTTTTCATTGCGTCTGTGCACAACTATACTGGTTTATGTGACTCCAAACTTGACTTTGACATTAGCTTCCTGTCATAATGTGTTTCATGTCATGTTGCAATATCTGAAACCAAGTGCAGATGTAAGTCAGACTCTGATAAAGAGAAGGCGACGAGAGGTTAGTTTGAATAATTCCAAGGGAATATTGGTGGGTCAGCCGACTGACATCGTAACGTTCTCAAAACTAGTTGCCCACAGTTAGCTCGACCCAGATGTCCGCTTAAATAATACAAGTAACACGAAATCTCCAGGCCTATCAAAACAAATTTATCAAGCTGAAATAGAAATAAAAGCATTAGACTATATTAGGAAAGAGTGAATTGCTCCAGAAAAAAAATCAGAAGAAATGACGAAGGACTAATCAGAAGGAACCATTACTGGCTCTCATTAAACCGCAATTATCAAATTCAAGTTCTCTTAAAACGTCTGAGTCCAATGTCTGTAACGTCTTCCACATACCCGAAGTATTTATTACACTGCCATCATTAATCAGTTACCCAATTATTCCAGTAAATAATTATTTGAGGACTAAACTGCTCCGACTTCTGACTCAACAGCTGTGCAAGGGTAATTCTTCTTTGCATCGTACCCAGCTTCAAAACTCGAGTGCCCATTTTTCCAAAATGTAAGTATTGAACAGTGAGTCAACTGATACATTTTATATTGAACTACTAAAATATGTGCACCTTCTTCTCTGTTTGGACAGTAGAAAACAACGACAGACAGATACTATCTAGCTCCGGCGATAGAACTAAACCGAGGTGCAGGCGAGGGCTAGAGGAGGGAGGGGCAGAGTAGGGATACAGACAGGGGGTGAACAGGAATCACGGACCCCCAGGGCCAGGACTTGACTTGGTACTTGGACGCCGCCAGGGCAGGACTTGACTTGGTACTTTGATGCCTCCGGGTAATGGCGAGCTCTAGACTCGGCCTGGGAACAGTAGATAGTGGTTCTGGACTCCCTCCGGCGGGTTAGCTGACGGACCCGCCTCGGAAAGGAAACTTTGCAGACTGGCTTTGGCGAGGTAACTTGACAGGGTTGCTCCGGTGAGGAAAGGCGAATTACCCGCACTCGCTTCGGGCGGAGACCAGGCTTGCTCCGGCCAGATGACATTTGCACGCGATGCCTTTGGTGACTTTGCAAACGCTCTCGCGCCGAACGACTGAAACCAGGGACTATAAACTACTGGTTCAGCCGAGAGTAAATTGCCTCCAATCACCAAGGCCGAGGGACACGGGGAAACAGAGAACCAAATGGAAACAGGGAGTTAAAGATTGGGATCGTAAGATAAACAAGGTAAATTTGAAGGGACCCCGATCCAGACCATGAAATGTACAGCTTTCACAATTTCTAATTATTCTGATAATCAACTCCCTGGGCAATTGTGCTGCAAAGTACATAACAACAAATTGAACCATTTTATAGTGCATCAACCATGTTTCTACCCACCCCTGCACTATTTTCGTTACACGATCTTCTCAGATCAGTCTCCCATCTAGTACTGCTGCATATGTAAATGTGGATACATTGCATTTAATCTTTCAATTAAATCGTTAATGTATATTGTGAATATTTGCATCTTAGCAAATTGTCCTGTGGAAACCTACCTGTCCTACATGTGCCTTCTATCCTTTGTTTCCTCTAAATCTCCTACAGCCTGCTTTAAAGCCATGCCCTACTTTTATAGGCCTAGGGAAGAGTCCTGGAGCTATAAGGCGTGGAAACAGGCTGCTCAACGCAACTCTTCCCTGCTGACCAATGAGCCTAATTGTACGTGCCTGCCTTTTGACCATATACTTCTGCACCTTTTCTATACATATGACTTTATAGATGGCCTTTAAAATTCAATGCTACACCGGCTTCGACCATTTTTTTCTGGCAGCCAATTTCACATGGATCACGCTGCGTGAAAAATCTGCCACTCGGTTGCCTTTTAAGTCTTTTACCTCGCTCTTTAAAACTGGACAGCCTAGCTTTGGACCCTGGATTAAAGACTTTAGATGTTCACCGTTTCTAGGTCTATCATGCCTCTCCAATAAATATAGAAATAGTTACTGCTTAGCCCCTTACACGGGACAAACCTTTCCGGTCTATACAGTCTTTCCTTATAATTCAAGCAGTAGCAGGAACTCAACCTGAAGCGTCAACTATTTCCCTACCTTCACTGCGTTTCATGACCCGTTGAATTCCCACAATTACTTCCTGCTGCAACTTCTCTGCTTACTTCATTAATTTATGTGAAATAAATATCTGCAGTATAGCTCCACTGCAGGTGCAGCCAATTGTACGTTCAATGATTTGTCCAAGAGCTTTGGTATCAACCGACAAAAATGCTCTTGAAGGATATTGAGTAAAAAGATTTTGTTTCAATTAAGTCTGACTGCAGTTATATTTACCAAGTGAATATGGGGCTAAGGTGAAGTTCTCCCACCCTCCTCCATACCTGTGGGTAAATGCATTTGTTCATCTGAAAATAAACCCATCATAGGCATTGATTGTCATCAGATAAGTTATGAGCTGGTGTACGCATCTCATCGGTTCTTTCCCTCCGCTAACAGAATTCTTAACTTTCCACGAATTCATGAACACTAACTTATTATTTTAAAACACAGTAATTTGTTTACATTGCACGGAACTGCTGCCGTGTAATCAATAAGCTTCACACCAACCCTCATTTCTCTGGGCGATCATTGCTAGAGCATCCCGGTTTCTTTAATTATCATTTCCCGAAATATTCAGCGTACAATCATTTAAATTCTTCAACTGTTTCCTCCAATTCAGTGCAATTATAACTCTCTTTCATCTGAACCATGTGCCTTAATCCTCCATTGTTCAGTTTTCCAAACTGTGACCCTCAATTTCATTTAACTTTTACTCTTTTCTTCCAATATTGAACTGCTATATACAATAATTTCCTAACTCAGAGTCATTCCAGAAACTAAACCCAAAGTGATTGTGAATAATATACTGTCAAAAAGACATTGTTCAAGGTTGCAGTGCTAAGAGCACCCACTGGAGCTTTTCATGGAAGTTTAGAAACTGGAATAAGCATTATACAAATGTATTCATCAAAACAATTATCGACATCAGGTGCCTGTAGCTTCTTGTTCTAAATAAGATAATTAGATTCGGCAAATAATTATGCCTTCATAAGATTCTCCCTGATGACTAGTACTGTATATAAATATGATAGGATGAGAATGCAGTGCATTGGATACTCAAAAATTTGAATAGCAATGCATGCACCTCCAAAAGTCCTGGCATTGTTGATATACTACATCTTCATTGCAGTTATCGGCATTTCTGGTAAAGTATTGCTGTTTATTACCAAATCTGCAAAATGTTGTGAAGTGTTGGAAACTGCTGTGTTTGCTGGTATCGTTACGGTCTTTCAATAGATAAATTTTACTCCCCTGCTTTTCTCCCATTCACATTAGTTCATTTTATTTTATTCTTTCATTGTTGCTGTTGTTTTAAAACTGTACATTCACGTTTAAAATATGTTTCCTTATAGTACTTTTCGTCACGAATACTGCAAGGTTTTTATTTCATTGCAGCGTCTAATCTTTAATGTGCGTGGTTCAATTGTAACTCAGCAGGGTATAAAACAAAAAAGACGAGGTCTAAGTGGCGCAGTCATTGTTGAATTGGAAAATGTCCGAATCAACAAGGACACTTTTTGCATCGGCAGCAACGACAATATCAAAAATAATAAAATAAAATAACTTAATTTTGTATTTAAAATCAAGTGAGTGCAACAGATATATGAAAACCTACATTCTGGCTTTTCAAAATACACGTGTGCGTTCCTGATAGGATTTGGAGCCTTTAGTTTAGGATACTTGTGCTACTGTTGATTTCTCCCGAGCTACAAGTAAATTCTAACTTCAGAATCCATCGTTACCGGGGTTCACTGATATATCTGTTTGAACGTGTCATATTTAAAAATCTAAATATCGACACCCTGATGACAAAATAATTCAACTGTAAATGAAAAATTGTGGTTTCATGAAAACAACAATTCTTATTCTGGGAGGATAAAAAGTCCAGTTATTCTGAGGTAAATGTTTCTAGATTTGTGCAGATGATAGGATAACTCTAAAGCTTTTCAGGAAAGTTTTGTTTGATATTTTATGTAACCTATTAGGTTGCAGGAGACGACAATGAGTACCTGTTCCAGGCAAAAGTTGAGATAATCTGCATGCGGTGAATGTTGAGTTCGTGGTTCGATATTATCCGTTGAGCAGCGGCCAACGAATAATGAATGTCCTCAATATTCATTTACCTTTTTTCCTGATTTTGAGCTGCTATATTCCTAATTTGATCAATTCAGAATCATCCCTGAAGCTAAATTGTTAATTATATAATGTCAAAAACATGTTCTTCCAGTTTGCTGTGTCAATTTAAAAGAAACTGAAATTATTCATCAAAACAATTATCGACATCAGGTGCCTTATGTTTCTTGTGAAGAACATAATTAGCTTAATGAAAAATAATGATGCCTTCATAAACTTCGTTTCATCTGAATGCAATTTTTTCTATGTTTAAAGATTTCAATAGAATGCATGCACGTCCATACGTCTTGGCGTTGGTCAAAAATATTATCTTCATTACAGTTTTCGGCATTCCTGGTTAATTAATGCTTTTTTATTTTCAATCTGCAAAATATTGTGAATTGTGCTTCACTGTTGTGTTTACTGGTATTGTTGCGTTCTGTCAATTGAATATATTTCACTCCTATACTTTCCTCCCACTCTCATTTGTATATTTTATTGTTGTCTTTCATTGGGGTTACTCGTATTTCTTTATTATACATGTTGTCACTACTACTGCACGTTTGTCTTTCTTTTCGTTCCAGCGTCAAAGCATTAATAATTTTGAGATTTACTATGTCACCTACTCTCATTCTGTGATAATAACCCAAGTAAAATGAATGTAATTACGATGTTATGCTATTTGTATGAAAGGACTCCATAATGTGAACATGTGTTATTGGCACAAATTTCTATTGTTAACTGTACCAAAATACTCTCAAAAGCTTTTCATGCATGCTATTCATATCACCCACTGTACTGAGGTAGAAGGTAAAACAGTAGCTATACTGATTAGACAGTGAACGCCACTGAAAACGTGCGATGTATGGACAGAATAGATTGCATGTTCATAATGAGGTAGACTGTGGTGTCAAGAGTCCCTGTTGTAGAAGGAAATTACATTCAAGTGTCTGCGAAGTGCAAGATCGGGGTATGAGCTGGAGGCAGTTTCTTGTGGGCTCTACGTGCCAGTTTTGAAAGTGAGCATATCCTGTTGAAACGTGTTGGTGGAGTTACTATTATCTGTGGTTGAAAGTAACTTCAAACGGGCCAAAATAGAAAACGCAAACATCACGGCACTCACCAAATGCACACACACTCTTACACCAGCTTTACACTTTCACTGTCTTAACACTACACATTCACAGTACACAGAAATATAGCCTTAAAAATATAAACACACTCTACACTTCACCTCATACACACCGGTTCACGTCATTGCACACTAGGCATACACCCATACCGACAAACACCTATCGACACACACACTCAAAACTACAGGTAAATACATACACAGACACTCGTGCGCGTGCACGCTAAACAGAGACACCAACTACACTAACATAGACGTTGTTCTTTCATAGCGAACTTGGCCGTGGTTGCTGTGTTGTTCCGCAGAGGATGCGATCTCGCCAGATGCACTACTGTTTACCTGCTGTCCATGGCGATGACGGATCTTCTGTTCATCATCACGGGCGTCATATTACACCGGATTATTCCCATGTTTTTACCGTTCAATATTTTAACCACCGTTCCGGCTTGTAATGCAAACTTCGTGCTAGCATTCACCATAAGAGACTGCTCCGTCTGGGTAACGGTGATGTTCACATTTGATCGGTACGTGGCTATCTGCTGCAAAAAAATAAGGGTGAAATATTGCACAGAGAGAACGGCGAATGTGGTGATCAGAACGGTTACTGTCGTCAGCTGCTTCAAAAATGCATTTATTGCTTTTATATATGAAGTTCCAAATACAAATGAGCCCACACCATGCACGTACAAATCAGCATATTACACCTCACCTGCCTGGATAGCATTTGATTGGATCGACAGCATTTTAACCCCATCCTTGCCATTCGTTTTAATCTGCCTATTCAATTTCTTAACCATCAGGCACATTTTGAGGGCTATTAGAATCCGCAGAAGACTCCAGAACGGTAGGAACTCTGACCGTGAGAATGACCCGGAGGTGAACAATCGCAGGAAGTCTATCACCCTGCTGCTAAGTATCTCGGGTATCTTTATCATCTGGTGGCTGCTATCGCTGGTAACCTTCCTCTACATTCGCATTGCCAATGTCGCTTACTTTACAGGTTCGAATTTCAACGAATTTAATTTTTCTCTGGAAGAAAGCGGGTTCGTGCTTCAGTTCCTGTGTCCTTGTGTGAACCCATTTATTTACGCAGGGACACAGAGTAAGATCAGAGACCAGATAAAGCTGGGACTGAAATATCCTTTCACTCTCATTAATAAATTATTATAAAAAACAATCTCTTTGTAATTGTTCCCATCTCAACTAGTTTATCCCTCTTCCTTACACTCATCACATGTTGTTCTCGCTGTTGGTCAGTGTTACAGTTTGAAGTTCTTTGCTCTCAAGGTTTACGTTGGTCAGTTGTTTCATAAATAAGCTCGCCATAAAAAAGGACAGTCTATAAATCAGTGCATTCGAATCAATAAAGGACAGTAGACAAACCAATTTCTTTGTACTTGCCCTGCAGTCTAAGAAATGGGGGGCTATCGTTTTCTGACGCTGCTCTGTATCATTCATATTGTGAATTGCTTTTAGTCGGCTGAATCAGTATTTTATAGTAGACACAAAATAGCTGAATGAAAAAGGCTGGAAAAGAGATAATTTAAAAATAAGAAGTTTCTTGTGAGGTGTTCTTAGATTTCCTAAAACTTGCGGGATTGCGATTGGTGGGTTCTGTGTCTCTCCTGGTGATTCAAGCTAGTTACTTGCGAGTTGTAAGAGACATAGCAAGAAATTACCAGCTGTCACTAACGGAGAGAGCAATAAATGAATGCTTCCTTTGACCAGAGCCAATATGATAGTGTCACGTGTCGGTCAGCCATCGAGGTTGAAATGTAATATTTTGATAGGCAAGGGAAATGTAGAAAAATTCGAGGCATCCAATAAGTGGCAGCGACAAAGCTCCATAAACCAACCATCGAAGACGTGGAGGATCCCGCGGCAGAGCGTAGACTCCTATCCCGAACATTATCTTTGCACTATCTATGGAGGGTTAGCGAATCTTAGTAACTGCAAGCAGATAGATTCGGTTGTCTAAATTCACGTACTCTTTTATTGAGACAAAGATAACTGTCAGTAAATACAGATCATCTGTGCCTAACTGATCATCATTACTAAGAGATAGATTACTTTCCCTTTTACAACCTTACTTTCCCTTTTCTATTTTCTATTTACGGTTTATAATTTAAATGTTTAATATTTACTATCGATTTGTAGTCCAGGGAGCGCGAAGCGCAGAATCAAATATCTCTGTGATGATCGTACGCTCTGGTATCAATTGTTTGGCGACAATAAAGTATATAAAGTAATTTAAAGGAAAGTAGATTCTTGTAACAATTACATAGCTGGCAATCTGTCCCCTCGTTACACCAGCTCGATTCTGACAATGAACTGCCTATTTACACCTTTCCTTATTTTTCTCCTAACGTTTATATCGTCTCAGTGCCACACCCCACTTAGATGCTACCACATACTTCTCTATATTGTCAACTTATAGTGGCTAATTTATTATTTTTTTTTTACGAACTTTCACATATTTTCCATGTGGGAGTAAACGTATACCCCTGGATCTTCGGGACTGCCAGGAAGCTCCAGGACCTTTTCCGTCACTGATTCAATTAAAAGATTAGAAGTCATTGGTTAGAAGGGAACTAGAATTATTAGGACGTGGAATTCATTTCGGTTGCCTGGAACAGGATGGACAACATACTGTCAGTTCACCTTCTGAATATTATTCAAATATTTTAACACTTTGCAAAAGTCTTAAACACGTATTCAGCATATAGCCTTGGTTACAATGACCTTTGTACAGTACTTTATTTGTCAACGTGCAGCTAGAGCGAGTTGGTAAATCTGAGCAGAGTAACGTGTGGTGGGAGTGACATGGATGGAGCGCTTCGAGGACATGGGTGTTGGGCAGGTGGCAGAGAAGGAGCAAAAGGGGCCTTGGCTGGCCCAGCCCTGAGACAGCATGCAAGGTCATTCCGTTCTCAATAATTTGATTATTGATCATCGCAGAATGTTTCTCTGATGCTCAACGCTCCCTCGACTCCCCCTTTCCAACCCATGAATCGTCTTTCCCTTCCCCCTTCCCACTCCCAGTCCACAGCAGAAAACCATATGAGAATCAAGTTTATCATCACTTTCGTATGTCATGATTTGTCTTGCTGCGGCAGTAGTGCATCAGAATACATAAAATTGCGTACTGTGCAAAACAAACACTATTTATTCACCTTTGAACGTCCACGCCCATTCACGTCTGGTGCTCGATCTGAGGTGTTCTTTCAGTAGTCAATGTGTGGATCTATATTCCAACATCTACAGTCGCTGTTTTAAACTTTTTTTGTCAGGGAAATCAAATCGGCAAACGTGACCTTGAGGATATAACTTAACTGGACTTGGACAAAACGGTTTCCATAATCATTCTTCTCAAAGCTCACAGATTGAACTACATTTATCAACAAAGTACCTGCAGATTCCAATATACGAAAAAAAGAAGAGAGTTTTACGAAAAGCAGTATTTTGAAAAAGACTGACAAACTCCAGTGTGCAAAGGAAGTTAAATAGAAAATAACGTTAAAACTGAGTGTTAGGGGATTTTTTTAAACACATAACCATAATTAATTATATAAACATCAACGAATGCTCGAACAAAGAATATATTTGCAACATTACTCAAGTGCTACCGAAATATAAAATGTACAACAGTCACATGGTCAGGACATGGGCTACAGATAGGACAGAGATGATACGAAATATCCTCACAGGAGAGTCTGCGGAGATTAAGTCAGTGAAAGGATGGAGATAGATTAGTGATTGTCAAATGTAAGGCAATAACCGCTCCTAAACCTGGTTATGTTTTCTGATTCCTTAGCTCCTGCTGATGGTAGTAGCGATCCGGCATGCCATGGACATTCTGCGCAGTTAAAGACAACACCTTAAAATAAAGAATTCAAAGCTGATGATACTAGAAAGCGAAAACAAATGCAGAGAGGCGACGTCCAGGAGAAGAAATCGAGTGAACCGTTCACAATAGATATCCATTTTTTAAATAAGAGAGGGCAGGGATGGGTGCTCCCATGACTCGAAGTAACGCGAGGATACAGTCCAAATTTATGCAGTAAAAAGTTGCAAAAATCAGTTCCAACACAAAAGTTAATAATCCATTCTAGATTTACACTGATCTGATCAAAGGTTTATTTAAATTTGAGATCGTTATATATATATATAAGTGAAGTTTAAAATGTACTTTACAGCAGCACTCACGTCTAAGGCGATGAAATGCTTTGAGAGGTTGGTCATGGTTAGAATAAAAACCTGTCTCAGAAAGGACCTGGACCCACTGCCACTTACCAATCGCACAATATGTCTAGAGCAGGGGCAATCTCAGTGGCTCTCCACGCAGCAGTGGATCACCTGGACAATGGAAATACGTATGTCAGGATGCTGTTTATTAACTATCGCTCAGTATTTAACGCCATCGTTTCTCCAATCCTGGTGGAAAATCAACAGAACTTAAGCCTCGGCATCTCTCACTGAAAATGGATACTCGACTTCCTAACAGGAAGACCACATTCTGTATAAAATAGAAATGTCATATCCACCTCGCTGGTAATTAACACGAGTGCTCCAGAGGGATACGCTCTGCTCTCTCTACACCCATGACTATGTGGCTAAGTATAGTTCAAACAGCATCTAGAAATTTACCGACAATCTTACCATTGTTGGCAGAATTTCAGATGGTGACGAAAGAGCGTTCAGGAGCGAGATATACCAGATAATTGATCCAGGAGTCTCTTAAAAGAGACTGTTCTATCCGCCTCAATTACAGTCACTGGCAGCCCATTCCACACACTCACTACTCTCTGCGCAAAAGATTTAGCCCTGATAGGCCGTCTGTACCTACTTCCAACCCCCTAAAACTGCGGCCTCTCGGGTTAGACATTACAGCCCTGGGGGAAAAAAAAACCTCTGACTGTCCACACAATCAATGTCTCTCATTATCTTATAGAAACATAGAAACATATAAAATAGGTGCAGGAGTAGGCCATTCGGTCTTCGAGCCTGCACCACCATTCAGAATGATCATGGCTGATCATCTAACTCAGAACCCTGTACCTGCCTTCTCTCCATACCCCCTGATCCCTTTAGCCACAAGGGCCATATCTAACTCCCTCTTAAATATAGCCAATGAACTGGCCTCAACTGTTTCCTGTGGCAGAGAATTCCACAGATTCACCACTCTGAGTGAAGAAGTATTTACTCATCTCGGTCCTAAAAGGCTTCCCCTTTATCCTCAAACTGTGACCCCTCGTTCTAGACTTCCCCAACATCGGGAACAATCTTCCTGCATCTAGCCTGTCCAATCCCTTTAGGATTTTATACGTTTTATAAACCTTTATCAGGTCACCCGTCATGCTTCGTCTCTCCAAGGAGGAAAGGCCAGGTTCACTCCACGTATTCTTGTAAGGCATGCTCCCCAAAACAGGAAACACCCTTTTAAATCTACTCTGCACCCTTTCTATAATTTCCACATCCTACCTGTAGTGAGGTGACCAGAACTGAGCACAGTACTCCAAGTAAGGTCTGACCAGCGTCCTATATAGCTGTAATATTACGTCCCGGCTCCTGAACTCAATCCCCCGGCTGATGAATGCCAATTCACCATATGCCTTCTCAACTGCTCAGTCATCCTGCACACCTACTTTGAGCGTCTTTTGGCCACCGGCCCCTAGATCCTTCTGATCCTCCACACTGCCAAGGGTCTTACCATTAAAACTATATTCTGCCATCATATTTGGCCTACTAAAATGAACCCCCTCACACTTACCTGGGTTAAGCACCATCTGCCACCTCCGAGCCCAGTTTTGCACTCTATCAACGTAACAGTCCGCCACACTATCTACAACACCCTCAACATTTGGGTTTTCAGCAAATTTACTAACCCGTCCCTTTATTTCCTCAACCAAGTCATTTATGAAAATCACGAAGGGAAGGGATCCCAGAACAGATCCATTGGTCACTAACCTCCATACAAAATATGACCCGTCTACAATCGCTCTTTGCCTCTGTGGGAAGCCAATTCTAGATCCACAATGCAAGGCCCCCTTTGATCTCATGCCTCCTTACTTTCTCAGTAAGCCTTGTATGGGGAACCTTATCAAAAGCCTTGCTGAAATCCATGTCCCGCTCTACCTTCATCAATGTGTTTCGTCACATCCTCAAAAAAAATCAACAAGGCTCGTAAGGAAGGACGTGTTTTTGACAGAGTTATTGTATGGATGCTTGTTATTATAATAAACACGGGGTTGTGATTTTATGAGATTAATGACGTCCAAAAGTGAAGAGTACTCCTTAAGAACGCAAGTAGTTCAACGTCCAAAGCTTTGAAACAGTCCCTTGAACCCCCAGCTGAGAGGGAAATTTTATGTGATACCTTAAGCACTTATTTAGGTGAGGCATAAATGTACTATTGATGCCAAGTCTAGTGAGGTTTGGCTTATAAGTGATGTTGAAGTAATATGTCGTAAAATCAAAAATATGTCTTTGGGAATTTAAAAAAATAACAGCATGGAAGTTAGAAATCTTAAGGGAATTGCGAAATCACAAGAATATTGAGTTGCAAGTCCAGATAGGTACTGTAGAAAACGACTGCGCTGATTTAGAAAATCAATTTCATGAAAAAGAAAAGAAAAACATAACGTGAAAAATAGTAGCATGAAAAGGTAATGAATCAGCAAAAAATATTTCTGCATTAATGGGCAAGAGAAAATATGCAGATGCTGGAAATCCAAGCAACACACGCAAACTGCTGAATGAACTCAGCAGGCCAGGCAGCAGCTATGGAAAAAAGTAAACAGTTAACATTTCGGGCAGAAGCCCTTCTGCAGAATTGGAGAAAAAAATGGTAGGTAGATTTAAAGGGTGCGGAGAGAGGATCAGCTAACCCAGTGGGCGGTGTTAATGATGATGTCAATCATGTTGAAAAACAGTCAACGCTGATTAGTCCCCCAAAAAAGTGACACCTTGGGAACTCCAAGGAAATGCAATGTGATACTAACCCAGCAGCGCTCTCATCTGGTTGACGTGATGATGGCAGTAAAGAAGTAATTATTCTAACAGCCATAAGACCATAAGACCATAAGACATAAGAGCAGAATTATAGCAAAATTTGCCCAGTAAAAACTAGGTGAGCGAAATCACACAGGACTGATGATGGAGATTATGAAAGGAAGTTTTGTCATCAACCACCAGATTGATGTAGGGAAGTTCCACATCCTAAAAAAGGAAGCTTAAAGACATGAGCTGAACTTCAATGAATTAAGGATATATATAAATTGCAGTCATTTGATGACATTCAAATTTTAACTAGCATGCTGAAAACTCATATAATAGACCAGCTTACACGAAGAGCTGAAGATAGTGTAGGAAAGGATAAACAAGATTTACCATCTGGTTGGGAGCAATTAAGACATGGTTGAAGGGAGAAGCCATAAACCATATTGATCGGAAGGAAGTGCGTGGTTACAAACATAGGCCTTCAGAGGATGTTTTGGAAAATGAGGAAAGCTCTTGGACAGTTTGGTCAGTTCCTTAGGAGTCCCAGGAGTAAACAAAGTTGATATATATGGCCCTCTCAAGTTAACTTTCATAGATGGCTTGAAACCAGATGTTGCTGAAAACGGTGAAGCTAACGGAGCGAAATTGAAGTGACACTGTTGTTTCCTACAGTGAACTGGTACAAGCTGCTAAACAAATGGAACGGAATATCTTCGTCCGAATAAGATCGATACAGACGTGTTACCAGTCTCCATCTGTTAACCAACAGAACAAGCGGAATTGGATATTTCAGCTATGTGGTTAAAGACGACATTGGGCTGGACCTTGATGGCATAAAATATCAACTACACCACAAGGACAACAACTTTAACAGCAAGATTAGTCCAGTAACACACAAGAGAAGGAAAACGTTGATACCATGTACAACTTCAGGCTACTCCTGCAGATGTGATGGAGATGTTGTCACAGTTGCAAAAATGACTAGGCCGAACCATTGAGCCTCTGTCTGCAGTGCTGGAATAAAAATCGGACAGCTTCCATACACTGTTGTCAGTGGACATGGAAGACTATGATCATCATGAATGTACAAGAACAATAACGTACGAAGAAGGTGCAAATAATCATAGACAAGTGCCTTTGTTGAACTCAAACTTGGTTCTGTACATTGATGGTTCCTCACCCATTCAGGGAGAAATTTCAGTGGCTGGTTGGGCTGTTGTCACAGAAAATGAAGTGATAGCCTTATGAAGAATGGCTTCTGGTACCTTGTCACAACAGGCAGAACTGAAAGCTTTAAATAAACCAGAAAATGAGCAGGCAGTAGATCATCTAATATCTACATGGGTTCTAGATACACATTCAGATTTGGTCATGACTTTGGAAATTTATGGAGACAGGGGATTTCCTACAGCTGTGGGAATTCCAATCAAGCATGGTGATGGTAAAAAAAAAAACGCATGGAAGTCATGCAACTACCATCGGAAGTTACAGTATTAATATTAAAAGGACACTCAAAAATGACCATGATAGAAAGCCATACAAATGCATTTGCAAATTACACTGCAAAAAGGGCAGCAAGAGAAGGACTAAAAGAAATCAAATAAATGGAAGGAAACACGATAATTGAAATCAAGTTGAACACTGCGTCACAGACGAACATGCAAGATATTCAAGAAATGCTAGATCAGTGCTCAAACGAAGAAAAGTGGTAGTGGATGGAAAGCGGTAGGTTGTTGAACAATGATAGGGTATGAAGATATGACAATAGTCATGGACTGGTACCCCAGCTAGGCTGCTACCTTACCTGTTCGTTTGGTTTTATGCATCTTCAGGGTAACTCCAAATAAGAAAACAAAATTGAGTTCATTTGAATGGTAGCAGAGTGACTTATGTCACTATCGGGATCTCTCGTTCTCAGAGAGGCTGATATATATGTTATGTCAGATAGCTCAGTTATTTTGCAAAGCTAACACAAGCTGTTTAATTTGCTTCTCAACAGGTTTCTGCTGCTAGGAGTGGCTCATTGGAAGGAGGACATACCTTGATTCCAGGCGAGCGGGTTTGGAAGAGTAGTCCGTCTGTGTAGCCTCCAACCTGATGGCATGAACATCGACTTCTCTAACTTCCGCTAATGCCCCACCTCCCCCTCGTACCCCATCTGTTACTTATTTTTATACACACATTCTTTCTCTCACTCTCCTTTTTCTCCCTCTGTCCCTCTGAATTTACCCCTTGCCCATCCTCTGGGTCCCCCCCCCCCCGTCTTTCTTCCCGGACCTCCTGTCCCATGATCCTCTCATATCCGTTTTGCCTATCATCTGTCCAGCTCTTGGCTCCATCCCTCCCCCTCCTGTCTTCTCCTATCATTTTGGATCTCTCCCTCCCCCTCCAACTTTCAAATCCCTTACTCACTCTTCCTTCAGTTAGTCCTGACGAAGGGTCTCGGCCTGAAACGTCGACTGCACCTCTTCCTAGAGATGCTGCCTGGCCTGTTGCGTTCACCAGCAACTTTTATGTGTGTTACATGTTCTCTTCACACTGTTACCATCGAGAAGGAGGTACAGCAACCTGAAGGCTCACACTCAACTCTTCAGAAACAGCTTCTTACCCTCTGCCATCCGATTTCTAAATGGGAATTGATTGAACCAATAAACACTGCTTCACTACATTTTATTTCTGTTATTTTACACCGCTTATTCTAACTTAGCTCTGTAATGGACATGTGCATATATACGTAATATAACACGGTTATTTACGCTCTATATTTATTTATCGTGTATCTGATTGCACTGCTGCTGGAAAATTAACAAATTTCACGACATATGCCCGTTATATTAAACGTGATTCTCGCATCTGTCTCTACCATATTACTAATTGATTTGATCGAAAGCAGTAAAAATCTGGAAAGGTATTGATCAAAACTGGTTATGGTTTGTTCACTTCAAATTAATTCACCACATATTTTGGTATCAAAGTTTAAATTTCTTCAAGAAAAAGGCGTGCTCCATCCATTCGAAGTCCTCTTGTTCATGCGGGAAAAAAGCGTTATCTTCTATATCAGTACTTTATATCCTGTATAACGGACCGAAATGAACTTGTGATATAAAATTTAAATTGACACAACTGTAATGCTTGATTGAGTCTGCATAAATTATAACATGACGTATTACAACTCCATTGAGAGTGTACCGTTCCTGATAGAAAGCATCCTTAATGAAGCTTGATGACCAAAACAGATGCCAGTTTAAACATTGAGAATATGCTTTGACAGTGGTGTGACTCTTCAAGCTGCAGCCAACCAAAGAATTCAGTTCGCTTCGTAGTAAATTACCCCTTAATATCCAGAGCCTGCATAAATATTCTTTCCACGCCTCCAATGCAGGATGGGAATTATTTTCTATCAAAGTTTTATTCACTTCTGAAAATTTCTTAAAGTATGAAGCTGCTAATCAGAACAATGAATTGAGGTGATGTAAATTCGAATAAATTCTATTGCAGACAACTGAAGGCTGGACTTGCACCGTATATGGTTGCTTCGTCGAACAAAGAGCTGGCTGTTAGGTTGCACACAACTAACTCCCGTCGTTACGGTTTGTTTCCTCGTGCAGCAAAGTCAACATGAACAGTTCTGCTATCATGGAATCGGAAGATCTGGATCTGCAACTCTTACTCATGTTTTCATTGCGCCTGTGCACAAATATACCTGTTTATGTACATTAAACTTGACTTTCACGTTAGCTTCTTGTCATGATGTTTTCATGTCATGATGTAATATCGGAAACCAAGTGCGGAGGTAAGTCAGACTCTGATAATGAGATGGCGCCGAAAGTTTATTCTGAATAATTCCAAAAGAACATTGGTGGGTCAGCCGACTGATATCGCACCATTGTCAAAACTAGTTCCCCACAATTAGCGCTAAACAGATGTCCGCTTAAAAATATAAGTAACACGAAATCTTCAGGCCTATCAAATCCATTTTATCAACCTGACACAGAAAAAAAGAACATAAGACTGCATTACAGAGAGCGAAATGCTCCAGAAAAAAATCAGAAGGGATGACTAAGGACTAATTAGAAGGATCCATTAATGACCCTCGTTGACAGCAATTATCAAATTCAGGTTCTCTAAAAACGTCTGATCCAATATCTTCGACGCCTTCCACAGACCCGAAGTGGTCATTACATTGTCATCATTAATCAGATGCCCAACTATTCGAGTAAATATTTATTTGACGTCTAAACTGCTCCGACTTCTGACTCAACAGCTGTGCAAAAGGATAATTGTTGTTTTACATTGCCCCAACTTCAAAACGGCAGTGTCTAGTTTTCCAAAATGTAAATAATGAACAGTGAGTCAACTGTTACATTTAATATTGAACTACTAACATATGTTGCACCTTCCTCTCTGCTTTTTTTCAATACAGGATCGTACCACAAACTAAATCCAAAGGGACTGGTTACTTTCAATGCCAAAATTGTCTTGTCCCAGGTTAACGTATTCAGAAAGACAATAATACTTTTAACAATAACATTCAGATGTCTTTCTTTCTTTCTTACTTTCTTTCTTTCTTTCTTTCCTCCTTTTCTTCCTTACTTTCACACAATACATACATTATCTCCTGCCAGAGCGCATGCAACAATGTGAATGTCTCACAGGAAAAATTACAGATAAAGAGATTCAACTGCACAGTATTCAAATAATTTTTTGGACCACAGCGGATCAACTACAGAAAGCAGAATATCTGAAGATGCACTAGTTACTCCATGTTTCACCACACACAGAAGTAACTCGTTTAAGTTGTTAAACACAGTAGTTTCTGCAGATGCTGGAAATCTAAAGCAACTGATGCAAAATGTTGGAGGAGATCAGCAGGTCTGGCAGCATTTATGGGAATTAATAAACTGTGTGCATTTCAGGCTGAGATTCTTCTTCAGAATTGGAAAGGAAGGGGGAAATGCAGGAATTAAAAGATGGGTAAAGGGGAAAGAGCACTATCTAGATCACGCTAAAAAATGAAGAGCGTGGCACCAGTGAAGAAGGTTATGAGGATCTAGGCGGCAGAGATGCAGGAGAGATTCCGGAATTTTTTGAAAGCCATAGACCGGACCAGATTTAAGGATTTGTCAGATGAATTAAATTCACATGCTATGGCCATTGCCGGTGTTATCAGGGCAATGTTGTGCATTTAATATTTCTGTAATATTTGAGTGACCTTGTATCTGTCTAACTATCCATCCATATATGCTGAGTAAGGACACTTGTTCTTTTCATTACGGGTTATATGTATAAGTGCTGGAATCGCATACGTGATCATGCTACCACATGATTCATGCGAGCCTCGCTTACTGTAAACACAAAGTTTTGATTACATTTCTAACTCCCGCATCTTCCTTTGAATTAGTTTAATATTTTGAAGTTACCACCTACAAAATGATGGATTTCAAAAATAACCTTGTTGAAAGGGAAGGAGACTTTGAACTAAAAAGGATGTGCAGCTCAAAAGGACAAGTGAAGGTGCACAGGAGCATGTACAGAGACAGCAGACTGAAAAAAAAACACGCACACACACACACACAGCACAGCACGTGTTCTTCGGAAGGGAAACCACGATCGAGTTTTAGAAAAAAAAAGTCAGAAAACAGAAGAATTCGCAGGTTCATAAAGAGAAATGAAGAATGCATATTCTTCATTTCTCTTTATGAGGGAGTACTGGGCCTGGTGTCTGTGACCTTCCCCTGACAGGCTTAATCACCTCTAACCTCTCCTCCACCCCCCGACCCCCACCCCAGCAACTATGCAAAGTGGCCTGACTGTTATTTAGGAGCTCATCCCGTGGGGTAGCTTGTGCTCTCTACCTTTTCCCTTTTCTTCTCCTGACGGTTGCCCCTGACATGTTGTAGGGACACGACAGCAAAATTTATTTGCACTGGGTATTTCGAGCATAATCTTAATCATTGGAAGAACAAGAGAGACCTTGTCCGGTTCGTAGAGATCCCAGAAGTACCCCACTGCGTCCATCACTCCGCATATATACCTGTGACACTCAAATGTGTAAAATAGATACCATTGACCTCTGGGCGGTAAATCGCATGTAACAGATCTCTGAGACACCATTACTCTGTGCACAACCTCCGCTGATACCTGAAACACCCGCACTGTTTATAGCATGCATCACTGATCCTGTGACAGTCCATTTTGTACAACCCTACCAACCAGGCTTGAGCACAACATTGTGTACAGCACACGACCCTTGCATTTTTCCACCGTTAAAATGCCCCAATATTGAGGCACATCACTATTGAGGCGTTCATCCTGTGGATAGTCAGAGGCTTTTTCACAGGACTGCAATGGCTATCACGAGAGGGCAGAGTTTTAAGGTGCTTGGAAGTAGGTAGAGAGGAGATGTCTGGGGTAAGTTTTTCCAGGGAGAGATTGGTGAGTGCGTGGAATGGGCTACCGGCGATAGCAGTGAAGATGGATATGATGGGGTCTTTTAAGAGACACCTGGATAGGCATATGGAGCTTAGAGAAATAGAGGGCTGTGGATGACCCTAAGTAATTCTGAAATAAGTACATGTTCGGCACAGCATTGTGGGCCGAATGGTGTCAATTGTGCTGTAGGTTTTCTATGCTTTTCCATCTTTCTATCACATTGGCATATTTTCACGGTAAATCCTGGGTCATCTGAGTGTTTATACTTGGCCTCTCTGTTCATGTGTTTGGAATAAATAGTGTTTCTTGTTTATGTTCTCAGAATTCAGTGTTCTGAGGACAAAATGAATTATTCAGATATAGTACAATCTGATGTTAAAATATTTCATTTGTTCATCTTATAGTGTGCAATGATTTTGAATGCTGTAGTTTTGTATCTATATAGTCCTGCTGTATATTAGTCAGTATATTTACGGAATATATGTTTTTGTATATTTACCCTTTGCTTAAGCGGTTACGTATTTGTGCATCATAGAAAGAATGCAAAGTTTAAAAAGCAAAGAAACAGGCCTTTCAGCCCATTACTTTCATCTGTGTACTTACATGCTATCTTCGTATGTTCTCTGTTTACATTTTTTGTGGATATTTTAACAAACGCTTGAACAGCTGTTTTATTGACAAACACTTTAATACGTCCTGACTGCGCTGTATCGAACAATTTGCTGAAATAACTCAATCTGAAGTTCCCTGATTTTCCGTCTTGCCTGTGATATGTCTCCGTACTGGTCCCGCAACACCCGCCCCCTTCCATAAGGAGATCTGGGGTTTTACGAAGATGCCAAGTGTCATAAAGTCTGTTCAGCATATAAAGTGGAATCACTTATTAGGACACTTTTTAGATCGCCAGCAATAATAAATATCAATCGTAATAAAATAGAGTTAAATGATTTTGTATTTTAAATCTAGTGAGTGCCATCGACAGATAAGACGCACATTGTGGCCATTTGCAATAAAAATGCTCGTTTCTGAGCGGATTTGGAGCCTGTAATTTCAGGCAAATGTGCAACTTTTGAGCTCTCCTGAGCTATAAATAAATTCCACCTTTACTATCCATCTTTACCATGATTCATTAATATCTCTGTTTGAATGTGTGATATTTTAAAATCTAAATATTAATGCACTGATGATACAAGTTTGAAGGAAATGTAAGTGACTAACAGCTTCATGAAAACAATTCTTCTGCTTCGAGCATTAACATTTCCATTTATTCTTTTGTATAGTTTCCTGATTTATTCGGAATTTAGAATGGCTCTTGAAGTTTTTGAGAAACATGCTGTTCAATATTTTTTGCGACCACTTTTCATTGTGACAGAGCAGGTGATGACAATGAGTACCTGTTCCAGACGAAGTATGAAGTCAACTTCACATGGTGTATATTGAGACCGAGGTCGTGGTTGCATATTTTTCGTTTGGCAGCGGAAGTTGTGGACTGTCGGTGGATGGTTGTCCTGCTGCACAGTGTGTGGTCTTCCAGAGGTCAGTACTGTGTAACCGACAGAGAAGGTGGATATTATTGTACATTGAGTCTACAAAGTGAATTTGAAACAGTAATCGAGGGATATGGCTAAGGTTGGAATGGTGAAGTCTGCAAATCGAACATAGATACTAGGGATGACCCCAGCTCCACCATTCACTCTAATCCTGTTGACCGTCCAGGCTATCTTGTTTTCCTTAATCTACTTTTAAATTAGGACTGAATCTAGTTCGGAAATCAGCAGCACATATTCCACATGAAATATCACATTTCACATACTCGGCATGAACACTGAATTCGACAATATCAGGAAACCTGCACAAATTTCTCTGTTCATTTCTCTCATAATCTACTGGGGACTTCTTACGTATAATCTATTTTCCAAGATACGCCCGTTAGATAATCTAATTGCTGATCATCCAGGCGCTCAACATATTGTGTTCCCTAACCCCTCAATTTCCACTGGCTCACGCGCTTTCCCCTATTTACCTACTCTTCACTTTGTTTCCGTACGAGATTCTATCATCTGCATTCCGTTTATGCATCCACTGTGTGACTCCCGGGGGTTCTCCAGCAGCTCATTTCTTTACATATATTTCTTGCATCAAATTTCAACATCGGTATTCTTTTGTACATCTCTTTCTTTCTGAAATATCAGGTTGAATTCGCTGTCATATGTACAAGAACACTGGGATACAGGTACATGGGACAACCTGCTTGCATCAGAAACTGAACCACGTGAATTCACAAAGCACAAAGAACATAGAAACACAGAGACATAGGAAACTTACAGCACAATACGGGCTGTTCGACCAACGAGCTGTGCCAAACATGTACTTACATGAAATTACCTAGGGTTACCCATAGCTCTCTATTTTTTCTCAGCTCCATGTATTTATCCATGAGTCTCTTAAAATACCATATCGTATTCGCCTCCAACACCATCGAGGAAAGACCTTTCCACGCACTAACTACCCTCTCCGTAAAAAAAAAATCTTACCCCTGACATCTCTATGTACAGACTTCCAAGTACCTTAAAACTGCCTTCTCGTGTTCGCCATTTGACACTTGGGTAAAGCCTCTGACTCTGCACATGATCAATGCCGCTCATCATTCTATACACCTCTATCAGGTCACCTCTCATCCTCCGGCGCTCCAAGAAGAAAAGGCCAAGTTCATTCAAGCTGCCAATCCAGAAAACATCCTTGCAAATCTCATCTGCACCCTATCTATGGTTTCCAAATCCTTCCTGTCGTGAGGTGACCAGAACTGAGTAGAGTACTCCAAGTGTGGTCTGACCAGTGTCCTATAAAGCTGTACCATTACCACTCGGCTCTTAAAATCAATCCCACGGCTGATGAAGGCCAATGCACTGTACGCCTTCTTAACCACGGAGTTAACCTGTTCAACAGCTGTGAGTGTCCCTGTTCGTATGGGTGGTCTATAAAAGCACGCGGTAGAGTTATTAATTCCTTCTTGCTCCTAACTTCGAACCACAGAGACTCGGGAGACAATCCCTCCATGATTCCCTCCTTTTCTGCAGCCGTGACACTGTGTCTGATGAGCAATGCCACGCCCTCACCTCTTCTGCCTCCCATGAATTATGCAAGAAAGTAACAATGAGGAGACTATGGAAAACATGTTATTAGTAAGGAAAGGGGGGAAAAAAACGGAAATAGAAAATCACAGCCGCGATACTGTAAGAGGGTGTTCGCAACATTTCATTACTGAGGTAGAATTAGGGTTGTGCAGCTCAGTTAAATTCTCCAACGTTTGTAGGAATGCAGGTATTTCTGAGGCAGTTGTTGGCTTGAAATGTTTTCAGATTTGGCTTCAGTTAGCTTCTTAGAATTGTACTGGCGCACCACCCCATTGGAATTGATTTGTACTCATCTCATTCTTCACTGACCTATCCGTTATCCTAGGCAGTACTGCACTTCCTCGCTATTCGGAAGATTCTTCGTACGTCTAAGCTATCTGGCCTTTCATATTTTTTATAAATTTCAGTTGGATTCACAGCACTCTAAACATTAGTGAATATACGTTCAACGTCATCGATCTTTCTTCATGCATCAGTCCTGGAATCTACATGATTAAATTATGCTGCACTCCTTATTGAGATATGGAGTCCACACACTACTGAAGCTGTCTACAGCAGGGCATCCCTGTTCATGAGCTAAAACCTGTCCTATTGAAGGCAAAAACCAATTTTCTTCTAAAAGACCTGCTCCCCAGACTCTGGTACGCTGCATATTGCGTGCTCTATAGCTTTCACAATTTCTAATTCTTCGGATAATCAACTCCCTGGGCGATTGTGGTGCAAAGTAAATAACACCAAATTCATCCGTTTTATAGTGCACCAACCATGTCTCTACCCACCTCTCCATCTCTGTGAATCGCTCTGTTTCGTTACACGATCTTCTCAGATCAGACTCCCATCTAGTACTGCTTAATGTGTAAATGTGGATATATTGCATTTACTCTTTCAATTAAATCATTAATGTAGAATGTGAATAGTTGTATCCCAGCAATGTGTCTGTGGAAACCTACCTATCCTACTTGTCCCTTCTATCCTTTGTTTCATCTAAATCTCCCACAGCCTGTTTTACAACTCTGTCCTGCTTTTATCGGCAGGACAACCGAGGGAAGAGTCCTGGAGCTATGAGGCGTGGAAACAGGCTGCTCAACGCAACGCATCCGTGCTGACCAATGAGCCTAGTTGAACGTGCTGCATTTGGACCATATACTTCACCTTTTCTATACATATGCCTTTATATTTGACCTTTAAATATCAATGCTACACCGGCTTCGGCCATTTTATCTGGCAGCACGTTTGACATGGATCACGCAGCGTGAAACATCTGCCACTCGGTTGTTTTTTTAAGTCTTTTACATCGCTCGTTAAAACTGGGCAGCCTAGCTTTGGACCCTGGATTAAAGGCTGTGTATGTTCACCGTATCTAGGACTATCATGCCTCTTGAATAAATATAGAAATAATTACTCCATAGCCCCTTACACCGGACAAACAGTCCTGGTATCTACAGTCTTTCCTTATGATTCAAACAGTAGCAGGAAATCAACCTGAAGCGTCAACTATATCTCTATTTTCACTGCGGTTCCTGACTCGTTGAGTTCCCACAATTACTTTGTGCTGCAACTTCTCTGCTAACTTCATTAATTGATGTAAAATAAATATCTGTAGTATTGTTCCACTGCAGGTGCCGCTAATTGTACGTTCAATGATTTGCCCAAAACTTTTGGTATCTGCCGACTAAAATGCTCTTGATGAAAATTGTTTGTAAAGATTTTGTCTCAACTAAGTCTGACTGCAGTTATATTTACCAAACGAACATGGGGCCATGGAGAAGTTTTCCCACCCTCCTCCATACCTGTGCATACATGCATTTGTATATCTGGAAATAAAAACCATCATAGACTTTGACTGTCATCAGTTTTCCAAACTGTAACCCTCAATTTCATTTAGCTTTTACTCTTTTCTTCGAATATTGAACAGCTATACCATAATTTACCAATTCAGAATCATTCCAGAAACTGAATCCAAAGTCATTGTGAACAATATACTGTCAAAAATACATTGCTCCAGGTTGCAGTGCTAAGAACGCACCTTGGAGATTTTCATCGAAGTTCAGAAACTGGAATAAACATTATACAAATTTATTCATCAAAACAATTATCGACATCAGGTGCCTGTAGCTTCTTGTTGTAAATAACATAATTAGATTAAATAAGTAATGATGCCTTCATAGGATTCTCCCTGATGACTGGTACTGTATATAAATATGATAGGATGAGAATGCAGTTCACTGGATACTCAAAGATTTCAATAGCAATGCATGCACCTCCAAAAGTCTTGGCATTGCTGATATACTACATCTTCATTGCAGTTATCGGCATTCCTGGTAGAGTATTGTTGTTTATTATCAATCTGCAAAATGTTGTGAAGTATTGCAAACTGTTGTGTTTACTGGCATTGTTGTGTTTTTTCAATTGATATATTTTACTTCCATGCTCTTCTCCCATTGTCATTAGTTCATTTTAGTTTTTTTCTTTCGTTGTTGCTACTGTTTTGAAACTATGCATTTACATTAAAATTGTGTTTCTTTATAGTACTTTTGGTCACGAATACTGCAAGGTTTTTATTTCATTGCAGCGTCTAATCTTTAATGTGTGTGGTTCAATTGTAACTCAGCAGGGGACAAAACAAAAAAGACGAGGTCTAAGTGGCGCAGTCATTGTTGAATAGGAAAATGTCCGAATCAACAAGGACACTTTTTGCATCGGCAGCAACGACAATATCAAAAATAATAAAATAAAATAACTTAGTTTTGTATTTAAAATCCAGAGAGTGCAACAGATATATGAAAACCTTCATTGTGGCCTTTCAAAATACACGCGTGCGTTCCTGATATGATTTGGAGCCTTTAGTTTAAGATAATTGTGCTACTGCTGATTTCTCCCGAGCTACAAGTAAATTCTAACTTCAGAATCAATCGTTACCGTGTTTCACTGATAGATCTCATTGAACATGTGACATTTAAAAATCTAAATATCGACACCCTGATGACAAAATAATTCAACAGTAAATGAAAAATTGTTGTTTCGTGAAAGCAACAATTCTTATTCTGGGAGAATAAAAAAATCCAGTTATTCTGAGGTAAATATTTCTAGATTTGTGCAGATGATAGAATAAGTCTAAAGTTTTTGAGAAAAGTTTTGTTTGATATTTTATGAAACCTATTTCAGCACTGTGACAGAACAGGAGACGACAATGAGTGCCTGTTCCAGGCAAAAGATGAGATAATCTACATGCAGTGAATGCTGGGTTCGTGGTTCGATATTATCCGTTGGGCAGAGGGCCAACGAATAATGAATATCCTCAATATTCATTTACCTTTTTTTAAACTTTGAACTGCTATATTCCACAATTTGCTCAATTCAGAATCATTCCTGAAGCTAAATTGTTAATTATATAATGTCAAAAATATATTCTTCCAGTTTGCTGTGTTAATTTAAAAGAAACTGAAATTATTCATCAAAACAATTATCGACATCAGGTGCCTTATGGTTCTTGTGAAGAACATAATTAGCTTAATGAAAAAAAATGATGCCTTTATAAGATTCCCCGATGACTAGATAAGATATAAATAAAATATAATCTGAATGCAATTCGTTGTATGTTTAAAGATTTCAGTAGTATGCATGCACCTCCATAAGTCTTGGCGTTGGCCAAAAGTATTAGCTTCATTGCAGTTTTCGGCTTTCCTGGTTAATTACAACTTTTAATTTTCAATCTGCAAAATATAGTGAAATGTGCTCCATAGTTGTGTTTACTGGTATTGTTGCATTCTGTCAAATGAATATTTTTCACTCCCATACCTTCCTCCCATTCTTATTTGTATATTTTATTGCTGTCTTTCATTGGTGGTACCCGTAGTTTTTTTATTGTACATGTTGTCACGACTACTGCACGTTTGTTTGTTTTTTCCTTCTTTCCGGCGTCTAAGCATTAATGATTTTGAAATTTAATTTGTCACCTAGTCTCATTCTGCTGATAATAACCCAAGTAAAATGAATGTAATTACGATGTTATGCTATTTGTATGAAAGCACTCCATAATGTGAACATGTGTTACTGGCACAAATTTCTATTGTTAACTGTACCAAGATACAGTCAAATTCTTGTCATGCATACTCTTCATATCATCCACTGTACTGAGGTAGAAGGTAAAACAGTAGCTATACTGATTAGACTGTGAACGCCACTGAAAACGTGCGATGCATGGACATAATAGATTGCATATTCATAATGAGGTAGATTGTGGTGTCAAGAGTCCCTGTTGTAGTAGGAAATTACATTCAAGAGTCTTCAAAGTGGAATATCGGGGTGTGGGCTGGATACAGTTTCTTGTGGACTCTACGTGCTAGTTTTAAAAGAGAGCGTATCCTGTTGAAACTTGTTGGTGGAGTTACTATTATCTGTGGTTGAAAGCAACTTCGCACGGGCCAGAATAGAAAACGCAAACATCACGGCACTCACCAAATGCACACAGTACTCTTACATCACCTACACACGTTCAACGAGTGTGTGACACTGAATTACTCGCACTTTCACTGTCTTAGTTAGATAGATAGATATACTTTATTAATCCCGAGGAAAATTTGGTTTCGTTACAGCCGCACCAACCAAGAATAGAGCGTAAGTATAGCAATACAAAAAAAAAACAACAATCAAACACCAAAATGCAAAACTATGCCAGATGGAAAATAAGTCCAGGACCAGTCTATTGGCTCAGGGTGTCTGACCCTCCTCGGGAGGAGCTGCACGTTCGATGGCCACAGGCAGGAACGACCTCCCGTGCCGCCAAGTGTTGTATCACGGTGGAATGTGGCCGAAGTCCAACAGTAAAAAGTTCAATATCCAGTCTGCAAACACGTTCCTCGATCGTAATATACCCCGGATTGCACCGTCCGTTGTTAGCCAGAACAGAAAGCACCCAATTCCTTTACGCTTACCGTTCTCAGTGCACTTCCGGTCAGCGGGAACGGTATTACCTACTGAACTCCTCTTCTCCAAAAGTATCTGTTGTCTCGACCCGGTCCTCTTTCCTCGGCTTTGTGATCCCCCTCTGTGTGTTTTCCTCCGGATTTCAGCAGGGGTGTCCGCCGCTCTGTTCGCTAAGCCGGCCGGTCTTTGTTGGTCCGTGGAATACACAATGCGACCTTGCTTCTCTCTCGCGTATCGGGATGTAACCATTCCCAGCGCTAACGAAAACCCAAATAAAACTCTCTCTACTGGCATGTAAGAGAGGGTGCAGTACACAGTGTGTAATGTGCACTACTCATTCACACTACACAGAAATATAACCTTAACAAATGTAAACACACTCTACACTTCACCTCATACACACCGGCTCACGCTATTGCACTAGGTGTGCACTAGGTGCATACACCCACACCGACAAACACCGACCGACACACACACTCAAAAGCACACACACACACACACACACACACACACACACACACACACACACACACACAAACGCGCGCGCGCCCATGCAGGCTAAACATACACACAACGTCACTAACATAGATTTTCGTCTTTTATAGCGAACTTGGCCGTGATTGCGGTATTGCTCCGCAGACGGTGCGATCTCGCCAGATGCATTACTGTCTACCTGCTGTCCATGGCGATGACGGATCTCCTGTTCATCATCACGGGCGTCATATTACACCGGATTGTTCCCATGCTTTTACCGTTCAATATTTTGACCACCGTTCCGGCTTGTAATGCAAATTTCGTGCTAGCATTCACCATAAGAGACTGCTCCGTCTGGGTAACGGTGGTGTTCACATTTGATCGGTATGTGGCTATTTGCTGCCAAAAATTAAGTACGAAATATTGCACAGAGAGAACGGCGAATGTGGTGATCGGAACGATTACTGTCGTCAGCTGCTTCAAAAATCTTTTTATTGCTTTTATATATGAAGTTCCAAATACAAATGAGCCCACACCATGCATGCTTAAATCAGCATATTATACTTCACCTGCCTGGTTAGCATTTGATTGGATCGACAGCATTTTAACCCCATCTTTGCCATTCGCTTTAATCTTCCTATTCAACTTCCTAACCATTAGGCACATTTGGAAGGGCATTAGAATCCGCAGGAGACTCCAGAACGGCAGGAATACTGAGCGGGAGAATGACCCGGAGGTGAACAATCGCAGGAAGTCTATCACCCTGCTGCTAAGTATCTCGGGTATCTTTATCATCTGGTGGCTGCTATCGCTGGTAACCTTCCTCTACATTCGCATTGCCAATGTCGCTTACTTTACAGGCTCCAATTTCAACGAATCTAATTTTCCTTTGGAAGAAAGCGGGTTCGTGCTTCAGTTCCTGTGTCCTTGTGTGAACCCATTTATTTATGCAGGGACGCACAGTAAGATCAGAGACCAGATAAAGCTGGGACTGAAATATCCATTCACTCTCATTAATAAATTACTATAACGAACAATCTCTTTGTAATTGTTCCCATCTCAACCAGTTCATCCCACTTCCTGACGGTGGGTCTCGGCCCGAAGCGTCGACTGTACCTCTTCCTGGAGATGCGGCCTGGCCTGCTGCGTTCACCAGCAACTTTGATGGGTGTGGCTTGAATTTCCAGCATCTGCAGAATTCCTCGTGTTTACGTCCTTACACTCATCGCCTGTTGTTCTCGCTGTTGGTCAGTGTTGCAGTATGAAGCTCCTTGCTCTTAATGTTTACGTTGGTCAGCTGCTTCATACGATATGCTCGCCATAAAGAAGGACAGTCTATAAATCAGTGCATTCGAATCAATAAAGGACAGTAGACAAACCAATTTCTTTATATTTGCCCTTCAGTTTAAGTAATTGGGGGCTATTGTTTTCTGAATCTGCTCTGTTTTGTTCCTGTTGTAAATTGCTTTTACCCAGCTGAATCAATATTTTATAGTAGACACAAAATAGCTGAATGAAAACGGCTGGAATAGTGATATTTTAAAAATAAGAAGTTACTTGTGAGGTGTTCTTTGATTTGCTGTAACTTGCGGGATTGCGGTTGGTGGGTTCTGTGACTCTCCTGGGTGATTCAAGCTGGTTACTTGTTCGATTTAAGAGACATAGCAAGAAATTACGAGCTGTCACTTGCGGAGAGGGCAATAAATGGATGCTGGCTTTGACCAGAGCCAATATGATAGTGACACGTGTTGGTCAGCCATCGAGATTGAAATGTAATATCTTGATAAACAAGGGAAATGTAGAAAAATTCGAGGCATCGAATAAGAGGCAGCGACAAATCTCCACAAACCAACCATCGAAGACACCACGTCAGAGCGTAGACTCGTATCCCGAATATTATCTTTTCACTATTTATGGAGGGTCTGCGATTCTTTTTATTGAGACAAAGATAACTCTCAGTAAATTCAGATCCTCTATGCCTAACTGATCATCATTACTAAGAGGTAGATTCTTGTAACAATTGCATAGCTGGGAACCTGTCCCCTCATTCCACCAGCTCGATTCTGACAATGAACTGCCTATTTACACCTATCCTTATTTTTTCTCCAAACGTTTATATCGTCTCAGTGCCACACCACTCTTAGATGCTACCACACACCTCTCTATATTGTCAACTTATAGTGGCTAATTTTTCTACCACCCCTCACATCTTTTCCCTGTGGGAGAAAACGCATAGCCTTGGGTTTTCGGGACTGTCAGGAAACTGCAGGACCTGCTCTATCGCTGATCTAGTTAAAAGATTACAAGGCATTGGTTAGAAGGGACCATGAATTATTAGAACGTGGAATCGTTTTAGGGGGCCTGGAACAGGATGGACAACATACTGTTAGTTCACCTGCTGGTTATTATTTAAATATTCTAACAATTTGCAAAAGTCTTAAGCACGCACTCAGCATATAGCTTCGGTGCCAATGACCTCTGTACAGTACTTTCTTCGTCAACGTGCAGCTCAGACCGAGTTTGTAAATCTGATGAGAGTAACGTGTGGTGGGAGTGACATGGGTGGAGCGCTTCGAGGACATGGGTGTGGGGCAGGCGGCAGAGAAGGAGCGCAAGGGGCGTTGGTTGGCCCAGCCCTGAGACAGCATGCAAGATCATTCCATTCTCAACAATTTGATTATTGATAATCGCGGAATGTTTCTCTGGTGCTGCACGCTCCCTCGATTCCGCTGCCCCTGTTACACCCATGAATCCTCTCTCCCTGCCCCCTTCGCACACCCAGGCCACAGCAGAACCCCATATCAGAATCAAGTTTATCATCACTCTCGTATGTCATGATTTTTTTTTCTGTGGCTGTAGTGCATCAAAACACATAAAATTGTGTACTGTGCAAAACAATCACTCTTTATTCACGCAACACACATCAAAGTTGCTGGTGAACGCAGCAGGCCAGGCAGCAACTCTAGGAAGAGGTACCGTCGACATTTCAGGCCGAGACCCTTCGTCAGGACTAACTGAAGGAAGGATTAGTAAGAGGTTTGAAAGTGGGAGGGGGAGGGGGAGATGCTGAATGATAGAAGACAGGAGGGGGAGGGATGGAACCAAAAGAATATATGGCTGTGATAGCGAGTCTGAGTCAAAATGTGGTCGAAAAGTTGAAGAGCCGAAGAAATTACTATTTATTCACCTTTGACCATCCACGCCCATCCACGTATGTTGCTCCGTCCTAGCTGTTCTTTCAGTAGTCAATGTGTGGATCTATATTCCAGCATCTACAGTCGCTTGTGCCTCCTGTTTTAACTCTTTCTTTTGTCACGGAAATCAAATCCGTAACCCTGACCATGAGGACAGAACTTAACTGTACTTGGACAAAACGGTTTCCATAATCATTCTGCTCAAAGCTCAAGGTTTAATTTACATTTACCAACAAAGTACCTGTATATTCCAATATACGAAAAGTAACAGAATTTTACGAAAAACTGTATTTTAAAGAAAGACTGACACACACCAATGAGCAAAATAAGGTAAATCGGAAATAAAATTAAAGCTGAGTGTTAGGGGATATATTTTTACTCATAGCCACAATGATTTATATAAACAACAACAAATGCTCAAGCAATGAATATATTTGTGAAGTTACTCAAGTGTTACCGAAATATAAAATGTACGACTGTCACAGGCTCAGGACATGGGTTACAGTTAGGACGGAGATGAAACGAAATATCTTCACGGCAGAGTCTGTGAATATTAAGTCAGTGAATGGATGAGGATAGATTAGTGGTTGTTAATTGCAATGCAATAACCACTCCTAAACTTGGTATGTTTTCTGATTCCTTAGCTCCTGCCCGATGATAGTAGCAAGAAGGCATGCCATGGATATTGTGTGCAGTTAAAGACAGCCACTTAGAATTTAAAAAAAAATCAAAACTGATGATGCTAGAAAACTAAAATAAAATCAGGGAGTACGGTAAAATCTCGGGTCAGACGACGTCAGGGGGAAGAAATTGACTGAACCTTTCACAACAAAAATCAATTTTTCATAAATGTGAGACAGCAGGAATGGTTGCTTCCATGACTCGAAATAACAGGAGGATACAGTCCAAGTATATGCATAAAAAGTTGCAAAGGCAAGTTCCAACACAGAAGTTAATATTCCATTCTAGATTTACACTGATCTGATCAAAGGTTTGTTTATCTTTGAGATGGTGTTTTTTATCAATATATAAGTGAATTTAAAAAATCTATTTTACAGCATCACTCACGTCTAAGGTGATGAAATGCTTTGAGAGGTTGGTCATGGCTAGAATAAAAACCTGTCTCAGAAAGGACCAGGACCCACTGCCATTTACCTATCGCCACAATATGTCCAGAGCAGGCGCAATCTCAGTGGTTCTCCACGCAGTAGTGGATCACCTGGACAATGCAAATGCATATGTCAGAATGCTGTTTATTAACTATCGCTCAGTATTTAACGCCATCGTTTCTCCAGTCCTGGTGGAAAATCAACAGAACTTAAGCCTTAACATCTCCAACTGAAAATAGGCACTCGACTTCCTAACAGGAAGACCACATTCTATGTAAAATAGAAATGTCATATCCACCTCGTTGGTAATAAACACGAGCGCTCCAGAGGGATGCGCTCTGCTCTCTCTACACCCATGACTATGTGGCTAGGTATAGTTCAAACAGCATCTAGAAATTTACTGACAATGCCACCATTGTTGGCAGAATTTCGGATGGTGACGGAAGAGCGTTCAGGAGCGAGGTATACCAGTTAATTGATCCAGGAGTTTCTTAAACGACCCTATTCTATCCGCCCCAACCACAGTCGGCGACAGCCCATTCCACGCACTCACATCTCTCTGCGCAAACGAAGTAGCCCTACATGCCGTCTGTACCCATTTCCAACTCCCTCACACTGCCTCCTCTGGGGTTAGCCATTTTAGCCCTGCTGAAAAAAAAACAACAACATACCTCTGACTGTCCACACGATCAATTCCTCTCATGATCTTATAAACCTCTATCAGCTCACCTGTCACGTTTCGTCGCTGCAAGGAGAAAAGGCTGGGTTCAGTCAACGTATTCTCCTAAGGCATGCTCCCTAATCCAGGCAGCAACCTTTTAAATCTACTCTGTATCTTTTCTATAGTTTTCACATCCTACCTCTAGTGAGGTACTGAGGTGACCAGAACTGAGCACGGTACTCCAAGTAGGGTCTGACCAGGGTCCTATATAGCTGTAACGTTACGTCCCGGCTCCTGAACTCAATCCCCCGGTTGATGAATGCCAATGAACCATATGCCTTCTTAACTAACAGTCATCCTGCACAGCTGCTTTGAATGACTTATGGGCATGGGCCCCAAGATCCTTCTGATCCTCCACACTGCCAAAAGTCTTACCATTAAAACTCTATTTTGCCATCATGTTTGATCTAACAAAATGAACCCCCCTCATACTTACCTGGGTGAAAAACCATCTGCCACTACCTAGCCGAGTTTTGCACCCTATCTATATGACAGTCCGCCAACGCTATCTACAGCACCCCTCAACATTCGGGTTTTCAGCAAATTTACTAACCCGTCCCTCCATTTCCTCATCCAAGTCATGTATGAAAATCACGAAGAGAAGGAGTCCCAGAATAGATCCACTGGTCACCAACCTCCATGCAGAATATGCCCCGTCTACAACCGCATCTGAGTGTTTATACTTTGCCACTCTGTTCATATGTTTGGAATAAATAGTGTTTCTGGTTTGTGTTCTCAGAATTCAGTGTTCTGAGGACAAAATGATTTATTCGGACAGAGTACAGTTTGATGTTACAGTATGTCATTTGTTCATCTTATAGCGTGCAATGATTTTGAATTTTTGTATATAGATAGAGTCCTGCTGTATATTAGTAAGTATATTTACGTAATATATGTCTTTGTTTTTTTTTAATCTTTACCCTTTGCTTAAGCGGATACACATGTGTGCATCATAGAAAAAATGCAAAAGTTAAAAAGCAAAGAAATAGGCCTTTCAGCCCACCACCTTCATCTGTGTACTTACATGCTATCTTTGTATGTTCTCTGTATACATTATATTTTGTGGATATTTTAACAAACGCCTAAACAAGTGTTTTATTTACAATCACTTTAATACGTCCCGACTGCGTTGTATCGAACAATTGGATGAAATAACTCAATCTGAAGTTCCTTGATTCTCCGTCCTGCCTGTGATAGGTCTCCGTAATGGTCTCCCAACACCCTCGCCCCCCGCCCCGCCGCCTCCATAAGGAGATCTGGGAATTCATGAAGATGCCAAGTGTCGTGAAGATTGTCAGCATATAAAGTGGAATCACTTAATGAGGACAGTTTTGATATCGCCAGCAATAATTATATCAATCGTAATAAAATAGAATTAAATATTTTTGTATTTAAAATCTGGTGAATGCCATCGACAGCTAAGACATACATTGTGGCCATTTTAAAAAATGCTCGTTTCTGATCGGATTTGGAGCCTGTAATTTCAGGCAAATGTGCAACTTTTGAGCTCTCCTGGGCTATAAATAAATTTCACCTTCACTATCCCTCTTTACCATGGCTCATTAATATATCTGTTTGAATGTGTGATATTTTAAAATCTAAATATTGATGCGCTGATGATAAACGTTTGAAGGAAATGTAAATGACAAACAGCATCATGAAAAGAATAATTCTTCTACTCTGAAGATTAACATTTCCATTTATTCTTTAGTAAATATTTCCTGATTTATTCGGTTTATAGAATGGATCTGAAGTTTTTGAGAAACATGCTGTTCAATATTTTTTGTGACCACTTTTCATTGTGACAGAGCAGGTGATGACAATGAGTACCTATTCCAGACAAAGGGTGAACTCATCTTCACATGGTGTATATTGAGACCGAGGTCGTTTCTGCATATTTTTCGTTTGCTAGCGGACGCTGTGGACAGTCGGTGGATGGTTGTCCTGCTGCACAGTGTGTGGTCTTCCAGAAGTCAGTACTGCGCGACACACAGAGAAGGTGGATATTATTGTACGTGGAGTCTATAAAGTGAATTAGAACCAGCAATAGAGAGATATGGAGAAGGTTGGGATGGTGAAGTCTCCAAATCGAACATAGAAATTAGCAATAAACCCAGCTCCACCATTCACTCCAGTCCTGTTGATCATCCAGGCCATCTTGTTTTCCTTAACCCACGTTTAATTTAGGACTGAATCTAGTCCGGAAATCAGCAGCACATATTTCACATAAAATATCACATTTCACATATTCGGCAACCCAATGGCATGAACACTGAATTTGGCAATATCAGGAAACCTGCCCAAATTTTTCTGTTCATTTCTCTCAAGATCTACTGGGTACATGTTAAGTATAATCTATCTTCCAAGCTGCTCCCGTTAGATAATCCAATTGCTCATCTTCCAGGCGCATAACACATTGTGTTCTCTCACCCCTCAGTTTCCACTGGCTCACCCGCCTTCCCGTATGTATCTACTTTTCACTTTCTTTCGATAAGAGATTCTGTCATCTGCATTCCGTTCATGCCTCCACCTAACAATTACCGGTGTGTCGCTATCTACATCCTCCCCTCCCATACTGACTCCATCTGACAGTCATCCCTCCTCACATTGCCATCTAACATTTGCCAACTCTTGTCCCGTCGGTCGCTTCCTTCAGCTCGTCAGGCAATGCATCTTGTTTTCAATCCATCTGCAGCGTCTGACTTGACATGTTATCTAACTGCAAATACTGTGTGACTCCCTGGGGTTCTCCAGCAGCTCATTTCTTTACATATATTTCTTGCATCAAATTTCAACATCAGCATTCTTTTACAAATTTATTTCTTTCTGAAATATCAGTTTGCATTTCGCTGTTATGTGTAGAAGAACAGTGGGATGCAGGTACAAGGAACAACTTGCTTGCATCAGAAACTGAACCACGTGGATTCGCAAAACACGAAGAACAGAGAAACACAGAGACGTAGCAAACTTACAGCACAATACGGAATGCTCCACCTACGATACTGTGCTGAACATGTACTTACTTTAGAAATTGCCTAGGTTTACACATAACCCTCTGTTTTTCCAAGCTCCATGTACCTAACCAGGAGTCTCATAAAATACCCTATCGTAACCGCCTCCACCACCGTCGGGGGCAGTCCTTTCCACGCACTCACCACCTTCTACGTAAAAAACGTACCTACTTTCAAGTAACTTAAAACTTTGCTTTCTCGTGTTAGCCATTTGGCCCTTGGGAAAAGCCTCTGACTATCCACATGATCAATGCCGCTCATCATTTTCTAAAGGTCTATCAGGTTACCTCTCATCCTCCGGCGCTCAAAGAAGAAAAAGGCCAAGTTCACTCAACCCATTCTCATAGGGCATGCTCCGAATCCAGAAAGCATCTTTGTAAATCTCCTCTGCAACTTTTCTATGGTTTCCAAATCCTTCCTGTAGTGACGTGACCAGAAATGAGAACAGTACTCCAAGTGACGTATGACCAGTGTCCTATAAAGCTGCATCATTACCACTCGGCTCTTAAACCCAATCCCAAGGCTGATGAAGGCCAATGCACCATATGCCTTCTTAACCGCAGAGTTAACCTGCTCAGCAGCTGTGCGTGTCCCTGTTAGTATGGGTTGTCTATAAAAGCACGCAGTAGAGTTATTAATCCTTTCTTGTTCCTAACTTCCACCCACAGAGACTCAAGAGACAATCCATCCATGATTTCCTCCTTTTCTTCAGCGGTGACACTATCTCTGATCAGTAGTGACACGCCCCACCTATACTGCCTCTCATGCATTATGCAAGACAGTAACGAAGACGAGTCTATGGAAAACATGTTATTAGCAAGGAAAGAGGAAAAAGCGGAAATAGAACATCACAGCCACGATACTGTAAGTGGTTGTTCGCAATATTCCATTGCTGAGGAAGGATTAGTGTTGTGCAGCTCAGTTAAATTATCCAATGTGTGCAGGAATGTAGGTGTTTCTCAGGAAGTTGTTGGCTTGAAACGTTTGCAGATTTGGCTTCAGATACCTTCTTAGAATTGAACTGGCGCACCATCCTATCGGAATTGATTTGTACTCATGTCACTCTTTAGTGACCTATCCGTTATCCTAGGCAATACTGCACTTCCTCGCTATCCGGCAGATTCTTCGTACATCTAAGATATCTGGCCTGTCATATTTTTATAAATTTCAATTGGATTCACAACACTCTAAAAATTAGTGAATATACGTTCAACGTCATCGATCTTTCTTCATGCATCAGTCCTGGAATCAGGATGATTAAAGTATGCTGCACTCTTTATGGAGATAAGCAGTCGACACACCACTGAAGGTATCTATAGCAAGGCATCCCTGTTCATGGGCTAAAATCTGTCCTTTTGAAGGTAAACATGCAATTTTGTTCTAAAATATCTGTTCAACAGTCTCCGGTACACGGAATATATCGCCCTCTACAGATTTCACAATTTCTAATTATTCTGATAATCAACTCCTGGGCGATTGTGCTGCAAAGAAAATAACACAAAATTCCACCATTTTATGGTGCATCAACCATGTTTCTACTCACCGCTCCATCTGTGTAAATCACACTATTTTCGTTACACCATCTTCTCAGATCAGACTCCCATCTCGTCCTGCTTCATGCGTAATTGTGTATATATTGCATTTAATCTTTCAATTAAATCATTAATGTATATTGTGAATAGTTGTAACTTAGCAATGTATCCTGTGGAATCCTACCTGTCCTACTCGCCCCTTCTATCCTTCGTTTCCTCTAAATCTCCTACAGCCTGCTTTATAACCATGCCCTACTTTTATAGGTAAGTCTGCCTAGGGAAGAGTCCTGGAGCTATAAGGCGTGGAAACAGGCTGCTCGACGCAACTCTTCCGTGCTGAACAACGAGCCTATTTGAATGTGCCTGCCTTTGTACCATATACTTATGCACCTTTTCTAAATATATGTCTGTATAGTTGGCCTTTAAATATCAATGCTACACCGGCTTCGACCACTTTGCCTGGCAGCGTGTTTCACGTGGATCACGCTGCGTCAAATGTCTGCCACTCGGTTGTATTTTAAGTCTTTTACTTCGCTCCTTAAAACTATGCAGCCTAGCTTTGGACCTGGATTAAAGACTGTGGCTGTTCACCTTATCTAGGACCATCATGCCTCTTCAGTAAATATAGAAAAGTCATTGCATCGCCCCCTACATGGGGCACACCTTACTGGTCTATACAGTCTTTCCTTATGATTCAAACAGTAGCTGGAACTCAGCCTGAAGCGTCATCTATTTCTCTGCCTTCACTGCGGTTCCAGACCCGTTGAGTTCCCACAATTACTTTATGCTGCAATTTGTCTGCCCACACTATTCATTTATTTGAAATAAATATCAGGAGTATACCTCCACTGCAGGTGATGTCAATTGTACGTTCAATGATTTGTCCAAGAGCTTTGGTATCAACCGACAAAAATGCTCTTGAAGAACATTGAGTAAAAAGATTTTGTTCCAATTAAGTCTGACTGAAGTTATATTTACCAAGTGAATATGGGGCCAAGGAGAAGTTCTCTCACCGTCTTCCATACTTGTGGATACATGCAACTTTTGATCTGGAAATAAACCCATCATAGACTTTGACTTCTATCAGATGAGATATTGAGCTGGCGTTCGCATCTCATCGGTTCTTTCCCTCCGCTAACAGGCGTCTTATCTTTCCATGAATTCATGAACACTACCTCATTATTGAAACGTACAATAATTTGTTTACATTGCATTGAACTGCTGCCGTGTAATCATTCAGCTTTATACCATCTCCCATTTCTCTAGGCAATCATTGCTCTTTAATAGAGTATCCCGGTCTCTTTACTTATCATTTCCCCAAATATTCAGCGTACACTAATTTAAATTCCTCCACGATTTCCTCCAATTCAGTGCAATTATAGCTCTTTTTTATCTGAAACATATTCCTTATTCTTCCATTGTTCAGTTTTCCAAACTATGACCTTTAATTTCATTTAGCTTTTACACGTTTTCTAATATTGAACTGCTATATACCATAAATTCCCAATTCAGAATCTTTCCGGTAGCTAAATTCCACGTGTTTGTGAATAATATACTGTCAAAAATACATTGTTCCAGGTTGCAATGGTAAAAGAGCCGAATGGAGCTTTTCATCGAAGTTTAGACACTGGAATACACACGTTGTACAAAATTATTCATCAAAACAATTATCGACATCAGTTTCCTGTAGCTTCTTATTGTAAATAACATAATTATGCTAAATAAATAATGAGGCTTGCATAAGATTCTCCCTGATGACTAGTATTGAATATAAATATGATGGGATGTGAATGCAGTTCATTGGATACTCAAAGATTTCAATAGCAATGCATGCACCTCCAAAGGTCTTAGTGCTGTTGATATATTACATCTTCATTGCAGTTATTGGCATTCCTGGTAAAGTATTTCTGTTTATTAGTAATCTGCAAAATGTTGTGAGGTGTTGTAAACTGCTGTGTTTACTGGTATTGTAGCGTGCTTTCAGATGATAAATTTTACTCCCATGCTTATCTCCCATTCTCATTAGTACATTTTAGTTTTTTCTTTCATTGTTGCTATTGCTTTAATACTATACATTTGCATTTAAGTTGTGTTTCTTTATAGTACTTTTGTCACTAATACAGCGAGGTTTTTATTTCTTTACAGCGTCTAATCTTTAATGTGTGTGTGTGGTTGAAGTAACTTAGCAGGGGACAAAACAAAAAAGACGAGGTCTAAATGGAGCAGTCATTGTTGAATTGGAAAATGTCCGAATAAACGAGGACACTTTTTGCATCGTCAGCAAAGATAATATCAAAAATAATAAAATAAACTAACTTAATTTTGTATTTAAAATACAGTGAGTGCAACAGATATATAAAAACCTACATTGTGGCCATTCAATGTACATGTGTGCGTTCCTGATATGATTTAAATATCCAAATATCGACGCCCTGATGACAAAAGAATGCAACTGTAAATGAAAGATTGTTATTTCATGAAAACAACAATTCTTATTCTGTGAGGATAAAAAGTTCCAGTTATCCTGAGGTGAATGTTTCTAGATTTGTGCAGATGATAGAAAGACTCTAAAGTTTTTGAGAAACGTTTTGTTTGATATTTTATGTAACCTATTTCAGCACTGTGACAGAACAGGAGATGGCAATGTGTACCTATTCCAGGAAAAAGATTAGATAATCTGCACACAGTGAATGTTGAATGCGCAGTTCGGTATTATTCGTTGGGCAGCGAGCCAACGAATAATGATGATCCTCATTTAACTTATTATTTTCCAATTTTGAACTGCTATATTCCACAATTTGCTCAATTCAGAATCATCCTTGAATCTAAATTGTTAATTATATAATGTCTAAAATATATTTTTCCAGATTGCTGTGTCAATTTAAAAGATACTGAAATTATTCATCAAAACAATTATCGACATCAGGTGCGTTATGCTTCTTGTGAAGGACATAATCAGCTTAATGAACAAACGATGTCTTCATAAAATTCTCTCCGATGCTTAATTGGATATAAATAAAATAGGATCTGAATGAAATTCGTTGAATATTTAAAGATTTCAATAGAATGCATGCACTTCTATACGTATTGGCATTGGTCATATATAGTATCTTCATTGTAGTTTTCGACATTTCTGGTTAATTACTGATTTCTATGTTCAATCCGCAAAATATTGTGAAATATTCTTCATGGTTGTGTTTACTGGTATTGTTGCATTCTGTTAATTGAATATTTTTTTCACTCCCATATCTTCCTCCCATTCTCATTTGTACATTTTATTGTGTCATTCATTGCTATGGGAGTGTTTCACTCGTATTTCTTTATTATACATGTTGTTACGACTACTTCACGTCTGTTTCATTCTCTTTTCAGCGTCTAAACGTTAATTATTTTGATACGTACAATGTCACCTGCTCTCAATCTGCCGATAATAACCCAAGTAAAATCAATGTAATTACGAACTGATGTTATTTGTATGAACGGTCTCCATATTGGTAACATGTGTTATTGGCATTGGTATTGTTCTTCTATTGTTAACTGTACCAAGATACAGTCAAAAGCTTGTCATGCATACTGTTCATATCAGCAACTGTACTGAGATAGAAGAAGGTAAAACAGTAGCAATGCTGAATAAAGTGTAAAGGCCACTGAGAACGTGCGATATATGGAAATAATAGTTTGCATATTCATAATGAGGTAGACTGTGGTGTCAACAGTCCCTGTTGTAGAAGGAAAGTCCATATTCTGCGAAGCGAAAGGACGGTGTGTGAGTTCGAGCCAGTTTCTTGTGGGCTCTCCGTGCCAGTTTTAAAAAGTGAGCATATCCTGTTGAAACTAGTTGGTGGATTTACTATTGTCTGTGGTTAAAAGTAACTTCGCAGGGGCCAAAATGGAAAACGGAAATATCACGGCACTCTCCCAATGCACACAGTGCTCTCACAACACTTACATACGTTCAACGAGAGTGTGACACTGAATTGCGTGAACTTTCACTGTCTTAGCACTACACATTCACACTACACAGAAATATAACCTTTAAAAATATAAACACACTCTGCACTTCACCTCACACACACCGGCTCACGCCATTTCCACAGCACCCACATGCACACTAGGCACACACCCACACCGACAAACACCTATCGACACTCAAAAACACACATAAATACATACACTCACAGGAGTGCGCGCACGCTGAACATACACACAACTTCACTAACATAGAGTTTGTTCTTTTATAGCTAACTTGGCCGTGATTGCGGTATTGCTCCGCAGACGATGCGATCTCGCCAGATGCATTACTGTCTACCTGCTGTCCATGGCAATAACGGATCTTCTGTTCATCATCACGGGCGTCATAATACACCGGATTGTTCCCATGCTTTTACCGTTCAATATTTTGACCACCGTTCCGGCTTGTAATGCAAATTTCGTGCTAGCATTCATCATAAGAGACTGCTCCGTCTGGGTAACGGTGATGTTCACATTTGATCGGTACGTGGTTATTTGCTGCCAAAAATTAAGTACGAAATATTGCACAGAGAGAACGGCGAATGCGGTGATCGGAACGGTTACTGTCGTCAGCTGCTTCAAAAATGTATTTAATGCTTTTATATATGAAGTTCCAAATACAAATGAGCCCACACCATGCATGCTCAAATCAGCATATTATACCTCACCTGCCTGGATAGCATTTGATTGGATCGACAGTATTTTAACCCCATCTTTGCCGTTCGTTTTAATCTGCCTATTCAATTTCCTAACGATAAGGCACATTTTGAGGGCTATTAGAATCCGCAGGAGACTCCAGAACGGCGGGAACACTGAGAGTGAGAATGACCCGGAGGTGAGCAATCGCAGGAAGTCTATCACCCTGCTGCTAAGTATCTCGGGTATTTTTATCATCTGGTGGCTGCTATCGCTGGTAACCTTCCTCTACATTCGCACTGCCAATGTCGCTTACTTTACAGGCTCCAATTTAAGTGAATCAATCCTTCCTCTGCAAGAAAGCGGGTACGTACTTCAGTTCCTGTGTTCCTGTGTAAACCCATTTATTTATGCAGGGACACACAGTAAGATCAGAGAGCAGATAAAGCTGGGACTGAAATATCCATTCACTCTCATTAATAAATTATCCTAACAAAAAATCTCGTTGCAATTGTTCCCATCTCTACCACTTCCTCCCGCTTCCTTACACTCATCACCTGTTGTTCTCGCTGTTGAATAATGCTGCAGTATGAAGCGCCTTGCTTCTTTAGGTTTACGTTGGTCAGTTGCTTCATAAGATCTGCTCTCTAGAGAGAAGGATAGTCTATGTTGTGTATGTGGCCTGTTTACACAACTATGTTATTAATAAAAACGCTGGAGACCGGAGCTAAGTTTCATGGTTCTTTACTGGTAGAGTCCGAACTTGACGCGCACATACAGATCAATACGCGCCTAATAGCGCATGCAACGACGTGTTACTACAACATAAAGTAGTCCCTTATTATAATGTAGTCAATGCGGTACACTCTTCCCATTTTATTTTAACAGTGTATCAATTGTTTTTTTTTACTGGGGCACTATGCTAAACAAATATGTTTACAACATGCAAACGCCTATCATTTGTTTACAAATTATCACAAAGTGACTTAATAATATCAAATTATAATAAGCCTTATATATATATGTATGTGTGTATATACACACACACACACACACACACACACACATTTATTTATTTATTTATTTTTTGGGTCTAAGACCCATTTAGAAGTCAAGTCTCCAGGGAGGTCTTCTCTGCCTCTCCGGGTAACGTCTGCCCTGAAACGTTGGCTTTTGGGAATGAGTCTCCACAGGTACATCAGGTGGGTCATCAGAACTGATGATAGGTTTATCTGTAGATGAGGCTGACGTGGTCACATCAGGAGTGTTTGCTTCTATGTCAGGGGAGTCCGGGCAAGGTATTGTTGTGCTTTTCACCTGAGCATCCAGGATCTGGTCCACATGACGTCTCCATACGTTCTCTCCCACCTTCACTGTATACATCAGTGGCCCGTCTATGGCTGAAGTTGTACTCGGCTGCCACTTTTCAGTCCGGTAATCACGTGCAAGAACTGACTGTCCCACACTGAAGCTCCGTGTTGACTTAGCATTCAAGTGTTTGAAATGTCTGTTCTCCCCATCACGGCGTACAACTGGTTTGAGAAGATCCATACGGGACCTCAGGTTCCGGTTCAGAAACATCATCGGTGGAGTGTGATTCGTGGTTGCATGTACTGCATTACCGTAGCCAAGGAGGAAGTTGTCTATCTTGTGTTGCAGTGGTGGATATTCACTGTCCATTGCCTTGATGGCTTTTTTGAATGTCTGCACAAATCTTTCTGCCAAGCCATATGTGGATGAATGGTAAGGAGTAGTTGTAAATTGCTTGATTCCATTGTTCTTCACAAAACGTTGGAATTTTTCAGAGACAAATTGTCGTCCATTTTTTGCAGATTTGTTCTGGTATGCCATTCCTGGTGAATATGGTCCTCAGAACTGTAATATTCTTTTCCGATGTGGTTATCTTCATTTTGATGACGTTTGGCCATTTGGAATGCACATCGACGGCGGTTAAAAAGATAAGAGTCCATGAATGGTCCAGCAAAGTCGATGTGCACTCGTTGTCATGGTGATGAGGGCCACTGCCATGGATGGAGAGTGGTTGTGGTGGTATGTTCTGGATCTTTTGACATCCAGAGCTGTTCTTGTTCAAGTTCTCAATCTGATTATCGATTCCTGGCCACCACACATAGGTACGAACAAGACATTTTATCTTCACAGTGATGTGTGTTGTTATATGGATCTTTTAGATTACTTCTGTGGGAGGTATGACCTGTTCTTAAAGGACGGGTTGCACCTGACCCAGAGTGGGACTAATATCCTTGCACAAACACGAGGAAATCTGTAGTTGCTGGAATTTCAAACAACACACATAAAAATTGCCGGTGAACGCAGCAGGCCAGGCATCATCTATAGGAAGAGGTATCCTTGCGGACAAGTTTACTGGAGCGGTTGGGGAAAACTTAAGTTAAGTTGGCAGGTGGATGGGAGCCCGAGTGTAGGGCAGTAGATGGGACATTTGGCATACGAGTCGATGAAGGTAAGACTGTGAGAAAGAAAATATAGATAAAAAGAGCAAAATTTCAGTTATGGGAATGAGTTGAAATATAACGGGGCAAAAACGAAAAATGCGATGAATACATTCCCGAAGGTTATATTTGAATGCACGCAGTGTATGGAATAAGAAAGATTGTCTTGGAGCGCAGTTAGAAATTGGCAGATATGACGCTGTGGTCAAAATAGAGTCATGACTGAAAGAGTGCCATAGTTGAGGACTTCATATCGAAAGTTTAACCTTTATAGAGAAAGCAAAAGCAGGTATGCAGCGTGATGGGCTGGCTATGTGGGTGAAAATGAAATCTAATACATAGAAAAACAAAATAATAATGGATAGGAAGATATAGCATCCTTGTAGGCAGAATGAAGATACTGCAAAAATTAAAAGCCAGTGATCGGAATTATACAGAGGCCTCCGAACAGCAGCCGAGAAGTTGGATATACACTTCAAAGGAAAATAACAAAGACATGCAATAACAGCAGTGGCACGATAGCCATAGTGGATTTCAATATGAAGGTAGTTTGGGAATCTCAGGATGGTGTTGGATTATAAGAGAGGGAATATGCAAAAAGCGCACGTGATGGCTTTTAGAGCAGCTTGTGGTTGAACCCACGAGGGAAAACACAATTCTTGATTAGGTGCTGTGCAATGAACCAAATTTGATTCGGAAGAATATGATAAATGAACATTTTGAAAGCAGTAAACATAATATGATAGAATTCACTCTGCAATTTGAGTGCAGGAAGATAACATTAGGTTTATCAGTATTGCAGTGGAATAAATGGAATTATGGGGGCATGAGAGCAGAGCTGGTCAAAGATGATTAGAAGGAGGATCCAGAAGGGATGGTGGTAGGTAAGTCAGATGGACCAGTGGGTTTGCAACCCAAACCTCTAAAAGAGGTAGCTAATAAGATTGTGGAGGTATCTTTCATACATCACTAGATTTTGGAATCGTTTCAGAGGAGCGCAAACTGCAATTGTCACTGCATTATTTAGGAAGGAAGGGAAGTAGAAGGAAGAGAATCGAAGGCAGGTAGACAGAGGAGTGACTGGGAGTCTGTTAGTTTCCATTATTAAGGTTGTGGTTTCGCGGCACTTGGAGACACATGATTAGTCCGGCTAAAGTCGGCATGGTTTCCTTCAGGCGAAATCCTGGCTGACAAATCTGTTAGAATTCTTTAAGGAAATAACAGGCAGGCCAGATAAAGGAGAGTCAATGGATGTTGTTTACTTTGATTTTCAGAAGGCACTTTCAAAGTTGCCAAACTTGAGACAAGATAGGGCCCATAATATTGCAGGAAAAATAATGCAATCGATGAAAGATTGGATGAGAGGGAGGAGACACAATACCCAATCCAGTACAGCCGATCCCCTGGTGGGTTCAACAACAAGCGGTTCTAAAAAACCATCTCGCAGACATTCTACAAATTCTCTCTCTTGAGATCCAATGCCGACCTGATTTTCCAAATCCACTCGCATGTTGTAATCCCCCACAATTATCATAACTGACCTTCTGACAAGCCTTTTCTATTTCCTGTTGTAATTTGTAGTCCACTTCACTGCAGCTGTTTGGAGACCTTTATATAACTGCCATCAGGGTCCTTTTACTCCTGCGATTTCTAAGCTCAAACCATAAAGATTTTGCACCTTCCGGTCCTATGTCACCTCTTTCTAATAATTTGATATAATTTCTTATCAATAAAGCCACGCCTACCTGCCTGTCCTTCCTATACACCGTGTATCCTTGGACGTTCAGCTCACAGAGACATGCATCCTTTAGCCACATCTCAGTGATGGCAACAATATCATACCTGCCAATCTGTAGATGTACGACGAGATCATCCACCTTATTCCTTATGCCGCGTGTATTTAAGTATAACACCTTAAGACCAGTATTTCGTACTTTTTGCTTTGATTTCACTGCAACTTTATTGCACTGCAACTCATCCAAATGGATGCAAATTTGCCCCATCACCTGCCTGTCTTTCCTGACATCTTTACTGCTCACTATCTTAGAGTTATTTCTGTTTCCCACTTCCTCAGCTCTATCATTCCGGTTCCCATCCCCCTGCCAAATTAGTTTAATTCCTCCCTAACAGCTCTATTAAACCTTCCCGCCAGGATATTGGTCCTCTTCCGGTTCAGGTGTAAACCATCCGTTTTGAACAGGTCATACTTCCTCCAGAACAGATCCCAATAATCCAAGAAGCTGAAGTCTTTCCCTCTGCACCAGTCTCTCAGCCACGCATTCATATGCCTGATCCTACTATTCTTTCCCTCGCTAAACCGTGGCACAGGTAGCAAACCCGAGATTACTACCCTTGAGGTCCTGCTTCTCAGCTTCCTTCCTAACTCCCGGAAATCTCTCTTCAGGACCTCCTCCCTTATTCTATCTATGTCATTAGTAACCACATGTACCAAGACAACTGGCTGCTTGTTCTCTTCCTTCTGAATATTCTAGACCCGGTCAGAGACATCCCGTACCCTGGCACCTGGGAGGCAACACACCATGCGGGTATCTCTATCACGCTCACAGAATCTCCTGTCTGTTCCACTGACTGTGGAATGCCCTTTGACTACTGCATTCCTCTTCTCCCTCATTCCCTCCTGCACAACAGCGCCAGGCTCAGTGCCAGAGACCCGGTCACCATGGGCGTCCCCTGTCAGGTCATCCCCCTAAACAGCATCCAGAACAAGATACTTGTTGCTGAGAGGGACAAGCACAGGGGTCTTCTCCACTATCCGGCCATTTTTCTTCCCTCTTCTGATAGTCACCCAGATTTCTGACCCCTGTAGCCTAGGGATGACTACGTCCTTGGAGCTCCTGAATATCACCTCTTCACTTTCCCTAATCAGCAGTAGGTCGTCAACTTGCAGCTCCAGATCCATAACGCGGTCTCTGAGGAGCTGCATCTCGGTGCACCTGCCACAGATGTGGCCATCAGGGAGGCTGGAATTCTCCCAGAGTTACCACATCTGACACCTTGAACAAAGAACGAACCCTGCAGGCATGCTATCGTGTTCTACAGGAATGAAACAGGAAAAAATAAGTCTACTCACCCACTTACCTCGCCAAACAGACGAACTTTTTAAACCGTTAGCTGTGCGAGCTCTGCTGTTCCTGTCTGTCTGAGCCGATTCGCCAAGGGGGTGGGGGGGGGCGGAGAGTTGGTGCCTCGCTCTCGCCTCTTTCCGTTACCGTTGAAGCCAAAGCCCTACACCCTGCTACCACTCACTCCGCTGCCCGCTCCGACCGCTGCCCGCTGTATAGGGTGGTCTCCTTTTTAAACTCTCCGCGCTATCCTCCCTACGTCACACGCCTGCGCAGTCTCGTCCTTCTTGCCCTCGGAAGAAGTTTGAAAAAAAAAACTGCCTTCCTTCAGAATTCAGCTCCCACGCCGCTCTGCTTGTCCGGATCCAAAAGATCATGGCCTCACTTAGGGTGTTTGCTATTGCTTAGTTTGGGTGGTAGTTGTTGTTTTTTTCTGCACTAACCTGGGAGGGGGCGGGAGGGGCGGTAATACAGCTATTCAAAATAGCAGCAGAAATACAGAAGTATATTACATCAAAACAAATGACATTCTTGTTCCGGATTTTTTTCCATACAGCCAGACTCTCGAGGAAGATCCAGTATCCGCTATGCTTGCAACATCACAGCGTAGTTAGTGACCTGATAGAATTCTTCAGTGGGTATCTCACTTTCGGATGTTAAATCTACATAAGACACACCGAATACCGTGAAGAACAACTTCTCTCGATGTGTTCTGCTGATTTAATTATCTCACATACTCGCACACTCAAACACTCATCCAAATGAAACAGACAGTCAGGAAGCAAAATAAAACACACCTACTTTTTCGCACCACCTACACACACAGAAACAGGTACGCAGACCGTAAAAATAGATACACCACATGCAAACATCAATACGACGACACCCACCGACCCCTCTCCCGCCCCCCCTCGCACCTCAACAACACACACAGAATCATTAACAATGACGCATGCCCTCTGTCTTTTCCTATTGCAGCTAACTTGGCCGTGATTGCGGTAATGCTCCGCCGACGATGCGGTCTCTCCAGATGTATCACTGTCTACCTGTTGTCCATGGCGGTAACGGATCTCCTCCTCATTATCACGGGCGTGATATTGCATCGAATTGTCCCCATGCTATTACCACTCAATATTTTGACCACTGTTCCGGCATGCAATACGAACTCGTCCTGGCATTCATCATAAGAGACTGTTCCGTCTGGGTAACGGTGATGTTCACATTTGATCGGCATGTGGCTAATTGCTGGCAAAAATTGAAGACGACGTATTGCACGGTGCGCACCGCCAATGTGGTGATCGGAGCGGTTAGTGTCATCAGCTGTTTGAAAAATGTATTTAATGCTTTTATATATGAACTTCGAAGTAAAGATGGGCCCATATCTTGCATTCCTAAATCAGCTTATTATACCTCACTTGCCTGGATAATATATGACTGGATCGATGGTATTTTAACCCCGTGTTTGCCATTCTTTCTAATTTGCCTGTTGAATTTCCTAACTGTCAGACACATTTTGAGGGCCATTAAAATCCGCAGGAGACTCCAGAGCGGCGAGAATAGTGAAAGTCAGAACGACCCTGAAGTGAACAGTCGCAGGAAGTCGATTGCCCTGCTGCTAAGTATCTGAGGCATTTTCATCGTCTTGTGGCTGCTGACGTTGATATCGTTTCTCTACATTCGTATTGCTAATGTCGCATACTTTATAGGTTCCAATTTCAGTGAATCAGTTCTGCCCCTGGAAGAAAGCGGGTTCGTGCTTCAGTTCCTATGCCCGTGTCTGAACCCATTTATTTATGCTGGGACACAGAGTAAGATCAGAGACGAGATAAAGCTCGGGTTGAAATATCCCCTCACTATCATTAATAAATTACTGTAATAAATAACCTTCAATCTTTGGAGTATTGTTTGTTTTGCAAACCATCTGTCTTCTCTACTATGTTACGTGCTCAGTTCTACAATGTACTTATAGTTTTGTAATATACCGATACAGGCCCTTGGCGAAACTCGTTTTTGCAGATAAAATTACAACTGAGCTGGGCGCATTTGCCACCGTTTGGCATACTTCGGAAAACTTAGCAATTTCACTATGCGAAGGACTAGTTTGGTAAGGTTGGACTGATAACACAACCACATTAGGATGTTGGTAGAAGGAGAATGAATTGTTATACCAGGATTCTTTTTACTGACTCTTGTAAAATGGCAGAAAGAATACATCCAGTGCACATGTTGAACAGATCATTACTATCGACATACCAATCCAATGATTTTTAAACGCTGTAATTGTTCCCATATCTACCACTTCATCCACCAGATGGTTCATACACACACCAGCCGTTGTCCTCACTGTTGGTCGATGCAGAGTTTTGACGCGGCTTGCTCCTTCAGGTTTGCGTTTGTCAATTGTTTCATGAGTCACATAGCAGGGAATCTGGTTCCTCGGCCCAACAGTTCCATTCTGACCATTTACACATCCTTATTTCCCCTAGCCCCTAAATTTCTATCATCCGATCTGTGGCAACACCTATACCGTATGGTCCATTTACAGTGGCCAATTTTCGTACCAACGTTCACTTCTTTTTTGCATGCGGGATAAAACCCATAGAATGTGGGAATTCCACATGGTCGGTTTCGGAGGACAGCACAGGATTGACCCTGTGTTCCGAACCCTGTAAAGAAGCTGTACAACTTGCTTCCACGCTGTTCTGACAACTTGTTACAAGTTAGATGAAGAGGAGATGGTCTAGTGGAATTAAAGATCTCTGGCCATAAAGGAGAGAACATGATGCCCTGGAGTTTTATTAATGTTCCAGAAAGTTTAACAAATTCACGAATCGGAAATAGTACAGTTATAAGGTTGGTCTGATCAGACATTAGGACACTGGAAGAAGGGAATATTAATTATTAGAACGGTGAATCGCTTTAGGGGTACCCAGAAAAGGACGGAAAACTGACTGCCAGTACACCTGCTCAATATCAATAAAAAGTACAGCACTATGTAATATTCATCGATGTGTATGTATAGCTTGAATGCTTAAGACTTTTGCAGAGTATTGCATTTGTCAACGTGGAGCGTAGAAGGAGTATGTAAAGCTGGCGTTAGTAAAGGATGTGGGGAATGGCAAGGGTGAAAAGCCGTGGGTAGAGGATTGCTGAGTGGGGAGGGTGTGGGTCAGGTGGCATAGAAAGATTGTCAAAAACTGGGGATGTCGAGGATTCAGACACATCCAAAACAGATACATCAGTCAACGCCATTTGATTCTCAATAATTGGATTATTGATCACCACAGAATGTCTCCCTGGCGCTTTCCGCATCCTCGCTTCTCCCTGCCCTCTTCCCCACGATTATTCTCCCTCCTTGCTCCAATCCCACTCTAGGTCCACAGTAGAGACCCATATCAGAATCAAGTTTATCATCGATCAGATATGAAATGATTTTTTTTGGCAGCAGTACACTGCAATACATAGCATTACTGTCGTATTCGTTAAAGAATCTGAATGAATTCAGATACGCCAAACGGAGAGCCACCAATAGGTGGCTGAACACCATGTGACACACTGTCCTGCCAGCACTTTTGTAACTAAGTGAAAGTTCTACGAGATAACTTATTATGAAAGAGACACTCTGAATATTGTTGAACTGGTTTATCTTGACTATGGCGCAGGAGGTTGCAGACAGCACTGCGTTTGAAGTTGCACTTGTTGTTCCACTGCACCTAAATAACTTCTGTAGCTAAACCTAGTATCATAGTGTAGCAAAGTCAATACCAAGAGTTCTGCCATCATTGAAAAAAAGCATCTATATCTGTAACTCTCAGTAAGTTACATGTCACAGTGCCCTCTCTCTCTCTCTCTCTCTCTCTCTCTCAGCAACACCGAATAGGAAACAACTCATCCACAGGGCTACGAAGCCTCAGAATCCCAAAGGCATGCTCGCCCTCTCGGCCGCACCATCAGAATGTCGAAAAACGGCCGCTCCGTAAGCCCCATGAGCGGTTCCATCGCCGCAAAAAAACCGCAGTTTGAGCGCAGCTGCAGATCAAGGGCACTGACGAAACCCCATTAACCTAGAAAAAGAAAATAAAGAGACTTGCTTTGAAGGGTGTGCAGATTTTGCTTCAGCTACCTTCTTAGAATTGCTCAGGCTGAACACCATAATATATCTTTTCATCAGTATTAAGTGTCCTATCCCTTAACCTTAGGCAGTTCTGGACTTCCTCGCTGTTTGGAAGATCCTTCGTACATTTGATTTGAATTTATTTCTTACACGCTTCCCATACATGGGAAGTAAAAATCCGTAAGTTACGTCTCTAGCTAAATGTGCAATTTATAGCAATTCGTAATAAAAATATGTACAATAGGTCAGTTAGTATAGCATAGAACTATGACTGTATCAGCGTGAATTAATCAGTGTGCTGGTCTGGTGTAAGAAGCTGTCCCGGAAACTATTGGTGCTGACTTTAATGCTGCGGTATCCTTTCTCGGACGGTCGCAACTGGAACCGTTCGTGGTTGGGCCGATCGGTGTCCCCAGTGATCCTTTGGGCCCTCTTTGGGAATAACGGGAAGTTCATATCTACATATGCGCTGGGCTGTGCGCACTATTCTCTGCATAATCCTCCGTGGGAAGTACGCTTCCCATATCAAGCCGTAATACTACCAGTCAAGATACTCGCCGTTATGCCATGTAAAAAGTCATTTGGATTTGGGGATTCATGCCAAACCTCTTCAGCCGTCTGAGGTTAAAAAGGTGCTGTTGTGCCATTTTCACCACACTGCTGGTATGTACAGACCACGTGAGATCCTCAGTGATGTGTAAGCCGAGGAACTTAAAACTGATTTCTCTTTCAACCATAGATTCAATAGGGTTAAGCCTGTCTTGATGTCAGTAGGGGTAAGCCTGTCTTAATTTCCCCTGCAGTCTATAACAGGCTCCTTTTTTATGATACTGATGGAGAGGTTGACACCACGGTGTCAGGGTGATGACTTCTTTTCTGTCGGCTGCCTCGTTATTATTCGAGATAAGGCAAATCAACGTGGTATCGTCAGCAATTTTAATTAGAAGATTGGACCTGTCGGTGGCGTCACGGTTATGAAGACAGAAGGAGTGAAGGAGACAGCATAGCACACAGCCCTGAGGGGCTCCAGTGTTGAGGGTCAGAGGGGCGGAGGTGAGGGAGCCCTCTCTTACCATCTGCCGCCTATCTGACAGGAAGTCCAGGTTCCAGCTGCACAAGGCAGGGTGAAGGCCGATGTCTCTGAGCTTCTGGTCAAGCCTGGAGGGCATTATGGTGATGAATGCTGAACTGTTGTCCAAGAACTGCATTCTCAAATCAGCATCCCTCTTCTCCAGATGTGTAAGGACGGTGTGTAGAGTTGTAGCTATTGCGTCATCTGTCGATCAGTTGTGTCGGTACGAGAATTGTAGGGGTCCAAGTGTGAATGGTAGCATGCTGCAGATGCAGCCGATGTAGTGCTTGACCAGCTTTTCAAAGCCTTGTGCGTGAAAAGCAATCTCTTCGGCTGTCTTCAAAATCTATTCCCTCTCTCTTCAAAATTGGGCAACCTAATTTTGTACCCTGGACTACAGACTGAGGCTGTTCACCTTATCCGCGCCCATCATGACTCTTCAATAAATAGAGAAAAAGTACTGAATGACTTTCTACATAGGACAAGCCATCCTGGTTGATACAGTCTTTCATTATAATTCAAACAGTAGCTGGAACTCGACCTACAGCGTCAACTATTACTTTGTCTTCATTGCGGTTATGAACTGTCGAGTTCCCACAATCATTTTATGCTGCAACTTCTATGCTCACTGCATGAATTTATGTAAAATAAATATTGGTATAGCTCCACTGCAATTGACGCCCATTATATTTTCAAGGCTTTGCCCAAGAGCATTGGTGTTAACCTACAAAAGGGCTAGTCTACTGCGTGCTCTTGAATAATATTGAGTGAAACGATTTTGTTTGCAATACGTTTTACTGCAGTTATATCTCCCAAGTGAATATTGGCCAAGACGAAGGTGTCCCACCCTGCTCATACATGTAAATATATGCACTTGCTCATGCGGAAATAAAGCCGACATAGGCTTTGGCTGTCATTAGATGAGATAGTGAGCTTGAGTACGTATTTCATCGTATGTTATCTTTTGCTAACAGACATCTGAACTTTCCATGAATCAATGAACACTACCTCCCTATTGTAACTTACAGTAATTTGTTTCTATTGCACTGAACTGCTGCCGTGTGATCATTGAGCTTTACACCAGCTCCCATTTATCTTAGTGACCATTCCTCTTTACTACAGTATTCCGATTTCTTTATTGATCAGTTACCCAAGTAGTCAGCAAATAATCATTCAAATTCTTCAACAGTATTCTCAAATCCAGTGTAATGATAACTCTTTTTCATTTGAATCATGCACCACAATTCTCCATTGTTCAATTTTGCATAATGTTCCTTAATATTCATTTAGGTTTTATTCTTTATCTTCCAAAATTGACTGCTATATTCCATAATTTGCTCAATTCAGAATCTTTCCAAAAAATAAATGCAAGGAGTTTGTTAATCACTTAATGTAAAATTACTGAATATATTGTTCCAGGTTGCTGTGTTAAGAGAGCCCACTGGGACTTACTACGTTGTATCAACATTTTAAGATATTCCTCACTTGACAGCGAAGTTTAGACACTGGAATATATATTAAACAAAATTATTCTTCAAAGCAATTATCGGCATCAGGTGCCTTTGGCTTCTTGTTGCAAATAACATAATTAGTTTAAGTAAATAATGATGCTTTCATAAGATTTTCCCTGCGGACTAGTACTGTATATAAATATAATACGAAGTGCATGCAGGGCATTGAATTCTTAAAGATTTCAATAGCAATGCATGCACCTCCGAAAGTCTTGGGGTTGGTCATATATTATATCTGCATTGCAGTTATCGGCATTCCTGGTAAGTTACTGTTTTTTTATCAATCTGCAAAATGTTATGAAATGTTGTAAACTACTGTGTTTACTAGTATTGATGCGTTCTTACAAATGAACATTTTTACTCCCATACTTTTCTCGCATTCTCGTCATTTTTTTCCCCTTTTTTGTTGCTACTAATTTATTTCCTTTAAAACTGTATTTCTTTATAGTACGTTTTTCGGTTACGAATTCTCTCTTTTTTTTTACTTTACATCGTTTAATCTTTAATGGTTTTAATCCGTACCATGTCATCTACCCTCATTCTGCTGGTAATCACCCAGGTAAAAGTGAAGCAAATGCGATATTATGTTATTTTTTACGGACAGTTTCAAACAACATGTGTTATTAGTAGTGGCACTACGGAAGGACCTCGGGCCGAAACGACGACTGCCCGTTTTGCATAGGTGCTGTCTAGCCTGCCGAGTTCCTCCAGCATTTAGTGTGCGTTGATTGCTATTGGCATTCTTTCCTTTTTGTCAAGTGCACCAAGATTCAGCTTGAATGAAATTTGTCATACATATGTTAACAAATCAATACGCAGTGTATTGAGACAGAAGAGGGTAAAACAACAACAACGCTGAATAAAGTGTAAAAACTACTAAAAAAAAGTGTAGTGCCTGGAAATAATAAAGTATATGTGCATAACGATTTAGATTGTGAGGTCAATATTTTATATTATCGTACAATAGTCCATTTGAAGGTCTGCGGGGAGAGTTGGAGACAGTTCCTTGGTAATTTGAAAAAAAAAAGCGATCTGTTCGATCTTATCGAGGATGTTACTATTGTCTGTGGTTCAATTGTAGCGTAGCAGGTGCCAATACAAAAAAAAAGGCGAGGTTTAAGCGGAGCAGTCATTATTGCAGTGGGCATTGTTAGAGTCGTCAGGCTATGGCTCAGCAAGATGGTTCTGTGGTCGCGAAAGAGAAGCCAGTATGGCGCATTGCCTCCCAGGCTCTATGGTCCAGGATGCTTCAGTGCGAATGTAAAATATTCTCAGAAGTGAGAGTGAACACCCAGAGGTCGTGGTGCATATTACATATGTGGATAGGGAGAAAAGATGCTGAGCACAAAATATAGGGAGTTCATTAGAAAATTGAAATGAAGAACCTCCAAGGTAGTAATCTCTCTATTGCTGGCTATGCTGTGCACCAGTGACGATTGGAATGGGTTAATTTGGCAGGTGAATGCGTCGCCGAGGCCTTGGTGCAAGGGAGCTCTTCTAGTAGAGGTAAGACCTGTACAAAAATGACGGATTTGACCAAACCCGTGCTGGACCAATATCCTTGCGGGAAGATTTGCTAGAGTGGTTGGAGGGAATTTAAACTATGTTGGCAGGAGCATGGGAATCGGACTGACAGGGCAGTAGATTGGACAGTTGATATACTAGTGGATGCAGTGTGTGACCGAGAGAAAGAAAAGGCAAATGTTCGGAGAAAACTGCAGGCATGGGTCAAATTCGAAAATGGCGATGAATACAAGACTGAAAGTAGATGATCTTGTAGCTCAGTTAGACATTGGCAGGTATGCTGTAATGGGCATCACCGAGTCATAGCTTAACGAATGCTATAGCTAGGTGCTTGACATAGAAGGCTAAAAGTTGCATATAAAAGAGAAACTAGTAGGAGAGCGGGTAGAGTAGCTCTGTTGGTAAAGAAATGAAAACTAATCCTTCAAAAGTGCTGATATAGGATCAGAAGAAGTAGAATCCTTGTTGATAGAGTTAAGATACTGCAAGGGTGAAAAGACACAGTTTGGAGTTATATACAAGTCCACAGGCAACATCCAAAATGTGGAATGCACATTTCAACGGAAAATAGAGGGGGAAACATGTGATAAGGGCAGTATTATGATAGCCGTAGAGGTTTTCAATATGCAGGTAGATTGGGAGCATCATGTTGGTACTGAATCACATGAGAGGGAATATGCTGAAAGCCTATGTGATGGATCAGCTTTTGGTTGAGTGCACTAGAGGAACGACAAAACTAGATTGGTTGTTGAGTAATGAACTTGACTTGATTAGGGAGATTAAACTAAAGGGACCATTATGAAACTGTGATCATAATATGATAAATTCACCTTGCCGTTTGAGAACAAGAAGTTAACGGCAGATGTTGCACTATTATAGTGCACTTAATAGAACTACAGGGCATGAGCGACGAGCTGGAAAAAGTTAATTGGAAGGGGGCCCTGGCGCGGATGAAGGTAGGTAAGTCATTTAGACCATATGGACTACACCTCAGGTAGGTGAAGAGATTGTGGAGCCATCTTTCAAGAATCACTAGATTCTGGAATGTTTCCGAAGGACTGAAAAGTTCAAATGTTACTCCACTCTTTAAGAACCGATGGAAGCAGAAGAGAGGAAATTATAGGCCAATTAACCTGACATGACTGATTGGGGCGATGTTAGATTCCATTAATAAAGATGAGGCTTCGGAATACTTGGAGTCGCCGGATTAAGTCGGCCAACGTTAACACGGTTTCCTAAGGTCAAATCTTGCCTCACAACTCTGTTGGTATTCTTTGAGGAAATACCATGCAAGATAGAAAATGGAACGTCAGTGGATTTTACTTACTTTAATTTTGAGAAGGACTTGAGCACATGAGACTGCTTAACGAGATAGAGCCCATGGCATTACAGGAAAGATACTGCCATGGATAGAAAATTGGCTGACTACAATAATGAGATGTAATAAAGAGAGCCTACACTAGTTGGCTGCCGGTGTTCTACAGGGTCTCGTATTGGATTGCCTCTCTTCACGTTAATGTAAATGTTGACGGAATTGACGGTTTGTGGCCAAATTTTGAGACAATGCTAAGACAGGTAGTGCTGAGGAAGCAGGACGTCTGCGGAAGTGCTTGAACAGATTGGAAAAATGGTCAGGAAAGTGGCAGATAGAATATAATTCCATCGTGAAATTTGGTACAAGGAATAAAGGCGTAGGGTATTTTCTAAACAAGAATAAAATACAATAAAAATCAGACGTGCAAAACGACTGAATGTCTGCATGCAGCGTTCCTTACAGGTTAATTTGCAGGTTGAGTAGTTTGTAGTGAATGCAAAAACAATGTTAACATTCATTTCGCGAGGTCTAGAATATAAGAGTAAGGGTGTATTGCTTGGGCTTTATAAGGCATTGGTCAGATCGCACTTGGAGTACTATGAGCAGTTTAGGGCGTCTTATCAAAGGAAAGATGTGCTGACATTGGAGAGCATCCAGATGAGGTTCATGAGAATAATTTGTGGTATGAAACGATTGAAATGTGGGAAGCCGTTTCAGGCTCTTGGGCTGCAGTTGGTGCAATTTTCAAATGTGAACCAGGAGAGGATGTCATTGAAACCTACAGAAAATTGCAAGGCCTAGCTATATTGGACGTGGGTCAGTCCATAGTGAGTCAGTCCTGTGGACATAACATCTGGAGAGAGAGACGTCCATTTGGAGCAAAAATAAGAATGACCTGCTGTAGCCAGATGGTTGTGAATCTGTGGAATTCCTTGTCAAGGAAGGCTGTTGTAGCCAGGTCACTGCGTATATTTAAAGTGGAATTTCATAGGTTCGGCGTTAGTCAGGTGCTCAATCGTCTCGGAGAGCACGCAGTAGGATGGGATTAATAGGAATAATAAATGAAACATGTTTGAATAGAGAACAAACGGTGAGCCGAATGGCCTAATCCTGCTCCAATGGCTTATGGTCTTATGGTTTTACAACAACAGGTCAAAAGCTGCCCTTGAGCCTTGTTCCGCATGCACTGTTTTGTATGTTTTGCACCATCTATCTAATGGAGGAGGTAATACGAGATAAATTGCATGCCGGGTGAGATCTTTGATCATGCTGCCTGCTTTATTAGGACAGCGTGACGTATAGACAGAATCCACAGAGAAGATTTAATTTTCCTGACATGCCGAATTGTGTGCACAACTCTGCAGTTTTACTTGCAGTCTTTTGCAAATTATTTTCCATACCAAGTCGTTGTGCAATCGAACAGAATGTTCACTATGCTGCCTCGAAAATGACTGTCTTGTTCGAGGAGTTATTTGCGTTATTGAGCTTTTTTGACCGTGACACTACCAAGGATGATTATTGGTGATCTCCACTTTTGTGTAATTGAAGCTCTGAACCATCTGAATCTGAGCACTATTGATGTCGGCGGGAGAATTTGGCACCAAGGCGACCTGAAGGAGCTTAAAGAAGATATGGAGTGTATAGAGCAAAGAAGACCAAATATGAGAAAATTTAAACACACTATTTCAAATTAATATGGAGGAGCTGAGTACGTATAGGATGTCCCTTTGACCTGGATATGTTGCATTTCGAATTTGTTTTCCAGAATTAAGGTAGCTATTAATTGTGCCGCAGAATGTCCAGTAAAGATTTGCCATGAGCTTGCTAGTGATGGTGACTTTAACTTATGATGGAAAATAGATGAGCTTTATTTGTGTTCCTGGAACAGAGAGAGCTGTGGGGATCCTGATGGAAGCATTAATACCATTGCTAGTAGGAAATGTCTCCCGATAGCAGAGGAAGCTATAGCAGAGTTTGTACTTTTAGGGTATAGGCTAAGACGTTTAGATTGGATATGAGGAGGATAGGTTTCAGCTCAGTATTGGTTAGAATCAGGAACACCCTGCCCGAGTCTATGGTGGACGCAGACACTGTCATAACATTTAGGGAATATATACTTGACCATTTTAATCACACAGATAATTACGTTTGTATACTGTGCTGGTGAGTGGGAACAGTAACGATGGTTACTTGCTTATCAGCACGGACAATATGGGATCAGGTGACCTTTACTTTCCCGTAAAACCCTCAATATTTGAAGTTTACTGACAAATGTCTTACTACATATCACTAAACACACCTTTAATTCCCCCGCCACGGTCTGATTTGCGTTGTGATCGGTCTGTACATGATTTCCTTTCCCCATTTGTCTCTCCCCATTGATCTCCCTTCTGGCACTAAATGTGACCTTATCAACATTGGTGAGTTCTGACGAAAAGGATGTCTCGGCCCGAAACGTCGACTGTAATCTTTTCCATTGATGCTGCCTGGCCCGCAGATTCCCTCCGGTATTTTCTCTCTGTTGTGTACATTGTGGTCGGCTTTATCAAGCATCAACGCTCTATCTGCAGCAAACAGGATTTGCCAGTGTCCAACCATTTTAATTCCAATCCTTATTTCCATTCGGATATGGCTTTCAATGCCTCCTCTGCTGCCAGGATGAAGTCACTCTGAGTTGGAGCAGCAACACTCCGAATAATTCACCGAATTATAGGAAAGATGTCAACAAAATAGAGAAAATACAGAGAAGATTTACTAGAATGTTACATGGATTTTAGAACCTAAGTTACAGAGAAAGGTTGAACAAGTTGGGTCTTTATTCTTTCGAACGTAGAAAGTTGAGGGGGGGACTTGATAGAGGTATTTAAAATTATGAGGGGGATAGATAAAGCTGACGTAGATAGGCTTTTTTTCCATTGAGAGTGAGGGAGATTCAAACAAGAGGACGTGAGTGGAGAATTAAAGGGTAAAAGTTTAGGGGTAACATGAGGGGGAACTTCTTTACTCAGAGAGTAGTAGCTGTAATTGCTATATGGTTATATGGTTATAACACGTGATATTCTGTCTGGTTAGCCTGCAACCCAAAGGTTTGAACACGCGTTCTCTAATTCGCGGTAAATTTCACACACACACCACTCTCCATCTCGATGCCTTATTAGCGCTTTCTTCTCCTTACCTACCTACCATCTCATCTTGGTGCCCCTCCCGATTACCTTTCTCCTATAGTCCACTGTCCTCTCTTATCTGATTCTTTCTTTTTCAGTCCTTTGCATTTTCCACTGATCACCTTCTAGCTTCTCACTTCAGCACACAAGATCGGAAAACATCACAGCATATCAGGTCCGTTCAAGAGTCTGTTAATCACGGAATTGAGCTGTGATTGAGCCTAAGGGTTCTTGTCCGAAATATTTTGCATCTTCTCCGATGGAGTGAAAAACATTACTTATGTTGGATGCTTTACTAACACAGATCCATATGAGGGCAAATTTCTGAATTTTATCCTTACTGACCGTTCATCTGCACGGTCATTTCTTCTCCGAAGTTGCATTACTATGCATCCTATGCAGCTTGTTCCGGAATTTTCCCACAAAGGCTGATTCTCTAGGACATCCAAACTCCACCATGTTGCAACATGACTGATTAGTTAATCATATGATAGATTTCCTAAGTGGGTAGCTCACTTTCGAGTGTTAAGTCGATACAATTTAATACGGTGAAGTACAAGTTTTACCTCTGAGTTCAGCTGCTTCGTTTTTGTTACATACCTGTATTCATACAGTCATCGAACCAAAACACACAGACAAGATAGAAACTGATACTCCGATTATCCGACTGTAGTCACACCAACTACACGAATGGAAACACAACACACACGACCGCGTACACAGACTATGGACACAGAGTCACCACAAGCAAAAACACCCACCAGCCCACAACCCCCACCCCCCCCACACACAGTGTTACTCTTTTCCAACTGATACCACACACACAACAAACGTAATCATAAAAAATCAACATTAGCCCCTTCACGCACACACAAATATAAACACACAACTTTCCCTAACTGACTCCACACGCACACCCACATGTTATTACTCTACACACACACACACACACACTCACACACACACACACACACAATACTATAAAACACAGATTCAGCACTGTAACACTCCGTCTATCTTTTGTTGCAGCTAACTTGGCCGTGATTGCGGTCATGCTGCGCAGACGATGCGGTCTCTCAAGATGTATCACTGTCTACCTACTGTCTATGGCGGTGACGGATCTCCTGATCATTATCTCGGGGGTTATATTACACCGCATTGTTCCCATGCTTTTACCGTCAAATATTTTGACCACCGTTCCGGCCTGCAATACAAACTTCGTACTTGGATTCAGCATAAGAGACTGTTCTGTCTGGGTGACGGTAATGTTCACATTTGATCGCTATGTGGCTATTTGCTGCCAAAAATTGAAAGCAAAATATTGCACGGAGCGAACAGCAAATGTAGTGATCGGAACAGTTAGTGTCTTCAGTTGTATCAAAAATGTATTTAATGCTTTTATTTATGAACCTGCACAAAGAAGCGAGCCTACACCGTGCATAATTAAGACAGTATATTACACCTCACCTGCCTGGATAACTTTTGATTGGATCGATAGCATCTTAACTCCGTGTTTGCCATTCTTTCTAATTTGCCTGTTCAATTTTCTTACCGTCAGGCACATTTTGAGGGCTATTAGAATCCGGAGGAGACTCCAGAGCGGTGGTAACAGTGAGAGTCAGAACGACCCGGAGATGGACAGCCGCAGGAAGTCTATTGTCCTGCTCCTAAGTATCTCGGGAATCTTTATCGTCCTGTGGCTTTTAGTTCTGGTATCGTTTCTCTACATTCGTATTGCCAATGTGGCTTACTTTACAGGTTCCAATTTCAGTGAATCTTTTCTTCCTCTGGAAGAAAGCGGGTTCGTCCTTCAGTTCCTGTGTACCTGTGTCAATCCATTTATTTATGCAGGGACACAAAGTAAAATCAGAGATGAGATGAAACTTGGGCTGAAATATCCACTCACTCTCATTAACAAATTACTATAATGAACTATATATATACTTTTTTTTGTGGAATATTTTCCTTTTCAATCCCCTCAGAGATAATTTTCTCTAGTATCTCACCTGCTTAGTTCTACAGTATATTAATATGGCTGCAAAATACTGAAACAGGCACTTCAGCAGAACTCGTTCATGTGGACTAAAGTATATAATTAAGCTGGTCCCATCTGTGACCTCTCGGCCCATATTAGAAAGGTTGGCATATTGAGCTTTGGGAAGGAGCTGCTTCGCAATGATTGTATAATAACACGCGTCATTAAGATGTTGGTAAGAAGGGAGCATGATTTATTAGAATCTAGAACTATTTTTATGGACTAATGAAAAAGTTTAAAAAAAGCAGTTAATTCATTTGTAGGACCTAACTTTCTTATCTATGTACCGGTTCAATATATGTCAAATGTTGTCATTGTTCTCATCTTTGTCACTTCATCGGTAAGGTGATTCTATATACTAACAATGACCTCATTATTCATTGATGCTAAGCAACTAGGAGCCTTGCTTTTTCAGGTTTACCATGCTTAATAGTTTCTTCTGAACATAGCAAGAAAACCGGGTCCTCAGCCTACCAGCTCCGTGTCAACCAAGAACCTCTTATCTTTACAAAACGTTATAAAGCACATGTGAGGCCTCACTTGGAGGATTATGAGTAGGTTTGGGTACTTTATCTTGGAAAGTATATGCTGAAACTGGATAGGATTCAACGGAGGGTCAAGAAAATGATTCCAGGATTGAATGACTTGTCGTATGAACAGCGTTTGATCGCATAAGGCCTATATTCACTTGAATTCAGAAGAATGAGGGGTGACTTCATTGGGACCTATCTAATGGTGAAAGGCCTTGATATAATAGATGTGGAGGGGATTTTTCCGCTGCTGACAGAATCCGATACTAGAGAACATAATCTCAGATTAGAGAGGCGTCCTTTTAGAACGGAGAAGAGGAGGAATTTCTTTGGGTACAGAGTGATGGATCTGTGGAATTCTTTGACACAGGCAGCTGCGGAAGCCAAGGTTCTATGTACATTTAAGGCAGAGTTTGATATATTCTTGATTGGTCAGGGCATGCAGGGATAAGGGGAGAAGGCAGGAGCCTGGGGAAGAGAGGAAAATTGCATCAGCCATGATGAAATGGCGGAGCGGACGCGGTGCACCAAATGGCCCTACTTTGCTCATATATATTACGGTCTTACCTTCAGTACTGTATCTCATTCGCCCCACTCCCAAATGCTTCAATCATATCAACACCTGCCCCCCATCCACCCAGGTTCTCCAGCACACCTAAACAGTAGGGTCAATTTACAATGGCTCATTTTCATACCGACCTTCTCATCCTTTGCATGTGGGAGGTTAAAGGGAAACACTCCACACTAGCAGTATTGGGGGTGGGGGGCGGTTCTGTATCGATCTTGGGTTTTCAGTTCCCGGAGTCAGCTGCACTAGCGGCAGCCGCACTGGTTGTCCAGTTGTTACCTGTTAGATGCATTAGCAGCTGTAGAGCGCTGACCGCAAATAAGAGAGTTGAATATTTAGGAATATGAATTAATGTTATAGAAAAGCTGGCAGATTTGTCAAAAGGTAAGAACAGCGTTGTAACGTCGGTCTGATGGCAAAACGGCATTAGGATACTGTTAAACGCAAGAGTTTCTTCAGATGCTGGAAGTCCAGAGCAATACGCACAGACACCATGCAGGAGGAACTCAGCGGGTCAGGTAACATCTATGGAAACAGACGACGTTTCGATCCGAGGCCCATTTTTCGGACTGGATATGAAGGGGGAAGACACCAGAATACGAACGTGTGGGGAATGGATTAGACGGACTAACCATAAGATGATTGGTCAGTCAGGTGGGTTGGCAAGAAAAGGGCTGGAGAGTAAGAAAACGGATAGGAAAGGAGCGAGATTCAAACGGGAGAAAGGGAAGAAACAGGTTCAACAAGGAAATGTGATAGGAGAATGAGGAGAAAAGAATAAGAGGTCAGAGAAGAAATGGGGAGGGAAAATACCGGAAGCAGAAATCGATATTCATGCCATCAGTTTTCCGCTAACTTGGTGGAATATACCTTGAGTGATCTCGTCCTGGCAAAAGAGTAGACCATTGATCCGTGTGGTGCAAGAAGAATGGGGATAGGAATTAAAATGTTTAGACACTCGGAAATTTCCCTTTAGGCAGATGGAACGGCGGTGCTTGAAACAGAAGTGCCTTAAATAACATGGGGTTTGGCCAGTAAATGGGAAGCTGCATTAGGAGCACTGGATACAATAGACGACCCCAACAAATTCGCAGCTGAAGTGTTGCCTCAGCTGCAAGGAGTGTTGCAGGTGAGGCAACATCAATTATTCAAACGTGAAATCTTTTTGGAGAATTAAATAATGTCTTAAAAATTGCCACTTTTACCGTTGAGGAGATCAATGAGATAATGGGGGTCTAAATATAGGCTAAACCATTCATTATTTTCTCATCATCGACTGTCACCTTCCGTTCACAGATGTTCCTCGAACCAGAGGTTTCCTCCAATAGTCTGAGTGCGGCTCCACATTCCAGCATCTACAGTCGCTTGTGTTTCCTGTGTTAAGTTTTTTTGACTGGGAATTCAAGTTGGCAAAAGTGACCTTGATGAAGTAAGTTAATTGGATACCTGCAAGAGAGTTGACTTAAACATTATCTTCAAAGTTCAAAGATCAGGGTAATTTATTATGACACTATGTGTAGGGTACAATTTATCTCCTCGAGTTTTGCTTTCTTGAAAGCATTTACCAGAAATAAATGAAATATTGTGGACCTTTGGTAAATAAGCACAAACTGGCAAACACCAATGTGCAAAAGAAGGTAGACTGTGTAAATAAGATTAATACCGACAACATGAGTCCTTGAAAATGAGCCTGCAGTTGATATAATCTGTTCAAAGCAGTGGTAAATTAAGTTCTCTACACCGAATCAGGAGTCTGAAATTTGTAGAGCAATTAATGTTCCTATTCCTTGTGATAAGAACCAGATGGTGGAAACAATCAGAGGCAGGTTTCTTAAAGATAAACATACCTCAAAATATAGAATCTCGTGATCCCGGAAAGCTTAACAAAGAATCAGAAATACTGTAAACACTCCGGTCGATCGGATTCATTGGGAGGCAAATGAGTTAACATTTTATAGCAAAAAAAAAAGTCGTAACTGTGAGAGATGGATGCTCCAATTATTCCATCCCAATTCAGCCAAAAGTTAGCGTTAGTGATAAGAAAACGTTGCAGCCCAAATATAAACAAATTCGGCTAGCCTACGTGGGCATCTTGGCCGCCATGGAAGAATTGGGCTGACTGACCACTTTCATTCGCTTTGCCCCTCAGCCCCCCTCCAGATGAAGACAGAGTTGTAAAGACTATTAAATACCGTATAGTGACTGGAAATAACGAGTTATCAGCAGCAGATTGCCACTCAGCTGAGGTTCTAAAACGCGTGTCCTATTTTTGATCATGAGTTACTTCAACACACGCAGAAGGGAAGTGGTGACAAGACATTCACAACCCTGAAGGAGCAACAAATGCGATGATATCTATGTGTGGTCATCAATACTAGCAGCAGTTAATTAATTTGTCATAAAAGTTAAAAATGCCAGCCGCTGCCTTTCAGGAGTTTGTACGTTCTCCCCGTGACGACATGGGTTTCCTCCGGATATTCTGGTTTCTTCCCACATTCCGCACTATACCGGTTGGTCATTGTAAATTGTCCCTGTATTAGGCTGGGATGAAATCGGGTGATTGCTGGGAGGTGTGCCTCGAAGGGCGGAAGGCCCCATTCAATAAATAGATAAATAAGTAAGTAAATAAATAAATGAATGTTGACTAACTCCTCCAATAGTTGCTGTTTTCCCAAGTGGTAACATTACAGCTGGTTTCATTATGAGCCTCTCTAACGCAGTTGCTATTGTGTCACAGAAACTGTTACTCGAAAATTGAAGAAATGTTTTTCTGGCTTAAGCAGATGGGACTGCAGTCACTACAGTTTTGGACTGAAATATACCTGGTTATCTGTGTGGCTTCTGCGATAACTGGGAACAGAAGTTGTGTTTCAAGGATGGTCAGATCTTCAGATAGAACATAACCAGGCAGTGGGCTACGTATCAGGACAGATCGGCTTGGGGATGAAACCACGGTGCATGAAACTGTGGATGGTTGTGAATGGGGAGCGATGTTGGGAAAGAGTGTACTGGGAAATGGACCGTTTGTGTTGTTGGGATTGTAGGCAGGAAATTCCAGAGAGACTGGGTCTGTGGGAAGTTTGGAAAAGAAGCACAGTGACCGCGAGCCACAATAATTTTTTTTTATATGCTGGAAACCATCAGCTGCGCACGGAACCTGCTGGAGGAAGATCGCAGGTAAGGCAGCATCCCTGGAGGGGAATAACAATGGAGGTTTTGTGGCGTGTCTCCTCAGCAGAACTGCTAACGTACCACGACCGAAACGCCTCCACAGATGGTACCTGACCTGCTGACTTTCTCCAGCAGTCTGTACGCTACACTACTGACCTGAAAATTAATGATATTGTTCTCATTTACAATCTCTTTATTGTTAATGTAACACATAAACCCTGGAAACCCAAGTTTTGACTAAAGAAACACCTACAGTTTGCAGAGCTTCAGAAATCATTATCTGCATTTATCCAACAATCAATCACTGCTTCAAGATATTCCAATAGCTTTGACAGAAACTATTTCCCTTTGTAGCACTTGATCTGAAACTTTCTAATCATCTGTGAATTTTCTACATGTCCTTCATACTCAATGTGTATTCGTAGTATCGTCTCTTGCTAATGTCAGAAAAACTGTTTACACATTTCTTCTCTTCTTTCATTATTTTACTGAATAACGAAGATGTGTCAGTCACCTTTCATTCGGAAGAGAGGGTCCTGCAGTAGATGGAAGATTATAACTACAGGAATCGCCGTTTAAACTCCTGATATAAACACCATCGCATCAAGTTGAACATATTATTGAAATCAATTCCAATTGCTGTTATGTAAATATTTATAACTCAGTTTCTTAAGCTCTCTCACTCTGAAATCAATCCGTGGTTACCCACAGTTTCCAAAATTATGCTGTGACTTCATTCCTTAAAATAACAATACAGGATGTTCTGACCATATTAATCTTCCCTTAAGAATTTTACTATCTCCCTGTGAGAGGCCCATATTTAATGCTGCTAATTAAATATGTTGCTGTTGGAAAATATTCTAAGAGATAGGACCTCTGGGCATTTAGAGAATCATGGTCTGATCAGGGACAGTCGGCATGGCTTTGTGAAGGGCAGATCGTGCCTATCAAGCCTGATAGAGTTCTTTGAGGAGGTGACCAGGCACATAGATGAGGGTAGTGCAATGGATTTGATGTATATGGATATTAATAAGGCATTTGACAAGGTTCCACACGGTAGGCTTATTGAGAAAGTCAAAAGGCACGGGATCCAGGGATGGTTGGCCAGGTGGATTCAGAATTGGCTTGCCTGCAGAAGGCAGAGTGTCGTGGTGGAGGGAGTACATTCAGATTGGAGGATTGTGACTAGTGGTGTCCAACAAGGATATGTTCTGGGACCTCTACCTTTCGTGATTTGTATTAGCGACCAGGATGTGGGGGTGGAAGGGTGGGTTGGCAAGTTTGCAGATGATACAAATGTTGGTGGTGTTGTAGGTAGCGTAGAGAATTGTCAAAGATTGCAGAGAGACATAGATAGGATGCAGAAGTGGGCTGAGAAGTGGCAGATGGAGTTCAACCCGGAGAAGTGTGAGATGGTACACTTTGGAAATGCAAACACCAAGGCAGAGTACAAAGTAAATGGCAGGATACTAGGTAGTGTGGAGCAGCAGAGGGCTCTGGGGGTACATGTCCGCAGATTCCTGAAAGTTGCTTCCCAGGTGGATAGGGTAATTAAGAATGCTTATGGGGTGTTAGCTTTCATAAGTCGAGGGATAGAGTTTAAGAGTCGCGATGTAATGATGCAGCTTTATAAAACTCTGGTTAGGCCACACTTAGAGTACGGTGTCCAGTTCTGGCCGCCTCACTATAAGAAGGATGTGGAAGCGTTGGAAAGGGTACAGAGGAGATTTACCAGGATGCTGTCTGGCTTATAGAGTATGCAATGTGATCAGAGATTAAGGGAGCTAGGGCTTTACTCTTTGGAGAGAAGGAGGATGAGAGGAGACTTGATAGAGGTGTACAAGATAACAAGAGGATTAGATAGAGTAGATAGCCAGCGCCTCTTCCCCAGGGCACCACTGCTCAATAGAAGAGGACATAGCTTTAAGGTAATGGGTGCGAATAGGTATATGGAGGAATTTAAGGTGGGGGTTTATATGGGAGGCAGGGTTTGAGGGTCGCCACAACATTGTGGGACGAAGGACCTGTACTGTACTGTTCTGTGCTGTACTATTCTATGTTCTATGTTCTAATCTATACATTTTCCATTTCTGTTCTACAACGTGTTTTCTTCACATTGTGCGTTACTCTCATATTATATATATTCCCTCCATCAATCCTTTACAGTTTCCCAACATCCTAAGATTTCTGAAGGTTACTGCTATATTCATCAATAATCGAGAATTTCATTCAGTCTATCCTACACTTTTATATTTTCTATCCTATTCATTTTACAGTAACTTCTATCAAATTTTGAATCGTGATAAAATGGCTACGTTTGCATAGGTAGTCCGAACGGATAGACAGCCTAAAAAATAGAAAGCTAGATGGACAGACAAATGAATAGATAGATCGACCGATCATTAGATAGATAGACAGATAGATCGAAAGACTCATAGATTGAGAAAGAGAGAAAGGGTGAGAACTGGGGAAAGAGAAGAAAGAAAGTATGAGAATGGGGCACAGAAAGGGAAAAGGTGGAGATGTGTGCAAGATAAAATAAACAGTGATGTATACAATTTTTCACAACCAGAAATATTAGAAAACAATGAACATGTCGAATGGCATATAAAATAACAGAAACCTCAGAAAGATTTCCGCCGTGACGACGGAGCGAGAGTAAATGTTCAAAAACAGATGGAACATCTTGCCACCCGCCAAACAGCACTATTTCATAGAGAGGCGGGATGGGGGAAGGGAAGTGGGCGAGAAGGAATAGGCAGGGAGGGGGAGGAACACGTTCAGAGCGAAAAAAAAATTATTGGATCATCAGGAAGGAACACAAACAGCAGAAACGGATTCGGAAATCATACATATCGAAACGCAGAAACACATTGAATGGGGAGAGAATAAAACACTAACAAAACAGCGTATAAGAAATGGGTAGGGCAACGGGACATGAAAAAACATGTATTAGTGTTTGCAAGATTACTAGAGAGATCATACCAATGCATTGATTCTTTGTATTTGAAGGGAATCAGTAGACATCTTCCAATGCCATTTTGTTTAACTTGTCTAAAGTTATAACTTAAATTGTAATTAAACTGCTCAGTGGAAGTGAAGCCTCATATAATCCCCAATGTTGGTTTTATAAAAAATTTTGTCTGTTTAATATTGCTTTGCAAATAGTTTAGCCAAGCCAACAACTAACATAATGATGACGACTCCTTTATATGATGTTGTTATTTATGGCTTTAGGGATGCAGTTGATAAATATTCTGATCAGAAAGTTATTCTATAGAGAATTCACTCCCCATGACGAGTTGGTTCCCATCACAGAAGTGAATGTCCCATACAAGATCTCCAAAGACATGAGAGATCGAGTTTTTGGAAGTGTATTTGTATGAACATTAAACAACTCTGACTATCGCGCTACTAATTGATTTGATGGAAACTAATGAAATCAATGGAAAGTTTGGCTATGGATTTGGTGACCTTACATTGCTTTCTTTGGTATCAAGGTTTTAATCACTTCGAGATAAAAATATGGCTTCTAATGATATGAAATCCTCATGTTTATGTTTGGAGACATAGAGATAATCAGCTACTCTATACATGACCTGCCATGCTGATGAAAGTACCCATTCTGACATTGAATTTAAATTGAAACAGTGCTGCTGCTCGCTTGAATTAGCAAATGATTTATCACCAATTCATTGGTGTGACCTATCCGGTGCAATATGCTTACTCATTGAAATAGATTCCAAAAGGAAAACCAGTGAATATATTGAAAATAAGCTTTGCCAGTGATGGGGTGGTACAATCTGATGGACGCCACATAAGAATTTAGAGTACTTCATACTAAGTTTCAAATTACAAAATTGAAGCTGAATGACATTTTTCTGCAGTCTTCAGCAATAAAACGTGAATCATTGGTATCAGAGTTTGACACTTTTCAGGAAAAATAATGTAGGGACAGAGTGTAAAATCAGTGACAATACAAAGCTAAGGCCGAAATATCCACTAACCTACATTCAAGAATTGCTTACATACACATATGTTACTGTAAAGGATTAGTTTTTGTAGCAGGGCTCTTGTCTTTTTTATCGTTTTTCCTGCTCAGACATAAAATCAATTTCAAAATGAAAGACGAGTAAGTTGTTTTATGGACAAGTATGTGTTTGCACAGATAAAGTGGAAAAGTTACTTGCAGCAGTATCATTCAAAATGGTACATTGGTTTATTATTCTCACGTATTCGGTGATACAGTGAAGAAATGGTTTTGCATTGCATCCATATGATTTGCAGCATCTGTAGCATCAGACGTGACATCCAAGGTAGTGAAACATTCATGCAACAAAAATATCATAGAATGCCCACTTTGGTAGATCATCACAATTTCACCATGACAACAATAGCTTCAATGTAATATTAAATTTCCACAAAAATATCTATTGGCTTCAAAATTCTATATTTTATATTGAATGGCTCACCACCCAACTCCTGAAAACTTTCCTCGACCTACAATGCGCATGTAGTAATAAACATTGGATATTTCCCCACGCCCGTTTCGGCAAAATCTTCCACATCCAGAACCATCAAAAGTCAATATTGGCAGATATTATGAATTCAAAATTTCCTCCGGGTTTTACAAATTCCGAGTTCGAGCATCCATCACTGTTTCTTCGATGCTACTGTTAGAAGACCCTGTATTTTCCCAGTTAATACCAGTAGAGGTACGGTCACCGATTGAAGAAGTTTATTATCATATTCCTATTGAGCCAGGCAAATTCAGTCCTAGACGGCGACACTCTCGTCTTGAAGAATAATTACAAAGGCGAATGAGCAAAAGTGCAATTGTTCTTTAGAAAATTAAACGCCGATTTAATTAAATAAAACAATCACATTGTTTGTTATTATATACTTCTTAATTGAAACTTCTCAACTTTTTTATATTGCAGCAATAGCAGTCCTTTGTGTACAGCTTCATCTCACTGAACTTTTCCAATTCAGAACATTGTCGCGTTGCTGACGTTGCAGATTCAATTGGTGCATTGGACATCATCCTTCATTGGAAATATCAATGATCTTTCTGTGATGCGATTCGAATGATTTTACATCTGAAACAGTAGCTCCATTTCCCTCTACAGATGATAAGCAAGTATTGCCAGCCACCTGACTTTTTTAATGGACATTGTTTCGGAAATGAGGGTAACCAAAACAAGGAGAATATGTGGCGGAATTAATTCTAAAGTCCAGTCTCTCCACTTACCTAACAATGTGCTTCAGAACTGAGGACATTGCATTGATCTCATAGAAAGCATCGGCCCCGATGATGTCTCTGGCCGTGTCCGCACATCCTGTACACATCAGAAGGTGTAGGTTTCTTGACCGAAAAACTCGACTATTTATTCCTCTCCATAGATGCTGCTTGACCTGGTAAATTCCTCCAGTATTTTGTGTGTGCCACTCTGAATTACCAGCATCGGCAACATTTCCTCTGTTTAGAATTTATACCCTACTCTATTCTAAATGCTTTGAGTATCTTGTCCAGGAGGAACGGCCTTTTGCCCCAGAGATAGGTGAATCTCTAAAGCACTGGAAGATACCTCTTTAGCATATTTAAGACACAGTTAGATTAATTCTGGGATGACAGACGAATTAAGACAAGAAGACTCTAGGATAGAGTATCAGAATTAAGCCACTTGGCTCATGGATCGGCTCTTCCATTTCATCGATGCTGATCAAATTCTCCTCCCTGCCCCAATCTCCAGCCTTCTCCTCGTTTCTTCTGGTCTTTGACACCCCCCGCCCCACCATAGGAAACATCCTCTCTACATTAAAGGTGTCGGGAAATCTGTAGTTCCCTCCTTAGACCACTATCATCCCTCCACCCACGAAGAACGAGATATCAGGCATTATCTACAAGTGCCAGGTGGTTCTGGCATCTACCATATTCAGGAAGCTAGTCACGACGTTCGTTGACTCCAGACTTCCAAAAAATATTGACGCACCACCATTCGCCTCTCACCGAAAGAGATCAACTCCCGGCGCCCTCGTACTGGCTCTGCGCTCATTTCTAAAGACACCTATGATAAACTGAATGAAGACATATTCCCCTGTAATACTACAATTCCAAGCAATCTCATTACCCCAGGCGCGGAAGTATCCGCCACTCTCTGCAGCTGGTTCCTTGACTTCCTGACTTCTAGACCACAATTACCGAAGACAGTCACCATGATTGTTCTAAACAGTCACAAGGTTGCGTTCTTAGACTCACCCCGTTCTGCTCCCTCTGCACGCATGCTCTAACACCATGTAAAATTTGCAGATGATGCCACCGCAGTGGGATTTAACACTGATGAACGGTAATTCAGAGTACAGGAAACAAATAGACAGCACAGGGACACGTGTCATTCCAATCTTCTTTCCATCAACGTAAAAAAATGACCTTATGAATACTTGTGGTGCACATGCTCCTGCAAACATCAACGGCTTTGAGTTGGAGACGGTTCAGATAGTCAAGTTTCAAGGAGTGGACATCAGCGCCTCATATTCTGCATGTCATTCGGCATGTAGCCCAAGATCCTTACCAATTCTTAATGGTGCGCCACAGAAAGCATTCTATGTGCATTCACAATGGCTTGGTATGGAATTTGATCTACACGTCATCGCAGGAAACTACAGTGAGCTGTGAACAGAACTCAGCACATTACAGAATCCAGCCTCTCAGTCATGGATTCTGACTGTACTTTGTTTGCCTCGGTAAATCAACCAGCACATTTAAACATCACAACCACGGGGGGCATTCCATCTTTTTGAATATTTAAGGCAGAGGCTGGCGGATTCTTGATTGGTCAGGGAAAAGAGAACATTGTTGTTCATTACAATACACTCAAGAAATAACAGATCATCCTGGCCAACCTTCTCATACATCACAGGCCCTCTAGGCATTGTAATATTACCGTATCTATACAATTTCATATAATATACTTTTCCTTATTTTGGGGCTAAATGCACCAACATTGTGCCCTCATTTCCTGTATTATAATACAATGATAAAGGGGACCTTGCTTTTTATTTCCCTGCCCATGGTAAACCAATCCAATGGCACGAAATTAAAAGATTTAAAAAAAGGTTTAAAACAGGAAATCGGCAGGTGAACTTTGAACGCCGAAGGACACCAAGTTTTGGTTGGTAAGTTGTTGGAGAAGATCCTGAGAGGCAGGATTTATGAACATTTGGAGAGGCATAATATGATAAGGAATAGTCAGCATAGCTTTATCAAAGGCAGGTCGTGCCTTACTAGCCTAAGTGATTTTTCCGAAGATAGGACTAAACACATTGATGAAGGAAGAGCAGTAGATGTAGTGTATATAGATTTCAGCAAGGAATTTGATAAGGTACCCCATGCAAGGCTTATTAAGAGCGCCTGGAAACTTGGAATCCAATGAGACATTGCTTTATGGATCGAGAGCTGGTTTTCCCACAGAAGGAAAAGAGTGCTTGCAGACGGGTCATATTCTACATGGAGGTCGGTGACCAGTGGTGTGCCTCAGGGGTCTATTCTGGGACCCCTACTCCTCGTGATTTTTATAAATGACCGGGATGAAGAAGTGGATGGATGGGTTGGTAAATTTGCTGATGACACAAAGTTTGGGTGTGTTGTGGATAGTGTGGAGAGGGGTCAGACGTTACGGCGGGACATTGATAGGATGCAAAACTGGGCTGAGAAGTGGAAGATGGAGTTCAACCCAGATAAGTGTGAGGTGGTTCATTTTGGTAGGCAAAATACGATGGCAGAAGATAGTATTAATGATGAGACTTGGCAGTGTTGAGGATCAGCGAGATCTTTGGGTCCGAGTCAATAGGACACTCAAAGCTGCTGCGCAGGTTGACTCTGTGGTAAAGAAAGGATACGGTGCATTGACACTCATTAATCATGGGATTGAGTTTAAGAGCCGAGAGTTAATGTTGCGGCTATATAGGATACCTCGTGGGACCCCACTTGGAGTACTGTGCTCAGTTCTGATCGCCTCACTACAAGAAGGATACGGAAACCATACAAAGGGTGCAGAGGAGCTTTAGAAGGATATTGCCTGGATTGTGGAGCACGTCTTATCAGAATAGTTTGAGTTAACTCGGCCTTTTCTCGTTGGAGTGATGGAGGAAGAGCGGTGAGATCACAGAGGTGTATAAAGTAATGACAGCAATTGCTCTTATGGATAGTCAGAGGCTTTTTCTCAAGTCTGAAATGGCTAGCACGAGAGGGCACATTTTTATGGTGCTTGGAAGTAGGTACGGAGGAGAAGTCAGGGGTTAGTTTTTCGCGCAGGGAGTGGTGAGTGCGTGGAATAAGCTGCCGGCGATGGTAGTGGAGGTGGATACAGTCGGATTTTTTAAGAGACTCCTGGACAGGTAGATGGAGCTTAGAAACTAGAGCGCACTGGGTAACACAAGGTAACGTCTAAGGTAAGGACATGTTCGGCACAGATTTGTGGGCCGATGGGCCTGCATTGCGGTGCAGGTTTTCTAATTTTCTATGTTTTATGAATTTGCGTAACCTTTCATAAAAACTGAATGTGGTTTACCATACGGGGGTTCGTTGATATGTAAAGGAGAAAAGTGAATACAGGATGGATTAAATGAAATAAACGAGGATTGTAATCATAGAATTAATGGATTGGCCTGACGTAGCCTGATACGGAATATTAGTGGATCGTTTGAACCCAACCAGAGCTTCGTCTGGGTACGACTGCGCAAGCGCGTAGACGTCAGCCAGGTAGACCAGTGAGTAGAGTTTAAAAGGAGATGGTTTTCTAGCGCGGGCGTCTGAGTAGAGGGAGGTAGAGTAGGAAGGATTTGATGATAACGGGTAGAGGTGAGGTAGGTTGCCCGTGTAGAATGCAGACAGGAAGTATGTGTGTGAGGCCGGTTTTCTGTGCTTGGTGTCAGATGTGGGAAGTTCTGGAGACTGCCAACCTCTTGAACGGCCACATCTGTGGCAGGTGCGTCGAGCTGCAGCTCCTTAGGGGCCAGTAAGGGAACCGGAGATGCAGCTCAATGACCTTCGTCTGCTCAGGGAGAGTGAGGAGGTGATAGAGAGGAGCGATAGGCAGATAGTCACTCCGGGGTGTCGGGAGACAGATACGTGGGTACAGTCAGGAGACAGAAGTGTAAGAGGCAGATACTAGAGAGTACCCCAGTGGCTGTCACCCTGAACAATAATACTCCTCTTTGAGCACTGTTGGGGGAGGCGACCTACCCGGGGGAAGCAGCAGCGGCCGTGCTTCTGGCATAAACTCAGGCCTTGTGGCACAGAAGATTAGGGGAAGTAAGAGGATGGCAGCAGTGATAGGGAACTCTATAGTTAGTGGTTTAGTCAGGCGATTCTGTGGACGCAGGAAAGAAACTTGGATAGCAGTTTGCCTCCCAGTTGCCAGGGTGCGGAATGTTTCTGATCGCGTCCAGGTTATCCCGAAGGTGGAAGAAGAGCAGCCAGAGGTCGTGGTACATATTGGTACCGACGATGTAGGTAGGAAAAGAGAGGAGGTCCTGAAAACAGACTACAAGGAGTTAGTAAAGAAGTTGCGAAGCAGAACCGCAAATGTAGTAATCTCAAAATTACTGCCAGTGCGACGTGACTGTGAGTATAGGACCAGAACGAGGTGGAGGATAAATTTCTGGCGGTTGAATTGTAGCAGAGGGCAGGGATTTAGATTTCTGGATCATTGGGACCTCATTAGGTGCAGTTGTGACCTGTAGAAGAAGGAAGGGTTGCATTTGAATCCCAAGGGGACTAATATCCTACCGGGGAGGTTTGCGAAGGTTATTGGGGAAAGTTTAAACTAGAATGGCTGGGGGGTGGGAAACGAACTGAAGGGACGGAGGCATAGTTGGTTGGTTCACAAATAGAGAAATCTTGGAGACAGTGCGAAAGGGAGGATAAACAGGTAATGGAGAAGGGACGCACTCAGACTGATGGCTTGAGATGTGTCTATTTTAATGCAAGGAGTATTATGAACAAAGTGGATGAGCTTAGAGTGTAGATCAGTAACTGGATTTATGATGTTGTGGCAATTATAGAGAATTGGATGGCTCAGGGACAGGAATGATTATTTCAAGTGCCAGGCTTTAGATATTTCAGAAAGGACAGGAAAGGAGGCAAAAGAGATGGGGACGTGGCACTGTTGATCAGAGGTCGTGCCACGGCTGCATGAAAGGAGAAAATTATGGATAGATTGTCTATGGAATCTCTGTTGGTGGAAATTGGAAAAAGAAGAGGCCAATAACTCTACTGGGTGTTTTTACAGACCACCCAATTGTAACAGGGACATCGAGGAGCAGATAGGGAGACTGATTCTGGAAAGGTGCAAGAGTTGCCGTGGTGGGAGATTTCAGATTCCCAAATATCGATTTGCATCTCCCTAAAGCGAGGCGTTTAGGTGGGGGACAGTTTATTAGGTGTGTTCAGGAAGGTTTCTTGACACAATATGGCGATAAGCCTACAAGAAGAGAGACTGTACTTGATTTGGTATTGGCAAATGAACCTGGTCAGGTGTCAGATCTCTCAGTGGGAGAAAATTTTGGAGATAATGATCATATTTCTATCTTCTTTACCATAGCTTTGGAGAGGGAGAGGAACAGACAAGCTAGGAAAGCGTTGAATTGGAGTAAGCAGAAATATGAGGCTATCAGGCAGGAACCTGGAAGCATAAACTGGAAACAGATGTTCTCAGGGTAACGTACGGAAGAAATGCGGAAATGTTGAGGGGATATTTGCGTGGGGTGCTCCAAGGATACGGACCAATGAGACAGGGAAAGGATTGTAGAGTGCAGAAACCGTGGTGTACAAAAACTGTTATAAATCTAGTCAAGAAGAAAAGAAGGGTTTATGAAAGGTTCAAAAAACTAAGTAATGATAGAGATCTAGATGATTATAAGGCTAACAGGAAGGATCTTAAGAAAGAAATTAGGAGAGCCAGAAGGGGCCATGAGAATGTCTTGGCGGACTGGATTAAAGAAAACCCCAAGGCATTCTACAAGTATGCGAAGAGCAAGAGGATAAGACATGAGAGAATAGAACGAATAAAGTGTGACAGTCGAAGAGTGTGTATGGAAACAGACGAGATAGCAGAGGTACTTAATGAATACTTTACTGCAGTATTCACAACGTACAGTGGACTGAAAAGCTTGAGCATTTAGATATTAAGGAAGAGGATGTGCCGGAACTTTAGGAAAACATCAAGTTGGATAAGTCACCGGGACCGGACGAGAGGGATCCTAGGCTACTGTGGGAGGCCAGGGAGGAGATTACTGAGCCTTTGGCGATGATTTCTGCGGGACGGGAGAGGTTCTGGTGGAATGGACCGATGCAGATGTTGTTTCCTTATTCAAGAAAGGGGGTAGAGATAGACCAGGAAATTATAGGCCAGTGTGTCTTACTTCAGTGGTTGGGAAGCTGATGGACATGATCCCGAGAAACATGATTTATGAACATTTGGAGAGGCATAATATGATTAAGAACTGGCTTTGTTAAAGGCAGGTCGTGCCTTACGAGCCTGATTGTGTTTTTTTGAGAATGTGACTGAACACATTGATGAAAGTAGAGCAGCAGATGTAGTGTATAAGGTTTTCAGCAAGGCATTTGATAAGCTATCCCATGCAGTGCTTGTTGAGAAAGCATGGAGTTCCGTGACAAGTGGTGAGCTTCAGGAATCTGACCTGGGATCCTACTCTTTGTGATTTTTATAAATGGCCTGATGAGGAATTGAAGGGATGGGTTAGTAAATTTGCTGATGACACAAAGTTTGGGGCTGTTGTGGATAGTGTGGAGGGCTGTCAGAGATTACAGCGGTACATTGATAGGATGTAAAACTGGACTGAGAAGTCGCAGATGAAGTTCGACTCAGAGAAATGAGAGGTGGTTCATTTTGGGAGTTGAAATATGATGACAGAATTTAGTATTAATGGTAAATCTCTTGGCTGTGTAGAGGATCAGAGGGATCGTGGGGTCCGAGTCCATAGGACACTCAAAGCAAGTGTGCAGGTTGACCCTATGGTTAAATAGGCATACGGTACATTGGCCTTCATCAATTGTGGGATTGAGTTAAACAGCGGAGAGGCAATATTGTAGCTGTCTAGGACCCTGGTCAGACGCCAGTTGGAGTAATGTGCTCAGTTCTGGTCGCCTGAGAGTCGCCTGACTACAGGAAGATGTGGAACTCGGCATTTTTTCCATGAAGCGACGGAGGATGAGAGGTGACCTAATAAGGATGTACAAGCTGATCAGTTACGTTGATCATGTGGATAGTTGGAGGCTTTTTCCCAGGGTTGAAATGGCTAGCACTCGAGGGCACAGTTTTAAAGTGCTTGGAAGTAGGTACAGAGGGTGGTGAGTGCACAACCAGATGTTATGGGTTTAGTGTAAAAGATGAAAAGTTGAACAGGAACATGAGCGGATGCTTCTTCACTCAGAGGGTCGTGAGAATGTGGAATACCCTGCAGCACAGGTGATGCAAGTGAGATCAACTTCCACATTGAAGAGACGTTTGGATAGCTACATGGATATAGGGAGAAATAGACACGGTGCAGGTCGATGGGATTGGCAGTTTAAATAGCTTCAGTATGCAAAATGGACAACAGGGCCTGTCCTTGTGCTGTACATTTCTATGAAGACAGTGTCCCAGCCCTTTCGTCCTAACTAGTCCATGCCGAACTATTTAAACAGCCGAGTGCCATTGATCTGCATACCGTATTGTGTTAGCTAGAGAAAGTATAGTGTAGGTAGACAAATACATTCCAAGAGAATGGATAAAATAGATCGAAAGTTCATATTAATCGCCAAGGAGTGCATTCAAGGTAACAGCGTGATGGAAGCTGTCTATGAGTATGGTGGTGCAGGATAACAGGTATTTGTATCTTCTGTCTGATGGGACGGGAAGAAGAGAGAAAGACCGTCGCGGGAATTGTCACTGATTTTGTAGTGGTTTTCCCAAGGCACTGGGAAGTGTAGACGGACTCATTCAGAAGAGGGGCGGGGTGGAGCAGCTCGAAGAGCTAAAATGGAATATTCAGCGCTCTATCTCAAAATAAATTGAAAAGAAGTAAAATCTCTCAGAATGGAAAAGGCAATGATTATAACAGAGAGTTATGTGAAAATTGTTTATCTGTATTATCCGGAGGTCTTTGACTAGTGTGTCGAACATGAGGGTGCTTACAAGATAAGAGACGATGGTAATGCACGGAAAATACTGGCATGGATAGAACATTGGCTGACTCGCAAAATACGGGAATAAAGGGGGCATTTCTGGCATTGGAAGAGGACCAGAGGGTATTATCAAGAATGATTCTGGGAGTAAAAGTTTGACGTTTCAGGAGCGTTTGATGGCTCTGGCTTTTTGGTCGCTGCAGTTTAGACCCATGAGGGACGATCACGTCGACATCTATTGAATACCGAAAAGCTTAGGGTGTATGTGGAGAAGTTGATTCCCATGGTCAGAGAGTCTCGGACTAGAGTCACAACCTCAGAGTCTGGAGGCGTTCATTTAGAACAGAGATGAGGAGGAATTCCTTTGCCAGAGCGTAGCGAATCTATGGAATTCATTAATACAGACCACTGTGGAGGCCATGTCCTGTGAAACATTTAACGCGGAGATTGATAAATTTCTTGCTTATTTAGGAGTCAACGGTTTCGGAAAGAAGGCAGGACAACTGGTGTTGTATATCAACCATGATGGAATGGCGGGGAAGTTCCGATTGGCCAGATGTACACATTCTTCACCACAGGATGTCTGAATTGTACAGGGAAACTGCTCTGACGTGGCCAGAGGCACTTCCATAGACACATCCGGCAACAAGTAGTTCTTCAAACCATGTATCGTACATATCTCGACAGAAAGTAGTGTGGGAACATCTGGTGAGCTTAGTGATCACTCTTCCTCTCTCTGTCAAGCAGATGGAAGTACATACTACGTGCAAAAGTATTTGCAGTGTTGTGTGGAATTAACACGAACTCTTTAAGTTTTCATCCGACGCGATGACATTATTAGCCGGGACCTTTGCACCTGCATGCTTGGTTCCTCGGATAACCTCACTGATATGGCTGCACATATCCAGTGAAAAGCTGAAGACCTCAGAAAGTTTGCTTAGATGATAAAAAGTATATTTTTAATATTGGGTGCTCTTCAGCTGGCCACAGTGGACTGTAGCGATTGTATACCGCTGGTTGTGCAACTTGTTTTAATTTCTTGCTTGAGATCACATGGTGAAAGATGGTTGGCGCCATCATTGTTCAACAACGACTTACCGGACCCTGGCGCGGTAACTATGAAATTCGATAGAATCTATGGACAACTTCCGCCACAATAATTCAACAACCATTCACACCACCCTGACGGAGACACTGTGAAATTCCATAGAATCAATAGACTGCCGTCGCCATCATGATTCCAGAACTATAAACCCCACCCTGACGGAGTCACTATGGAACACCATAGAATCTATGTGATTGAACCTTACCCACTTTATTTTCAGGCTAAATAAAAGGGTGCAGGCATCCTGCGGTAAGACGAGGGTTAAGATTGCGTGCAGACAGCGTGGGGTCACCTATGCTGAGCTTGAGCTCTCAGACCGTGAACTCTGAGCCTTGTAAAGTATAAGAATCCAGGGTCACTAGCCATACCAAAACAAGACAAGGATGTAAGCACAGAATAACTATTGCACGAATGCAAACAAGTATAACCCTGTGGTATAATTGGCCGTTAACGCATAAATTTTATTAGCCATTAACCCATGAAGAATGTTTATAAAACTCTGGTTAGGCCACACTTGGATATACTGTGTCCAGTTCTGGTCACCTCACTATAGGACGGATGTGAAAGCATTGGAAAGGGTATAGTGGAGATTTATCAGGATGCTGCCTGGTTTAGAGAATATGCATTATGATCAGAGATTAAGGGAGCTAGGGCTTTACTCTTTGGAGAGAAGGAGGATGAGAGGAGACATGATAGAGGTGTACAAGATAATAAGAGGAATAGATGGAGTGGATAGCCAGCGGCTCTTCCCCAGGGCACCACTGCTCAATACAAGAGGACATGGTTTTAAGGTAATGGGTGGGAAGTTCAAGGGGGATATTAGAGGAAGGTTTTTTACTCAGAGAGTGGTTGGTGCGTGGAACGCACTGCCTGAGTCAGTGGTGGAGGCAGATACACTAGTGAAGTTTAAGAGACTACTAGTCAGGTATATGGAGGAATCTAAGGTGGGGGCTTATATGGGAGGCAGGATTTGAGGGTCGGCACAACATTGTGGACCGAAAGGCCTGTACTGTGCTGTACTATTCTATGTATCATTGGCACATATGAACATATAAGGAATTAGAAAGTACTCAAAGTTTTCTGTTGTTCCCATATTGGTATTAAAAAATTTCTCAGCTGAAGCTTCAAAACGGCTTGGTTTGAAGCTGTGAGTTATTTTCCGTGTGAGCAACTAAATAAATTGTGATTAAGAAACCTGAGTAAGTTGTCAGAATCTAGTTAATGTGCATGAACACTATCTTAGAGCTCTGAACACCCACACTCGCGTGCTGCCTGTGAGTCGTTTGCACGTTCTCCGTCTGATAGCATGAGTTTCCTCCCATATCCCAACTATATGTGTGATCGTAGGTTAATGAGCCGTTGTAAATTGGCCCTAGTGAGTAGGGGAGCAGCAGTATCTCAGTGGAGAATATGGGATTATGAATTAAAACAAATAGTATCACTGTACATAAGTGAACAGCATGAAGTTAGCGGGCCGGTAGGTCTGTTTCCATGTTGTGTAATTCTATGTCTATATGACTGTGCGGGCGATGGTGAACAAGATTTACATAAAACCGCTGAGGTGGAAGGTGACATCAGAGCGCTATATTTACTTCAGAGCGAGGACAGAGAATATTGACTTTATGGTACCAGTATCCAGAACAAAAAGTAGAAATACGAACAGTTACAATATTTAAAACAAATTTGAAACTGTAAATGGATGGCAAAGGTTCAAGGGGGCATGGGTTAAATGAAGCAAAAGGGATTAGGGCATTAGTGAAATTGGCCGGCATTGACGAGTTGGGCTGAACGGCCTATTTACACAATGCACAGCTCCACGAAACAGCACTTACCGTCAGTAAAACGATATAGTTGAATTTCACCTGCTTAAAATGTCTCGGTATTATCACATCGTAAAACTTTTCGTGGGCCCTGAACATGGATACAACAATCACAAGCAAGGCGCGCCTATGTCTTGACTTCCGTACTCGGTTAAAGAAATTTGTCACTGAACAGCAACAAATTTCTTCAGATGTACTCTAGAATGCATCCTGACTGTTTGCATCAAGGTTTGACCTTAGCTTTATTAGCGATCAGACGAAAAGACAGGAAAGAAGGATTGTCTTGCAAGAAAATCTTCCAGAAGAATTTCTAAAACGTTTATTTTAGTAATTTACGAAATATTGTCAGTGGGTATTTCAGCCCCAATTTGATCTCGTCTCTGATCTTACTCTGCGTCCCGGCATAAATAAATGGGTTCACGCTGGAAGACAGGAACTGCAGCATGTACCCGCTTTCTTCCAGAAGAAAATTTGATTCACTGAAATTGGTACCCGAAAAGAAAGGGGTGCCGGATATGCGAACGTAGAGGAAAGTTACCAGTACCAATAGCCAGAAGAGAATGAAGATAGTTGAGATACCTAAGAGCAGGGCAATAGATTTCCGACGGTTGTCCGTCTCCGGGTCGCTCCGTCTCTCACTGTTACCGCCGCCCTGGAGTCTCTTGCGGATTCTAATGGCTTTTAAAATATGCCGAACTGTGATGAAATTGAACAGCAATATTAGACCAAAGGGAAGGCAAGGGGTTAAAATACTGTCGATCCAGTCAAATGCTATCCAGTAGGGCGAAGTATAAAAAAATGACTGAACTACGCACGGCGTGAGCTCATTTCTACGTGGACGTTCATATATAAAAGCATTAAATATATTTTTAATACTGCTGAGGACACTAATGATTCCGATCACGACAGCCGCTGTTCGTTCTGTGCAATATTTTGTTTTCCATTTTTGACAGCATATGGCCACAAAACGATCAAAGGTGAACATTACTGTCACCCAGACGGAGCAGTCTCTTACTGCGAAAGTTAACACAAGAATCACAATGCAGGAAGGAGCCATGGACAGGAAACTGTTCGGAAAACTCATCGGAACAATCCGGATAAATATCACGCTCGTCAGAATGACCAGGAGATCCGTCAGTGCCATCGTAAGCAGATAAGCAGTGATACATCTGGAGAGACCGCATCGTCTGCGGAACATTACCGCAATCACTGCCACGTTAGCTGCAATGGAGGAAAATGGAGATAGTGAGTCTATGTTAGTGATGGTGGTGGTGGTGGTGGTGTGTGTGTATGTGTGTGTGTGTGTGTGTGTGTGTGTGTGTGTGTGTGTTTTGAGTGCGTGGTGTGTTATTTTTTTGAATTATCTGGTGTGCCCTTTACATATTGATTTTTGCATCTGTGCATTTGATTAAGAAATAAAACAATGGAACTCAGATGAAATTCTGATTGACGGTGCTCACGGTAATGCTTTTTTGATTTGACACTTGATAGTGAACTGACAGGCAGATGCACTACTAAAAGTCGTCTCATTTGTGTAACTACGCTGTGATGTTTCTGCCTACTTCTGTTTCTTCCTTATTGGTAAGTATGTTTTAGTGGGGCAGAAAAATTTAGACCTGCATTATGTTTGACTATCAATAGAACTGAGGGTTATGTTCCTCGTCATCTCTCACACACAACGGAAGATCCTGAAAAAACAATATCACATTTTCTACTATTTAGTTCCATCCAATATCACTCCTTCTACTACAATGCCATCGACAATGCTCCGTTCCTGTGTAGAAGCCATACAGATATTTTGAACTCACTTCCCAAAAGTTTTAAGCACATTTTAAACTACGGTTTGAAGTGTCTTTGAAGCTTCTATAGCTGACATAGAATGGAATGTGACTGGTCCACTCGCAAGAGACCACGCATCAATCGGCATATCACCGGCAAAAGCGTAGACCACTACCGTAATCTACAGTCATTTGGATGCCCCTATTACAAGTACGTCTTTATCTCGGAAACACGTTTCCATATTTCAAATCACTTCGTCCCCACATGCACCGAAAGTAACCAGCTTTGGTAAATCAGCACGTAGTTTAATTTTACCCATATTTGTTCTCCTTCACCCAGCACTCCAATATATCTAGTCATATTTCAGCATGTACTTCTCCTCTTGCTTCAACTTATTTGAGCTAAAATAGAATCTACCCTTAATCATCAATCAACAACATATTTTACACCGTCTCCATAAATTCCCTGTCATCACTTTTCTGCAGTCAAAATATTGAATTAGAAAATCTGCAGATCCACTGCCCAGCTAGTACGTCCTGCCACCCTGCATTCCCAGTCCCTTTCTTTCAATATCCCAACGCTGTATTCTAATCAGTCCATGTCGTGTTTTAAAATAATTAATTTAATCTTTGTGACATAGTTCGATTGTAACTGTTCAAATTAGCATCATAGGAAACCACATTGCTATCATTATACTTCCATCTTTACCATCACAATGAGAAAAGATCTTAAAATAGGTGTTAAAGCCATCGACTATTAGAAGATATAAAGAGGAAACTGGGCTGCTAATCACAATAAGATGCACCAAAAGGAAAAGACATTTAAAAAGAGTGAAATATTTTGTTAAAATAATACAAACGATAGAAGTAAAAAATAACACGAAAAAATTTAATGATACTGGAAGAATAGCGCAAGAGTAAAGGTCTGCAAATGATACCAGTATCCTCAGCAATGATAGAACCGTTCCACATGTTTTCGCTGATTGATAATGAACGCCAGGCACTTTACCTGGAATGCCGATTGCTGCAGCGATGGAATAATAAATTACCAACCAAAAAACTGGTGCAATTCCATGCATTGCTACTGATGCTATTGAAACTTTTAAAGCGCAGAATACACGGCATTCGCAATTTCTTATCTTTATACACAGCATCAAGTCACCAGGGAGCGTAGTAGGAAGACACCATTATTTATTGATGTGAGTACTTTAATATATATAGCAGCTGCTGTGGATAATTGTCTTCGTGAGTAATTGTGCATATTGTGTAATCCTGTTTCTCTTCCTATCAAGAATAACGAAGACAATCAGAAAATGACGCATGCAATTGTTGAAAGCCATCCTTAGCCGCCTGAATAGATCAACATGGAATAAGACGTTATAGGCATTGAAAAACAAAAATAAACAGACACATTTAGTTAGTGGAATAATGAAAATCAAAGCCTGGAATATTGTCATATCTTCAAGAATATGCCCGCACAAATGCAATGCAAAATTTACTTGCAGTAGCACCACCGCCACGTATTATCATATAAGCAGTATTCCCATGAAAATCATCAAGGAAACACACGGTTTTCAAGAAGAAAAAAAAACACAATTAGAACGCACAAAAAAAAAAGACAAGTAAAGTCTATTACAGAGCAAAGCTATGCAAGTTGTCATTGTTCTCGTCAGCTATAATAGTCAGTGATGTACAGGTTAGTTCAGTAACTAATGGTTGGAGGATCGTAGCTGTTCTTGTGATGTGGGAGTTCAGGCTTCTTTACCTTGTGCCTGATGGTATCTGCAAGAATATGGCCCGGCCTGGATTACAGGAACCGTTGAAGATGGAAAATGCCTTCTTGATATCGTTTCCGCCAATGATGGAGAATGTCCGTGATAAGTGCGGCAAACTCCTCTGTGGCTTCTCTCGTTCCAGCGCATTCGAGCTGTCATTCAAACAGCGATGCAACAAGTCAGGGTGCTTTCACCAGTACATCTGTAAAGTTTGTTAGAGTATCTAACAAACTTTAGTCAAAGCTCCATAACTTCTTAAAAATATAAAACGCAATCCTTGTGATTCAATCTACTTTCAGGGTCCAGAACAGATCTTGTGAATTGATAACACCCAGGACGATAAAGTTGCTATTGTTGCAGCCGCTTCGATCTGGACTGAAACTCTTTCCTGACTCTTCATTCACTATTGCTGACATTTGTCTTGCACTTATCTCTGTCTCAAATCCATAACCCGGCCTAAAACTCTCCGCACTGACCCCCAAAGCATCCCTATGAGACCAAAACAAAACAATAACAACAACAACAACAACAAAGTCTGAGGTTCTGCATCGATAGAATTCGCAGCCCAGCGCGATCTTAACCAGCTGAAGATTAAAGGCCCAGGTCTTGAAGATCGATGATGACCTTGGATGACATGATAGTCCTGAACAGGAACCCTGCTTTCTTGATGGCCCAGAGCAGATTGAAATCGCATTGAGTGAAGGTGGAATCCAGGTACCTTTCTGCATAGATCTTTACTGCTCGGCCAAGTATGCCACGAAGACTAGGGGACATTTAGAGAGTTATCGAGTCATAGAAAACTGCATCACAGAACAGGACATCTGGACCACTTAGTCCGTGCAGAACTATTATTCTGCTTAGACTCGATGTTGCCGCAATCGTAGCCCCACATAACACCCCACCACATCCCGACCATGTGCCTATCCAATTTCCTTTTAAGTGCTGAAATCGAACGCGCTGATAATCTCCCTACCGTCTGAGCTAAAAAGACCACTCCCATGTTCCATTTAATCATACCCTCTTACACTCTTAACCCACGGAATTTGGTTCTATTCCACATGACCTCTGTGGTAAAAAGCCTGCTGGCAGTTACGCTATCTATTCGCCTCATAATTTTGAATGCTTCTATTATATTGCTCCTCATTCTTTTATGCTCAAGGGAATAAAGTCTTATCCCATTGAACCTTTCACTATAACTCATTTCCTGAAGTGCCAGCAAAATCCTTGTAACTTTTCTCTGCATGTTTTCGATCTTACTGTTATCAGCCCTGTAGGTAGGTGACCAGAACTGCAGAACAAACTTCAAATTATGCCTCACAAGTATCTCATACAAGTTCAACATAACATCGCAGCTCATGTAGTCATTACTTAGATTTATAAATGCTAATGCGCCAAGCACCTACAGTTCCACCAATTTCATGGAATTATGGATCTGTATTGACAAATCCCTCTGTTACCGCTCTCATTAGTGCCCTGCACTGGTTGGTCCTCCCAGTGTACAACACCTCACACTTGCCTGCACTAAATTCCATCTGGCATTTTTCAGACCATTTTGTCAGCTGGGCCAGATCCCGCTACAAGCTTTGTTAGCCTTCCTTGCTGTCCACTGTGTCCACTACCCCGATGCGATGCAAATGTACTGATTTATTACAGCACATTATGATCCATATAGTTGATATAAATGACAGGCAAGAATGACTCCAATAGGAACCCTGTGGCAAATCTACCAATCACAGAGGCAAGCACTCATTACTAATCTCCGCCTGCTCCTGTGAGGCCAACTGCTAATCCAATTCATAATCTCATCATGAAACTTCTTGACCAACTTCCCAGGAGGTGCCAAGTCACAGGCATAGCCAACACCCACGTGGACGAAGTCTACTGCCTTCTGTAATCACCTCTGTTATTAAATGTCCCAAAAGGAAACTCTTTAATTACCACGCACAAAGCTATGTTTACCATAAGGAATTAGTCCCTGTCCAAGCAAATGCTTATACATCCTGTCCCTTTAGCCTCCTTCCGATAGCGTACCCACTACTGTTGTCAGGCTCAGCGGTCTCTAATTACCTTTCTTTTTCCTTTAAGCGTTCCGTAGTCAACGCCACGACATTAACTGTCCTCCAATCCAGTTTACGCCTGGATAGGCACATGTTAATACCCCTATTACGACGCAATCCGTCCCTGTACTGGCCTCCCACACAGTCGGAGGGAACACCTTGTCGGGTTTTGGAGATTTATCCGCCTTAATTAAACCCAACAGCAACTACTTCTTACTCTGAAATCTGAATATGTTCCACAATCTCACTGGTGTTTTGCTGCTCTCCTATGGACTCCGTGTATGTCTCCCGAGCAAACACAGATGAAAAAAAAAACATCTGGAATCTCCATTTTCTGTTTCGGCTCCATGCTCAGAAGAGCTCGCTTATCTTTGAGAGTGCCAATTTTGTTTCTTGTTATCCGTTTGATCTTAATGCTTAGTTAGAGGCTCTTGGGATTCTTCTTCACCTTGTCTGCGAGAGCAATTTCATGTTCTTATTTAGCCCTCCGGATTTCCCTCTTAATGGCTGTCATCTATTTCTCATACTTCTCAGAGGCCTCGTTTATTGTCACCTGCCTATACTTGCTATGCACTTCCTATTTGACCTAAAAAGGCCTAAATATCTCTCAAAAAGAAGGCTTCCACATTTTATTCTGACAGGCGCATGCAAGCATGGCACTATCAAAATTTCACTTTTTAAGGCCTTCCACGTACTAAGTAGAATCTCAACCCGAGCACCAGACCTATCCATCTCTATAATTACCATGAAATCAATCGCATTATGATTATTTGATCTAATGTCTTTCCCTACACGAAGTTTTGTAACCTGGTCAGTAACATTCTCTAATTGGAAATCCATCACGAATCGCTCTCTATTTGGGATTAAGGATCAGCAGTTAAAATCTGGGCCTCCATACCTCCCTCCGCTAGTGGATTCCCGAATTCCTCTTCGGTACATCACAGTCAATACAGATCGGTAATAAAATCTCCTCTTTGCTGACTATCAACTCAAGTGCACATCATGGTTGCATGCTTATCCATTGCTCCACTCTCGCTACACTCATGACTATGTGATTAGGCATTGCTGAAACACCATCTATAAATTCGCTAATGACACAATTGCAGTAGGTAGAATCTCACATGACAACGAGGAGACGTAAATCAGGAGATTGGTGGGATGGTTGACTGGTGCAACAACAACAACCGTGCATTCAACGTTAGAAAGACCAAGTAATTGGTTGCGGTCTTCAGGAAGGGGAACTCTGGCAATCTGAACACGGGATCTCATTGAGAGGTCAGAGGTGGAAGTGTGAGCAGCCACATCTTTCCAGGCATCAAAATATCAGAGTTTTGGGTCTATATGTTCATGCAACCTCAAGGGAGGCAGCAGCATCTATACTGCCTTCTGAGCTTGAGAAGATTTTGCTTGTTATAAACGGATCTACTAAATGTTCACAGATGGACGACTGAAAGCATTCTGCCCAGCTGCATCACTGCATAGTATGGAGTCTCCATTGTGGAAGACTGAGGGTTTTAGATTGAGCCGACTCTACCACGGGCACACGCTTCCCCACCATCGATGGCATTTTTTCAAATACCAGCTGGATATATCCTTCTGAGAGGGGAGAAGTAGACTGTGGTTAGTGCTGTCTGGTCCATACCGCAGATCAAGAATCACTCAGGTTACTGATGCTGTCGCAAGCCGTGACTCAATGCACCAAAGTGCTAAACAGTCCTGGCAAGACAAGATATCGCTGGTCATATACGACGATGCTTAGCAGACAACTCACAAAACTATAGATATTCTAAAGATATACTACTATACTTTTGATTTATGATTACTACAATCCGCAGCCTGTACTTTCCTTTAAGAACTGTATCCTATCAGTCTAAAGACTCTGAATGAACTAGCGATTTTACAATCATCTAAAAGATTCGGCGAATGTCACCCTCGGCCATGCAGTTACGACATCTTGATGACGAATGCCGGTAATCGCCGCGGCGGCCTTCAAACCAGATTAAATCATCAAATCCCCAGAGCAAGAAATAAACTGGTTTTCAGTCCCAGTACTCCACGCGAGCCAATATCCCCCAAACGAGCCAGGGCCGTCTGCTTGCGTCTGACCCGCCTTCCGCTCTGTTACAATCGGGCGGAAGGTACAGGAGTACTGGATCTCACGTTGACAGGTTCAGGAACAATTGTTGGCATGAAGCCATCGGGCTCCTGGACCGCCTTCACTTGCCTCAGAATTAAACCGACCTACAGCCTGACTCACTTTCGAGAGGTCTGCAGCTTATATTCTACGCATTATTTCTCTATCTGCTCATTTTTATTATTAGAACTAATTGCCTCCTTTTGAGAAATTAATGTTTGTGGATCTTTTGTTGTTGCTGTTGTTTTCTGTGTTTGTGAGTGTGTGTGTGTGTGTGTGTGTGTGTGTGTGTGCGCGCGCGCGCGCGCGCGCGCTGACTTATTTGTGCATGCAAATTTAGTTATGGATCTATGCTTGTGTGACAAAAACATAAGGTATTGGAAATCACAAACAGACCTTGTGATTACGGGTATACATTGTATGCTTTGACACTTCACGCTAAGTTGGCCAGCTGCAAGCTCCTCATAATAATGTGTTGACTGTACTGTGATGTTGTAACATTCGTCACTTTGAATCTTACCGGGGTGCCTGTCTCTGTGGAAATAAATCCTGAGAAAAAATATGGTATTTCAATGTAATTTATTTGAATGATTTAACACACTTTTACTTTTGGTATTGGTTTGAATCACTGATATATTTCCCAGACCGTCAGGGAAAAAGTGAAGCACTATCGTGCAGGCATTGAATGTACAACATGTGCAAATACAACATGCTGGAGGAGCACAGTAGGCCAAGTAGCATCTATGAAACGCAGCAGAGTGGACGTTTCGGTCTGAGACACTTCATCAGGCCTGGAGATGAAAATGATGAGGAGTCAGCATAAGAAGGTGGGGGAAGTGAGAGAGATACACAGTCTGATGGGTGACACCGGGAGGGCTGGTAGGGTGAAGTAAAGACATGGGAAGCTGATTGGTGAAAGAGATACAGGGCTGCAGAAAGGAAATCTGATCTGGGAGGACTATGGAAGAAAGATAAGGAGATGTAGCTCCAGAGGGAGGTGATTAGCAGGTAATGACATGAGGTCAGGGAGGGAAATAGGAATTGGAATGGTGAAGGAGACGGCAGTGGAGGGGGTGGCATTACGGAAAATTCGAGAAATTTGAAGATTTTATTTTGCTTGTGATGTAGACTATCTGCCCTGGAAATACATGGTTCAAAGTTTTCTCCGAAATTAAACAATGCAATCAGTTGTTCTTCTTCTGGAACCAGCAACTAACCAACCCTATGCCCCAGCAATGGCTGGATAAGAACAATCAGAATCTGCACCATCTATGGCCTTCCCTCATTAAAATTTTCAGACCTCGATGCGTCCATTACTGAGAATGGAATTTCAGAGGACTTGGAAGTACATTATAAAATACAACAAACTCAGCATAGTTTCCTTAAGGAGAGATCTGGAAAATCATTTGGAGTTCCTTAAGGACGTGAAATTCCGGCTCGATAAAGGACATTCAGTGGATGTTATTTGATTAGATTTTTAAAAGACCTTTGACTTTGCTGTATCTAGGGCTGGTAAGCAAGATTTGAAACCATGGCTTTAGAGACAGTAATTGCATGGATAAAAGTTTGCTTGAATAGCAACAGTCAGACTTGCGATACTTATGTCCCTTTCAAGTTGGCTACAGGTGACAGATGGGTTTCCATTGGGTTCAGTGTTGGGACAGCAACTTTTCAGTTTATGCATGAATATACTGAATGTTGGCATTATGACCAAGTTTGAAGATGATCCCAAGATAGGTGGACTAACACCTTGCGCGGACGAGTCAGGAAGTCTGGAGAAGGGTATCACAGGTTAGGAAATGGAATACAAAGTACTTAAATATAGAGTTTTGCAATTCGGTAGAAATAATAAAGGTGTAGAATATTTTATTAATAGGGAAAAAATCCGAAATATGTTGCGCAAAGGGAATTGGGATTCTTATGCACGATTCCCTTAAGGTTTACTTTCAGGTTCAGCGGGCAGAAAAGAATATAAATGTAATGTTAAACTTGAGTTTCAAAAAACTGGGGTGTAAATGCTAGGCTATATTGTTGAAGATTATTACGAATTGGCCAAATCGTATTTTGCATATGTAAGCAATTTTGGGCCCTACAATAAAGGAATTATGAGCTGGCATGGGATATGATCCAGAGGATCTTTTATTCCAGAAATGAAAAGTTTAACCTGTGAAGAGCGTTTGATGTCTCTGAGCCTATGCTGCCAGGGTTACAAAGGACTGATAGGTGTGGAGGACACATTGAAACCTATCAGATACTGAAACATCTGGATTGAGTAGACGTCCCAAGTGAGCAGTAAAGCCTGCTATCCGAAGTGCAAACTATAAAAAAAGTGGCGTCCCTTTAAAACAGATGATGAGGAGTTCATTAATCCATACGTTGCTGAAACTGTTAAATACGTTTCCATTAGGGTGTGGAGGCCAAGATGTTGGACGTATTTGAAACAGACATGATAGACATATGAATAAACCGATTCTACAATTTCATCGAAACCGCGCAATTCAGTGAAAAAATAGCGCATTTGTTTCCAGTGGTACAGGTTGAAAATTCGCACTTCAGCCTACCGTCCAGGCCGATCAACACTGACCACATTCCCAATCTCCAGTCCGTTTTGTAGGCTTCAATGTCATGACAATATAAATGCCCTACTCGACCATTCCTAGATGTTGTAAGTGTTTGTCTCTCAGAAAGGGTGTTCCTAATTCCAATCAAGCTCACCCTGAAAAGAATCTTATTCAGCTGTGGAGAATAATTTCCATCCATCTACCTATTCAACTTTCTGTATACTGGATACACTATTTCACAGTATTTGAATACCCCATGTTTATTTTTCTGTTCCGCTCCACACCCTGTCTTAAACTCTAATGCTGAATTGGGTCTATATCTTTATTGAAACTCTTCATAGAAATGTCATAAGAATTCAAATTACTGCCATTTTACTTGCGTGTTTAACTTAATACTAAGCATAGATGACACAATATTATCAAAACCTTTGAAGTATAGAAGTCTTTAAAAAGGAAAAACAAACATTCAACTAACTGTGATAAAATGCAGAATAAATAAATATACTTTTAAATGAGAATCATTCAATTCACGTGGTACGGTCAAAGTGCGACAACAATTGAAGTGTATTGACAAGACGAGGAAAAGGCAAAGGGTTATAAATCCAAATTTACAGAAATCAATAATACCAATAAATATATCAGAGACACGACGTAGACTTCTCACAACATTTTGCATATTAATAATCAATAGCCGTACTGTACCTGTAATGCCGATGACAGCAATGATGGAATAGTAAATAACTAACACCAAGATCTTTGGAGGCGCATGCATTGCTGCCGAATTATTTAACTGTTAGATGCTCTGCGTTTACTGTCTGTTATATTTATACAGGAAATCAGTCACCGGGGGTAATATAACGAAAGTATAATTGTTCAGTTATTCTGAATAAATTGAAGCGCACAGCTAAATGCAGGCGACGTTAATAATTGTTTTAGAAGATAGACTAGTACAGCACAGTACAGGCCCTTCGGACCACAATGTTGTGCCGACCCTCAAATCCTGCCTCTCATATAATCCCCGACCTTAAATTCCTCCATACACGTGTCTAGTAGTCTCTTAAATTTCACTAGTGGATCTGCCTGCACCACTGACTCAGGCAGTGCATTCCACGCACCAACCACTGTCTGAGTGAAAAACCTTCCTCTAATATCCTCCTTGAACTTCCCACCCATTACATTAAAGCCATGTCCTCTTGTATTGAGCAGTGGTGCTCTGGGGAAGAGGCGCTGGCTATCCACTCTATCTATTCCTCTTAATATCCTGTATACCTCTATCATCCCTCTTCTCATCCTCCTTTCTCTCCAAACCGTAAAGCCCTAGCTCCATTCATCTCTAATCATAATCCATACTCTCCAAACCAGGCAGCATCCTGGTAAATCTCCTCTGTACCCTTTCCAATGCGTCCACATCCTTCCTATAATGAGGCGACCAGAACTGGACACAGTACTCCAAATGTGGCATAACCATAGTTTTATAGAGCTGATCATTACCTCGCGACTCTTAAACTCTATCCCTTGACTTATGAAAGCTAACACCCCATAGGAGTTCTTAACTACCCTATCTACCTGTGAGGCGACTTTCAGGGATCTGTGGACATGTACCCATATGTCTCCCTGCTCCTCCACTCTACCAAGTATCCTTCCATTTACCTTGTACTCTGCCTTGGAGTTTTTCCTTCCAAAGTATACCACCTCACACTTCTCCGGGTTGAACTCCATCTGTCACTTCTCAGCCACTTCTGCATCCTATCAATGTCTCTCCGCAATCTTCGACAATCCACTACACTATCTACAACACCGCGAACCTTTGTCTCATCTGCAATCTTGACAACCCACCCTCTTACACCCACATCCAGGATGTTAATAAAAATCATGAAAAGTAAAGGTCCCAGAACAGATCCTTGTGGGACACCACTAATCACAAATCTCCAATCTGAAAGTACTCCCTCCACCACGACCCTCTGCCTTCTGCAGGCAAGCCAATTCTGAATCCACCTAGCCAGACTTCCCTGGATCCCATGCCTTCTGACGTCATGAATAAGCCTACCGTGTGGAACCTGTTCAAGTGCCTTACTAAAATCCATATAGATCACATCCACTGCACTACCTTTATCTATATGGCTGGTCATGTCCTCAAAGAACTCTGTCAGACTTGTTAGACACGATCTTCCGTTCACAAAGCCATGTTGACTGACCCTGATCAGACCATGGTTCTCTAAATGCACATAGATCCTATCACTAAGAATCTTATCCAACAGCTTTCCCACCACAGACATAAGGCTCACTGGTCTATAATTACCCGAACTATCCTACTACCTTTTTTGAACAAGGGGACAACATTCGCCTCCCTCCAATCCTCCGGTACCATTCCCGTGGACAATGAGGACATAACGATCCTTGCCAGAGGCTCAGCAATCTCTTTCCTCGCCTCGTGGTGCAGTCTGGAGAACATTCCGTCAGGCCCCGGGGACTTATCCGTCCTAATATATCTTAAAAACTCCAGCACCTTCTCTCCCTTAATATCAACATGCTACAGAACGTCATCCTCACTCATTGTGTCCTCACCGTCATCAAGTTCCCTTTCATTGGTGAATACCGAAGCGAAGTATTCATTGAGGACCTCGCTCACTTCCACAGCCTCCAGGCACATATTCCCACCTTCCTCTCTATTCGGTCCTACCTTCAGTACGGTCATCCTTTTGTTCATCACATAATTGAAGAATGCCTTTGGGTTTTCCTTTACCCTTCTGGCCAAGGCCTCTGATGCCCCCTCTTGCTCTCCTCAGCCTCGTCTTCTGCTCCTTTCCTGCTACCCTATATTCCTCAATAGGCCCATCTGATTCTTGCTTCCGAAACCTCATGTGTGCTGCCTTCTTCCGCTTGACTAGATTTTCCATCTCACTTGTTACCCATGGTTCCTTCACCCGACCATTCTTTATCTTCCTCATTGGGACAAATTTATCCCTAGCATCCTACGAGAGATCCCTAAACATCGAGCACATGTCCATAGTACATTTCCCTGCAAAGACGTCATCCCAATTCACAGCTTCAAGTTCTAGCCTTATAGCCTCATAATTTGCCTTCCCCAATTAAAAATTTTCTTGTCCTCTCTCATTTTATCCTTTTCCATGATAATGCTAAAGGCCAGGGAGAGCTGGTCACTGTCCCCCAAATGCTCACCCACTGAGAGATCTGTGACCTGACCTGGTTCGTTACCTAATACTAGATCTAGTATGACATTGCCCCTTGTGGCCTGTCAACGTACTGTGAAAGGAATCCGTCCTGAACACACTTAACTAACTCTGCCCCGTCTAAATACTTGGAACAAATTAGGTGCGAATCAATATTAGGGAAGTTAAAGTTACCCATGATAACAACCCTGTTATTTTTGCACCTTTCCAAAATCTGCCTCCCAATCTGCTCCCCGGTATCTCTGCTGCTACCAGTGTGCCTATAGTATAGAGTAACTGCTTCCTTGCTGTTCCTGACTTCCACCCATACTGACTCAAAAGAGGATTCTGCTACATTACCCACCATTTCTGTAGCTGTAACAGTAGCCTTGACCAGTAATGCCACACCTCCTCCCCTTCACCACCACCCCCATCCCTTTTAAAGCACTGAAATCCAGGAATATTGAGCATCTATTCCTGCCCTGGTGCCAGCCAAGTCTTTGTAATAGCCACTACGTTATATTTCCATGCAGGTAACCAAGCTCTCAGTTCTTCACCTTTGTTCCTGATGCTTCTTGCATTGAAGTACATGCACTTTAGCCCTTCTATCTTCTTACCTTTACACCCTTTATTCTGCTTCTCTTTACTCACAGCCTCTCTATATGTTAGATCTGGCTTTACTCCATGCACTTCTTTCTCTGCTCTGTCGCTCCGGGTCCCATGATGAATGAGTGTACAAATTATGTAATACTGTTTCCATTTTTGGCACTAAAACTGAAGAGATACATTGGATTTAGTATCAAAAATGTTCCAATTTTGGGCGGAATAAGGAGCAAGGTGCAAACAATGATACTAATTTAATATTAGAGCAACACTTAACCCAGGCAACCTGTTCATATTCTATACCTTCACAGTATGGTCCGGGTCAATTTTGACCCGGCCCAAGAATCCCCTCCTAACAAGTGTCGGTCAACTGAACTGTCTACTGAACTACATTCACAAATTGCTTACATACACGTATATTACTGTAAAGGATCAGTTTATGTAGCAGCGCCCTCGTCTTTCCTATCGTTTCGACTGCTTAGACATACAATCAATGTCAAAATGAAATACGAGTAAGTTGTTGTTCGGACAAGTACGCTTTTGCACAGATAAAGTGGAAAAGTTGCTGCAGCAGTATCATTGAAAAATGGTACATTGGTTTATTATTTTCACGTATTCTGAGATAGAGTGCAGAAATGGCTTTGCGTTGCATCCATAAGATTTGCAGCATCTGTAGCATCAAACGTGACATACAAGGTAGTGCAATATTCATGCAACAAAAATACCACAGAATGTCCCCTTTGGTAGAACATCACAATTTCACCTTGACAACAATAGCTTCAATGTGATATTAAAGTTCCATTAAAGTTCAAATACCTATTGGCTGTAAAATTGTATATTTTATATTGAATAGCTCACCACTCAACTCCTGAAAAACGTTCCGCGACCTACAATGCTCATGTAGCAATAAACATTGGATATTTCCCCACGGTCGTTTCTGCAACATCCTCCACATCCAGAAACAGCAAAAGTCAATATTAGCAGACATTATGAATTGAAAATTTCCTCCGGGTTTTCCCAATTTCGTGTTTGAACATCCATCCTGTTAAAAGACCTTGTATTTCCCCAGTTAATAACAGTATTGGTACGGTCACTGATTGAAGCAGTTTATTGTCATTTTCATATTGAGCCAGGCCAATTCGGGATTAGACAGTGACACTCCCGTCTTGAAGAATAATTATAAAGGCGGTTGAGCAAAAGTGCTATTGTTCTTTAGAAAATTAAAAGCCGATTTAAGTAAATAAAACAATCACGTTGTTTGTAATTATATACTTCTTAATTAAAACGTCTCAAATGTTTCATCTTTGCAGCAATATCAATCTTTTGTCTATAGCTTCATCGCACTGAACTTTTCCGATTGAGAACATTGTCGCGTCGTCGACATTACAGATTCAATTGGTGCATTGGACATCATCCTTCATTGGAAAAATCAGTTATCTTTCTGTGATGCGCTTCGAATGATTTAAATCTGAAACAGTTGCTCCGTTTCCCTCCAAAGATGATAAGCAAGCATTTCCAGTATCCTGACTTTTTTAATGGACATTGATTCAGAAATGAGGGTAACCAAAACAAGGAGCATATGAGGCGTAATTAATTCTCAAGTCCTGTCTCTCCATGAACCTAACAATGTGCTTCTGAACTGAGGCCATTGCATTGATCTCATAGAAAGCATCGGCCCTGATGATGTCTCTGGCCGTGTCCGCACCGCACATCCTGTACAGATCAGAAGGTGTAAGTTTCCCGACCGAAAAACTCGACTATTTATTCTTCTCCATAGATGCTGCTTGACCTGGTAAATTCCTCCAGCATGTTGTGTGTGCCACTCTGAATTACCAGCATCGGCAACAATTCTTGTGTTTAGAATTTATACCCTACCCTACTCTAAATGCTTTGAGCATCTTGTCGAGGCGGAACAGCCTGTTGCCCCCGGAGAGAGGTGAATGTCTAAAGCACTGGAAGCTACCTCTTTAACATATTTAAGAAACAGTTAGATTAATTCTGGAATGACAGACGAATTAAGACAATAAGCCTATAGGATAGAGTATCAGAATTAGGCCACTTGGCTCCTGGAGTCCGCTCTGTCATTTAATTGAGTCTGATCAAATTTTCCTCTCAGCCCCAATATCTAGCCACTCCTCGGTTCTTCTGGTCCTAGACCGACCCTCCCGCCCCCCCCCCCGCCGCCACCACCACCACCACCACCAGCACCACCATAGGAAGCATCCTCTCGACATTAAGGGTATGGGGAAATCTCTAGTTCCCTTCTTCTTTATGTAGACCACTATCATCCCTTCACCCACGAAGAACGAGATATCAGGCATTACCTACAAGTGCCAGGTGGTCCTGGCATCAATCATATTCAGAAAGCTAGTCACGACCCTCATGAGCTCCAGGCTTCCAAGCAATATAGACGCATTACATTTCGCCATTCAGCAAAAGAGGTCAACTGCGGACGCCATCTCACTGGTTCTGCGCTCATTTCTATAAACACCAATGTAAAACTTCATGACGACATTTCCCCTGTAATATTATAATTCCAAAGAAACTCATTACAATACCCCAGGCCCGGAAATATCCGCCACTCTCTGCAGTTGTTTCCTTGACATTTTTTTTTTCTAGAGCACAATTACCAAGGATAGTCAACAAACGCCGGCACCATGATTGTTCCAAGCATTCACAAGGTTGCGTTTGAGAGCAACCGCCGTTCTGCTCCCTCAGCACGCATGCTTTAACTCCATCTACAATTTGCAGATGATGCCAGTGTAGTGGGATTTAACACTAATAAACGTTGATTCATAGTACAGGAAGCAGATAGACAACACAGAGACACGTGTCATTGCTACCTTCTTTCCATAAATGTAAAAAAGTTACTTCATGAATAGTTGTGGTACACATGCTCCTGCCAACATCAGTGTCATTGCGTTTGAGACGGTTCAGATAGTCAAGTTTCTCGGAGTGGACATCAACACCTCAATTTCTGCATGTAATTCTGTATGTACTCCAAGATCCTTACCAATTTTTATTGGTGCGCCACAGAAAGAATCCTATGTGCAATCCCAGTGGTTTGGTATAGAATTTGATCTACACGTTATAGCAGGAAACTATAGTGAGCTGTGAACAGAACTCAACATATAACAGAATCCAGCCTCTCATCCATGGATTCTGACTATACTTTGTTTGCATCAATAAAACGACCATCATAATCAAATACCCCAACCACGCGGGGCATTCTGCCTTTTTTGAATATTTAAGGCAGAAGCTGACAGATTCTTGATTGGTCAAGGAAAAGAGAACTTTGCTCTTCATTATCATACACTCAAGGAATAAGAGATCATCCTGTCCAACCTTTTCATACATTACAGGGCCCCTAGGTATTGCAACATTATTCTATCTATACAGCTTTATATAATATACTTTTCCTTATTTGGGGGCGAAATGTACCAAGATTCTGCCCTCATTTCTTCTATTATAATCCAACGATAAAGGAGGCATTGCTTTTTATATCACTGCCCATGGTAAGACAATTCAACGGCACGAAAGTAAAAGATTTTTAAAAAAGGGTTTAAAACAGGAAATCGGCAGGTGAACTTTGAACAAAAAAAAAGGACACCAAATTTTGGTTGGTCGGTTCATGGAGAAGATCCTGACAGGCAAGATTTATTAACATTTGGAAAGGCATAATATAATTAGAAATAGTCAGCATATTTATCAAAGGCAGGTCGTGCCTTACGAGTCTCATTGAATTTTTTGAGGATGTGACTAAACGCATTAATGAAGGAAGAGCAGTAGTTGAGTGTATATGGATTTCAGCAAGGCACTTGATAAGGTACCCCATGCAAGGCTTATTGAGAAAGTATGGAAGCATGGGATCCAAGGGGACATTGCTTTGTGGATCTAGAACTGGTTTCCCCACAGAAGGAAAAGAGTGCTTGCAGACGGGTTATATTCTACATGGAGATCGGTGACCAGTGGTGTGCCTCAGGGATCTATTCTGGGACCCCTACTCCTCGTGATTTTTATAAATGACCGGGATGAAGAAGTGGATGGGTGGGTTAGTAAATTTGCTGATGACACAAAGGTTGGGTGTGTTGTGGATAGTGTGGAGAGGGGTCAGACGTTACGGCGGGACATTGATAGGATGCAAAACTGGGCTGAGAAGTGGAAGATGGAGTTCAACCCAGATAAGTGTGAGGTGGTTCATTTTGGTAGGCAAAATACGATGGCAGAAGATAGTATTAATGATGAGACTTGGCAGTGTTGAGGATCAGCGAGATCTTTGGGTCCGAGTCAATAGGACACTCAAAGCTGCTGCGCAGGTTGACTCTGTGGTAAAGAAAGGATACGGTGCATTGACACTCATTAATCATGGGATTGAGTTTAAGAGCCGAGAGTTAATGTTGCGGCTATATAGGATACCTCGTCGGACCCCACTTGGAGTACTGTGATCAGTTCTGATCACCTCACTACAAGAAGGATACGGAAACCATACAAAGGGTGCAGAGGAGCTTTAGAAGGATATTGCCTGGATTGTGGAGCACGTCTTATCAGAATAGTTTGAGTTAACTCGGCCTTTTCTCGTTGGAGTGATGGAGGAAGAGCGGTGAGATCACAGAGGTGTATAAAATAATGACAGCCATTGCTCATATGGATAGTCAGAGGCTCTTTCTCAAGTCTGAAATGGCTAGCACGAGAGGGCACATTTTTATGGTGCTTGGAAGTAGGTACGGAGGAGAAGTCAGGGGTTAGTTTTTCGCGCAGGGAGTGGTGAGTGCGTGGAATAAGCTGCCGGCGATGGTAGTGGAGGTGGATACAATCGGATTTTTTAAGAGACCTCTGGACAGGTAGATGGAGCTTAGAAACTAGAGCGCACTGGGTAACACAAGGTAACGTCTAAGGTAAGGACATGTTCGGCACAGATTTGTGGGCCGATGGGCCTGCATTGCGGTGCAGGTTTTCTATTTTTCTATGTTTAATGAATTTGCGTAACCTTTCATAAAAACTGAATGTGGTTTACCATACGGGGGTTCGTTGATATGTAAAGGAGAAAAGAGAATACAGGATGGATTAAATGAAATAAACGAGGATTGTAATCATAGAATTAATGGATTGGCCTGACGTAGCCTGATACGGAATATTAGTGGATCGTTTGAACCCAACCAGAGCTTCGTCTGGGTACGACTGCGCAAGCGCGTAGACGTCAGCCAGGTAGACCAGTGAGTAGAGTTTAAAAGGAGATGGCTTTCTATCGCGGGCGTCTGAGTAGAGGGAGACAGAGTAGGAAGGATTTGACGATAACGGGTAGAGGTGAGCTAGGTTGCCCGTGTAGAATGCAGACAGGGAGTATGTGTGTGAGGCCGGTCTTCTGTGCTTGGTGTCAGATGTAGGAAGTCCTGGAGACTGCCAAACGCTTGAACGACCACAACTGTGGCAGGTGCGTCGAGCTGCAGCTCCTTAGGGGCCAGTAAGGGAACCGGAGATGCAGCTCAGTAACCTTCGCCTGGTCAGGGAGGGTGAGAAGGTGACAGAGAGGAGCTATAGGCAAATAGTCACTCCGGGGTGTCGGGAGACAGATACGTGGGTACAGTCAGGAGACGGAAGGGCAAGCGGCAGATAGAAGAGAGTTCCCAGTGGCTATCCCCACTAACAATAATACTCCTGTTTGAGAACTTTTGGGGGAGGCGGCCTACCTAGGGGAAACAACAGCGGCCGTGCCTCTGGCATAACCTCTGGCCTTGGGGCACAGAAGGTTAGGGAAAGGAAGAGGATGGCAGTTGTGATAGTGGACTCTATAGTTTGGGGTTCAGTCAGGCGATTCTGTGGACGCAGGAAAGAAACTCGGATGGCAGTTTGCCTCCCAGTTGCCAGGGTGCGGGATGTTTCTGATCGCGTCCAGGATATCCTGAAGTGGGAAGTAGAGCAGCCAGAGGTGGTGGTACATATTGGTACAGAGGACGTAGGTAGGAAAAGGGAGGAAGTCCTGAAAACAGACTACAAGGAGTTAGTAAAGAAGTTGAGAAGCAGGACCACGAAGGTAGTAATCTCAAGATTACTGCCTGTGCGACGTTACGGTGAGTATAAGAACAGAACGAGGTGCAGGATAAATGCGTGGCGGCTGAATTGTAGCAAAGGGCAGGGATTTAGATTTCTGGATCATTCGGTCCTCTTAGGGTTATTTGTGATCTGCAAAGAAGGTAGGGTTGCATTTGAATCCCGAGGGAACCAATATCCTGCCGGGGAGGTTTGCAAAGGCTACTGTGGAGAGTTTAAACTAGAAATGCTGGCCGGGGGGGGTGGGGGGGGGGTTCTAACTGAAGTGACAGAGTCGTAGTCGGTTGGTTCACAGATAGAGAAAACTTGGAGACAGTGCGAGAGGGAGGATAAGCAGGTAATAGAGAAGGGACGCACTCAGACTGATGATTTGAGATGTGTCTATTTTAATGCAAGGAGTATTATGAACAAAGCGGATGAGATTAGAGTATAGATCAGTAACTGGAGCTATGATGCTGTGGCCATTACAGAGACTTGGATGGCTCAGGGGCAGGAATGGTTACTTCAAGTGCCAGGCTTCAGATGTTTCAGAAAGGACAGAGAGGAAGGGAACAGAGATGGGAGCTTGGCACTGTTGATCAGAGATCGTGCCACGGCTGTGGAAAGGAGAAAATTCTGGAGGGATTGTCTACGGAATCTCTGTTGGTGGAAATTAGGAAAAAGAAGGGGTCAATAACTCTACTGGGTGTTTTAAAGACCACTCAATAGAAACGGGGATATCGAGGAGCAGATAGGGAGACTGATTCTGGAAAGGTGTAATAATAAAAGGGTTGTCGTGTGGTAGATTTTAGATTCCCAAATATCAATTTGCATCTCCCTAGAGCGAGGCGTTTAGATGGGGGACAGTTTGTTTGGTGTGCTCAGGAATTTTTCTTGACAAAATATGGAGATAAGCCTACAAGAGGAGAGGCTGTACTTGATTTGGTATTGGGAAATGAACCTGGTCGGGGTCCGATCTCTCAGTGGCAGAACATTTTGGCGATAAGGATCACATTTCTATCTTCTTTACCATAGAATTGGAGAGGGATAGGAACAGACAAGTTAGGAAAGCGTTGAATTGGAGTAAGGAGAAATATGAGGCTATCAGGCAGGAACATGGAAGCATAAATTGGAAACAGATGTTCTCAGGGAAACGTACGGAAGAAATGTGGCAAATGTTCAGGGGATATTTGCGTGGGGTTCTGCAAGGGTACGGACCAATGAGACAGGGAAAAAATTGTAGAGTACAGGAACCGTGGTGTACAAAAGCTGTTGTAAATCCAGTCAAGAAGAAAAGAGGAGTTTACTAAAGGTTCAAAAAATTAAGTAAAGATAAAGATCCAGATGTGCATAAGGCTAGCAGGAAGGAACTTAAGAATGAAATTAGGGGAGCCAGAAGGGGCCGTGAGAATGTCTTGACGGACAGGATTAAAGAAAACCCCAAGGCATTCGACAAGTATGCGAAGAGCAAGAGGTTAAGACATGAGAGAATAGAACGAATCAAGTGTGACAGTGGAAGAGTGCGTATGGAATTAGAGGATATAGCAGAGGTACTTAATGAATATTTTGCTGCAGTATTCACAACGGAACAGATATTAGGATTGTAGGGATGACTTACAATGAACTGAAAGCTTGAGCATTTAGATATTAAGGAAGAGGATGTGCCGGAACTTTAGGAAAACATCAAGTTGGATAAGTCACCGGGACCGGACGAGATGTACCCCAGGCTACTGTGGAAGACCAAGGAGGGGATTGCTGAGCCTTTGGCGATGATCCCTGTATCACTAATGGGGACGGGCGAGGTTCTGGTGGATTGGAGCGTTGCAGATGTTGTTTCCTTATTTAAGAAAAGGAGTAGAGATAGCATAGGAAATTATATACCAGTCAGCCTTACTTCAGTGGTTGGTAATTTGATGGATATGATTCCGAAAGGCATGATTTATGAACATTTGGAGAGGCATAATATGATTAAGAATTGGCATTGTCAAAGGGAGGTTGTGCCTTACGAGCCTGATTGAATTTGTTTGAGAATGTGACTAAACATATTGTGAAGGTAGACAAGTAGATGTAGTGTATTTGTTTTTCCGCAAGGCATTTGATAAGGGGCCCCATGCAGGGCTTATTGAGAATGTAAGGAGACATAGAATCCAACAGGACATTGTTTTGTGGATCCAGAACTGGCTTGCCCACAGAAGGCAAAGAGTGGTTGTAGACGGGTCTTATTCTGCATGGAGTTCTGTGACATGTGGTGTGCCTCAGGAATATGTTCTGGGACCCGACTCTTCGTGATTTTTATAAATGGCCTGATGAGGAATTGGAGGGATGGGTTAGTAAATTTGCTGATGACACAAAGGTTGGAGGTGTTGTGGATAGTGTGGAGGGCTGTCAGATATTACAGCGGTACATTGATAGGATGCAAAACTGGGCTGAGAAGTGGCAGATGAAATTCAACCCAGATGGGCGGGAGCAGATGGTGGTGAGCCTTCGCGTGCGCAGCCCTCCAATGAAAAATGATACTGTATCTGTTAAATAGGGGCCGTGGACAATTCTGATTTGATTGAGAATGGACTGAAAGCACAGAGGAACATCTAGAGAAATTTCTGAAACGCTTGTTCGCTGCTGTCGTTACTGTGTGGTCGGGAATCTTTCGAGGGTAGGCCTCAAAATCCCCGCCCCTGCCTGCTTTTGCGACCGAGAAGGAGGTCGAATCGTTCGGACCGAGATGGCGCCCAGTACTCGGTGTCGGAGAGCTGATTAGAGCTCGAAGTTTTCGGATGACTCAGAGTCGGACTGTGGTCGGCCTGGCAGGAAGAGTTTTTCTTCCTTCTCCCGTCTGCGTGAGATGTGGGACATTTGAGAGACTTTGAACTTTACTGTGCTCATGGACTTCTTCATCAAGCTATGGTATTATTGCACTGTTGTAACTATATGTTATAATTATGTGGTTCTGTCAGTTTTTTCAGTTTTGGTCTGTCCTGTGTTTTCTGATATCACACCGGAGGAAATATTGTATCATTTCTTAATGCAGGCATTACTAAATGACAAAAGAGGACTACCTGTCTTCCTAATCTAAAATGTGAATTGGTTCATTTTGGTAGGTCAAATATGATCACAGAATATGATATTAATGGTAAGTCTCTTGGCAGTGTAGAGGATCAGAGGGATCTTGGGGTCCGAGTCCATAGGACACTCAAAGCAAATGTGCAGGTTGACTCTGTGGTTAAATAGGCATACGGTGCATTGGCCTTCATCAATCGTCGGATTGAGTTAACGAGCTGAGAGGTAATATTGCAGCTCTCTAGGACCCTGGTCAGACCCCACTTGGAGTACTGTGCTCAGTTCTGGTCGCCTGGCTAGAGGAAGATGCGGATCACGGCGTTTATTCTTTGGAGAGATGAAGGATGAGAGGTGACCTGATAGGGATGTACAAGCTGAGGACTTGCATTGATCATGTGGATAGTTGGAGGCATTTTCGCAGGGTTGAAATGACTATCACGAGAGGGCACAGTTTTAAAGTGCTTGGAAGTAGGTACAGAGGGTGATGAGTGCGTGGAATGGGCTACTGGCGACGGTGGTGAAGGGGATACTATAGGGTTTTTTAAGAGACTCCTGTATAGGTACATGGAGCTAAGAAAAATAGAGGTCTATGGGTAACCCTAGGTAATTTCTAAGGTAAGCACATGTTCAGCATAGCTCTATGGGCCGAAGGGCGTTGACTGTGCGGTAGCTTTTCTATGTTCCTATATGTCTATGTTTCATCGCCATCTTTGTTCAGAGGACTTCAAGCTTAGGTTCCGTTTTTACCAGTGTAGTATTTCATTTGTACTCATTATCCATCCAAACATATTTCCCTTTCAATGTAAATGATGTTTTTCAACATATTCTTCCGACAGCAAGCACATTGACATAATTACTACAGTGTGATAATTCTGAAGCAACAGATGCTTGCCTCTTGAACTTTCCACCCTGCACTGTCAGCTTTGTCTGCAAACTGTACCGTTGCAAGGCAATGCCACTGATGATATTTCCTTTGGCCATTTTCCTAACTGCAGCTGAACTAGACCATATTTCTACAGTTTTAATTTTGAATGTTTCGGTATGTACCGGGTCTGGGTGTTTCTATCCACCGCCCTCCTCTTCTTTTGTCTTTCCAGTACATAGTCTGGTCTGCTGCATGTGTTCTGGTAGGTTAGACAATACAACGTCAACATACTTTAAACATTAGCAGTACCTTGTATGGTCAAGGGAGCTTGACTGCCTCTTAATACATGGATTTTGTCATATGTCTTCAGGAAAGTTTCCTTCATCAGTACGTCGATGTCCCAACGAGAGAGCGTACAATACTGGATCTGGTATTCGGGAATGAGACCGGGCATGTGAAAAGTCTGTGTAGGGGAATACTTTGCATCTAGTGTCCACAATCCCAATAGCTTCAAAATAAATATGCAAAATATGAAATTCTATGTTGGAGATGGTATCAGAAATGGTCTGGCAAGTGTGAATTAGGACAGACTGTCTTTAAGGAAAGCTGTGCATGGAAAGTGTGAACCCTTCAAAAACGATAAAGCTTATATGTGCCTGTTACAATCTGCCTGACATTTTGCTACCTCGGACCCTACGGGGGGTAAATGCGGAAATTGCCCGAGTCCTGTAGAGGTATTTAAAACATCCTTAGCGTCGAGAGGTACCAGAGATATCAGTTGTGGGAAAGATATTGGAAGGTATTCTAAGGGCACGGATTTATGAGTATGTCGATTAACATGGATTAATTAAAGAAAGTCAGCATGGCCTCCTGCGATGTAGATAATCTGTAACCTATTTTACAGAGCTGTTTTTTTTTTTTTATCGAGGAGGTTACCGGGAAAGTGGATGAAGGAATCAAGGCAAGGCAATGGATATTGTCATCGACCTTACATGAACTATTAGCAACGCATTTGACAAGTTCCCGGATAGCAGGCTCTTCAAGAAGGTTTAGTCACTCGGCATTCAAGATGACGTAGTAAAGTGGATTAGCTGTTTCCTGCCTGAGAGAAGCCAGAGAGTGATAGTAGATGGCTGCCTGTCTAACTAGAGGCTTTTGACCAGTAGTGTGATGTATCGATCGGTGCTGGGTCCTGTGTTGTTTGTCAGCAGTACCGACGATCTGAATGACAGTGTTGTTAACTGCATTAGCACACATGTGCATGACACCAAGATTACGGGGCGGGGGTGGGGTGGGTCGGGCTACAGTGAACAGCTGGGAAGGCTGTAAATATATGCAGACGGATTTGCATCTGGTAGAATAATGGACTATAAATGGCAGATGAATTTTAACGCAGGCAAGTGCAAGGTTTTGCATTTCGGTAGGAGCAGACAGGATAGCTTTTACACAGTAACCGGTAGGATACTGAGGATTGTGGTAAACCAAAGGAATATGGGAACAGAGGTCCACAATTTTTTGAGAGCTGTGTCACATGTAAATAGGTTTGTAAAAAAGCCTTATTGCACTGGCCCTCATAACTCAATGTATTGAGTACAGGAGATGGATGTGATGTTGAAGATGTATAAGCCCTTAGTGAGGCCGAACTGAGAATACTGTATGCAGGTCTGGTCACCTACCTGTCGGGAAGCTGTAAACAAGGTTATAAAAGTGCAGAGAAAATTTGCTAGGATGTTGTCGGGTCTGGAGGACCTGCTTTATATGGAGAAAATGAATAAGTTAGGACTGTATTCCATACAAATTATGGAGAGTGCAAATAGTGAAATGCAAGCAGACTTTTCCCACTGAGGTTAGGTTGGTCAACAACCAGATGTCATGGGTTAAGTGCAAAAGGTCAAAGGTTTAACGAGAACATGATTGGATGCTTCTTCACTCAGAGGGTTCTGAGAATGTGGAATACCCTGCAGCACAGTTGATGCATGTGAGATCAACTTCAACATCGAAGAGCAGTTTAGATAGCTACGTGGATAGTAACGATATGGGGAGCGATAGACACGGTGCAGGTCGATGGGATTGGCAGTTTAAATAGCTTCAGTATGCCAAATAGACCGCAGGGCCTGTCCTAGGGCTGTACATTGCTATGACGACAATGTCCCAGCCTTTTAGTCCAATCTAGTCCGTGCCGAACCATTTAAACGGCCGAGTCCCATTGACCTGCATGCCGTATTGTGTTAGCTAGAGAAAGTACAGTTTAAGTAGACAAATAAAGTCCAAGGGACTAGATGAAATAGATCGGAAGTTCATATTAATCGCCAAGGAGTGTATTTAAGGTAGCAGCGTGATGTAAGCTGTCTATGAGTATGGTGGTGCAGGATAACAGATATTTGTATCTTCTGTCTGATGGGACGGGAAGAAGAGAGAAAGACCGGCGCGGGAATTGTCACTGATTTTGTTGTGGTTTTCCCAAGGCACTGGAAAGTGTCGACGGACTCATTTGGAAGAGGGGCGGGAGATTTAGCACGAAGAGCTAAAATGGGATATCCTGTGCTGCATCTCTAAATAATATGAAAACAAATAAAATCGCGCAGAATAGAAAAGGCAATATTTGCAACGGAGAGTCATGTGAAAATGGTTTCCCTGTATTATCAGGAGGCCTTTGACTAGTGTGTCGCACGTGAGGGTGCTTCCAAGATAAGAGACGATGGTAACGCAGGGAATATACTGGCATTGATAGAATATTGGCTGACTCACAAAAATACGGGAATAAAGGGGGCATATCTGGCATTGGAAGAGGACCAGAGGGGATTATCAAGAATGATTCCGGGAGTAAAAGGGTGACGTATCAGGAGCGTTTGATGGGTCTGGCTTTTTGGTCTCTGAACTTTAGACGCATGAGGGACGATCACGTCGAAATCTATCGAACACTTAAAAGCTTAGAGTGAATTTGGAAAAGTTGCCACCTATGGTCAGAGGGTCTCGGACTAGAGTCACGACCTCAGAGTCTGGAGGCGTTCATTTAGAACAGAGATGAGGAGGAATTCTTTTGCCAGAGGGTAGCGAATCTATGGTATTCATTGATACAGACCACTGTAGAGACCATGTCCTGTAAAATATTGAACGCGGAGGTAGATAAGTTTCTTCATTACTTAGGCGTCAACGGTTTCGGGAAGAAGGCAGGACAATTGGTGTTGTATATCAACCATGATGGAATGGCGGGGAAGATTCGATTGGTCAGATATACACATTCTTCACCACAGGATGTCTGAATTGTACAGGGAAACTGGCCTGACGTGGCCAGAGGCACTTCCATAGACTCATCCGGCAGCAAGTAGTTCTTCAAACCATATATCGTACATATCTCGACAGAAAGTAGTGTTGGGACATTTCGTGCGCTTAGTGATTACTCTTCCTCTTTCTGTATAGAATGATGAGAGGTATAGATAGGTAGACAGGGAGTATCTGTTATCCAGGATAGATATGTCTTACAGCAGAGACCATGCATTGAAATTGAGACGAGTTAGTTTCAAAGTGGATGCGACGGGTAAGATTTTTTTACTCAAAGATGTGTGGATACCTGGAATGCGCAGTCTGGTATGTGGTGGGTGCAAATACATTAGAGGGTTTTAAGAGACGTCCAGACAGGCAAATGAATGTGAGGAGGACGGAGGAATCTTGACATTGTGAGGGTTGGAGTTCTTAGTGATTGGGTGTTTTTGACTTGTTTTTAGGTGGTTCGGCACAAAATTTTGGACCAATTGGCCTGTTCCTGTGATGTATTGTTCTGCATTCGATGTACTGTCTTAATCGTACCTTACCTCATCCTTTCTGAACCTTATGGGCCAAAGGACAGGCGAGGAACGAATCTGTTAACAAGAAAAAGTATGCTCCCCTATGTCTATATATTCAGTAATGCAAGTTCTAATTCATCCCTTCTGAACCTTCATTCGACATAGTGGGTACGCGGCTTCAAGGCATTCCAATGGTTACCTATGAGGTTGTAAGTTTGCTGTTATTTAGTTTGTGTGATTCAATACGGTTACCACCGATAAAAGCTTTCTTAACAACCCAGCCACGCATGGCTGTCATCAAAAGGCCAACACATAAATCGAATGTTTTTGGACACAGGGGACGTGAAAGACTTGTTTGCAAATTCATCAATATGGACCCAGCTATGAACCAAAATGACGATTGAGACTGCCCAGGCATTGCACGATACCAACCATGCTATTGAAGGTATAACGTCTAAGACTGTAGCGCTGCTCATTGTGGTATTTCACTACTGATTTACGTTAGACTTTCCGTCAGCCAAGGAATGCGATGTTATGCCATTTTTTGGCCGGTAACCTTGCACCTGCATACCTGGTTTGTCGGGTAACCTCACTGATATGGCTGCACATATCCAGTGAGAAGCTGATGCGGTCAGAAAGGTTGATCAGATGACAAAAAAGTATGTTTTTAATATTGGGTGCTATTTAGCTGGCTCCATTCCGGCGCACAGTGGACCATAGTGATTGTATTACCGGTAGTTGTGACACTTGTTTTAATTTCTTACTTGAGATGACGTTGTTGAATGATGGATGGCGGCATCATGGTTCACCAACGACTTACCGCACCATGGCGGGGTGTCTATGAAATTCCATAGAATCTATGGACAACCGCCGCCACTATGATTCAACAACTATTCATCCCACCCTCACGGACAATCTGTGAAATTCCATAGAATCAATAAATTGCCGCTGCCATCATGATTCCAGAAATTTAAACCCCACCCTGACGGAGTCACTATGGAACACCATAGAATTTATGTGATTGAACCTTAGCCACTTTATTTTCGGGCTAAATAAAAGGGTGCAGGCATCCTGCGGCAAGACGAGGCTGTGATAAGACTGCTGAACGGATCCTGACCCGGATCTGGGCCGTACCCTCCAAATATCCGGACCTGCCTCTCGGTTTTTTTGCACTACTTAACTATCCATTATTCTATTTTTTATTTATGAGTTATAATTTAAATGTTTAATATTTACTATCGATTTGCAATCCAGGCAGCGGGAAGCGCAGAATCAAATATCGATGTGATGATTGTACGTTCTAGTATCAATTGATTTGCGACATTAAAGTATAAGGTATAAACCGGCTAGGTGTTAGGGTGCGAGTTGCTTTCCGTGTGAGGAACTAAATAAATTGTGATTAAGAAACCTGTGTAAGTTGCCAGAATCTAGTTAATTGGCATCAACACTACCTTAGAGCTCTGAACACCCACACTCTCCTGCTGCCTGTGCGTCGCTTGCACATTCTCCGTCTAATAAAACATAGAACATAGAACATAGAATAGTACAGCACAGTACAGGCACTTCGGCCCACAATGTTGTGCCGACCCTCAAACCCTGCCTCCCATATAAGCCCCAACCTTAAATTCCTCCATATACCTGTCTAGTAGTCTCTTAAACCTCACTAGTGTATCTGCCTCCACCACTGACTCAGGCAGTGCATTCCACGCACCAACCACTCTCTGAGTAAAAAACCTTCCTCTAATATCCCCCTTAAACTTCCCACCCCTTACCTTAAAGCCATGTCCTCTTGTATTGAGCAGTGGTGCCCCGGGGAAGAGGCGCTGGCTAACCACTCTATCTATTCCTCATATTATCTTGTACACCTCTATCATGTCTCCTCTCATCCTCCTTCACTCCAAAGAGTAAAGCTTTATAGTATGAGTTTCCTCCCATATCTCAACGATGTATATGATTGTAGTTTAATCATTCGTTGTAAATTGGTCCTAGTGAGTAGGGGAGTAGCAGTACCCCAGTGGAGAATATGGGATTGTGAATTAACTCAAACAGAAATTACTGTATATAGGTAATCAGCAGAAAGTTAGGGGGCCGATAGGCCTGTTTCCGTGTTTTGTAATTCTATGTCTGTATGACTGTGCGGGCGATGGTGAACAAGATTCACATAAAATCGGTAAGGTGGAAGGGGACATCAGAGCGCATTATTTACTTCAGAGCGAGGAGACAGAATATTGAGTTTATGGTACCAGAATCCAGAACAAAATGTAGAAGTACGAACAACTGCAAAATTTAAAACACAGTTGAAACTATAGGCGGATAGTTAAGGTTCAAGATGATATAGAAACATAGAAAGATAAGTGTAGGAGTAGGCCATGCGGCCCTTCGAGCCTTCACCGTCATTCAGTATGATCATGGCTGATCATCCAACTCAGAACCCTGTACCTGTCTTCCCTCGATACTCACTGATCCCTTTAGCCACAAGGGTCATATCTAACTCCCTCTTAAATATAGCCAATGAACTGGCCTCAACTGCTTCCTGTGGCAGAGAATTCCACAGATTCACCACTCTCTATGTGAAGAAGTTTTTCCTAATCTCGGTCCTAAAAGGCTTCCCCTTTATCCTCAAACTGTGACCCTCGTTCTGGACTTCCCCAGCATCGGGAACAATCTTCCTGCATTAAAACCTCTCCAACCCCTTAGGATTTTATACGTTTCAATAGGATCCCCCTTCAATCTTCTAAATTTCAACGAGTATAAGCCTAGTCGATCCAGTCTTTCATCATATGAAAGTCCTGCTATCGCAGGAATCAATCTAGTGAACCTTCTTTGTACTCCCCCTATGACAAGAATGTCTTTCCTCAGATTAGGGGACCAAAACTGCACACAATACTCCAGGTGTGGTCTCACCAAAACCTTGTACAACTGCAGTAGTACCTCCCTGCTCCTGTACTCGAATCTTCTTTCTATGAATGCCAGCATACAATTCGCCTTTTTCACCGCCTGCTGTACCTGCAAGCCCACTTTCAATGACTGGTGTATAATGACACACACGTCTCGTTGCACCTCCCCTTTTCCTAATCGGCCACCATTCAGATAATAATCTGTTTTCCTGTTTTTGCCACCAAAGTGGATAACCTCACAGTTATCCATATTAAATTCATCTGCCATGAATTTGCCCACTCACCCTACCTATCCAAGTCACCCTGCAACCTCCTCACAGATAACACTGCCGCCCAGCTTCGTGTCATCCGCAAACTTGGAGATGCTGCATTTAGTTCCCATATCTAAGTCATTAATATATGTTGTAAACAACTGGGGTCCCAGCACTGAACCTCGCGGTACCCCACTAGTACTGCCTGCCAGTCTGAAAAGGTCCCGTTTATTCCTACTCTTTGCTTCCGGTCTGCCAAACAATTCTCTATTCACATCAATACCTTACCCCCAATACCGTGTGCTTTAAGTTTGCACACTAATCGCCTGTGTGGAATCTTGTCAAAAGCCTTCTGAGAATTCAAACATACCACATCCACTGGCTCTCCCCTATCCAATCTACTAGTTACATCCTCAAAAAATTCTATGAGTTTCGTCAGACATGATCTTCCTTTCACAAATCCATGCTGACTTTGTCCGATGATTTCACCGCTTTCCAAATGTGCTGTTATCACGTTTTTGATAACTGACTCTAACATTTTGCCCACCACCGATGTAAGGCTAACCGGTCATTAATTTCCTGGTTTCTCTCTCCCTCCTTTTTTAAAAAGGGGGTTACATTAGTCACCCTCTAAACTCAGGATCTAGTCCAGAATCTAAAGAGTTTTGAAAAATTATCAGTAATGCAACCACTATTTCTTGGGCTACTTCCTTAAGCACTCTGGGATGCAGACCATCTGGCCCTGGGGATTTATCTGCCTTTAATCCCTTCAATTTACCTAACACCACTTCCCTACTAACATGTATTTCCCTCAGTTCCTCCATCTGACTAGACCCTCTGTCCCCTACTATTTCCGGAAGATTATTTATGTCCTCCTTAGTGAAGACGGAACCAAGGTAGTTATTCAATTATTCTGCCACGTCCTTGTTCCCCATAATAAATTCACCTGTGTTTGGCTGTAGGGGACCTACATTTGTCTGAACCAATCTTTTTCTTTTCACATATATATATATAAAAGCTTTTACAGTCAGTTATTATGTTCCCTGCCAGTTCTCTCACATAATCTTTTTTCCCTTTGCTAATTAAGCCCTTTGTCCTCCTCTGCTGGACGCTGAATTTCTCCCAGTCCTCAGGTGAGCCGCTTTTTCTGGCTAATTTGTATGTTTCTTCTTTGGAGTTGATACTATCCCTAATTTCCCTTGTCAGCCACGGGTGCACTATATTCCCTGGTTTATTATTTTGCCAAACTGGGATAAACAATTGCTGTAGTTTATCGATACGATCTTTAAAAGCTTGCCATTGCATATATGAGTCAAATGCAAGCGAAAGGGATTCGCTCAATTAGCGAAATTGGTCAGCATTGACGAGATGGGCTGAACGGCCTATTTACACAATGCTTAGCTTCACGAAATAACACTTACCGTCAGTAAAACGATAGAGCTGAATATCACCAGCTTAAAGTGCCTCGGCATGATCACATCGTAAAATTTTTCGTGGGCCCTGAACGTGGATACAACTATCACAAACAAGGCGTGCTTGCGTCTTTTCTTCCGTACTCGGTTAACGAGATTTGTCATTGACCGGCAACAAACTTCTTCAGATGTACTCTTTAATGTATACTGACTCTTTTCATCAAGGGTTGACCTTGGCTTTATTGGCGATCAGACGAAAAGAGAGGAAAGAAGGATTGTCTTGCAAGAAAATCTCCCAGAAGAATTTTTTAAACGTTTATTTTAGTAATTTATGAATTAGTGTCAGTGGATATTTCAGCCCCAACTTTATTTCGTCTCTGATCTTACTTTGCGTCCCGGCATAAATAAATGGGTTCACACAGGATGACAGGAACTGCAGCATGTACCCGCTTTCTTCCAGAAGAAAATTTGATTCACTGAAATTGGTACCCGAAAAGTAAGGGGTGCCGGATATGCGAACGTAGAGGAAGGTTACCAGTACTAACAGCCAGAAGACAATGAAGATAGTTGAGATACCTAAGAGCAGAGCGATAGATTTCCGACGGTTGTCCGTCTCCGGGTCGCTCCGTTTCTCACTGTTACCGTCGCCCTGTAGTTTCTTGCGGATCCTAATGGCTTTTAAAATATGCCGAACTGTGATGAAATTGAACAGCAAAATTAGAAGAAATGGAAGGCAAGGGGTTAAAATGTTGTCGATCCAGTCAAATGCTATCCAGTAGGGCGAAGTATAAAAAAATGACTGAATTACGCACGGCGTAAGCTCATTGCTACGAGGACGTTCATATATAAAAGCATTAAATATATTTTTAATACTGCTGAGGACACTAATGATTCCGATCACGACAGCCGCTGTTCGTTCTGTGCAATATTTTGTTTTCCATTTTTGACAGCATATAGCCACAAAACGATCAAAGGTGAACATCACTGTCACCCAGACGGAACAGTCTCTTACTGCGAAAGTTAACACAACAATCACAATGCAGGAAGGAGCCACGGCCAGGAAACTGTTCGGAAAACTCATCGGAACAATCCGGATAAATATCACGCTCGTGAGAATGACCAGGAGATCCGTCAGTGCCATCGTAAGCAGATAAGCAGTGATACATCTGGAGAGACCGCATCGTCTGCGGAACATTACCGCAATCACTGCCACGTTAGCTGCAATGGAGGAAAATAGAGATAGTCTATGTTGGTGATGGTGGTGGTGGTGGTTGTGTGTGTATGTGTTCGTGTGCGTGTGTGCGTGTGTGTGTGTGTGTGTGTGTGTGTGAGTGTGTGTGTGTGTGTGTGTGTGTGTGTGTGTGTGTGTGTGTGTGTGTGTGTGTGTGTGTGTGGTGTATAATTTTTTGAATGTATTTTGTGTGCCCTTTGCATATTGTTTTTTTCATCTGTGCATTTGATTAAGAAATAAAACAATGGAACTCAGATGAAATTCTGATTGACGGTGTCCAAGACATAGAAAACTGCATATTAGAACAAGCCATCTAGACCACTTAGTCCGTGCAGAACTATTATTTTGCCTAGACTCGATGTTGCCGCGGATCGTAGCCCCTCATAACACCACCCCACCCCCCCCCCCCCGTTTATGTGCGTATCCAATTTCCTTTGAGGTGCTGAAATCGAACGTGCTGATAATCTCCCTACCGTTTGAGCTAAAAAGACCGCTCCCATGTTCTATTTAATCACATCTCCTTGCACGCTTAACCCTTGGTGCTTGGTTATATTCCACATAACCTCAGTGGTTAAAAGCCAGCTGGCATTTACCCTATATATTCGCTTCATAATTTTGTATATTTCTCTGAAATTGCTCCTCATTCTTCTACGCCGAAGGGAATAAAGTCTTAGCCCATTGAACCTTTCACTATAACTCATTTCCTGAAGTGCCAGCAAAATCCTTGTAACCTTTCTCTGCACGTTTTCCATCTTACTGTTATCACTCCTGTAAGCAGATGACCAGAACTGCAGAACAAACTTCAAATTATGCCTCACAAATATTTTATATAAGTTCAAAATAACATCGCAAATCTTGCACTCGTTACCTAAATTTATAAATGCTAATGCGCCAAGCACCTATAGTTCCACCAATTTCATGGAATTATGGATCTGTATTGACAAATCCCTCTGTTACCGCTCTCATTAGTGCCCTACCGTGGTTGGTCCTCCCAATGTACAACACGTCACACTTGCCTGCACTAAATTCCATCTGCCATTTTTCAGACCATTTTGTCAGCTGGGCCAGATCCCGCTACAAGCTTTGTTAGCCTTCCTTGCTGTCCACTGCGGCCACTACCTCGATGCGATGCAAATGTACTGATTTATTACAGCACATTATGATCGATATAGTTGATATAAATGACAGGCAAGAACGAGACCAATAGTAATCCCAGTGGCCGATCACCAATCACAGAGGCAACCACTTACTACCAGTCTCCGCCTGCTCCCGTGAAGCCATCTGCTAATCCAATTCATAATCTCATCATGAACCTTCTTCACCGACTTCCCAGGAGGCATCAAGTCACAGGCATAGCTAACATCCACGCGGACAAAGTCTACTGCTTCTGTAATCACCTCTGTCATTAAATTTCTCAAAAAACAAAACTCTTTGGTTACCACACACAAAGACATGTCTACTATCGGGAATCAGTCCCTATCCAAGCAAGTACTTATACATCCTGTCCCATAGAATACCTTTCGATAGCGTACCCACTACTGTTGTCAGGCTCAGCGGCCTCTGATTCTCCTGCTTTTTGCTTTAAGCATTCAGTAAACAACGCCACAACATTAGTTGTCCTCCAATTCACCTTACGGCTAGTTACGCACATGATAATACCCCTGTTACGACGCAATCCATCCCTGCACTAGCTTCTCACACAGTCGGAGTGAACACCTTGTCAGGTTTTGGAGATTTACCCGCCTTAATTGAATCCAGCAGCAAACACTTCTTACTCTGAAATCTTAATATGTTCCATAATCTCACAGGTGTTTTGCTACTCTCCTCTCTGTGTATGTCTTCCGAGCAAACACAGATGACAAAAAAATAGAATCTCCCCCTTATGTTTCGGCTCCATGCATAGAAGAGCTCGCTTATCTTTGAGAGTACCAATTATGTTTCTTCTTAACCGTTTGCTCTTAATGATTTATTAGAGGCTCTTGGGGTACTCCTTCACCTTGTCTGCTAGAACAATTTCATGTTCTCATTTAGCTCTCTGTTGTATGTTATCAACGACTCTACTAAGTATTCACAGACAGACGATTGAGATCATTCTGTCCAGCTGCATCACTGCATAGTATGGAGGCTCTATTGTGGAAAACTGAGGGTTTTAGACGCAGCCTACTCTACCACGGGCACAGGCTTTCCCACCATCGATGACATCTTTCAAATGCCAGCTGGATATATCAGTCTGAGAGGGGAGAAATAGTCCGAGGTTAGTGCTGTCTGGTCCATGCCGTGCGTCAAGAATCACTCAGGTTACTGTGCTGTCGCAAGCCGCGACTCTATGCACCAAAGTGCTAAACAGTCCCAGGCAAGACAAGATATCGCTGGTGATATACGACGATGCTTAGCAGGCAACTCGCAAAACTAGTAGATATTCTAAAGATATACTACTATACTTCTGATTTATGATTACTACAATCCGAAGCCTGTACTCTCCTTTAAGAACGGTATTCTATCAGTCTAAAGACTCTGAATGAATTAGCGATTTTACAATCATCTGAACGATTGGGCGAACGTCACTCTCGGCCATGCAGTTACGACATCTTGATGACGAATGCCGGTAATCGCCGCGGCAGCCTTCAAACCAGATTAAATCGTCAAATCTCCAGAGCAAGAAATAAACTTGTTTTCAGTCCCAGTACTCCATGCGAGCCAAGATCCCCTAAACGAGCGAGGGCCGTCTGCTTGCGTCTGACCCGCCTTCCGCTCTGTTACAATCGGGCGGAAGGTACAGGAGTACTGGATCTCACGTTGGCAGGTTCAGGAACAATTGTTGACATGAAGCCATCGGGCTCCTGGACCGCCTTCACTCGCCTCAGAATTGAACCGACTCTACAGCCTGACTCACTTTCGAAAGGTCTGCAGTTTATATTCTACGCATTATTTATCTGCTCATTTTTATTATTAGAACTAATTGCCTCTTTTTGAGAAATTAATGTTTGTGGATCTTTTGTTGTTGCTGTTGTTTTCTGTGTTTGTGAGTGTGCGTGTGCGTGTGTGTGTGTGTGTGTGTGTGTGTGTGTGTGCGCGTGCGTGTGTGTATGCTGACTTATTTGTGCATGCAAATTTAGTTACAGATCTATGCTTGTGTGACAAAAATATAAGGTATTGGAAATCACAAATAGACCTTGTGATTACGGGTATACATTGTATACGTTGACACTTCACGCTAAGTTAGCCAGCTGCACGCTCCTCTCGGCCATGCAGTTACGATATCTTGATGACGAATAGTCATAGTCATAGTCATACTTTATTGATCCCGGGGGACATTGGTTTTCTTTACAGTTGCACTATTAATAATAAATAGTTATAGAACCATAAATAACTAAATATTAATATGTAAATTATGCCAGTAAATTATGAAATAAGTCCAGGACCAGCCTATTGGCTCAGGGTGTCTGACCCTCCAAGGGAGGATTTGTAAAGTTTGATGGCCACAGGCAGGAAGGACTTCTTATGACGCTGAGTGCTGCATCTCGGTGGAATGAGTCTCTGGCTGAATGTACTCCCGTGCCCACCCAGTACATTATGTGGTGGATGGGAGACATTGACCAAGATGGCATGCAACTTAGACAGCATCCTCTTTTCAGACACCACCGTCAGAGAGTCCAATTCCATCCCCACAACATCACTGGCCTTATGAATGAGTTTCTTGATTCTGTTGGTGTCTGCTACCCTCAGCCTGCTGCCCCAGCACACAACAGCAAACATGATCGCACGGGCCACCACAGACTCGTAGAACATCCTCAGCATGGTCCGGCAGATGTTAAAGGACCTCAGTCTCCTCAGGAAATAGAGACGGCTCTGACCCTTCTTGTAGACAACCTCAGTGTTCTTTGACCAGTGAAGTTTATTGTCAATTCGTATCCTCAGGTATTTGTAATCCTCCACCATGTCCACACTGACCCTCTGGATGGAAACAGGGGTCACCGGTACCTTAGCTCTCCTCAGGTCTACCACCAGCTCCTTAGTCTGTTTTATATTAAGCTGCAGATAATTCTGCTCATACCATGTGAATGCCGGTAATTGCCGCGGCGGACTTCAAACCAGATTAAATCATCAAATCCCGAGAGCGGAAAATTAACTGGTTTTCAGTCCCAGTACTCCATGCGAGCCAAGAACCCCCAAACGAGCCCGTGCCGTCTGCTTGCGTCTGACCCGCCTTCCCCTCTGTTACCATCGGGCGAAAGGTTCAGGAGTACTGGATCTCACGTCGGCAGGTTCAGAAACAGTTGTTGAAATGAAGCTATCGGGTTCCTAGACCGCCTTCACTCGCCTCAGAATTGAACCGACTCTACAGCCTGAGGACTCACTTTCGAGAGCTCTGCAGCTTATATTCTATGCAGTATTTGTTTATCTGCTCTTTTATTATTATTATTATTATTATTATTATTCGAGCTAATTGCCTCCTTTTGCGCAATGAATGTCGGTCTTATGTTGTTGTTGTTTTGTGTGTGTGTGTGTGTGTGTGTGTGTGTGTGATAAAGAGGAAGCGTGGAACATGATATCTGAGAGTGAGCATGCTCTGTGTTTGTGTGTGTGTGTGTTGACTTATTTGTTCGTGCAAATTTACTTACAGATCTGTGCTTTTGTGATAAAAACGTAAGATATTGGAAACCACAAATAGACCTTGTGATAGCAGGTATGCATTGTATACTTGGACACTTCACGCTAAATTGACAAATTAACACATTGTAAGCTTTGACACTGCATGTTAAGTTGGCAAACTATATGCTATTCATAATCATGTGTTTGACTGTACTGTGATAATCATGTGTTTGACTGTACTGTGATGTTGTAACATTCCTCACTCTGAATCTTGCCGGGGTGTCTGTCTCTGTGGAAATAAATCCTGAGCAAAAATATGGTATTTCATCGTGATTTTTTTGAATGATTTAACGCACTTGTACTTTTGTTATTTGTTTGATTCACTGATGTTTTTTTCCCCAAAACATATGGGAAAAAGCTGAAATACTATCGTCATGTCACCGAATGTAGAAGATTTGCAAATAGAAAATGCTGGAGGAACTCAGTAGGCCAGGTAGCATCTATGGAAAACAGCTGAGTGGACGTTTCGGTCTGAGACGCTTCATCAGGCCTGGAGAGACAAATGACGAGGAGTCAGGATAAGAAGGTTGGGGAGGGGAGGGAGATACACAATCTGATGGGTGAAACCGGGAGGGTCGGAACGGTGAAGTAAAGAGATCGGAAGCTGATTGGTGAAAGAGATACAGGTCTGCAGAAAGGGAAATCTGATCTGGGAGGACCTTGGAAGAAAGATAAGGAGATGTAGCTCCAGACGGACGTGATTAGCAGGTAATGACATGAGGTCAGGGAGGGAAATGGGACTGGGGAATGGGGAATGGTGAATGGGACGGCAGTGGAGGATGTGGCATAAAGGAAAGTTCCAGAAATCTGGAGATTTACTTTTGCTTGTGATGGAGACTATCTGCCCTGGAAATACATGGTTCATTGTTTTCTCCGAAATTAAGCAATACAATCGGTTGTTCTTCTACTGGAACCGCCAACGAACCAACCCTATGCCCCAGCAATGCTTGGATAAGAAAATCAGAACCTGCACCATCTATGGCCTTCCCTCATTAAAATTTTCATTCCTGAATGTGTCCATTACTCAGAATAGAATTTCAGAGGACTTGGAAGTACATGATAAAATACAACAAACTCAGCATAGTTTGCTAAGCACCAGTGGTGCTTAGTATCACTTTGTCTATTTCTGCACTAAATGTGTTAATTTTGCTTCAAAATCTCTTCTGCAATTTCGGTGTCTCATTTCGCTACTGAATGTTGGGTTTGTATCTATGAGGGCCTATATTTTAGAGCCATTGCACAGTATATTATCACGTGTTGTTCTTCAAATGCTTCAAGTTTTACTAAATACTGTGGTAGTATAATATTGCTGTGAATATTAACAACTTTTCTAATTTTAAATGCGGTGTTTCATTTCGATATATCCGTATTAGAATTAATTTTCTAATTACCATTGTTATCTGATTTTTATAGCAATTGCTAATTTGTCTTCCTTTGCACATTGAGGATTTGTCAGCCTTTGTCACTAGGCTTTCACTGATTCTATTGTGTTTCTTGTTCTACTGTGGTCATTGTAACAACATGAATTTCTAGGTGGTTTATGGTGACAAATAAGGACTTTAATAGTGAATTTACTTTGATGCTTGTACTTCTCTTTCCATTAAACTAGTTCGATGCATTTATATAAGCAATGATGCTTCAGTGTGGTAGAAAACAAAATATTTTCACTTTATGTCGGTATATCTGAAATGAAGCTGTTACCCAGATCACGAAATTTATTCGTTGAAAAGATAACACCTTAATCTTTTAGAATTCTGTTGTCTCAGATCGGGCCCTTCAGCTCTTCGTGTTATGGCCTGCAACAGGGATCAGATGCAGACTCTAGAAGCGAATTACCAGCATAGTCTGGAGACGTAGAAATTCAACTGCCTAACTGGACATTTTTCAATGCTGTGATTGCGCCGACCTCTGTCCACTTTTCAAGCAGTATGCTTCCTACTCCCACCAACCCCAAGTTAAAAATCATCTTCCTATGATCCATTCCAAACCTCGTCGCCTTTCTGCTACAATTACATCCTCTGCTTTTAACTGTCTCTTCTGTGGTGAAAGTGCGAGCAAATTTAAGTTCCCCCACGTCACTATGTCTGAGGAAGTATCCCAGGACCAACGCATTGATAAATTTATGTGAGCAGATAGTCAGCGGCCCTACATTTGAGGAGTTTGAGGAGAAATAGTGCGATACCATGGAATCTTGCAAATTTGTATAAATCTAGTTGGAAATGTATCTGGCAGATCGTATCACGGCCTTTCTATGGGGCCTGCGATAAACAAGATTTCAAGAGCTACAGAGTATTGCAGTCTCAGCCATCTCCATCAGAGACGCCGTTAAAACGGCAGTGGCTCAAGTGAAGACATCCATCACAAAAGACCATTAACATTCGGGATATGAAATCTGTCCAATACTACCACTGGGAAAAAGACACAGGAGACTGAAGTGCTGCACGCAATAATTCAGGAACAGCTTTTCCCCCTCGAAATCATATTTAAGAAATGTCCATGTACTAATAACGCTACCTCGTTATTCTGTTTTATTTACTGATTTATTCAGTCATTTATTTATGTAGGTTCTAGTAATTTTAGTCTGCTCACTACAGCATTATTCCTAAACGACAAATACTACGTAATCTAATGTAGTGATATCAAATCTGATTCGGATTGTAGAAATAAAATGTCTGCAATCGATCCGACATGGATGTCTTTCGGAATCTCCTCAACTCCTCTATTCGCGTATACAGAACTTGTGAGCGCTCAGTGCTGCAAGTTCCCAGGACGGAAAATCAAAAATAGTCCATCCTGGTGAAACCAGATAGACACGGTGCTCTGATAAATCACGTGCCTCTACTTCCTCGGAAGGTTGAAGAAATTTCTATGTCCTCCTACCAATTATTATTATCATCTTACCTGGATACATTTTGGCTTTCTATGGCAATTGCTCTGACATTAAAGGCAAAAAAAAAATACTTGTGGTGAATGGAACAGAGGTGCTCGGCAAAGTGGTTCTTCATATCACCAAGGCCGTATCAGGAGCACCAGATAGTTCAGACGGCCAAAACGGATATGCAGATAATGTGTTGCCTGTTTGCGGAGGAAGTGAATGGGCAGATGGAGCACTTAAGCAAATTGGCCAAGGGAATCACACGGGGAAAAATCCAACTATATCTACAGTGTAGGATTCGGGAGGGAGAGGTAAAGATAAGTAGGGAACATTTGTAGATGGCGGATGGTGCACAAAATGAAGTGTTCCATCCGTAGGCTCATAGAGTGTTATGTAATGTGACGAGAATACACATAGATGTTAGCTGTCCTGTGTGATCAGCGGTTGGTCTGCCACCTGTCTTCGGGAGAGAGAGAGAGATAAGGAAGACAATGGAGCAGCATTTGGGAGATGTGTAGTGAAGGGACGGGAGAGAGAGCTGTCTAGAGCGGCTCCCCCTTTGAACCCTGAACTGTTTGAAGTGATGGACAGGCGATACCCCAGCAGGGGGATAAAAAGGGACAGGTTCGCTAAGGCAGGACACACACGACACCCCGAGGTAACGAGACCCTGGAAGCGGTGCGCCTCTCACAAGTCGGTGGGAAGCTCTTGACGGCTGATCGCGGGATCAGCCTTAGACGCACAGGGTGGAAAGGTACGATCAGCGGGAGCCCGGTGTGTGTCCGCCCTTGCTTGAGTGCCCGGTTCACTGCAGAGGATCGACCGCATCTGGAGGAGAGATCACAGTCGGTGACCTCAGGTGACATCACAAAGGACTCGCCCGAAAGCTGCTTGTGAGCAATATCGCAGGTCTGTGTGTGGAAGCCGTTTTGAATAATCATTCGTTCTTGTTCTCTCTCTCCTTCCCCCCACATTGCCCATCGCCATGGCAACAATTACTGCGAACTGAACTAAATTGAACTGGACTTTGTGTCACTTTGAAATTGGTCATTTACCCCTAGACAACGATAGAGCTTGATTGATCCTGTTATCTTAATTCTGTGCACATGTGCGTTTATCATTGCTGAACTGTTGCATTTATTATCCTTTCGATTACTGTGTTGTTTGTTTCTTTAATAAAACTTTCTTAGATCCAGTAATCCAGACTCCAACTGAGTGATCCATTTCTGCTGGTTTGGCAACCCAGTTACGGGTTACGTAACAGTAAATAAGAGCGACTCTGTCGCTGCCAAAGCGATGGCAGGATGGGATGATTGTGGATGTCTATGAAATGAAAGAGATGCCAGTAAGGACCACATCAATGCTGGAGGAAGGGAAACATGTTTTTTTTTGTTTTAAAGAAGGAGAACATCTCTAACGTCTAGGAGAAGAAAGGCCCATCCATGTACAAATGCGGTAGAGACAATGGAAATCAGAAATCAGTCGACGGTTTGTCTCCAGTGATACAGACAGCGAAATTGAGAACGTGGAGGGAGGTATTATAAGTGGATCAAGTGAATTTAGGAGCAGTGTACAAGTTGGAGGAAATTAACGAGCTCAGAAAATAACGTGCATGAAGCAGCAGCATAATGCAGTCGTCACTGTAGCTGAGATAGTTGGGGAGAATTGCCACGGATGACTTAGAACATGGACTGTTCTATATAGCCAATGAAAAGACACGTATATCTGGATCCTTACTGGTGCCCATGGCTACCCCTCGAGTTTCGAGAATGTGAGAGAAACAGAAGAAATCGATGAGATGAGGAATAGATCTGCCAGACTGAGGAGTGTGGTGGGGGAGGGGAACTGTTTAATACTTTTATTGAGAAAGAAATGTAGAGCTTTAAGATGTTCTGGAGAGGTTTGGAAGCGTATAGCGACTGAATATAAATGGTAAAGATGAGTCCGGCATTGGGCCAGTGAGTGAACTCGATAGTTCACTCACTGAGGAGCTCGATAGCATGTGAAGAGTCACCAATATAGATACTGTTGGAATGAACCAAGGCGATAAAATGGAGTCGAAGTATGAAGACACCAGTTCTGTGGGGCAGGAGCAAGCAAAAACAATGGCCATACTCAGACAAGCCGATCAGTGCATGTTGGCTGGTAGGTAGAAGCAAGCGGAATGACAGAATTTCGTGGCAATGGATGGGAGTTCTCCAGAGTTGGTAACGTCAGTGACGGTGTCTGAGAGAGTTTTCAGATTGTTTGCAGTGGGGTTATTTTGAACACGTATGATACAGGAGGTGTCTGAGATTTGCCAACTGTCCTCAACAAAGTACAGGTCGATCCGACACTCTACAATAGCACCCTTTTTGTCGGCGGGTCTGATGGGAAGGTTGGGATTGACGTAGAGAGAGTAGAAGGCAGTGCATACAGCGGAGGTAATGTTTAAGGAGAGAAAGGAATGCTGAAGTTGAGCCGGTTGATATCTCGTTGGCAAAACGATCCAGGGCAAGCAATGAACCAGAACGGGGAGTCCAAAGGAGGAGGAGGATTAGAGACGGGAGAAGTAGATCTTGTAGGTTCTACCAGTCGTAACGACAGTGGGGAAGAGGGTGGTGGAGGGATGTGCCCTAATATGTTGGGCGGAGTCAATCTAATCTCTGCAGATTCTAATGTTACTACACACTCAAATCTCTACTGAGGCTGTTATAAACCCTGAGGATACATTCACCAGTACATCTAGGTATGTTTATTAGGGACTTTTGTTACAAGCTGTACCTCCTTATGCTTTTCATCAAGTAAAGACGCTGACTCACATTTATTATAATTGCATCTACCTTATGTGGCAACTCATTCGATGCTTTGATGCCCAGGAAACTAAAGCTGCAGGTTTCTCACCGGCGTTGCCACCGATATATTTTGGTGCATGTTGGCACCTGTTACCTTCCTGATGTTAACAATCAGCTCTTTAATTAATCTCTCTCTCTCTCTCTTTCCCTCTGTGTGTGTGTGTGTGTGTGTGTGTGTATCTCTTTCTCTTTCTCCAAGGTGATAGAGAGAATCGCTAATTCTCGAGTTGAGGGAACTCGAAAAAATAGACTGTAAAATCGAAACAGTGAGCTGTTCGTCTCCCCTTCCGCTGAGCAAGGAGTGATATTTCTTGTTCCATTGTTGGTGAGAAAGCGAGAGAGAGCCTGTGGGATATATAACTGTTGGGATGGAGAGTGGTTTTTGATGGACTCTCGGTGGTGGTCCCTTTGGGGTCTTTATGCTTTGATGTTGCCTGTGTATGGGAGAGGTATGTGCGTTTGTTGGCCCACAGTGCACTTCATCTGTAACTGTATAACTTTATTCTCCATTCGATTATTGTATTCCCTCGTACAACTTCACTACATTTTGAAATGCAATGACTTTGTGATGGCATGCAAAAGAAAGCATTGTCCTATACGTTGACACATGTAGCAATAGACAGAAACAATTCTCTAATTCCATACCATATGCCTGTGATGCTGCTGCAAGTATGGATCAAGCAAGTACCTGTGAACTGGTCTATAATCTGACCTTGATTTTGATTTTGACTTTCTCACTTTGCATGCGAGTTGATGCAAAGAAAGATGAGGATCCAACATGAACTGTTCTAATAGATGAAAAATGTTTACTTTATTAATTTATTAACGAGAATCAATAGATATTTCAGTCCTCGCTTAATCTCGTCTCTGACCTTACTCTGTGACCCTCCATAAATAAATGGGTTCACGCAGGAACACAGAAACTGAAGCGCGTACCTGCTTTCTTCCAGAGGGAAAATTAAGTCACTGATATTGGACCCTGAGAAGTAAGCAATGTCAGCAAAGCGAACGTAGAGGAAATTTATCGGTTCAAGCAGCCACAAGAGGATGAAGATACCCGAGACATTTAGGAGGAGGACGATAGACTTCCTGCGGCTCTCCGTCTCCGGGTCTCTCTGGTTCTCACTGTTCCCACCGCCCTGGAATCTCCTGCGAATCCTAATGGCCACTAAAATGTGCCTGACGGTTAGAAAGTTGAATAGCAAAACGAGTACGAATGGCAGACAGGGGTTTAAAATGCTTTCCATCCAGTCAAATGCTATCCATCCAGGAGAGGTATAATAAGTTGACATAATTATGCATGGTGTGGGCTCTGTTTTATGTGCAGGTTCGTATATAAAAGCCATAGACGTATTTTTCAGACAGCCTATTGCACAAACTGTTCCAATCACAATAAACGCCGTTCGCTCCGTGCAATATCTGGTTTTCAAAGTTTGACAGCAAATAGCCACAAAGCGATCGAAGGTAAACATCACCGTCACCCAAACGGTGCAGTCTCTAGCAGCGTAAACGAGCACGAAGTTCACTTTGCAGGCCGGAATCATGGTCAACGAACCTGACGGAAAGTTCATTGGAACTATGCGGTTTAATATCACGCCCGCGATGATGACCAGGAGATCCGTCACCGCCATCGACAGCAAGTAAGCAGTGATACATCTGGAGAGACCGCATCGTCTGCGCAACAGAATTACAATCACGGCCAAATTAGCTGGAATGGAGGAAGACAGTGGCAGTGAGTCTGTATTTGTGATCGTGTGTGTGTGTGTGTGTGTGTGTGTGTGTTTGTGTGTGTGTGCGTGTGTGATGAAGAGAACGCGTGGAACATGATATCTGACAGTAGGTAGGCTCTGTGTTTGTGTGTGTATTGACTTATTTATGCGTGCATATTTAGTAACCGATCTGTGACAAAAAAAAAATAAGGTAGTGGAAATCACAAATAGACCTTGTAATTGCCGGTATGCAATGCCACATTGTATGCTTTGACAAATCACGCTAAACTGACAAGCTGTACGCTACTCATAATCATGTGATTGACTGTATTGTACTATTGCAACATTCGTCACTTCGAAACTTACCGTGGTGTCTGCCTATGTGGAAATAAATCCTGAGGCAGAATACGGTATTTCATTATCAATTTTGAATGATTTAACACACTTGCTGTCATGGTCCGGTCCGTGAAGTCCGCATTCGGTTTCACGGTCCGGTCCATGGCCCTTGTTCCACGTTTTCCTGTTTACCCTATTTATGTTGAGGACACTAATTGAGCTACATGAATCTAGTTTGGGCAGACTCATAAATACCTCCAGAGACCAGGGCTTGGTTGCTGGATTGTTTCTGTCTGAATCACTCCCCTCCCCTCCCTTCGCCTCGCCTCGCCTCGCCTCGCCTCGCCTGTGACCTTCGCTTGCACCTCGTCAGTCTCGCCTTGGAGCAACCCACAGGTGGAAGGCTAATGCAGTCTTCGAGAAATGGATTTGGCTGTTCCGTAGCCTGCAGAGGTTACCGGCGGCCTCGAGTCTTGGAGCCACTCCGGAGCCAGCTCCTTCCTGTCCCTTGCCTCGGTTGGGTAAGCCCGACCGATTGCCGTTACCCTGCCGTTGGTTCTGTCCCTACCTGTCCCTTGCCACCGTCGGGTAAGCCAGGCTGTTTGACGATACCCTGCGGTTGGTTATGTCCCTCCCTGTCCCTTGCCTTCATAGGGCAGGAGTCCTGCTTCCTGTCCAGGAGTCCCGTGTCCTGCCCAGCAGTTGCCTCGAAGTACCCTTATCCCGCCATGTCCTCGTCTGGCCTTCCAGACCCAAGACCCAAGACCCCAGGCTGTCTCCAGCCTCAAGCCTCAAAACCAAGACCCCAGACTGTCGCCAGTCTCAAGCCTCAAAACCAAGACCCCAGACTGTCTCCAGCCTCAAGCCTCAAAACCAAGACACCAGCCTCAGGCCTCAAGACCAAGATCCGAGCCTCAGTCCTCAAGACCAAGTCCCCGGCCTCAGGCCTCAAGACCAAGACCCCAGCCTCAAGGCTCAAGACCAAGACCCCAGCCACGTCCAGTCCTGCAGTCATGTCATGTCCTTTCCTGGTTCTGGGGCCCAAGCTCGAGGCAAGACACAGGTTTTGGGTCCTTGTCCAGTCTCTGGCTCGGAGCCCAAGCCCAGAGCATAGTTCCCTGTCCGGGTTCCCTGTCTTCTCCATGTCCTAGCCCAAGTCTACGTTCTTGTCCCTGCTCCTGGTCTGAATCCTGTCACTACTCCAGTCAAGTCCTGTTTCTTGTACTTCAGTGCCTGCGTCTTGCATTTGGGTCCGTTCCCAGCGACCCATTGTGACACTTGTACTTCTGTTATTATTTTGAATCACTGATCTTTTATTTTCCAGAACGTTAGGGGAGAAGCTAAAGTACTGTCGTCATGCCAATGAATGTAGAAGATTTTTAAATACAAAGTGCTGGAGGAGTTCATTAGGTCAGGTAGCATCTCTGGGAATCGTTTCGGTCCGAGACCCTTCATCAGGGCTGGAGACAATAAAAAAGACGAGGAGCCAGTATAAGACGACGGGGGAGGGGAAGAAGATACATAATGTAAAGGGTGAAGTAAAGAGATGAGAAGCTGATTGGTAAACGGGATACGGGGCTGGAGAAAGGGAAATCTGATATGTGAGGACAGCAGGCCTTTAAAGAAAGATAAGGAGAAGGAGCTCCAGAGGGTAGTATTTGCAGGTAATGACAGGAGGTCAGGGAGAGAAATGGGAACGGAAAACGGTGAAGGAGAGAGAGTCTATCTGCCGGTAGCCACCCACTTCAACTCTGCTTCCCATTCCTATTCAGATATGTCCATACATGACCTCCTCTACTGCCATGATGAGGCTAAACTCAGGTTGGAGGAGCAACACCTCGTATACCGTCTAGGTAGTCTCCAGCCCCTTGGTATGAACATAGAATTCTCCAACTTCCGGTAATTCCCTCCCCCTCCCTTCCCCTATCTCAGTTTCACTCTACCCCTCCCCCAGCCCCCTCATGGTTCCGCCTCCTTCCTCTAATACCCATTGTTTTCAGGGCTATGACGTCATTCCTTCCCCTCTCCCACCCCTTTGTCTTTCAAATTACTGATCTTTCAACTGAAGCTACAAGCATTCTTCAAATCCTTCGCCATCTTTCATTCTTCAGTCCTGACGAAGGGTTCCAGCCCGAAACGTCGACTCATCGTTTCTGACTGATGCTGCCCGACCTGCTGAGTTCATCCAGCGTACTGAAAGAGTTGCTTTGATCACAGCATCGGCAGATTATTTTGTGTTTATAAAGGACTGATCAGTGAGGTGCACATATTGAAACTTATCATATACTGAATCATCTTGATTGAGTAGACGTGCCAAGTGAGCAGTAAATACTGGTATTCGAAGTGCAAACTACAAAGAAAGTGGCGTCCTTTTAAAACAGCTGAGGAGGAATTTATTCATCCATAGTGTCTGAATCTGTTGAAGACGTTTCACGTAAAGTGTGGAGGCCAACATGTTGGATGTATTTATATGTGACGTGATAGACATTAAAATAAACAGATTCTACAGTTTCATCTAAATCATGCAATTCAGAAAAAAATTAAAAAGGGCAATTATTTCCAGTAGTACAGGTTGAAAATTGGCACCAGCTCACCGTCTACACCGATCAACACTGACCCTATTCCCAAGCTCCAGTCTGTTCTGCAGGCTTCTATGCCGTGGCAATTCAGATGCCCAACTCGGCATTTCTTAAATGCTGTAAGTGTTTTTCTGTCCGTGAGGGTGTTCCTGATTCCAATCAATCTCAAGCTGAAAATAATCTTCCTCTGATCTGGTATGCTTCTGGTACTTTAAACTAAACCTGGATCATCTCCCTTTCCCTAATTCAACTATGGGGAATAATTACCAACTAACTACCCATCCAACCTTCTTGATACTGGATGCTCTGTTTCACAGTATTTCAATACCCCATGTTTATGTTTTCATTTCCTCGCCGCACCCCGTCTTAAACTCCTAATGTGGAATAGTAAATAGTATTTTCATTAAAACCCTACATAGAAATGACTTAAGAATTCAAATTGCTGCTATTTCACTTCATACTAAATATAGATGATATTATATTATCAAATCATTTCAACACTGGAAGTCTTAAGAAAAGAAAAAAAACAAACACTCAACTAAGATAAGATGTAGGATAAATAAATTTACTTTTAAATGAGAAGCATTCAACTCAAGTAGTACGGTTAGAGTGCAACAAAAATTGAAGCGTATTGCCAAGACGGGGAAAATAGCAAAGGGTCATAAATTTACAATTTCCAGAAATCAATAATACCAATAGATATATCAACGAAACGACTTTGACTTTTCACAACATCTTGCAGATTGATAATCAATAGCCGTACTGTACCTGTAATGCCGATGACCGCAATGATGGAATAGTAAATAACTAACGCCAAGATCTTTGGAGGCGCATGCATTGCTGCCGAATTATTTAACTGTTAAATGCACAGCATACGCTGTCTGTTATATTTATAGAGAACATCAGTCACCGGGGGAATGTATGGTTGTTTAGTTATTCTAATTAAGTAAATTGAAGCACAGAATTAAAAGCAGGCAACGTTAAAAAAATCCCTTACTCACTCTTCCTTCAGTTAGTCCTGACGAAGGGTCTCGGCCTGAAACGTCGACTGCACCTCTTCCTAGAGATGCTGCCTGGCCTGCTGCGTTCACCAGCAACTTTGATGTGTGTTGCTTGAATTTCCAGCATCTGCAGAATTCCTGTTGTTAACGTTAATAATTGTTTTGATGAATGATTGTACAAATTATGTAATACTGTTTCCATTTTTGGCACGAAAACCGAAGAGATACATTGGATTTAGTTTCAAAACTATTCCATAATTGGGTAGAATAAGGAGCAAGATGCTAACAAAGATGCAAATTCTATATTAGAGCAGCAATTAAGAAAAATTATAAATATGCAGCCGTTTCCGTTACGTAAAGATGCTGAAAAACTAATTCACGCCTTTATAGCAAATAGACTAGATAACAGCTATGCACGTTTTAGTGACATTACAAAACCAGGCACTGACAAACGTCAACACATATACAACACCGCTATTCGACCTCTAGGTATAAGTAGGAGGAGAGGGGATAGCAATCCCGTTTTAGCTACACTGCATTCACATTCAGTAGATTTTAGAATTAATGTTGAAGTTATCTTAATTGTTTTTAAAGTTCTCAAAGGTCTAGGTCTGTACTATGTCCCATATCAGCTTTTTGCTTTATAATCCTAGTTCTGCACTCAGGTCCTGCTCTGCAAGTCTCTTAAATTTAAACAATATCCCTCAAAAGATAATTGGCAAGTCTTCTATTTTATTGAACTCCGTTCCGAAACGTGGAATTGAATACCTAAAATTAGAAGGTTTTCAAACCAAGTTGACACTTCTAAACGCCAACTCAAACCTTATTTATTATCAGTGCTTTTAAGCAACATCTTTTCGTCCTTTTTTATTTTGGTGTTTGCTCTTTATCTGAATGCAAAGCACTTTGAGCTACTTTATTTGAAAAGTGTTACATAAAAAGTTATGATTGTGATATGTTCATAGCGAAACATGCTGATTTCTCAATTTCTACAAACTTTCAGGCAATTCTAGTGGTGCTTAGATTTGTAGATTCCTGGAGATAATTGTTTAATACTATTGTCTAGCGACTCTGGAACAATATATACGCTGTTCGTATTTCATAGTCTTTCAAGTTCTTCTACTTTTAATTAATTAGATTTCTGGTGTGTGTGTGTGCGTGTGTGTGTGTGTGTGTGTGTGTGTGTGTGTTTGTGTGCGCGCGTGTGTGTGTGTTTGTTTGTGTGTGTGTGTGTGTTATTCGTGTTTGGAATGTCTATATATATTAGGTAAGCTGCTATACCAGATAATCGGCCAAAAGTTACTTATCTCTGTGTTTGCTAGTAATTCTGTGTTAGAGCTGGCCAGATGCTGTTTCAATTCCTACATAAATATAATAGGGCGCCTATTTAGAACAGGAATGCGCAGAATTTTTTTTAGTCAGAGGGTGGTGAATCTATGGAATTCGTTGCCACGGGCAGCAGTGGAAGCCAAGTCATTGGGTGTATTTAAGGCAGAAATTGATAGGTATCTGAGTAGCTAGGACATCAAACGTTATGGTGAGAGGGCGGGGGAGTGGGACTAAATGGCAGAATGGATCAGCTCATGATAAACATAGAAAATAGGTGCAGGAGTAGGCCATTCGGCCCTTCGAGACTGCACCGCCATTTATTATGATCATGGCTGATCATCCAGCTCAGAACCTCTCCCCAGCCTTCCCTCCATACCCCCTGATCCCCGTAGCCACAAGGGCCATATCTAAATCCCTCTCAAATATAGCCAATGAACTGGCCTCAACTGTTTCCTGTGGCAGAGAATTCCACAGATTCACCACTCTCTGTGTGAAGAAGTTTTTCCTAATCTCGGTCCTAAAAGTCTTTCCCTTTATCCTCAAACTGTGAGCAGACTCGATGGGCCGAAAGGCCGACTTCTGCTCCTTTCTCTTATGATCTTATGGTCTATAAACCATTTTCTTTGCTCCTGAACTGATATTTCTATTTTCATTGTCTGTCTAATTTCATGCAACTATTTAGTCTGGCTTTGTATACACCAAAGTGTGTTTTAGTGTATCTACCAAGTCTAGCATGCTTTTCTTAACTGGCTGGCATCTCGTGTGGCCATTATATTTCATTGGTCTATCTTCAGCGTTTATCTTAACTCGCTTGCTCGGGTTAATCATTTTACTCTCCGTTAACCAAGCTTTTTCTACATGCTTAAAAACTGAATTTTTGAACCATTAAAATCAATTCTGTTGACAGTTTTCTCCTTATCCCACTATAAGCTAATTCCCTTGCCTACTGATAGCCTAGATTTATATTTCATACCCATTTATCGGTTGTATTGTAACCTGTTGCTTTGTTTTACATTCTACGAGTTCCATTGCATCTTTCTCTATGTTCAATATTCTACTCTTATCCAGTACAATGTTCATGTTTATAAATTTATAAAGTAGTTTTATTATTTGAATTTTTTTTAGATTTAATGATAAAGCAAAATCGTGGATGTATGGAAGGTGTTTGTTATTTGTATTATTAGTTTTCTCATCTGAAGCTGGTAAAACGTCATATACGGGCATAACCAAGCAAACGTATTTCTCAATTGCTGGGACTTTCGGACTATTCTCGCAGATGTTAGGTTTTATTTTTTTTTTCTTAATTTCCTCTGCTATTTCAGAGCTTTTATTTCAGTACTTAGTTTTGAGTTTCTATTTATATGTCTGTATGTTAGAACCCTTGCAGTACACAGCTTTTAATGCTGTGCAGCATGTTATTGTGTACAGTTCTTCAAATGTTTCAAGTTTTCCTTGATACCATGGTGATATATTATCGTTGTTTCCATTATTTTTCCAAATTTCGTGAACGTGTTGTTTATTATTAACATTCAATTTTTGTATAACACACTTTGTCTTTCTTTGCAGCTTGGTTATTTATCAAACTTCGATGAGTCTATTGTATTTTTTGTTCTGTTGTGGTCTTGGGAAGTAAATGAATCTTCGGCTGGTTTATGGTGATATATGGGGACTTTAAGAGCAAATTTACTTCGTATATGAACTTATGTTTTCGTTTAACTACAGCGAAGGATGTCGTGGCTATCCCTCGAGGTCGAGGATGATGGCCTTCGTTCTGAAGAAGTGGCCCACAGAGTGAAGACGCCTGTGCGTGTATTTGTTTAACGTGTTCTTGATGTTGCACTCCAAGAAGCACACGATACTTCACAAATCAACCAACTGATTCCAGTGGCATGGAAACCACGACGATTGGAGCTGATGGATTTGTTGCAGCCTTCATCCGCCTTCAAAGCCGTTGAGGTCTTGGCTGGATTGTTCTTTGTCAGGGACCTCACCCTCGACCTTACAACCATGGGTGGCCCTAGCAGGAGCATAGCTCCAGACGGCATCGCTCTCGGGATCAGAGGACCGCACATGCTTCTCCACCACGAAAAGGTGACAATCCAAGGAGCAGAGCGAAGCATGTATGTATGGAATGGTGAATCAGTTTAGGAGGCAAACAAAAAAAAAATCACACTACTTTAGCATATCTGAAAAGAAAAAATGAAAAAGATCTGGATCCGGAAATTTGGAAAATAACACCATTCTCGTTCACAATTTTTCTGTTTCAAATCAAGCCCGCAGCTCTCTGTGTCATTATTTGCAACAGGAACCATGTACTGTATCGAGAAGCGAGCGCCCAACATAGTTTGGAGAAGTGGCAATTCAAATGTTCAACTGTACATTTCTTAATTACTGTGAATGTGTCCACATCCGCCACCTTCTCCAGTAGTATGTTTCAGATTACAACGAACTCGTTAAGCATTTTCTTCCTATGATCCATTCTACACTCTTCACCTTAATTCCAAAACGCCGTCCTCTGCTTTCAGCTGAGACGTCTATGGGAAAAATGTGAGCAACCTGAAGTTCCCCGACGTCAATATCTTCGAGGATCTATCCCAGGCCCAACACTGTGATGCCTGTATGCAGGCAAAACGCTAGTGACTGTGTAGCGTTTGGAGTTTGAGGAGATATCATACATTACCATGAATCCTTGCAAATTCCTATAGATTCTTTCGGGAAAACATCTGCCTCGTGGTATCACGGCCTTGCTATGCAGTCTCCAATGCATAGGATTTCAAAAGGTGATAGACGGTTGTAGACTCAGTCGAACACCATCACAAACATAACTATCAAGGACATCAACAAAGAACAGTGGCCCAAGAAGGTGACATCCAAAGCTAAGGAATGGCAACATGCAGGATGTTCGCTCTGTTCATTACTACCACTGGCATGAAGGGACGAGACACTGCAGAGATGAAATCAATAATTTAGGAACAGCTTCTGCCCCCTCAGGCATCAGATTGTTGATTGGTCCATGAGCCAATGACACTATCTCGTTATTCAGTTTTTATTTATTGATTTATCAATTCATTTAATTTTGTAAGTTCAAGTAATTATAGTTTTTGAACTTTAGTGCTGCTGTAAATCAACAATAATGCGTAATATAATGCAATGGTCACAAATTTGATTGAGATTGTGGAAAACATTGTCTACTATCTATCCGATGTGGATGTCTTTCAAATCCTCTCAGCTTCTCTATTGACGAATTCGGAGGTTGTATATCAGGAGTCGTTCAAGTTCCGAAGAGTAGAAATCAAAAATATTCTATCCTGGTGCAAAGACATAGACACAACAATAATGAAAGCTCACTAGAGCCCCTATGTCTTCAGAAGACTGAAGAAATTCGGCATCTCCACTCACCAATTACGATCAGCCGACCGTAGAAATCATCTTACCTGGCTGGAATCCGGCTGATTTGGCAACTGACCTGCCTTGACCACGACAAGGTTATCTACATCATTCTGCACATCACTGAAACTAGTCAACTCCTCATAGAATTTTCCTGTACTTCTCCGTGCCTTATTCATGCAGCTGGCATAATCAAAGACCGTACCTGTATTCTAAATTCTCTCTTCTCGCTTCTCCAGCAAACAGAAGAAAGCCTGAAAGTCCGCATCTGTAGACTGAAAGCCAGCTTCTATCCAGCTTGATAATACTAATAAAAGGTTCTAGAAGACGATAAAATCTATGGGAGAATATGGCGGCGCGACGGTGATGAATATCTGTTATCTGTCAAGTAGGGGATCGTGCACAATTCTGATTTGATGGAGACAGACGTGAGTGCACAGCAGAAAATCTGCATAACTTCTGAAATGTCTGCTTTGCTACCGCTGCTACTGTGTGGTAACCGGAACCTCTGGAGCTGAAGGCCTCGAAATCCTCGGCGTTGCGTGTTTCAGCGGCCGGGGCGAGGTCGAAAACGATCGGCAGAGGATGGCGATCCGGAGGCTGTAGCGGAGAGGCTGCTCGGAAGCTCGGAGTTTTCGGACGGATGGACTCAGGGTCGACAGTGGTCGGATGCTTCCAAGGTATCGGCAAGTTGACGGTGCCTGGAGGTTTATGGCAGGGAGTTTCTCCCTTTTGCTGCCGCTATCGGGGACTCGGGACTCGATCGACTGGGGACATTGAGACTATTTTTTTTACTGTGCTTATGGACTGTTCTTCATCAAATTATGGTATGCTTTGCACTGCTGTAACTATATGTTATAATTATGTGGTTTTGTCAGTGTTAGTCTTTGGTCTGTCTTGTTTTCTATGATATCACGCCCGAGAAACATTGTATCACTTCTTAATACATGTATGCATTTCTGAATGACAATAAAAGAGGACTGAGTGTTCTCATGATCTAATATTGATAATTGATGTCATAATTTACATAGGTATGGTCTTGTACCTTATTGTCTCCCTGCAATACTCTTTCACTATTGCTGCTGCAACTTATAGTGCACCTGTTACTGGTTTACCTTGAACTACTTCAATGTACCGTAGAATGATATGAACGGTAGGAAGGCAAGAGTTTCTCTGTATCTTGAAATATATGACAATTATAAAGCCATCTCATTTCTAGGCTCCCCTCAACTCTCAAAATCGCCTTCCCAGGAGAAAACCACAGGGCCACACATCAAAGGAACAAGTCTTCCAGGACGCTGCTGAAGATTTCGAAAGTGCCAGGCTGATCGGTAGTCTACGAGAGCGGGCACACACTAAGTGAAGAAATGCAGTTTAAGGTCAACTATAGATCACTGACGCCAACAGGACCCGATATGTCGGAGATTCATACATAGGAGTTCTTTTTTTTATAAACGAGACTTAAACCCATGGTATTAGAGGCAAGGCTACCGAAAAGATAGAAGATGGACTGATACGCAGAAGTCAGTTTAACGATAAAGAGGTCCTTTCAAGATGACTATTGATGACCAAAGGGGTTCTACAGGGGTCAGTATTGAAACATAATTTTCCATTTCAAGCATGAATCATCTGGCTGAGGGAACTGATGACGTTCTAGCCAAGTTTGCTGATAGACCGGATAATACTGAAAACGCTGGTTTCGCGAAAAAACGATAAGCTTCCACACCAAGCGCTTTTGAAAATATTTCTGTCTTCATTAAAACGGGTATTTGGTCGAATCTGCTCCTACTGAGCATGCGCAAGACACATCTATGGAACACAAGCGAAGAACAAACGGTATACCTGGTGCGCATTTGTCCAGATATAGCCTAGAAAAAATTGAAAGGAAATTGCCAAACGACTGACAGCTGTTGGCTCTCGCGTAGGAGGATTTTAAACTGAAAAAAAACACGCAAATGCTGGAGCGCATGGAGGTAACCGACAGGGAGTTCACGGACAGTATGACCCGGCTGACGACGAACATTGAAAAACTGACTAACTAACTATGTTGCAGAGGGATTTGCAATGGTGAGGATTATGATGGCTCCCCCACCCACGAGTACTTTTCACCGCCACAAGACCAGCCTCACAGCCTCTACAATAGCTACACATACTGACACACAGACCCCCGGGTGGCCCCAGCAACATCTTCCCTACTTCCACAGAGGGGTCACCCTGGAAATATTTCCTGCACTCCCGAGAGTGTTTAAGAAAAGCTCCGTTTTCGGGGGTGAAAAACGCGGTTTTAGTGTACACGGAGCATCAAAAGGAAGAAAAAAGGATTCGCTTCTGGATTTATCCTGTCTAGTGTGGACGTAGCCTTAGACAAGCGGAGGAAGAGTTTGTAGCTCAGTGCCGGAAGTCGTTGGAAGGAGTCTCTTAGTCAGTGCCCAAAAAAATGACAGATGGCATACAATGCCGGTTTTGTGTAGTTTTGTGCATTTTTTTTAAAGGAAAAATAAGTGTGTTGTCTATTTCCTAAATGCTGAGAAAATACAGAAATCTGAGTTGCAGTGGTCTAAGAGACATCTTGCAGGGCTCGCTGAAGTTTAATTTGAAGGATGACGGGGAAAAAATGATGAGTGCATTGCTCGTCTTTATTTTAGAATGACTGGAATATACAAGCTAAAATGTACTGCTGCGGTTTCATTTGTTGACGTACTGTGTTTGGAATATTCTGAGCTATTTTGAGTCCCGTATCGAAGGAAGGGCGTGTTAGCCTGGAAACGGTTCAGAGGAGGTTACCCTGTTAGAGCGTTGGATGCCCTCTGGAGCTGCACTCATTGGAATCTAAAGGGATGAGGAGGTATCTCAAGGATATATGAACGCGGAAGGGATAGTACAGTATGCCAGGGCACAGTATCAGAATAAATAGTGCTAATTTAAAACAGCGAAAGTGATTCTGTGGCAATCATTGCCAAATACATATGCAGAACAAGTTATACTGCGTGTATTTAAGGCAGAGTTGATAGTTTTTTTCATCGGTTAGGTAGATTAAGGATTACAAGGGGAAGGCAGGAGAAATCGTTTGAAAATATTCAGCCATGGATAATATATGAAATCATTACTTTTGTAAAATATCACAAAATGGACATTCATTTGCACGATAAGCAACTTTGATGATAATAAGACGTTGGGGGAACTTGCTGATTGTGATGCAGGTTATAAAGAACTACTCATTTGGGAGAATAATGAACAGCAAATGGATACTGACTTAGATAAGAGAGTGGTGATGGAATTTCGACAGTCCACTAAAGATAGGACCTACAGTACACTGCAAAGCTCTCAGGCATAAATAGATTACTAGGGTCCCTAATGCTCTTGAACAGTACTATATTTTTTAACGTGGAGCAGAAAACGAGTTTGTAAATCTGCGGGAGTCAGGGATTGTGGGAACTGAAAAAGTGGAGCGCCAGGGAAGGGTTGTGAGACAGGTAACAGAGAAGTAGTGGTGGGGCGTGGGAGATATCAAACAGGCCATTTGTTCACCCTTACTTGTAGAAGGAGTGAACATGTCTCTCCCTTATTAGTGACAGAGAGAGAGCTTTGGGATGTTAAGCTGCTGGGATATGAACTGGTTCTTGATGGACACGAGATCATGGTCTCTTTTGGGTCTTTGCTATTACTTACATTGTGGGTGGTGGGGGCTCATTCTTTCTACTGGAACAAGTGGGCAACGGGAGACGTTCATGCATTGCTATGTGTTTGTCGACATGCACTGCAACTGCAATATATCTGTAACTGCAATATATTTATTCAGCATTCTATCATATACCCTTGTACAATCACAATGTATTGTTTAAATAAAGTGATCTAACGATGACATGCAAGCGAAAACTTTACACTATGCTTTCGAACATGTGACAATAGATAAAGAACAATTGATTAATTGCATATACATGTCTAAGATGCCGCTGCGAGTATACAGCTGTGCAAACATACTGTACATCCGACATACGTCAATAATCTCCACTTTGACTTTGATTTTGACTTTATAACTGAGTGAGAGAGATTACAAAAAAGATGCGTTGTAACATGTACCGTTTCAAAAAAAAAGAAATAAAAAGTTTATTTTATTAATTTATTAATGACAGCCAGTGGATATTTCAGCCCCAGCTTTATCTCGTGTCTGATCTTGCTTTGTGTCCCTCCATAAATAAATGGATTCACGCAGGAACACAGGAACTGAAGCGCGAACCTGCTTTCATCCAGAGGGAACATTAAGTCACTGATATTGGAACCTGAGAAGTAAGCGAAGTCAGCAATGCGAACGAAGAGGAAATGTATTAGTTCAAGCAGCCAGAGGAGGATGAAGATACCAGAGATACTTAGCAGCAGGGCGATAGACTTCCTGCGACTGTCCGTCTCCGGGTCCCTCTGGTTCTCACTGTTGCCACCGCCCTGGAGTCTCCTGCGAATTCTAATAGCCACTAAAATGTGCCTGACAGTTAAAAAGTTGAATAGCAAAATTAGAACGAATGGCAGACAAGGGTTTAAAACACTTGCTATCCAGTCGTATGCTATCCAGCCAGGCGAGATATAAAATGCTGGTGCAATTATGCACGGTGTGGGGTCTGTTTTCTGTGGAGGTTCAAATATAAAAGCCTCAAATATATTTTTCAAACAGGCCAGTACACCCACCGTTCCGATCACAATAGACGCTGTTCGCTCCGTGCAATATTTTGTTTTAAGTGTTTGGCAGCAAATAGCCACAAAACGATCAAACGTGAACATCACCGTCACCCAGACGGAGAAGTCTCTTGCGGCGTAGCCTAGCACGAATTTCACATTACAGGCCGGAATCATAGTGAAGGGACCTGACGGGAAATTCATCGGAGCTATTCGGTTTAATATCACGCCGGCGATGATGACTAGGAGATCCGTCACCGCCATCGACAGCAAGTAAGCAGTGATACATCTGGAGAGACCGCATCGTCTGCGCAACAGTATTACAATCACCGCTAAATTAGCTGGAATGGAGGAAGACAGAAGCATTAAGTTTGAATGTGCGTGTGTGTGTGTGTGTGTGTGTGTGTGTGTGTGTGTGTGTGTGTGTGTATGTGTGTGTGTGTGTATGTGTGTGTGTGTGTGTGTGTGTGTGTGTGTGTGTGTGTGTGTGTGTGTAACGCTTTGCACTTGTTTGTCCTCTCACCGCTCTTCGGTTTCTGCCTGTATGCACACAGATACCGCACAGAGAGGTTGATGATTTACCGAAGTGTGGGGCAGGGATTGTGTATGTCATGGTGGAATAACATTGGTCAATTGTATTGAGTCCTCCAGTAAGGCAGGTACTAGTTGCTAGTTGCTGAGAGATTTCAAGCGAGTATTTTTGGAAGTCTTCTGCCATGATGTGAAAGGCATAATGTGATAATAGCATTTTTGTATTACGTGCGTGCGAGAGAGAATTAAGCGTGGTCAGTTCTTTTTTAATTTATCTGAGTGTAGTATGCTTGATAGGTTAATTTGCGGTGTGAGTGTGTGGCATCTTGTCTATGGAGGAAACAGTAGAAATGCACTGTACTAATGTGATACGTATGTTTTTGTGCGTATGTTGTGTGCCTGTTGAATGTATGTATGTAGGAGTGTTTATAATTATTTGTATGCCGTCTGTGTGTGATATATATACGATACATCTTGGTTTTTAATATGTTTGTGGCAATACCAAATGTTGGCACTGAGATAAATTGGCACAGTGCCCCATTTATTGGTTTGATATTTGAATAAGATAACAGTTAGCCATTTAATAATTCCACGTGAATAACTGTGCAGTGAAATGTAACAGTTTGTATTTTGTATCTTACCGGCGAATCTGTCTCCTTGGCAAAAAAAAGGCATTATAAATGTCAGTGTCAAATTTAAGTTCAGATTTAATTATCATTCAACTATTTATGGATACATGTGTCCCCGCTTTTCAAACGTTTGCTTTACGAAAGCTCGCTGTTCCGCAAGACATACATTAGTTACCTGTTTTCGCTAACAGATGGTGTTTTCACTGTTACGAAAAAAGGCAGCGCGCGCCCCGAGCAGCCAAGCTCCTCCCCCGGAACTGCATTCTTGCCGGCATTGCTTAAACACGTGCCTGTGAGCATCTGTTAGCAAGATGAGTTCTAAGGTATCGTAAACGTCTGGAAGAGCTCGAAAGTGTGTTACACTTAGCGTAATACTAGACATAATTAAGCGTTTAGATCATGGTGAACGAAGCAAGGACAAAGTGAGTTTGGCTTGTGGAAGTTGACGAAGATGATGTTGAAGGGGTTTTGGCATCCCATGACCAAGAACTGATAGATGAAGAGCTGATGCAATTGGAAGAGGAAAGGATAACAATCGAAACCGAATGCAGTAGCGAACGGACCGAAAGTGAAGTCGTCCGGGAACTGAAAGTGAAGCAACTGCGTGAGATTTTTGCTGCAATTCAAAACAATGATTGCAGAAAAGTACGACTTCAATTTTGAAAAGGTACGTAGGATTATGGTATATTTGCAAGATGGTTTGAGTGCTTACAAAAAACGGTATGATAGAAAAATCTGCGAGGCTAAGCAGTCAAGCATACTGTCGCTTTTCAAGCCTTCCACATCAGCTACAGCAGACAACGAACCTCGACCTTCGATATCGAGGCAGGCAGACATAGTCGGAGATGACCTGCCTGCCCTGATGGAAACAGACGACGATGAGATGACATCCCAGTGTCCCACCACCCCAACCCCCGGGCCACAGACCAATACATTGCCGCGGAAAATGCAGAGGTAACCGGGACGCACCCAACACATCTTTAAGAAAAAAAGCCGAAATAAACAAGCTAATTAATTAGGTGCCACCGGACATGTTAATGTCGGCCCAGATCACAGGCAATTGCCTTGGATAGCAGCACTGATGTGAGGGACCAGACCTTAACCGTGCCATAAGGGCCTAGTGCAACCTACAAATCGGACAACACTGCTGTCCTGGCGGGTGTGTGTGTGTGTGTGTGTGTGTGTGTGTGTGTGTGTGTAGTATAGTGTGTGCGTTGTGTGTGCTTAAACCTTGTATTTACTGGTATTCAATGCAACATTTTATGCTTTGCCACGTCGCACTAATTTGACAAATTGTACGCTTCTTCAGAATCATGTAATTGACTGCATTGTGATGTTGTAACATTCTCACTTACTGGGGTGTCTATCTCTGTGGAAATAAATCCAGAGCAAGTATATGGTATTTCATTGTGATTTTGTGATTAAGTTTACACACTTGTACTTTTCTTATGAGCTTGAAGCACTGAGATTTTTTTCCCACAGAATGTTCGGAAGAAGCTAAAATACAATCCTCACACCACTGAATGTAGGCTATATGCTCTAGATTTCTATGTTTCATTTTTCTTTCCCATTTTAAAGAAAAATCGACTCAGTTCTTCTTCTTTTGATAACACACCATCACTCTCCGTGGTCGAGGATGATTGGAAAAGAATGATATCTACCGACACAATCTGTGGCCTTTCTCCCTTTAACAATTCCATACATAGATGAATCAACCATTCAGGATGTAAGTTCCGAGTACTTGGAAGTACATAATAAAATACAACAAAGTTAGCATAGTTTCTTTAAGCGGAGATCATACCTGAAAACTCATTTAAAATTCCTTAAGGACGTAGCAAAGAGTTTGCACAGAGGCGATCTGGTGCATGTTACTCGTTCCGACTTTCGACAGACTTTCGACAGCACTACAAGTAAGGCTGCTAAACAAGTTTTGTGACCATGGTGTTCGAAAATGTACTTGCATGGATAAGTAATTGGCTAAGTAGCAGAAATATGACTGGGGATAACAGGGTCATTTTCAGATTGGCTGCAGCTAATAAGGGTCATTGTTGGGCAGATAATTTTTCACTTAGAAATGAATGAAATGGATGTTCGCAGGATGACCCAGTTTGAAGATGATACCAAGATGGGTGGGGGAAAAGATTGCGGTGCAGAGTCCGCAGAAATACTCCATAAGCTAGAAGAGTGGGAAAAGGATAGCCAGATAGAATACAGTTTTCGTGAAGTGTGTAGTTACGCAATGCTGTAGCAAGAATAAAGCTTTATAATATTTTCTAAATGGGTAAAAACTCAGAAATCAGTTGTGCAAAGGAAACTGGGATTCCTAGAGCACTATTCTCCCAATTTCCACTTTCAGTTTGATGGGCAGGAAAGAAATGTAAATTTATTGTTAGCATTTATTTTGAGAAAAATGTATACAAAGTGATAGCAATACATCTGAAACTACAATGGGTGTTGGTCAGACCGTACTCGGTATATATTGAGCAATTTTAGGCCCAGTATTAAAGGTATTAAGAGCTGACATGGAATATGATCCGGAGCAAAAAGACAAGAATTAATCCAGAACTGAAAGGTTTAACACAGGAAGACTGTTTGGTGTCAGAGAGTCTGCACTTTGAGGAGTTTAGAAGGATCGATGAGGCTGCGTGGTTTCAGTGAAGCCTATCTGATATTGAAAGTCTGGACTGAGTGGACATGTCGGGGATGATTAAATTCCGAACTATGAATAGCATCTCTGATATAGAGTAGAGATAAAGTAACTTCTCTTCAAAACAGATGAGGCAGAATTTCTTCAGCCAAAAGGTGATGAATCAGAATAATCTATTTCCACAAATTTTCGTGGAAACCAACTTATTGGGTATATTTACAACAGATAAGATAAACTTGGGAATAATGGTGCATAGTTCCCTGAAAGTAGAATCTCATGTGGATAGGGTGGTGAAGAATGTTTTTGGTATGCTAGCCTTTATAAATCAGAGCATTGAGTATAGGAGTTGGGATGTAAAGATAAAATTATACAAGGCATTTGTAAGGCCACATTTGGAGTATTGTGTACAGTTCTGGTCACTGAATTATAGGAAAGATGTCAAGAAAATAGAGAGACTAAAGAGAAGATTTTCTAGAATGTTACCTGGATTTCAGCTACCTGAGTTACAGACAACGGTTGAACAAGTTAGGCCTTTATTCTTTGGAGCGTGGAAGGTTGAGGGGGGACTTGACAGAGGTATTTAAAATTATGAGGGGGATAGATAGAGTTGACGAGGATAGTCTTTTTCCTGAGAGAGTAGGGGAGATTCAAACAAGAGGAAATGAGATGAGAGTTAGGGGCAAAAGTTTAGGGGTAACACGAGGGGGAACTTCTTTACTCAGAGAGCGGTGGCTGTGTGGAGCGAGCTTCCAGTAGAAGTGGTCGAGGCAGTTTCAATATTGGTGTTTAAAGAAAAATTGGATAGGTATATGGACAGGAAAGGACTGGAGGGTTATGGGCTGAGTGCAGGTCGGTTGGACTAAGTGAGAGTAACCGTTCGGCACAGACTAGAAGGGCCGAGATGGCCTGTTTCCGTGCTGTAATTGTTATATGTTTTATATGGTTATATGGTTATGTGTATACCGGCATTCGTCAAAAAGACTCTACCTGAGCGTCCAAATTAAGCAACTCTGTGCAAAAGTAACACCTTAATCATTTCGAGTTCTACATGTTGAATATTGACACTTCAATCCACCATCAAAAACTGCCTATTCCCAGACACTAGTCGAGTCTGCAGGCTTCAACGTCGCGGCAATTCAAATGCCCAGCACTATTTTCCTTAAATGTTCTGAGTGTGTCTGCTCCGACCCCTTTCTAGCCGGGTATTTACAGATTCCAACCTACTTGAAACTGAAGATGATCTGCCTCAGATCCATTCTGAAGTTCCTCTCATTCACACGAAACCTAAAATATCTGCCTTTACCTAATTCACTAAGGAGAACAATTTCCAAATATCTACCTTATCTGTACCTGCATCATAATTATCTCGGCCCTGTCTGATAATGCCATACTAAGACATTAATCCAATATCTCCTCATATTCGAAACTCACTATCGCAGATCCGTCTGAATCCCTCTGCACTCTTCGATGCAATTAAGTCCACTTTATAATGTTGTAACCAGCATATTACATAAAAAAATAACATTTCAAGTCATCATCCTGTAATTACACAGCTTCAAAATATTCCGTTTCTCAGTATTTTAATACCCAAAGTTTTTTTTTTTGTTAACACTCCACATCCTGTCTTCAACACCTAAAGTGGATTTGGTTCTAAATATTGACTGAAACTGTAAATGGAAATGGCATAAGAATTGAAAGTGTCGCTATTTCACTTGGCTGTTTATCCGCAAACTGAGAATAGATGGTACAATAAATATCAAGATCATTGAAACTGGAACCTTTATAGAGAAAAAGAAAACTCTAGCACTCTGATAAAATAGATTATAAAGAAATAAAGAAAATAAAATGGTAAATGTAAATTAAGATGGTACAGTCAAAGAACGACAACACTTAAAATGTGTTAACAAGACTGGTAGAATATCAAAGGGGTAAAACATGCGATTGACAGAAACTAGCAATACCAACAAATACATCAGAGAAGCGACTATTCACAGCATTTCGCAGATTTATAACAAATAACAATACTTTACCAATAATGCCGATGACTGCAATGATGAAATAATAAATAACTAGTGCCAAGATTTTTGGAGGCGCATGCATTGCTGTCGACGTCTTGAAGTATGATATGCAGTGAACTCACTGCCTTTATATTTGAACGCAATATTAGTCACTAGGGATAATATAACGAAGGTGCCAATGTTAATTTATTCATTTTTAAAAAATCATATACACAGCTGAAAGCAGGTGTTGTCCATAGTAGTTGAATAGTTCTGATGAATAGGTGTACAGATTGTGTAATACTGTTTCCATTTTGTCATTTAACACTGAACAGATATTTTAGATTTAGATTCATAAATGATCCATAATTGAGGAAAATAATTAGTGAGGAGCTAACAATGATACTAATTCAAAATTAAAGCGATATTTCTACACATAAGAAAGATTGCAAAGGTGTATTCGCTTCCGTCACATAATGATGCTGAAGAAACTAATTCATACCGTTATATTGAACAGACTAAATTACGACAATACACTTTTTATAGGCGTTTCAGTGCAATCTATTCGCAAACGTAAACTCATTCAGAAGGCTACTGTTAGAACTTCAGCTAGAACTAGGAGGAGTGATTATTGCACTCCCCTCTTAACTAGTCTTCATTCGCATTCTATACTTTTAAAATTCATTTTAAAGTTCTCTTACTTGTTTTTAAAGCTTTCAATGGTCGGGAACCGTTGTACATCACATAAGAATTTTCGTTTTATTGATTGTTTGAGCACTCAGATATTGTTTTGCCGATCCCTTAAGGTTAAGCAATCTCCCTCAGAAAGTAATTGGCTGGTCAGATTTATGAACTAAGAGATGAGCGGCGTACCGGCACGCGAGCCACTCTTATGGACAGATGGATATCTTTGGAGGTTTGTCATCTCATTGCTTTTAAATAAAATCTTTTCGTCTTATTTTGATGATTGCACTATATCCCATTGTAAAGCACTTTGAGATACATTGTCTGTATGATAAGTGCCACATAAATAAGTTATTTTCTTATTTTTTTCTTACGTCAAACTGGTAAAACCCGAGGTATGGACTGTCTTGTCAGGCATGTGGTTTATTCTGATGTTTGAAATTCGCTGCCATCATTACTGGTTAGTTTATACAATGCAGCTGATTCTCCCATTGCTTACCCAGTTTCAAATATTTTGGTTAAAAAGAGCACGTGCAGGAGATTCTTTCCCTCTTCCTCTATTTAAGGCAAGGGAAGTACCTGACCATAGGGGAAGGCATGCTCTGCGTGTTATTTTAACTGTGTATGTTTGTTGAATATTCAGCTTTGAACTTCCTGTAACTTGTGGAAAATGAATATCTAGTGATACTCATAGTAATATTCATAGTCGTACTTTATTGATACCGAGGGAAATTGGTTTTCGTTACAGTTGCGCCATAAATACTTAAATAGTAATAAAACCATAAATAATTAAATAGTAATATGTAAATTATGCCAGGAAATAAGTCCAGGACCAGCCTATTGGCTCAGGGTTTCTGACCCTCCAAGGGAGGAGTTGTAAAGTTTGATGGCCACAGGTAGGAATTACTTCCTATGACTCTCAGTGTTGCATCTCGGTGGAATGAGTCTCTGGCTGAATGTACTCCCGTGCCCAGCCAGTACATTATGTGGTGGATGCAACACATTTTCCAAGGTGGTATGCAACTTGGACACCATCCTCAGCATCTGGTCGAATATTGACCGTTAGTATATAAATTGTTAATATAGTTATTATCAAACGGTGTCTTCTGCTTCACTTGACACACCTGCGAACAAAAATGAGCAGAAATGCACTTCCTTAAACGGTTATTTCAAAGAGTGGATCGTCCCTTTCTGAGCTGCAGCATACTAGGAAGAAGAAGAAAGCCCTTAACTCCGAGTGGAGTTATCGGGACATCGACATGATGGTGTTTTTTAGCAGGCTTTCTTATTTTTACTATACTGAGTTGTTAGCTCGACGCTCAACCCAGCATGTAAGGAGAGCGTGAAAGGGGGTCGCTGGTTTCGAACTCGGGAACCTACGCTCTGAAGTCCAGCGCTGATGCCACTACACAACCTTTAAACTGATATTTCAAAGAGTGAATCCTTTGTTTCCGAGATGCTGAATCCTAGGGTGCTCCGATAATAGTGAGGGCTTTGGAAGTTTCACTAATCTACTTCTGGGTAACAGAATGCCTTTACTTTGGACAGAGCTGTTAGATATCTCCAAGGCTTCCATTATTAAATTGTTAGGTTTTCCCAGAAGATATTACAGCCCGCGGGAGCCTTCTGGATGAATGCTGCAATTGTAAGAAATCAGTATAGAAAGACAGTGAATCTCAAGAACGAATTGAAAAATCTCAGTCAGTACATTATTATTCTGACAGAGTCAGTATAAAAGGCTGAGAGTAGGGCTGCAAAGTCTGAGGCTCAGACTATAGAGATAGTCTATCAGTTACTGAAGTTACAACACTTAGAAGCTGCGCGCCAAGCTAGTTGGCATTCCGATCCCTGTTAATGTTCGAGCCCTGATGAGGTCGAGCGATGATAAAAATGAGGAAGAGTGGGTAGTGTGGAAACCTTGGCTAATTCCTTGACATGATCGCCCTCTCCCTTGCGTGCCCGAAACAGGACTGGCTAAGCCAGTGATTACGCACTCCCATATCAGCCGTTCGGGTGCATTGGTTAGGAGAGAGGAGGAGGAGGATCAGCCCTGTGTGTGTGGCGGTGTGAAATTGGCACCTTCGAGACAACCGAGGTGAAATATTTCTCCGCTGAGTAATTAGCTAGTTTAATGGATAGGTTCAGACAAAAGTTTGGGGGGTCTTTGGCTCTGTGGTTATTGATGATATGGGATGTGAGGGGTACCGTAGTGAGCCGATGTACTAGAGTGAAGGGTGCCTTCGTACCAACTGGCGATCAATAACGCCCTAAAAACGCTGCTTGCTTCCCCCGACGAATAATACAGCACTATGCAATCAGGTAATGGAAGCGGTTAACCTTAAGAAATTAAAACCTCAAGCAGAATTAGGCACAGTAGAAGAGGGTACTAAAATTCTGTTCCAGTAGACTCATATCACAGAATTGCACAGCGATGGTTATCCCTCCAGAGAAAGCTGCATTAACTTCTGGTTACATTGGCTTATTCTCGAATAAAAAGGGAAGAGCTAACTTTAATACTATCAGCTGTTTGGTATCTAATAAGTACAGTGATTCAATTATTGTAAGGTTTAGAATATGTAATATCCTTTGTCTTCTGGTCTGATGGTCTTATGTAGAAGAGGGTGTGCATAGCGAGTTATGGAAGCTTAATAAGCAGAAAGGGAGTACGGGGCTCCTGCATATGCTATAAAGAAATATTTTCAGTTTTGTTTCATGCTGGGATCCTGGAGAACAGGTAAATAGGTTTCGCACCCCGACCCTCTATGCAATGTAGAGGAATTACTGTCCGGGGTGGCAAGACAGGGAGGAAGAATTATTTTTCAAGCTTTCTGCAGATAAAACCTCGCTTTGCTCTCTTTCAGTTTTTTCCTCCTGCAGGTTTTCCAGATCGATTTTGGTCCAGGGTATTGTGCCAAATGAATAATGTACTATTATGTAAGTATAGCAAAATTGTTTGTTATCTTTGCTTTTGTTATTTTTTTTGTTATTGAGCGCTATTCGGCGTATCTTATTAAACATTGAAGTAAATTTAGTCAGAGGTTTTCCCTTGATCGCACTATGATCTATTTTCTGTGTTTACTGATATCCCTAATACTTACATACAAAACCTACAGTACAATACAGGCTCTTCGGCCTACAAAGCTGTGCCGAACATGTTCTTACTTTAGAAATTACCTCGAGTTACCCGTAGTCGTCTATTTTTCGAGGTCCACGTATCTATCCAGGGGTCTTTTAAAAGACCCTATTGTATCTGCCTCCACCACCGCCACCGGCAGCCCATCCCAACCACTCACCACTCTCCGCATAAAAGAACTTACCCCGACATCTCCTCTCTACCTACTGCCAAGCACATTAAATCTATGCCCTCTCGTGCTATGTTCTATTAGTTCTATTGCTCCTTTCCTTGTGTTTAATGTTCTGCACTTATCTAGTCCAAAGCTTATTCTTATATCTTTAGAATATAGTTCTACTTTTGAATTAATTGCTTTAAATATACTGACGAAGGGGAGCAGAATTTCTGATCAGTCATATATAGAAGATGTGTAGGATAAAAGTATTTTCTTTGTTCACGATTTGACACCCAATGTTCATGCAATTCAATAACTTGCTCCTTCAGTTAAGAGATACGTTTTACGATTTGTAAAAAATGAAGACACTTTTTTTCCGGATTTTAATAATTTATTGATTTTATGTTAACAGGCCTGGATGACGGCAAATATAATTTTATACCAATAATTTTGCACTTTAGTACTACCAGTAAAATGTCAATTGTGTTTCCTTCTTACAACCACTTTTAGCATTTCTATTATATTTTCTGGTGCTTGCATGTGTTTAATAGTGTGAGCGTGTTCTTTTTCCTTCCGAATCCAGCTTGCTTCTTCATCATGTTTGGATCTGTTTAGCCAGACACTGGACCAAATCTCATTATCTATGTGTTAGTTGGAAATCCTAGTTCGTAGGATTGATGCCATTTTGTTGCTGCGTATTCAGTTTCAATGGCCTGTGTAAAGCGTTCTCGTTGTTGCTGGACTGTTGCTTCATTTCATGTATCTATTTAATCTGGTTTTGTATGCACCTAATTATCTTTGAAGTTGCCACATGCAGCTGTGCAAGTTCGTTCGTTGGGTGCCTTTAAGGCAGAGATTTCTTAGGTTCTTGATTGGACATGGCATCAAAGGTTACGGTGAGAAGACTGGGAACTGCAGTTGAGGAGGAGAAAAAAAGGATCAGCCATGATTGAATGGTGGAGAAGGCTCGATGGATCAGATGGCCTAATTCTGCTCTTACGTCTTATGGTCTTATGGATTAGCAATGTTACTGATGATATGACAATGGGAGATCTTGTTAATTGCGAAACAAGTTACAAAAAATGTAAGCAGTGGAGCGAATACGGAATGGAAAATGGAAATAAGTGAGAGGTGATGCACTGTGGGTAGTCAGCCAAGGGTAAGACTCAAAGTACTTTGGGGTGGAGCTACGATTCGGTTAACAACGAGTCCTTTCAGCTTATCGCAGCTTCATTTTTACCTTTAATTGTTCTTTTTTTTTTCATTTTCAAGGTGTATGGGTTCTGTCGTAGACCCTGACCTAGAATTAGAATGAGAATTCGGTTTCTGGCGTTGGACGAACTTGGTCCCGGGGGCTCAAGAACGGACGTTTTTCGAGATCGCGAAGAGGCAGCCTGAAAGCCGAACGCGCGTTTGAGGTTCCGAGACTTGGCGATCCTGTGGACGAGGAGACTCTATGTAGCTGCTGCCAGATGAAGTAACGCGGTAAAAAACGGAACAGTGGGGTCAACGGATCGCATTCGCGGCTCTGTACTCGACCCATCGCGCCCCCGTTCTTCTGTGTTTGGTGGGCCAAATATTGCCTCTGATTCTAGGGTCGGAGCTCTCAAAGAAAATAAAACATGTCTCAGACTTTATCATCGTTAATCAGCCTGTTGATTTGTTTTTGCCTCCCCAGCCCTGAGAATGGTTTGGGTGGTGGGAAGAGTCAGTGGTACATCGAATTATTATTAGAGTGAAAGATTGCTTTTTGCTGAAGGAAAAGGATATTATTGTGATTCAAGAAGGTGCAGATGAAACACCGCCTTCTGTGAATACATGGCTCCTTCGTAGAGCGTGTTAAGTGTACCCAGTTCCTGGGAGTTCACGATACGGATGTACTCACCTGGTCCCTTAGTAACACCTGCCTGAACATATAAGTATGGTAGCACCTCTACTTCCTAAGAAGGTTAAGGCGAGCAAGCTCCCCTTCCCATCTTAACCGTGTTTTACAAGAGTACCATTGAATCGTCCTGACAAGTTTCATCTCCATCTGGTATGGGAGCAATCGAGCATCGGACCAGAAATCCTTACAAGGGACTGACTACAGGTAAGATAATCATACGGTCCTCCTTGGCATCCATTGGGGACATTTATCAGGAGCGCTGCATACTTCGTGCCCTTGGTAAAATTAAGGATCCCATCCATCCATCCAGCAGCCTTTTTGAATTTCTACCACCAGGCTGGAGACTACAATCAGCATGAGAAACAGACTGTTCCCCCAGGTCATTAGGTCTCTTAACTAGCTGTCGCGAGATAGTCAAAGAGTCACTGGTTAATCTGCTCCATACATTACAATATTGAATAATAATTCACTTTAGTTTGTTATTATGTGATTCATCTGTGGAATTTATCCTCACCTCCATAAGTTAACGTGTGTTATTGGTTACAAGCAACAGACATCAAAGTTGCTGGTGAACGCAGCAGGCCAGGCAGCATCTCTAGGGAGAGGTGCAGTCGACGTTTCAGGCCTAGAAGGGAACCTCTTCCTAGAGCTGCTGCCTGGTCTGCTGCGTTCACCAGCAACTTTGATGTGTGTTGCTTGAATTTCCAGCATCTGCAGAATTCCTGTTGTGTGTGTTACTGGTTAATGTCTTGTTTCTATATACATTAAATGGTTATTTACGCTCTTGTCTGCCTGGAGGGTGACTGGAGCTGATGATTTTTTTTAGCTGAAGTAAGAGGACGACGGGTAGGATCGTTGCTTTCCTGCTGGTTGTACTTGGGAGGATGTTTTGGGAAACTTACATTTTGACTCACTCATTCTTTGAGCCACGATTCTGTTCCACGGACGTCTGAACAAGAATTCCAGGTTGTGCATTTTATGGTTTCCTCTAATACTAAATGGATCTATTGAAACTATCGACACGTCTGAGGCACATTTACAGTGCATACAGTGGCAAGAGTTCATAGCGTTTTCTCGGTGCTGTATTTGGCAACATGGAGCAGAGAACAATTTTGTCAACATGGCAGAAGTAAAGGATGTTGAGAATGGCAAGGGTGGGGTGCCGTGGGAATGCTGCTGGACAAGTGGCAGAGGAGGAGTGCCTGGTGGGATGGTGTAGAGTGTGTGCATACACATCCAGCCCTAAGACAACACGCAAGATTATTTGAACCCAAACAACTGGTTTATTGATCATTACACAATGTCTATTTATCGCTTCCTGCTCCCTCTCCTCGCTTATTCCATTTTCTCAACCATGATTTCTTTTTTATCACTGCCCCTTCGCACTCTCAGTCCACAATAGAGACCCATATCAGGATGAGCTTTATTATCACTCAAATTTGTTTTGTTTTTTTTTAATCTGAGGCTGCAGTATAGTGCAATCAATATAATTACTGCAGTACTGTGCAGAAGTGCGACGTACCCACAATTTATAATAAATGGACCAGAAATAAATAAAACCTGAAAGGAAAAAAATATTCAATAAAATGGTGCAATCCTCTCTGACCGCTGATAAATCCTTGAAAGTGGTCCAGTCCACCACTCAGAACAAACCCAAGTTCTACGCTTCTGCCATCCAACCTTCATAGTTCATTTCACCGATGCCCTGTTCCTAAGTCTCTGTCTATACGTCGCCAGAAGAAACAAATCTGGTACGCAGGCAGAAGAGGCAAATCGTGATATTCGGATTTACCAAAGTGGGGTCAAAGAATGTAGCCGTGGGCATTCGTTATTGTGGAATAGCGGTCGTCAAGTGTGTTGCCTCCTCTAGTGTTACAAATAATGAGTTGATCATAGTTAGACAAGTACTTCATCAGTCTAACATGATGAAACTCCCCCACCGCGATGATTATCTGGGTATGCCATTTACGTCTATTGATTAGAGGACTCAGTTCCACAAACGATATCTTGATATCCTCCCGCACAAAAGAAAAGAACAAAACCAAACATAAAATACCGTCCAATCCCTCTTCCCATACAAAAAACATCCGTCAGAGTAAAGGGGGAGAACACCCGTAGAATGTAAAACCGTCGTCCGGAAGTTTCAGACCTGGTGAGGAGAAATGGCCCAAGACGAACACATCCATGCTTCTCTCCCTTAGCCCTGATACTCCTCCAGGTGGCGAAGCAGTGTAAGGGATTCTGCCAGCTCCTGCAGCTTTCAATGGGGTTGGTCGGTCCATTATTTTCTGTCCTTCCTGCTTAGCCACAACCAAAAGTTAATTTTGCCTCTTCAGCCAACTCTCTAGTGGCCGTCCTGAGCTTCACTCCAGTCCGGACTATTGTCGTCGATGCGCCGACGAATCCGGGCACCCTACCTCCACAGGGTAGATGGTGGTACACGAGACAGCTTTGTTATTCTCGGCTGCCAGGTCTGATTACTTCAGTTTCTCCGCTTGCGGGCTGCCTTCAATTCTTCATCCTATTTGATAGTTAACCCAGTGAGGAGGACTGCCCTGGGGGCAATGGACCTCAGAACTGTGTCTGTGCGGGGTGATGTGGTGGTGATTTTCTGTGGAACTGCAGATGTCTTCCGAAATCTGCACTCATATTGCACCTCCTGCATGTGCTAAAGGAGTCCTGGATGTGTTCCTGAGCAGCTTCTTTCAGCGCTCTTAACCGTCTTAAAAAAAAAGATGTAAAAATTAATTATCATTCAATACTTAAAGTCTGGACAAATGGACATTCGAAGGTTAAAACTGCAGTATCAAATGGTCAAAATGATAAACCAGCGTGGGAACAATTCAAGGATTCCAATAGATATGTATAAGAATACCTGGGAACCGAATAACTGAAGGAATCTCGGCTTGTATAATAGGGAGTGTTGATTATGAAGACAAATCGGATCAGGCGTAAAACAAAAGATGAATAAGTAGACTGTCTGTGAAGGTAGAAACTCAGAAGATGGTGAATGTTGCACGTCTATAAATTCTGATTCTGTGACGGCAGAGCTGTTGATGTTGACTTTCATTCGGCGTTAAAGGGACAGAAGATTACATAGTTAGTTTTGTGTGCAGTGAAATATTAAACAACCATTCCATACCCTCGTATTTTGACAGTTTGTAACCTTCACTTCTGTATTTTGATTCATCAATATTATTGTAAGTGGAGGGAATAGTGAGACAGCAGATCTGAAGAACGAGGTTTGATACTGTACTCAGTCTTTTTTTATTGTGGAAGTTTCCCATTTTGCCTGTCATCGCATCGGTTTCCACCCAAACTACAAAGATATGCAAGTCGGTGCAGTAATTCTCTACTAACATGTCTTTGGTGTGTAGATGTGTAGTTGAATCTGGGGGTAGATTTTGGGAACTTATGCAGAATAAAACAAGGATTAGTGGAACTGGTTCTTGATGTGCAAGCATCGAGTGTTTGTTAAACAAACTTAAGATTAGCTTTCTTTGACATCTAGACATACAGTGAAATGCGTCTTTTGTGTCAACCGTCACGCAGTTCAGGAATACTCCAGGGCAGGAGTATTTGCAGTACAAATAATCTCACTAGTTTGTATCATCATGCACCACATCAATTCTAATACACTGAAACACAAGCATCTGCAGAGTGTAGTGGACTCTGTCTAATATACCAGGGCACATCCCTCCACACCATTGGTAGTATCTGCAGGAGGTGCTGCCTCAACAAGGCAATACCTATAAACAAACATCACAACTTTCCAGGCCATGCCTTTATCTCGCTGTTATCATGTGCAAGGTGTACATGCAGATACCTAAAATATCATGGCCAGAGGTTCAATAACAGGTACTTCCCATCAATAATTTTGCTCTTGAACCAACAAGAACAACCTTAATCCCCATAACTTGGCAACAGTATGATCACTTTGATCTATAATGTTCAAATGTATTCATCCTTGTAAAAAGGTGTGTGAATGCTTCTTCTACAGGTGCTACGTACCTGTGATGCTGCTGCAACTAAGACGTCCACTTCGCCTTCGCGTGTATGTGTTTGTGCAACTGCCAATAAATTGGCTCTTGATTTATGACTGGGCTCTCGAGATGATGGAAACGAAATAAACATGGTTCCCAACATACACCACTCCCCAAGAATAAAAAATGTTTAATTAGCAATTTAATTTTAGTAATTAGTGTCAGTGGATAATTCAATGCCTGTTTTATCTCGTCTCTGATCTTACTCTGTGTCCCGGCATAAATGAATGGATTCGCACAGGAACACGGGAACTAAGGCGTGTAACCGCTTTCTTCCAGAAGGAAAACTGATTCACTGAAATTGGAGCCCGAAAAGTAAGAAACCCTGGCAATGCAAACGTAGAGGAAAGATACCAGCGCCAATATCCAGAAAAGGACGAAGATATCAGAGATACTTAGGAGCAGGACGATAGAAGTTCTGTGGCTGTCCATCTCAGGGTTTTCTGTCTGTCAGTTTTCCCGTCGCTCTGGAGTCTCCTGCGGATTCTAATGGCCCTAACAATGAACCTGATGGTTATGAAGTTGAACAGCAATATTAGAACCAGCGGAAGTGTCATGGTCCGGATCAGGGTCCCTTTAAATTTACCTTGTTTATGTTACGATCCAGACCGTTGATTCCGGCTGAACCGGTGGTTTATATCTCCGGCTTTCAGTCGTTCGGCGCGGGAGCGTCTGCAAAGTCCTCTAAGGTACGGTGTGCCGATGTCATCTGGCCGGAGCAAGCCTAGTCTCTGCCGAAGCGAGTGCCGGTAATTCGCCCTTCCTCACCGGAGCAACCCTGTCCAGTTACCTCGCCGAAGTGAGCCTGCATAGTTTCCTCAACAAGGTGGGTCCGTCAGTTAACCAGCCGGAGAGAATCAGGAGCCGCTATCTATTGCTCCTGGGCCGAGTCTAAAGCTCGCCACTACCCGGAGGTTCCAAGTACCACGTCCTGTCTCCGGCGGCATCCAAGTACCACGTCCAAGTCCGAGTCCTGGCTCTGGCGGCATCCAAGTACCACGTCCAAGTCCAAGTCCTGTCTCTAGCAGCATCCGAGTACCAAGTCAAGTCCTGGTCCTGGAGGCATCCAAGTACAAAGTCAAGTACTTGCCCTGGCGGTCTGTGATTCCTGTCCTACCCCGCTGTCTGAATCCCTTCTCTGCCCCTCTCACCTCTAACCCTGGTCCGTAGCCCTCCCCTTTTCCTTGGTCGAGTTCTATCGTTGGAGGTAGATAGGAACTGTGTTGTTCTTTGGTGTTTGTCTTGTCTCGTCCTCGCCTCTGTGGGGTAAGTCAGACCGAGTTGCCGTTGCCCCGCGGGGGTCATGAGTCCCGGCCCTATGTCCTGTACCTAAGGAGGGGTCCCGGCTCTCTGTTCTGTGTGAGAGTCCCGGCCCTATGTCCTCTACCCAAGGAGGGGTCCCGGCTTTGTGTTCTGTGTATGTGTCCATGGTTACATGTACCTGCTCTCCCGAGACCGAGGCTCTGTGTTCCCATGTTCCTCTTCTCCCTTGCCCATGTCATGTCCTTGCCTGGTTCTGGGGTCCGAGCCAGAGGCAAGACCCAGGTACTGGGTCCTTGCCCAGTCTGTGGCTCCGTGTCCATACCCTAGCCTCTTCATGTCTCCTCTAGTTCTGGGATCCAATTCCGAGTCCTCCCCAGAGCCCTAGTCCCAGCCTAGTAGTAGGCCTGAGTCATTGTCCAGTTCGCTGTTTCCTGCTCCTGCCTAGCTCTCCTGGTATCGAACAATAAACTAAATCTAAGCAACCTCACAAGACGTGTCCTGCATTTGGGTCCACCCTTGCTCCCCAACGCACCCCCAAGTGTGACATGAAGACAAGGGATTAAAATGTTGCCGATCCAGTCATATGCTATCCAGGCAGGCGAGGTACAAGATGATGCCTTAATTATGCATGGTATTGGCTCGGTTTTGTGTGGCGTGTCATATGCAAAATACCGAATCATGTTTCTGAAGCAGCACAGGACAACAACCGTTCCGATCACCACTGCCGCCGTTCGTTCCGTGCAATATTTCGTTTTCAGTTGTTGGCAGCAGATAGCCACAAAGCGATCAAAGGTGAACATCACCATTACCCAAACGGAGCAGTCTCTTCTGCCATAAGCTACCACGACATTCACCTTGCAAGTCGGAGAGATGCTCGGGAAAATGGACGGATAAGTCATGGGAACAATCCGGATTAATATCACGCCCGGGATGATGACAAGGAGATCCGTGACCGCCATCGACAGCAGGTAGATAGACATTCATCTGGAGAGACCGCACCCGTCTGCGGAGCATTACACCAATCACGACGAAGTTGGCTGCAGGAGAGGAAGGCTGAGTGAGTGCGTCTATGAAACTGACTCTGTGTACGTTTGTCCGTGTGTGTGTGTGTGTGTGTGTGTGTGTGTGTGTGTGTGTGTGTGTTTAACGAGAGTGACAGTAGGATGAGAGTGCGTGAGGCATTACGGTTTAACTGCGCGATGACGTTGGAGCCGACTCGATCTGTGGAATTGAATCCGTGCAATACTACCATTTACCAGTATTGCATGATAAATAACTACAAATTAAAATGAATGAAGTGTTCAATTAAAAATTCGTCACTGATGTGAAGAAGTTATAAAGCTCCCGGAAGAATAGCAACGAGGTAAAACATAGCTATGGTTGATGGAGAAAGAACAAAAATGCCAGTAAACACAACCGTGATACAATTCACACAATATTTTGAAGATTCAGTGTCAAAACCTGTACCCTACCAGGAACACCGATAACTGCAATAATGAAATAGTAAACGACCAACCCCAAGATTTGTGAAACTCCATGCATTGCTCTTGGAACTTTTCTGCATACTCTACACAGCCTTCAGAGTTTCTTAAATTTGTACCTATGTCATAAAGGCACGGCTGGGAACAGACCCAAGTGAAAGACACAGACACTGAAGAACTAGGGACAGGACAAGGATACAGGGCGATGGCAAGGACATGGATAGGCAAACCAGGACCCTGGAACAGGACTGGACAAGAGAGCTAGGAGCCCGGGCTTGGACTCCGAGCCAGAGACTGGACAAGGACCCAGTACCTGGGTCTTGCCTCTGGCTCGGACCACAGAACTAGGCAAGGACGACGCTTGGCAGGAAGGCAGGACGAGGCTGAAATCTACAGGCTTGAAGCTTGAGGCTAGAGGCTAGAGACTTGGCTTGGCTTGGCAAGAGGCTGGGGGCTAGAAGCCGGAATCTTCAGGCTCGGGGCTAGGCAGGAGGCTGGAGTCGTCAGGCTCGGGGCTAGGCAGGAGACTGAAGTCTTCAGTCTAGAGGCTAGGCAAGAGACGAGGCTGGAGGCTGGAGGCTGGAGGCCAGGAGACAGGAGGATGGAGGCTGGAGGCTGGAGGCTGGAGGCTGGAGGCCGGAGGCTGGAGGCTGGAGGCAGGAGACTTGAGGCGAGGCGAGGCTGGAGGCTGGAGCAGGAGACTTGAGGCGAGGCGAGGCTGCAGGCTGGAGGCAGGATACTTGAGACCTCAGGCGAAGCTTGGCACCTCCTGGGCAGGGCGCAATACTCCAGGGCAGGACGCGGATCCCCACCCGACAGAGGCAAGGGACAGGAAGGGACAGAACCAACCCCAGGTAACGGCAAGACGGCCTGGCTTACCTGGGCGGAGGCAAGGGACAGAACCAACCCCAGGTAACGGCAAGACGGCGTGGCTTACCTGCGCGAAGGCAATGGACAGGAAGGGAGCTAGGTACAAGGTGGATACAGGACAAGACTGCAGGCGCGACGTGGCGAGAGTTACCAGCAAGACAAGGCAAGGCGAGACAAGAACTTCAGGTGAGGCGAGAGTTACCGGCAAGACAAGGCAAGGCTTCTGCGAAGCAAGGTGAGACGAGAACTTCAGGCGAGGAAACAGGTGGCAGAGGAAGGGATCCAAGGAGTAAGGACAAGAACAATCCAGCAACCACGCCCTGGTCTCTGGAGGTATTTATGCAGCCAGCCCCAACTAGCATCAGCTGCCTCAACTAGCTCAACAAGGACAGAAACAGGGTAGATAGGAAAACCTGGAGCAAGGGTCGATGGACCGGACCGTGAACCGCAATACGGACTTCACGGACCGGGCTATGACACCCTGGGATTGTTCCAGTTCGAAAAGATGCCTCAGGGCATATCGGGAGCCCCTGCAAACTTCCAGTGGGTTATGGAGAAGACGGTGGGGGATATGAACTTGCTTGAGGTGTTGGTATATTTGGATGACCTCATAGTCTTTGGATCCACCTTGGAAGAAAATGAAGCGAGGCTACTGAAGGTGCTCGGCCGCCTGAAAGCTCAAGGGTTAAAACTTTCCCTGGACAAGTGCCAGTTCTGAAAAACGTCTGTTAGCTATGTCTAACATTTAATCTCATGGGATGTAGTAGCTACAGATCGGCTAACATAGAAGCGGTGACCACTTGGCCAAGGCCCCACACTGTGAGCACTCTGCGCTCGTTCCTTGGGTTCTGTGGTTATTATCGGAGATTTGTGAAGGGCTACGCCAAAGTGAGTCACCCATTGAATCAGCTTCTGTGTGGTTACCCTCCCTTGGAGAAGAAAGGGAGGGAGAGAAAAGGACAGAAGGGCGGAGAATATCTAAACCCGTCGGAGCCCTTTGGACAGAGGTTGGATGTAAAGTATGAGGAGGCTTTTCAGTCACTAAAGGAGCTGCTGAGCCAGGCGCTGGTGCTGGCTTTTGCGGACACCCGATTGCCGTGTGTACTGCGCACAGATGCTAGCCGAGAAGGGTTAGCGGGCGTCCTGCATCAGTATCACAGGACCGGGTTGAAGCCTGTGGCGCTTGTCAGCTGGTGTTTGTCGCCCTCCGAAAGTAACTATTCCACGCACATGTTGGAATTCCTGGCGTTGAAATGGATGGTGGTGGATAAGCTGAGTGACTATCTCTACGAGGCCAAGTTTGAGGTGAGGACGGACAACAGCCCCCTAACCTATATCCTGCCCTCTGCGAAATTGGATGTCACAGGCCATCGTTGGTTTACAGCGTTGTCTGTCTATAATTTCAGCCTGAAGTACCGAACAGGGAGCCGGAATATTGATGCAGACGCTTTGTCCCGAAGGGTGCATGAGGGACTGGACAGGGACGAGAGTGGGAGAACGTTCCTGCCCCAGGGGTGAAGGCTATGTGTCAGTTTGCCATCTCAGTGAAGGCAGAGGAAAAGGAGAGGCAAGATCGAGCAGTGGATCAATTGCAGCTTCAGATGACGCCATACCCCAAGTTCACTGTAACCTGACTGCTCTGAAGACAAATCAGCTGCCGGAATTGAGCTCTGGGGAAGTGGCAGCTGCTCAGCGAGATGATCCGGGCATTGGTGTTATTTGTTCCGCGGTTGAAAAGGGAGACATGGTTCAGGCGGAGAAGATAAAACACGCTTAGGTGTCCCCATTATTGAAAGAATGGCCTCGTTTGAAGAACCAAATGTTATACCAGGTCAAGTCACCCCCGGACGGACCTCGGCATTGCCAGCTAGTTCGGCCCGAGAAGTATCGGAGGATTGCGTTGAAGTCTCTTGATCATGATTCTAGACATTTGGGGGTGGAAAAGACCTATGGATTGCTCAGAGACCGGTTTTACTAGTCCAGAATGAAGTCGGAGTTTGAAGAATACTGCAAGTCCTGCATTCGCTGCATACGCCGGAAGACACTGCCTACGCAGTCAGATCCTTTTGTCCCACTTGCAGAGTGCAGGGTCCCTGGAGTTGGTGTGTATAGATTTCCTGTCCATAGAACCCGATGCCAGAAAAACGGCGAATGTCTTAGTCATCACGGACCACCACACCAGATATGCTTAGGCTTTTCCTACCAAGGACCAGAGGGCGACTACTGTGGCAAAAGTGTTATGGGAGAAGTATTTCGTTTATTCTGGTACTCCCAGGCGGATACATAGTGACCAAGGACGGCACATCGAGAGTAGACTCATCTATGAGTTACTGGGCATGTTTGGATTTGGAAGTCGAGGACCATGCCTTATCACCCGCAGGGCGATCCTCGGCCTGAGAGGTTTAATCGGACCTTGCTAGACATGCTCAGGACCTAGGACATCAGCAAGAAGAGCAGGCGGAGTCGTTATATTGGGCATCTGGTTCACTGTTACAACCGTACACGAAATGAAGCCACTGGGTACTCGCCATATTATCTGATGTTTGGCCGCGAGACGAGGTTGCCCATTGACCTTTGTTTTGGGACTGACGAGGGTGACTTACCACCGAAGCCTTATCCGAGGTATGTGGCTGATATGAGGAGAGAGCTGATAATGGCTTATTAATTGGCTGGGGTCCCGGCCGCCAAGCAGAATCCAGGAAATAAGAGGAGGTATGATCAAAAAGTAAGGTTCTCCCAACTCTTGCCAGGAGACCAGGTCCTCATAAGGAATTTGGTGCTACCTGGAAAGCACAAGTTGGATGACCGATAGGCGGCCACACCCGATGTGATAGAGAGTCACATGCCAAACCTACCAGTTTTCCGGGTGAAACCAGAGGGGGGGAAATGGGCCTGTCAAGATTCTCCATCGGAACCACCTGTTCCCCTAGGACAAGAGGTGCAGGTAGACCCAGAGCCCGACTTGGAGTCTACACCTAATAAGAGGCCTCTGCGAAAACGCGGGGCCCACCCCCGCCCATGAGGGGGATACTGATTCGGAGGATGATGATCTGGATGTGTGGTACATGCTGCCTTTCGCTAACTTCCCATTGATTGAGGAAGAGACTCCTGGCCCTTCTCCCACTTAGTCAGGTGAAGTGGGGGGGGGGGTGATATCTGTGGGCAGTATCGGTTACAGCAGGACCCTGGAGGAGAGGAAGCGGGGCCTAGACGCGGGACAGAGGGCGCCCAGTTGCAGGACGGCATCAGTGATAGATCGGGGAGGGCTCGCTAAGTAGACCCGAAGTATCCCCAGTCGTGTCTGAGCCTGAAGAGTTAGGTGAGGAGGTACGGATGTTTCAGAGAATTAGGAGACAACCCGATAGGTTGGCCTATGTAGCGCCTGGGGAATAGGGCGTGATCTCTACTGATTTGGGGAGCGACATTGAAATAGCATGTAGTCTGGCAAAGGTGTAAAGGTGTGACAGCTGGCAATTAGATATCACGTGAAGGGGTAACTGGCAGCGAATAACTCGGATGCCTTGGACGGAGACATATTATCCAACGATCATTAATGGTGCTTGGGCTGTGACAAAACCATAGCCCACTCACCAGAAGACACACCCCCCCCGGTGGTGCAACGGGACAATTCCCCGGGCCAAAGCACTCGTTAAGAAGGGAAGAAGGCAAAAGGAAGAACATTATAGGCCAGTTAGCCTAACCTCAGTTTTTGGGAAAGTGTCGGAGACTACCATTAAAAGGAAAGAATCAGAGCACTTGGAGACTAGTGATAAAATATGTCAAGGTCGGGATGGTTTCTGTGTCGTGAGATCTTGTCTGATGAAATCCTTTGGCGTGGCCTGAAAGATACTGGCATGGACAGCGGAATGGCTGACAGGCAGAAGGCAGCGAATGGGAATAAAATCAGTCTTTTCTGGTTGGCTGTCGGTGACTAGAGGTGTTACTCGGGGGTCAGCACTGGGGTCGCTGCTTTTCACATTGTGTGTCAATGATATGGATAACGGAATTGATGGCTTTGTGGCAATGTTCGCGGAATGCAGGGAGATAGGGGGGAGGGGTAGATAATACTGAGGAAGCACTCCCTACTGAAAAATTAAAAGAATGGGTAAAGCATTGGCAGATGGAATACATTGTTAGGAAACGTATAATAATGCATTATGGTAAAAAGAAACAATAGTAAGAACCATGATCTAAATGGTGAGAAAGCTCAAATATCAGAAGGCAAATGCAATGTTGGCATTTTTTTCAAGGGCAAGGGAAATGGAATTTAAAAGCAAATAGATAATGCTGAGCCTTTTAAAGACATCTTTCGGAGTATTGACAACAATTTCGGGCCATATATCTCAGAAAGGAGAGAGTCTAGAGGAGATTCACCCGGATCATCCAGGAATAAAAGGATTAACAAATACTGAGCGTTTGGCAGATTTGTGCCTTATTCACTGGAATTTAGAAGAATTCGGGAGATCTCATTGACACCTAGCAAACTTTGGTACGCCTCGATACGGTGGGTTTGGTGAGGATAATCACTAGGGTGGGGTTATCTTGAACAAAAGGGCCCAGCCTCAAAATTGAGGGGCGTCCTTTCAGAACCGAGGTAAAGAGAAGCTCTTTTAGTCAGAGAGTAGTGAATATGTGAAATGTTCTGCCACAGATTGCGGTGGAGGCCAAGTCTGAGGTTAGTCGTTTCCTGATCGGTCACAGCATCAAAGGATATGGCGAGGTGGCAAGCGTACGAGATTCAGTGGGATCCAGGATATGTCATGATGAAGTGGTGGAGCAGATTCGTTGGGCTGAATGACCTAATTCTGCTTCTGTCTTGCAGTATTGTGGTCTAAGATCATACCTGAAATTTGCCGCCCTGTCCCATTTTCCTGCCATGTGTCCATATTCTTCAAACCCCCAACTTCCAGAAACCTCCTGACCTCTATTTTAAGGAACGTAATAAATGAGTTTATACATAACGACAGAGTAGAGACCTCCAAAGATTTACTGTAATTTGAACGAAAATGTTCCCCTCTTTTGATATCAAGTTTTTTCTCGTTCGATTTCAGAACTTGTTCTGAGAATCTTCATCCAGAGAAAAGTTACTCAGTGGAACCAGCATGGCAAGCCTGTAAGCATTTTGTAGTCTTCACTGGAATGCAAACTCCAAATATTTTTTTCTGAACACGACAAGCTGCAGTACCAGTCGACACAATCAAATTGTTATATATGCTGTAGAGCTAAAACTAAAACAGAAAACATTATAAAAGAGCAGCGGGTTAGTCAGAATCAATGGAAAAGGAAAGACGGTTAATTTTTCATTGAAATGGGAAAGAGAATCTGTTAAATTACTGATAAGGTAAACTGTCGGTTGGATGTAGAATAAGGGAATATCTCTGATGAAATTCATCAAATATTGATAGATGACGTTAAAGTCGTGTTCATTGTAACATTCTCAGGTCAATGGAAAATTCACAATTAACAGCAACACAGACACAGAGCATCATATAAGTATCATTCTCACGAAAAACGTAAAAGAAACTCGTTTTTTCTTTGCAAACAACACACAGTTAGAACAAGAAAGGAGTCTATTTTAGGACAAAGTGATCGAAGAGATCATAGTGTTGTTAAAGTTAAGCGATTAGGTTTGTACCAGTTGGTTCCAAAATCAAATAGCTGAAGAGAAGTAATTATTTTTGAACGGGTGGTGGGGGACATCGGAATTCTGGTCGTCCCGCTTGATAGTAGCTGTGAGAAGATGAGATGACATAGTTGGTGAGGATCTTTAATGATGGTTATTGCATTCTTGAGGCAATACCTCCAGTATATCATAAACATGGGAAATTCTGCAGATGGTGGAAATCTAAAGCAACACACACAGAATGCTGGATGAACTCAGGGGGCCAGGCAGCATTTGTGGAAATGATATAAACTGTCAACGTTTCAGGCCGAGAGCCTTCCACAGGAAATGGGAAGATGCCAGAATAAAATAGTTTGGGGGAAGATAGCTAGAAAGTGATAGTTGAATACATGTGGGTCGGAAATATATAAACGGGCATACCTCCGTACATCCTACACATGGTGAAGAGGGATGTAGCCGTGATGTATTGGGCTCTGTCTTCTATTCCATGCAGCTTATTGTAATTCCGATGACAGGTAGAAGCAGAGTTATTATTTAACGGGCGTGGTCATATCTGGCTGATTAATCTATTAATATTGTGAACTAAATTGTCAGATAAATGACAGAAATGGTCGGTTGTCATATTTTCAGAAAAGAAACGAGCAACTTACTTAAGGTTGGTCAATTCAATATTTAGTCACGTAGCTACAACACAACCAAAGGGAAGTTATGAGTTACCTGGATCTCATCGTAAGGGTGCAGGAAATCATGGATGGATATTTTTGCGAAGAAAATGTATTTCAGGATGTATATTGTTTACATTTCTCTGACATTAAATTCGACATTTGAACCTTTGAAACTTTGGACCTTTGGTGTCTGCACAATGGTCAACTGTTTAGCAAATACAATCTTGTAGCCATTAGATTTGGACAACAATCAGGCATGGGCTCTTAAGTGACAGTAAAGGTTCGCACTACACAAGATCCAGGCAGTGATTAGATCCAACAAAACAGAATCTAACCTACTGCTTGAGATATCGGATGGGATTACCACTGCAGCTTCCTTCCGCCGACAATAATCTCTGGATGAGTGCATCTCCAACATAAGTCAGGACAAAGCAAATTGTTGGATGCCCTAACCACCTGATTAATATAAAACATCTGCAGAGTGTTACGTTCCCGGGCCACGGCCTCGAATCCCCACAATGGAAGTAACATTTTGGAGTGGCACGGAAGTGTAGCATCGGCATTTCAACACCAACCAGCTGGGTTCAAATCTGCATATGCCTGTACGCAGCTTGTACGTTCGGCTCTGACCACATGGTTTACGTCTGGGTAACCTGGTTTCCTCCCACCTTCCAAAGACGTACGGTTTTGTCTGTTAGATTATCACATTGATGTAATCGTGCAGCACTCATCCGGTGGACTGGAAGGACCTGAAACCTCCTGCATCACTACCTAAATAACATGTAAATAAAACCACAATCTCTGCCATCAAAGAGGACAAAAGCTATAGGCAAAGATAAATACTACCCTTGCTTATTTCCCTTCAACATTGCAAAGCAGCCGGACTGGGAAATTTCTCATACTGTATTACAGTGTCAGATTAAAAAAAAAACAAGAAAAACATGTTACTGATCCTTCACACCCACTGTGTCTAAATCCCACTCAATCAACATTTCTAGGGTGTCTCCACCCGTAGGACGGTTGACTACCACCTTTTCATGGGCAATTAGAGCAGGACTTTAGTTGCTGATCAAACTATCGGCTTTATCTTTTTAAGAGATTAAGGATCAGAGGAATAAATATCTACAGATGCACTGCTAAGATTATCCCAAGCGATCACGTGAGGGTCTGATGCGGTATAAGATATTGAATGTGTGGGGGCAGAAAAATAAGCTGCAGATCTTAATGTACTCAACCGAACACATCATAAGCACTTCCCACCCCGCAGTCACAATATGTATATCATTAACCAGGAATACAACATCTATCATCAAATACCCCACAAGCCAGGAAATACCATGCTCTACTCGTTGGGCAGCATTTACTGTTGCCTAAAGTCCCAAGCCACTAAGTTCAAGAACAGTTACTTTCCTTGAAACATCTTGCAGAACTAAATTCTTTACGTCAGAAAAGCAACATTATACCAGACCATATCGTAATCCAAGACACTTGGATTTCATTTTGTTTCAATTGCAGTCGTTCTGATATAATTTTGTAAAATTAATGCTGTAAATATATGCTTTTACTTGTGAAAATTTGTGTATCTGCGTAAACTGGAACATTGAAGGAAAACAATTTTTTTGCAAGGTTGGAAAAACTAAACGTTGGTCACTTACTTCAGGAATTGAGAAGCAGAGAGTTGGTGCACACGCTCCTATCTATATTAACAATGCTGAGATAAAGAGCATTGGAAGCTTTATGTTCCCAGCAATGGGCATTACCAACGTCCAGTGCAATCACGTGGATGCCACAGCCAAGAAAGTACATCTGTGGCTCTACTTTCACAGGAGCCAGCTAAATTTACTATGTTCCGTTGGGTCCTTTCTATTTTTATTATCAATGTACTACAGAAAATATTCTACCCCGATGCAACGCTTCCTTCGTGTCAGCACAGAAGAAGTGGAGATAACTGTGTGCACCGCTCAGCAAATTATGGAAAACAACAACGTTTCTATGGACTCTGTCTATACCTTGCAGTGTCTGTAAAATGGACAAGATAATCGAACACTCCAGCAATCCAGCTATCCTCCCCTCTCCACTTTTCTCACTGGGCATAAGATAGGATAGGAAGTTAACATAACGCGGAGGGTTAAAGGACATCATCTACTCCGCTGTACTCAGAATCTTGAACAGTTGTCCATATGATAACGACGACCTCTTTATATCTCCTCTGCCTCGTCGACGTCCTTGCGCATTATTTGTCAACCTGCAGCGCGCTTTTTCTCAACAAAAGAAATACTTTACATGCTAGAAATCAAAACAATGCACACATGAAAGCAGGAGGAACTCAGTGTGCCACACAATATTTATGCAAAATAGAAAAAAATTCGACGTTTAGGGCCGAGACCCTTCATCCAGCCACGATGAAGAGTTTCGTGCCGAAATCTCAACTGTTTAATCTTTTCCATAAGTGCTGCCTGGCATGCTGAGTTCCTCCAGTATTTTCTGCGTACTGCATTTCGTCAGTGAGTGCAACATCTTAGAGGAGCAAAAGACATGGAAGCAGAATTAAGGCTTTCGGGCAATTGAGTTTGCTCTGTCCTTTGATTTTGGCTGATTTATTTTCCTTCTCAGCTGCATTCATCTGCCTTTACTCAGTAATCATTGACAGTCATGCAAATCAAGAATTCATCAACATCCATTTTAAAAATACCCAAATATTCTTTGTCAGCCAGTCCGTCAGCGCAAGGAACTGCATATTTTCAGCAGCCTCTGGCTAAGGAAGTTCCTCCTCATTTCTGTTCTGAAGTGTTGTCCTTGTCCATGTCCTGTATTCTGAATTCGATCGTTGTTTTCCCTAGCACTACCTGTATACACTGCTGAAATTAAATCATCTTATGCGGTGCTTACACAATAAATTTTTGCACTATACCCTGGAACATATGAAATCGGTAAAATAATTCACAATCTTGTTCATATGTCGGTAATGCTGCTGTAAGTAAGTTTTCCAGTGTACCTGTGTATACATGTACTTGGCGATAGATGAATACACTACAATCTGATTTTATTATGGCTCTGAACGTTCCAGAAGTCGTGATAAGGTTTGCAATAGTAACTATTCCTAACGAATAAAAATTGCTTAATTTAATACTTTATTAATGAGATTCAGTGGATATTTCAGCCCAAGCTTTATTTCGTCTCTGATCTTACTCTGTGTCCCGGCATAAATAAATGGGTTCACGCAGGAACACAGGAACTGAAGCGCGTACCCGCTTTCTTCCAGAGGAAACATTGAGTCCTTGAAATTGGAACCTGTAAAATAAGAGACACTGGCAAAGCGAATGTAAAGGAAAGTTATCACTACCAATAACCACAAGAGGATGAAGATGCCCGAGATACTTAGAAGCAGTACGATAGACTTCCAGCGGCTGTCCGTCTCGGGGTCGCTCTGTACATTACCCTTCCCTCCGTCCTGGAGTGTCCTGCGGATTCTGATGGCCACTACAATCTGCCTGACGGTTAATATATTGAGCAGCAAAATTAGAACGAATGGCAAACAAGGAGTAAAAACACTATCGATCCAGTCAACAGCTATCCATCCAGGCGAGGTGTAATATGATGGCTTAATTATGCACGGTGTGCGTTCATTTTCAAGTGGCGGTTTATATATAAAAGCATTAAGTATATTTTTGAAACAGCTGACGACACTAACCGCTGCGATCACCACAACAGCCGTTCGCTCCGTGCAATATTTCATCTTCAGTTTTTGGCAGCAAATAGCCACATAGCGATCAAACGTGAACATCACCGTTACCCAGACGGAGCACTCTCTTACAGCATAAACTAGCACGAAGTTCACATTGCAGGCCGGAATGATAGTCAAGAAATTATAGGGCAAGTTCATGGGAACAATCCGGTTTAAAATGACGCCTGTGATAATGACCAAGAGATCCGTCACTGCCATCGACAGTAGGTAGGCAGTGATACACCTGGAGAGACCACAACGTCTGCGGAGCATCACCGCAATCACGGCCAGGTTAGCTGCAAGACGGAAGAAGCGTCAGTATCAATTTTATGACAATGGGCTGTAAATGACAGTGTGGATTACATTAAACATGGGAGGAAAGTGGGTGGGACTGTCTGTGTTCGTGTTTGCGTGCGTTGTGTTTGGGAGTGTGAGAGTCGTTTGCATATTTTTTTTCTGTCAGGTATTGTATTTGTGTGAGCATAAGGTATGCGTGACAAAACAGGTAACAAAGTGGAATTCTCAAACCTTTCACTTTACAGTACATATCGTAGCAGTTAGCACGGTTGCTCAGGGCGTTCTGAGTTCAGAGTCCAAACCTGCGCTCTTCTGTGCAATGCACAGGTTTTCTTCCGACGCCTTAGTTTTCTCGGAGAATCCAGAGATTCACTGGGCAAGTTGGCTTGTCCATGTACATTGTCCAGTGGTTACATTAGGGTTTATCAGAATGTGGCGTGCTGGGGCGGAGTAACTCAAAGAGCCAGGGTATATGAAAACTGTAAACTGAGGACCAAGAAATGAAATTATAGGCTGGTTAGTCTGATTTAAATGGTGGTGGGAAGATATTTGCGCCCATTATTAAGTGCGGGGCCTCAGGGTACTTCTGGACACATGATGCAGTGGGCCAGAGTCAGCATAGTTTCCTCAAGGGGAAGTCCTCCCCGGTAAATATGTTGGAATTCTTTGAGGTAATTACAAATCGGGTAGACAAAGGAGTATCGGATTATGTTGTTTACTCTGATCTTCAGAAGGCCTTTGACAAGATGTCATGCATGAGGGTACTTTAGAAGATAAGAGCCCATGGTATTACAGAATAAAAAGATTGGCTGATTTGCAAGAGACAAAGGGTAAGGATAAAGAGAGCCGGCTCTGATTTATAGACTCTGATTAGTGGTGTTCTGCAGGGATTGGTACTATGACCGTTTTTTATCCCCTTTTATGTCACCGTTCTGGATGAAGAAATTAATGGCTTATAAAACCAAATTTGCAGACTATCCGAAGATAGATGGCGCGTCAGATAGTTTTGAGAAATCAGGGTGTCAACAGAAGGACGTAGACGAATTGGAATAATTGACAAATAAGTGACAAAATTTTGTGCGTGGAAATGTATTATTCTGCACGTTGGCAACAGAAATAAAGGGAGAAACTTCTTTTCTAAATAGGGAGACATTTCAAAAGCCAGATGTACAATGGTTTTTGGGTATCCTTGCGCAGAATTTCTTAAAGGTTAACCTGCAGATTGAGATAGTGGTAAGGAAAGGAAATGTAACATGAGCGTTCCTTTCGAGAGCACTAGGATTGCAAGAGCAGGATGTGGTGCCAAGGCTTCAGAAGGCATTGGCCAGACCGCACCTGAACTACTGAAAGCAGTTTCGGGTCATTTATAGACGAACAGATGTGCTGACATTAGAAAGGGTCAGAACGATTCAGGTAGTGAAACTGTTAATATGTGGAAAACGTTTGATGGCCTGTCCATATCGGACAGAGATAAGACGAAGATTCTTTAGCCAGAGGATATTGAATTTGTGGACTTTATTGCCATGGATGGCTGCAGACGCCAATTCATCGTGTATATACACTATAGAGCGGAGTCTGATGGGTTCGTGATTAGTTTTAGGGTCAAAGGTTATGGGGAGAAGACGGAAAAATGCGGTTGAAAGGGATAATAAGTCAGCCAGGATGGAGCGGCAGAGCAGGCTGTATGGGCCGAGATTTGCTCCTCTGTTTTATTGTCTGAAATGTTTTGGTGAGTCCATATGTGTAGTCATGTAAGAGACTGTGGACTCCATTTCAAAAAAAAGGACCTGCTGGCCCTGGAAGTGTCCAGGGACGTTTAACCAGAATAATCACAGGAATGAGAAGAAATACTCAGTGAGGAAAGTTTGATGTCTCTGGACCTGTACTCGATGGCAAAATGGCAAGGAAGCATCCCATGGCCTTGTCAGGGTTGACTTAGAGGGAATGTTTGTTTACATCAGTAGGAAAGAGTTGAATGCCTTTAAAGCAAATTATGAGAAGCTTTTGATCCAGTGGTTATTTAGTCTCATGGAATTTGTGGTCATTTAGGCATGTCCAGGCCAGGTAATTTGTTTTTTCAGGGCAAACAGGTTGATTAGTAATGAGAGAAGAAGGGAAAATAGAGTTGAAAGAATCAGCCATGATTTATTATTCATTATTTATGTAAATAATTTGGATGTGAATGTACATGCACAATTAGGAAATTTTCTGAGGTTCTTGTTAATAATTTGTCAGGCATCTTACAACGAATTTCAGGGAGATCCTTGTTAGTGAGGAAGAATGGGGAATGGTACATTGATGTCAACATAAGTAAGTATGAAGGGATTCATTTTGTTCATTCAGATCAAGGTGGCACATATAGAGTGACTGAGAGGATACAGACTAATGTTGTGGAACAGGGGAACCTGGGAATATAAGAGTACAGTTCGTTGAAAGCAGATAAACAAGTAGACAACGTACTGAAGAAACATCGTACTTGCTAGCCTTCATACGTTATGACATCCAGTTTAGGAGTAAATACATAAATTGTTGGTGAGCCGGCATTTTGTGTATTATGTACAGTTCTGATCACGCTGTTATAAGGGATACATTGTTAATCTGGAGAGGATGCAGAGGTGATTCAGGAGGATGCTGCCAGGACTGAACGATCTTAGTTTTAGGGAGAAGTTGGCCTGACTCGATTTTTATTCCCTCGAGCACAGGACAAGGAGGGGAGCCTTATGCAGTTTTAAAGCATCATGAGTGGAATGCGTTAGATTGGCGTTAATTTTCCTCTTTTCAGGCTTGGACAGTTCCCCTGCGAGTTAAGAGGGCGGAGATTTAAAAGATACCTGAGGGGTAACTTCCTTACACAGAGGCTAGTAGGTACCAGAAGTGAGGGCGAGAGGAGCTAATAGAATTGTAATATTTAAGGTACCTTCTGATAGGAACATAGAGAGGATTGGCATCAAGCCATAGACCAAACGAGAGCACTGGGAGAAGCAGGGATGATGCTCTGGTCCATATGGACCATTTGGGTCCAATCATCTGCCTCTTTTCTAGGTTATTGTATGACTATGTCCCTCTGATTAAATGGCAAGTGGGCTGCCTTTTGATGTGTTGCACGTCCTCATTCTGAAGTGCAGTGCCACAACATCACAATGAGTTGCGGAGAGTGATGAAAGTAGCCTAGTCCATCAAGCGAACCCGCCTACCAGCTTTTTCTGCATTGTCTTTCTACACTGTCTTCTGCCTCAGCAAAATTGCTAAATATTCTCCCGCTCAATCATTCATTCTTCTCCATGTTACAGTCAGGCAGAAGATACAAAACCTTAACAACACCTACTATTAGGAACAATGATGTATTTTATCTCAATGTTATCAAACTCTAAGAATCCCTCTCATATGATAAAGGAGGAACCCTTGATCTCTATTCAGATCCAACGTGCCCTTGATATCATATCATATTTCCAAGTAAAAAGGAAAATAGACCGCAGAGTATGAAGTGCAGGATATATATGTGGAATGGTCTGTCTGAAGAGCACGAACATTAAATCTTTTAAATTCCACTATTTTGTCCAGATCAGGCAATTCAGTGTTTTCAAAAATAATACTTCAAACACGTGGAGTTGCAGAGGAGGGAATCTGACCCTTAAACCCGCCATGTCTTCTGCGCTGTTCCCAATAACAAATCTACTATGTAGATTTCTATGTCTTGGTAATTCAAATGGCCAATTAAACGATTCTCAAATAGTGTGAAAACTCCTTCCCCCAACAGGCTCTCATACTCTCAGGTTGTTTTCCAGATTCGAACAAATCTGAAGCTGAAAATGTCTTTTTTCCGCAGATTCATTCTAAATCTCATGTACTTTATTCTAAACCTGCACCCTCGTTTTTCCGTACGTCTGCTATGGGGAGAGATGGCTCCCTACATCTATCCTACTTTTGCCTCCAGCAGAATACCCTCAGACTTCTCTGCTCAAGTAAAAGAAACCCAGCATTCTCAGTTTCTCATCATACGTTAATTTTACAATGGCAGGCAACATCTTGTTGATTCTCCTCTGCATCCTTTCCAGTGCAATCACCCTACCTAAAATGGACTCAGTACAACAATAGAGAAAAATGACTAGGACATGATATCAGCTAATATTACTGACCTGCTGAATACGCAGTTGAGCTATTTTAATATTCTTATGCTTATTTTACCTTAACACTCCGCATCCTGATTTAATTCCATTTTTGAGTCTGTTCATTAGAATATCAGAACAGAAATGCCTCTATTTCACTCGTGTGTTTACCATCAGAATGCGAATAGATGATGCAATGAGTGTGCATATTATTATGATAATTATAATAAAATGCACTCTAACGATATATAATCTAAAATGTATAGGTATTCAATTAAACTGGTACAAACAAAGGACAAAAACAATTAATGTGTACTAATGATGGTTGGACAATAGTAAGAGGGTATCAATCTACCGCTGGCAGAAACCACCAATAACCGCAAGCTCATCAGTGGTACAACATTTGGCAACATATTGAAGGCTGATAATCAAGGCTAGTACTTTACCAGGAATACCGATGACTGCAATAGTGTAATAGTAGACGACCAATCCTGAGATGTATGGAGGAGCATGCATTGCTCCTGAATTCTTCAACTATCTAATATACTGTATTCACTGTTTTTTTATATATTTATCTATACGCAGTGTAAGTCACCAGGGAGAATATAACGAATATATCATTGTTTATGTGTGCTAATTGAAACTTGAAACCAAACGCAGGTGATGTCAATAATAGATTTTGATGAATAATAGCATAGGCTGAGTAATGTTAGAACATAGAACATAGAATAGTACAGCACAGTACAGGCCCTTCGGCCTACAATGTTGTGCCGACCCTCAAACCCTGCCTCCCATATAAGCCCCCACCTTAAATTCCTCCATATACCTGTCTAGTAGTCACTTAAACTTCACGAGTGTATCTGCCTCCACCACTGACTCAGGCAGTTCATTCCACGCACCAACCACTCTCTGAGTAAAAAAACTTCCTCTAATATCCCCCTTGAAATTCCCACCCCTTACCTTAAAGCCATGTCCTCTTGTATTGAGCAGTGGTGCCCTGGGGAAGAGGCGCTGGCTATCCACTCTATCTATTTCTCTTATTATCTTGTACACCTCTATCATGTCTCCTCTCATCCTCCTTCTCTCCAAAGAGTGAAGCACTAGCTCCCTTAATCTCTGATCATAATGCATACTTTCTAAACCAGGCAGCATCCTGGTAAATCTCCTCTATACCCTTTCCGATGCTTCCACATCCTTCCTATAGTGAAGTGACCAGAACTGGACACAATACTCCAAGTGTGGCCTAACCAGAGTTTTATAGAGCTGCATCATTACATCACGACTCTTAAACTCCATCCCTCGACTTATAAAAGCTAACACCCCATAAGCTTTCTTAACTACTCTATCTACCTGTGAGGCAACTTTCAGGGATCTGTGGACATGTACCCCGAGATCCCTCTGCTCCTCCACACTACCAAGTATCCTGCCATTTACTTTGTACTCTGCCTTGGAATTTGTCCTTCCAAAGTGTACCACCTTACACTTCTCCGGGTTGAACTCCATCTGCCACTTCTCAGCCCACTTCTGCATCCTATCGATGTCTCTCTGCAATCTTTGACAATCCTGTACACTATCTATAACACCACCAACTTTTGTGTCGTCTGCAAACTTGCCAACCCACCCTTCTACCCCCACATCCAGGTCGTTAATAAAAATCACAAAATTAGAGGTCCCAGAACAGATCCTTGTGGGACACTACTAGTCACAATCCTCCAATCTGAATGTACTCCCTCCACCACGACCCTCTGCTTTCTGCAGGCAAGTCAATTCTGAATCCACCTGGCCAAACTTCCCTGGATCCCATGCCTTCTAACTTTCTAAATAAGCCTACCGTGTGTGATTCCATAGTTGACATTAAAAACTGAACAAGCACGTTGCATTTACTTTCTGAAAGTACAGAGAAAGGTCCTAACCGTGATAGTAATTATATATCAGAAGACAGAAGATAATATGTTATTGCTGTGGGAAAATGAATATTTCATCTGAACAGCAATCGCCATCATTGCAAATAATTAGATACATCAGTACAAAACGTTCAAGGATTAAAATAATTATTTATTGTATAACTTGTGTGTAAGTAATAAATGAAGAAAGCTCGTTTTTTGTATTAAAGAGCATTAATCACTTAGAGAAATGGAGATGGCGTGAAACTACCGACGATTAATCGACTACCGTGAACTGTAGAGACTCAGCGGTTGTGAGTAAACCAACCACTGATCTAAACAGGAGTTTTCTAACACGGCGTGGCACTTTAATAAGACATTTTGTAAAAGAATTTCCCAGCTGCGCAGTAACAAAGCTATGTGCGTGGAAGCATTTCAGCTACTGGGCAGCCTTACACACGCGTAACCCAGAGGGAATAGTAGACTCCTTCATTGTAAATTAGCCTGTAAAGCTTTCCCTTTGTTGCATGTGGTCAGGAGTGACAGAAAGCCATAATAATGTTTTGCAAACTGCTGTTGGGATTTCCATCAATGTGTCATAACCTAGTCATATATTTTCTTCCAGTTGATTTTGTTTTTATATAAAGTTGATATTTCGGCATCTTTTCGGAATTAAATCTCCTTGACATGAAGATTGTCTAATCTTCAGCTTCATAGGCCTGGTAATCTCCATCGAAAAGAAGGTTCACAGACCCAGCCACGTATATAATGTCAGAACCTAAGCAAGAAGCCAGTTACCCTTTAAGAAGACGTTTCTAATGCCCAACTATTCTGCACGTTTCTGGGTCACTGCACCTCACCAAATGCAGACAAAACAATAAGGACGAGACTGCAGCTTGACATTTAAAATTCATTTTGCATTCTGATTTTCTCTCCCTAGCTTACACATTTCTGATAGAGAAATCTTAATGAAATCTCCTGAATATTGCAACGCCTCGGCTGAGTGAACGTACAGAGAATATTTCCTTTGGTGGTGGAGATCAGAACCAGAGGGCATAGCGTCAGAACCGAGGGATGTCGGTAAGAACAGAGATGAGGAGGAATGTCTTCAGCCAAATCCTAGTGAATCTGGGGAAGTCATTGTTAGAGCTGGCTGTGGAGGATAAGACATTGGGTGTATTCAAACCGAATGTGATAGATTTTTGACCTATAAGAATATCAACGGTTACGGGGAGAAAGCAGGATATCCGACATGAGAGGAATAATAATCAGCCTTGATCATATTTGTTAATAGTTAGTTAGCTTGTCTCCGATTGCAGCTCAAAAATTATGATGATTTATACCCTCTTACCAGCATGTACTAAACCATCCTCTTCAAGGCCACATTTGTCATTTTTGTTTTAACCAGCGAACAAAATGTTAACACATGATATCCTACAGACTGCAGATGATGGAATTGGGAACAACATACAAGCTACTGCAGAAAGGCAGCGGATCGAGATGCTTCATGGAAGGAAATGGGTCGTATGCGATGAGTCCATAATGAATGCGTGGCATTGGTTTTAAAGCTGATTTCTCCTTGATCTGCTCAGCAAGGAGAGGAACACTTTATTTTTCCCTCCTTAATTACCTCCTAACATGATTCGAATTATTAATACGTCATGCTTCTTTCTAGGAAGTGTCCTAATCTCCTTGTGTGTCCTGACCGACCCTGCAAAGCTGCTGCTTCCTGGTAGTAATGTATTGAACTTTATAGGAGCAGGAGGAGGCCACCTGGCCTGCCGAGACTGCTCCGCCATTCAATAAGATCATGGCTGATCTGGCCATGGACTCAACTCCACCTAACTGCATTTTCCCCATAACATTATTTCCCCTACGTTGCAAAATCAATAAAATATCAATCAATACTCTGTTTACTCAGCGCTGCAACTTGTGAGCAGGCCTCAACAATATCCAAGAAACTAGCCGTTCTTGATAGTGCTACTTCATCTACCTTGTTACAAATGAGCGGCAGAGTGGGACGGTAGGTAGTGCTGCTTCATCGCAGCTCAAAAGACTTCGGGAAATTACGACCTACAAAGCCGTCTTGTGAGGAGATTTCACGTTCACGTGACCACATGAAGCTTTCTCACTTCACAAAGACCTGAAAATTGGTAGATTAATTGTTCTATATAAATTTGTCTTAGTGTCAGTGGCAAAATCTACGAGGAGATTTTTGAAATATGGGGGCAATAAAAATAAATTCTAGATTCATCAGAATAGCTTGTTGCTGCTCAGCACGAAGATGATGCGCAAAAATCATGTTCCCATTGCAGGACAGAAGAGCAGAGATGCAGATAAAGCGGGGTAGAGGACAGTTACAACACCATGCAGTGTGGAGGCAAGTGTGAAGGAAAAGGGCGGTTAGTATATGGAACGAACTGCCAGAGGAAGTGTTAGATGTGAGAACAATTGCAATGCTTAAAATACATAGACAGATACATGCATTGGAAAGGTTCAGAGTGATATGGGCCAAATGCAGTCAATAGACTATCTCGTTAATGCAACGTGATGAAATGAATAGTGTGTTTTCCATGCTGTATCTGAATGAGACATATTATATACTTATGGAATGTGAAAGTCGCTGTTTTGCTGAACCAGTACAGAATGAAAAACATAAAATTGCTATCAATTACAAAGTAAGCAAAGACTGCAAAAGTAAAAGAAAAAGCATAATAACTGGTTTTCATGTGTTCCAAAGTCCGACGATGGAGGAGAATATTCTGTTTCCCAGTCATTCATTGTGGCTCTCCCAGCTTCTCTACCTTGATGGTATTACCAGAAAACAGCATGTAGCGGACGGCGAGCGTCCTTAGTGATGAATGTTGCTTTTTTGAGCCAATACCTCTTGCAATCTCCTTGACGGTGCTGCGGATTATGCCCGCGTTGGAATTGAAGATGTTCGAACTTTCTGCAGTTTCTTGCGATCCTGCACATTTGAGCCTCTATGCAAGGCTGTGATGACTCCCGTCAGAATGATTTCCATTGCACCTCCATAGAAATTCCATTGCTGCTTTGATAATGCATTAAATGATCTGACAATTTTCATGAAATAGAGCCACTGCTATGCTTTTAACTGAGCGGGTGAGATGACAGAAACGCTTACGAAAGTTTGTAACATAATCCGTATTCAAAAGTTGACCATAGTTTATTTTAATAATTTATAAATGAGAGTAAGTAGATATTTCAGGCTGCGCCTTATCTCGACTCTGATTTTGCTCTGGTCCCTGCACATGTAAATAGTTTCACGGAAAGTCCATAGGAATTGAAGCGCGTGCCTACTTTCTTTCAGAGGGAAATTTGATTCTCTGTATTTCGAGCCTAAATAGGTGACTCCAAGGTAGGAAAGGGCGACTGCAATAAGAGCATGGAGATATCAGAAACACTCTGAAGCATTACGATGGACTTCCTACATCTGTCCATCATTGGGCCGCTCTGTCTCGCACAGTTCCCACCTCCCTGGAGACTCTTACGATTCTAATTTCCGTCAAAGTGTATGTGGTGGAAAGGGAATTGAGCAGTAAAATTAGAACGAATGACAAAAAAGTGCTTAGAATGCTATCCAGCCAGGCGAGACGTATTGCGTGGACTAAATTGTGCATGTTGTTCACGGTTCTATATAGAGATCCATAGAAATAAACACCAAATGCATTTCCGAAAAAGTTGATGACACTAACCGTTCCCGAAGGTTCACGAAAATGATTCCAGAATTGAATGGCTTGTCCGGTGAAAAGCGTTTGATGGTGTTTCGCCTCCATTCACTGGAATTCAAAAGAATATGGTGTGTACTCTTCGAAAGCTATGAAATGGTGAACGTTCTTGATAGAGTGGATATGGAGAGGTTTTCTTTGGTGGGAGATTCCAGAGAGCATAGGGCACGGCGTCAGAACAGAGAGGCGTCCTTTTAGGACGGAGATAATGAGAAATTTCTTTAGGCAGAGAGCGATGAATCTGTGGAATTCATTGTCAAACGCAGGCATGGAGACCAAGTCTTTATGTGTATTTAAGGCGGAGGTTGATAGATAATCGTCACAAAGCCAATAAAGATTGGAAGATATAAACAACAAGCTCTGCCTTTACTGGTGATAAAAAAAAATCCCAATAAAGAAATGAAATGTAAAGGAATAAAATATTTTGTGCAGTTGATATAAACAGTGAGCGAAAACAATTAAAAGTGGTTAATAATGCTGGAAGAATGCAAAGTGGTAAAAAAAATCTGCAACTGTAATAAAGCAGTTATAATAGAAGACAGAACAGTGATTCAACATTTCACAGCTTATTGCATATCGATAATCATCACTCATATTGCACCGACAACTGCAATCATGGACTAAATCCGCGATTTTTGCAGGCTCGTGCATTGCTTTCGAAAGCTTTAAGCATAGAATACTGTAGATTCACTGATTGTTTGATTAATAACTGGTCTCTTTCACGAAGCGCAAATTTAGAGGACAGCTTTGTTTTTCAGTAATAAAAATAATAATAATAATAATAATAATAATTATTATTATTATTATATATTAATCCCAAGTGGGAATTTCCTTCGTTAAAACAGCATAATTTAAAACACACCTAGCCGTGTACTTAACTAATTTTAAATACTGAAGTATGGTGTACACAAAGTAGTTTTCCAATGTACAAAAATATGCAATAATATTATACAAAACATAAAGCAATGTGTGATGTGCGTTCATAGACAATGTAGCCTACACTAGAAACTTCCTAGATTTACTCTGCCCTACCGTATGGCCCTCTATTTCTCTAAGATCTATGTACCTATCAAAGACTCCCTTAAAAGACCCTCTTGTATCCGCCTCCACATCGTCGCCGACAGTGCATTCCACACAGCAGAGCTCTCTATGCGAAAAACATGTTAGCCCTTTCAGACCTGGAAAAAGCCTTTGGCCTTTGGCTATCCATAGTATCAATGCCTTTCATCATCTTATACACTTTCGTCAGGTCATATTATACATCCTCCGTCGCTATAAGGAGAAAATATCAAGTTCACTCAACTGACAATCATAAAGCACGCTCTCCAATCCAGGCAGCATCCTTGTAAATCTGCTCTGCACTCTTTCTATAGTCTCCACATCCTTCCTATAGTGTTCAGACCAGAAGTGAACACAATGCTTCAAGTGAGGTCTGACCAAGGTCTCATATAGTTGTAACATTATGTCGCGACTCTTGAACTCTACCCACAGCTGATGAATGCCAACATAGTATCCGCCTTCTTAGCAAACACTGTCAAACTGCGCAGCAGCTTTGACTGTCCTATGGACACGGACCCCAGGATCTCGCTGGTCGTCCACACTATCAATAGTCTAACCATTAATATTATAACGTGTCTTCAAATTGGACTAATTAAAATGACCCACTTCACACTTATCTGAGTTGATCTCAATCTGCCAGTTCTCAACCCATTTCTGTATTCTATTGATGTCTCACTGTAACCTGTGTTAACCCCTCTAGACTATCCACAACACCCCCAACCATAGTTTCATTAACAAACGTACCAACCCACTCTTCTGCTTCTTCAGCCACGTCATTTATAACAATCACAGACAAGAGGGGCACCAGAACCGATACACTGCATCCACTGCTGTACATTCATCAATGTGCTGATTATCCCGAATCAGATTATATCTCTCCAATTTCCTACAAATCCTGTCTGTCATGATTTTCTCCAGCATATTGCCCACCATTGAAGTCAGACTTGCTGGTCTATAATTTCCTGGGTTATCTAAATTCCCTTTCTTGAACAAACGAACGATATTTGCTACCTTCCAATGCTTCTGTACTTCTCCCATCCCCACTGATGATGCAAAATTATCGTCAGAGGCTCAGCAATCTCCTTGGTCGTTTTCCACAGTAGCTCGGGATATATATCGTCCGCATCCAGCAACCTATCTAACTTAAAGCTTTTCAAATGCTCAAACACATCTTTCTCGATGTCTATATGTTTAAGAAACTCAGCCGCTGTAAGTCATCACTACAATTGCTAAGGTACTTATTTTCCCTGCTGAATGCTGAGCAAAGTATTCATTCCGTACCTCCACTACCTCCTCCGAATCCATGCACAAGTTTCCACTATCGCACCTGATGAGTCCATTTCTCACACGGATCACCCTCTTGCTCTTGTAGAGCGCCTGGGGTTTTCTTTAATCCTTCTCGCCAAGGCTTTCTCATCGCCTCTTCTATCTCCCCTAATTTCAATCTTCTGCTCCTCCTGTTAACCTTGTAATTTTCTAGAACTTTATCAATGCCAATTTTATTGAACTTTCGTAAGCTTTTCTTCTTTTCTTAACTCGATTTCCCCCATCATTTATACACTGTGGTTATTTTAACCCACCATCCATTCCCTGCCTCAATGGAACACGCCTATGCAGAACACCATGCAGATATACGCCCGTACGACCATAGGACATTTGAGCAGAATTAGGCCCTCTGCCCCGCCATTCAACCATGGCTGATTTTTTTTCTACCTCCTCTTCAACCCCAGGTCCCTGCCTTTTCCCTTAACCTTTGATGCCATGTCCAGTCAAGAACATAATCAATCTCTGCCTTTTATACACCCAATGACCTCATCTCCACAGGTGCATGTGGCAACAATGTCCACAAATTCACCACCATTTCGCTAAAGAAATATCTCTACATATCTGTTTTGAAAGAGCGCCCCTCTATCCAGAGGCTGTTTCCTCTTGTCCTGGACTCTCCCACCATCGGAAACATCCTTTTCACATATACTCTTTCTAGGCCTTTCAACATTCAAAATGGTTCAGTGAGATTCCTCCATCATCCTTCTGAATTCCGGTGAGAACAGATCCAGAGATATCAAACGTTCTTCGTGTGATATCCGTTTCATTCCGGGAATCATCGCTGTGAACCTTCTCTGGAATATCTCCAATGACCGCACAACTGTTCAACAATGAGGCGGCCAGAACAGCTCACAATTCTCAAGGTAAGGCCTCTTCAGTGCCTTATAAAGCCTCAACATCATCTCCTTCCTCTTGTATTCTATACCTCTTGAAAGGAATGCTAACATGGCATTTGCCTTCCTCACCACCGACTAAACCTGCAAGTTAACCTTCACGGTGTCCTGCACAAGGACTCCCAAGTCCAAATGAATCTTAAATTATTGTATTTTCTCCCCGTTTAGAAAATAGTTCGCACATTTATTTCTGCCACTGAAGTGGATTATTCTGCATTTCCTAACATTATATTTAATTTGCCACTTCCCTGCCCATTCTCCTAATCCTTCTAAGTCCTTCTGCACCATACCTGTTTCATAAACACTACGTGACCCTCCACCAATCTTCGTATCATCTGCAAATCTGGTAACAAATACCTCTATTCCATCATCTAAATTATTTATATAGAGCATAAAAAGAAGTGGTCCCAACACCCAACTATGCGGAACACCACTAGTCACTGGCAGCCAACCAGAAAAGGATCCTTTTATTCCCATTTGCTGCCTCCTACTAATCAGCCAATGCTCTACCCATGTTTGCAATTTTCCTGTAATATCACTGGCTCTTAACTTGGTAAACAACTTCATGTGTGGTACCTTGTCAAAGGCGTTCTGAAAGTTCAAATATTCAACATCCACTGCATCCCGTTTATCTATCCTACTTGTAATCTCTTCAATAATTCCGACAGGTTTGTCAGGCAGGAATTTCCCTGAAGGAAATGATGCTGTTTTGTGAGCTTTGTCACATTTCTGACGTGCAGTTCCCAGAGAACAGCTGCTTCCAATTTATGTTCCCAAGTTTCTGCCTAACAGCATCGTATTTTCATTGACCCGTTCATTAAATATTTTCAAAAACTGTCTGCTCCTTCTCTCATCGGCGCTATGGTAAAGGAGATAGAGTTCTGACCATTACTTCTAAAATGCTCTCACCTGTTATACAGAGATGAACTGTTGTGTATGCTTATTGATTTTGGTAAGAATGATTTTCTGTAATGATCCCTGTGACAGCAGAGCTGAAATAGTCTGTTCCAAAAGATGCTCCGCTGCTTATTCAGTAGGTCATGGAGAGAATGTGCCAGATTGTTCACAATGGATAACAGTTTGTTTAGTGGCTTCCTCTCCACCACAAACTCACAGGTCATACAGCGCTGCAGTACAGAAATCGAACTTTTGTCTCAACTAGTGTTTGCTACATAGTTATTCTGCTTTGCCCAGCGACCGGTACCTGGACCATAGCACTCCACACTCCGTCCATTCATGTCCGTTTCAAACTTCTTTTCAATGTTGAAGTTCATCCGACATCATGCACATCCGTTGGCAGCTTGTTCCGGACTCTAACCACTGTCTCAGTGAAAAAAAAAGTTCCATCTCAGATTGCTCTTCAACATTTCATCTTTCACACTAAATCTATAACCCCTATTTGTAGCCTCATCCAACGTCAGTGGAGCAGCCTGTTTGCATTCATCATATCTATTCCCCTCAATTTTGTATTACCTAGCCATATGTGACAACCGTTTTCTTGAACTCAGTGGCACAACTCAAGTAAGCAGATCTGTGTCATGACTTCCTCACCAGCCTGTCAGCCTTTGAAGCGACTTTCAGAGCCTTTGAAGCGACTTTCAGAACCTTTGAAGCTACTTTCAGAACCTTTGATGCATATTGTATTTCCTGAAGTAGGCAGCTTAAAGCTAAAGTGCTCAATTATTGTAGTCATGACCAATTGTCGATAATATGTAATCGTATCTCCATTTGTTTTGTTAGGAAAACCAAGGGCAGTTTTCTCGGGTTGATTTAATTGGTGATAGCCACCTTTGGTCCACCGAACATGGTAGCATGGACGTAAGATTTTTTCAATAAACATGAAAAGACTCGTTAGATTTTTGTTTCTGAGCGAAGTTAGAAGTGCGCTAAATGTGAGATTAATTAGAAATTAGAAGAAATAAAGCAGAAGGTGAATAAGTGTTGAAGATTTAAATGGCATGAGCCTGCCAGCCTCCACGGCTTGCGTGGAGCGTTGTGGTTTTTGGCTTCTTGTTTGATAACTAATTGTTATCTTAACTAGTGCTATTGCATACTTGTGTTTTCGTTTATCCCTGTCAAGTAAATTGTGGCTGGCACGGGTTCTCTGCAGCCTACGGTAATTCAAAGAGGACTCTTTTTCATTCTTTCTTGGAGTCATTGAGTTTTCCAGGAATGATTTGTCTCACGGTGTCACTCAGTCTTCTTTCTGATGTTCAGTTCGTATTCCTATGTTTAACCTCTTTTTTTTTGTTTTTTTTTCCATGGGAATCTGCAGTTCCTGCGCTCCTTGGGTTGAGCTGATGGCAGTCCTTACTGTGACTGAGACTGTCAACTGCCTCAATTGAGCTGAGTCAGTGCAGCGATCACCACTATATATAATTCGCTGTCGATCTGTATTTCGGCCCAGTATGGCGATCGTGAAACGTGACAGTAAATGTTGGAAAACTACTATAATATCTATTATTAGAAGGAGTGACAGAAAATAGTGGAACCAGTTTAAGGACTGAAATAATTTTTTGTCGAAATTCTTGTGTAACCAATAAATGAATGAATCACTGTTGGTGCAATAAACATGTTTGATCACAAAGATAAATTGGAGCGAGTGTGAAGACTGTCAGGACTATCGAGACACAGCAGATAGTAACTGTTGTTGGTCTAGATAATCTGATTCTAGGGTGGCAGAAATATTGGTGTTGGCTTTCATTGCCCACGGAGCTGATTGCAAATTCAGGAGTTTATTGTTTGTGTAAACATCAAATAGCGAGTGACCCTGCTGACCTGTGTTCTACCGCAGAGTCAACTATGTCCAATTTGACTTCTAATACAGAGCCAGCCTTTGGACTCAGTTTATCGAGACCGTTGATATCATCTGTGCTGATGCTATGCCACAGTCCACCACATAGAAGATCGTACTGGCCGCAACAGTCTGATAATGCTTTTGAACGAGAGGTATGCATACTCCAAAGGACGTCAGTCGCCCTCAGTCTCCTCAGGCAATGGAGGCAGCTCTGGGCCTTCTTGAACTCACACCTCCCCACCCCTTTGGAAGTTTTAATGTTTTATTGTTTCACAACATTGAATCCCAGCGGATTTAATTTGGCTATTTTGATACTGATCAACTGAAAAGCCTCTTTCATGTCCAAATGAAAAAAGATCTTTACAGTGATCTAAATTAATTACAAATATAAGTCAAAAAGCCAAATTAAATCCAATGTAGAACAATAAAACAATGAAACTTCCAAGTGGGAAGTTGGCGGTGAATACATTTTATGGGCAGTGCATTTCGTCTCCACGGTTTCCCTTAGGAAATTGTGACGGACCGCGGCCCAGAAAGCGTCGTCGGCTTCTGGACAACGGTCCGCTGCCTTCACCGCATCAGAATCAGTTAATTCTCTCGCTATCAACCGCAGAACAACGTTCTGTCAGAAAAAGTCGCCTGAGAATTGGAGACTTCTCTGCGATGCTTCGCTGCCTGTTATCCTTCCATATGGAAGAAGTATCTGCTCTCGTCCTAATTGTCCCATAACATACACACTTCCTCTGGTATAGGTATATTACACTTAGAAGAGTTTTATAGGCACCAACCCCTCTTGTTCCACGGGGTGGAGCTATCGCTGGAGGCCCTGTCCACCAGGGCACTGTTCACCGATGCCGGAATGCTTGGAAAGGGGCATGGCAGTTCAGCCTAGCTGTTAACTGCGCCGATTGCCGCCTGGCCAACGCATGTTGGCGCCCAGCCAGATTACTCCAGCCTGGAGACCGTGTGTGGCTGTCCACCCGAGATTTGCTCCTGCGCACTGATCCAGCAAGCTCTCGTCCCTTTCACTGGCCCCTTTAAAATTACCCAACGCATAAGTCCATTTATGTACCGTATGCGGCTGCCATTGCCCCACAGGATTACCCTATGTGCACTTCTTCAAGTCCGTTGTCCATGGACCAGTCAACACACGAAAGACTGCATTCCTGGAAGGAAGGATAGTGGAACGTGGTCCAGTCTACTTGGTTGGCCGGTTCATGGATTCACGTCGTCATGGACATGGTGTGCAATATCTCCTCGACTAGGAAAAGGAGTAGGAATCTTGGCAAACATTCATTTTGGATCTGCTGACAACCCTGAAAGGAGCTCCTTCCAATTTACTTTGGCCAACTCCCCCCTCATACCACTGTACTTTCGCTTACTCCACTGAAATACTGCCACTTTACTTTCTCTGTATCAAATTTTAAGTTGAACTCAATCATATTGTGATCACTGATTGCTGAGGTTTCTTTTACCTTAAGCTCCCTAATCGCCTCCGGTTCATTACATAATACCCAAACCAATAGTGGTGATTACCTGGCAGGCTCAACGACAAACTGCTGTGAAGTTCCATTTCTTAGGCATTCAACAAACTTACTCTCTTGAGATCCATTGCCAACCTAATTTTCCCAATCGACCAGCATATTAAAATCTCCGAGGACTATCATAACATTGGCCTTTTGACACGCCTTTTCTATTTCCTGTTCTAATCTGCCTTCCAGTTCCAAGCCACTGTTGGAAGCCTGTATAGAACCATCATTAGGATCCTTTTGCCCTTGCAGTTTCTTTACTCAACCCAGAAGGTTTCAACATCTTCCGTTCCTCTGTCACATCTTTTTACTGACTAAATGCTATTCATTACCAGTAGAGCCACGCCTCCCCCTCTGCCTACCTTCCTATCCCTCTGATACAACTTGTAACCTTGGACATTCAGCTGCCAACTACAACCACCCTTCAGCCACAATTCAGGCATGGCCACAGCATCATACCTGGCAATCTGTCATCGTGCAACAGGATCATCCACCTTATTTCCCATACACAGCACATTGAGATACAACACCTCTCGTACCGTATTTGCTACCCTTTTTGATTTTCCATCCCTAATATACTGACACTCACTCTGTTGGTTGCGACAATATCCAATCACCAGCCTGTCCTTTCTGACAGTCTAACTGCACGCTATCTTTACTTTTCTATCATCGTCCTATCCTAAGTCCCATCACTCCAGTTCCAACTCCCTCCCCAACGGTTCTAATAAACCTGTCCGCGAGAATATTGGTCCCCCCGCGGGTTTAGCTGCAACCTGTCAATTTTGAAAAGGTCACAGCTGCCCAGACGAGATCTCAATGATCACCAGCTTCTCAGTCACGCATTTATCGGCCAAATCATCCTGTATCTACCCTCGCTTGCCACAGACGGTAATCCAAAAATTACTACCCTGGTAGTCCTTCTTATCAGCGTTATACCTATATCTCTAAAATCTCTTTTCAGGACCTCTTTGCTTTTCCTTCCTATGTCCTTTGTATCGATATGTACCAGAACCTTTGGCTGCTCCAGCTCCCTCTCCAAAATGTGTACTCGTGTTTCGTGCCAATCAGTATGTGTACGTAAAGTAATGGAATTCACAAATAACTTTGTTGTAGTCGATAATCGGTGCGACATTTTATGCTTTGACACATCACACTGAGTTGACCACCTGTATGCAACCTTAGAATCATGTCATTGATTGCATTGAGATTTGACAACATTCTTCACTTTGAATATTACGAGGAGTTGACCTCTGAGGACATGAATCTAGAATCAGTAAGAATACCACGCTTTATTGTTATTTCTTTCATTGATTTAACGCTGTTGTTATTTTGTCATTTGTTTGAATCACTAAATTTATTCCACATAACAGAAAGGAAGAATCTGAAGCACAATCGTCACATCACAGAATATCGACTACCTGCTCTGGAATTACATGGTTCACCGTTTCCTTCCAATTTAATAAATGGAATCGGATCTCCTTTTGATATCCACCCACCACGCTCTCCTGTGGCCTCGGATGATGGAAAAAAAAACAACTAGAACCTCCACAATCTATGCCCTTCCCTATTTTTACAATCTTATACCTGACCGAGTCCATTATTGAACATGGTATTTCGGAGTATTTGGAAGTACTTTATAAAATTCAATAAACTCAGCATAGTTTCTCTAAGGGGAGAACTTGCCTGGAAAATCAGTTAGAATTCTTTAAGAACGTAACAAGTGGGTTAGACAATGGAAATTCAGTGGACGCTATTTGTTTTGATTCTCAAAAGACATTTGACAATGCTCTAGTTAAGGCTACTCAACAAAATCTGAGACCGTCCTGTTTGAAACATTATTTGCACCCATAAAGGTTTGGCGGAATAGCAATAGTCAGAGTGCAGATAACTGTTCCTTTTCAAATAGGCTGCAACCGATGGAGAGCAGTGTTGGGACCGTAACATTGCACTTTATTCATGAATTAACTGGAATTTTGCATGGTGACCAAGTTTGAAGATGCTGCCAAGATTGCTGCAAGAATAACTTGAGTTGCAGTGCGTGCAGAAGGACTTCGCGGGTTAGGAGTTTGGGCAGATGGAATACAGCTCAGTGAAGTGTGGAGTTGTGCAATTCAGTAGAAAGAATAACGCTGTAAAATATTTTCTAAATTTGGAAAAAAAATCAAAATCCGCTCTGCAAAGGGAATTTTGCGATTCTTCGTGCACGATTCCTTCAAGTTTAACTTTCAGGTTGAGTGGGTAGCAAAGAATGTAAATGCAATATTATGGCTCATTTTAAAAAATATGGGATATTAAAATAAGGCTACTTTGCTAAAGCTTTATATCTCATTGGTCAGTTCTTATATTGCAAATTAGAAGTAATTTCAGGAGCTGCAAAAAAATAAGATTATGAGCTGGCACGGGATGTGATCCAGGGAAGCACCCGTGAAGTGTGTTTAATGGCTCTGAGCCTGTGGTCTAATGAGTTAAATAGGATTGGGTCATTGGGGTGGTCTCATTTAAACCTATCTGACACTGAAAAGTCTGGATTGAGTGGACATATTGACGATGATTAAACCAGCAGTAAATCTTAGTATCTGAAGTATACCTAACAAATAAATTGGAGTCTCTTTGAAACAGATGAGGAGAAATTTATTTAGCCATAGCATGGTCAATCTGTAGAATGCGTTTCCACGAAGAGATGTGAAGGCCATGTTAATGGGTGCATTTAGAAGAGACGTGATAGACACGTATCTCGGTCTTCTGGCAAAAATAAAGTAATGCTACTATTAAATCCAAACCATGAAATTCAGTGAAGAAGAACAGCGCAGGGAATTCGAGTTGTACACGTTGAAAATTGACACGTCATTCCACCAAGTTCAGAACGATCAATAGTGCCCTGTACCCAATCATATTCTTTTTTTTTTTTTTGAGATTTCTCTGTCGTGGAAATTCTACTGCACAACTCCATACTTATTAAATGCCGTCAGTGTGCCTGCCACTACCACCCCCTCAGGTTGTTCTGAACTCCAACCAACCTCAATCTGAAAAATATCTTTCTTAGATCTATTCTAAAGCTGTTCTCCTTGGCACCAAATCTAAACCATCTGGCTTTACCTGCTAATGCTATATGGAGGACAATTTCCAAATATCTATCCTTTTTAGACTCCCTTCCACATCCTCTCAGCTCTTTCAGCTCATGGATAAATAAACTCATTTATTCAGTCTTCCCTTATATCGGAAACTGGCTATCACAGAGTCCTTTGAAAACCATCTGCACTTTTTCAGTGCAAGTAAGTCGTAGTTACAGCGATGTAAAGAGAATGGTATATGCAAAATTTACACATCAAATAATCATCCTGTACTGACTGCATACTCCGTTTCTGAGTATTTCAATACCTCATGTTTATTTTTCCTTGACTCTCCACAGCCTAACTTGAGCTGCTAATGTGGATTTGTATCAAAATCTTGATTGAAACTGTTCATAAATAATGTCATAAGGATTGAAATTACAGCTATATCACTTGGGTGCTTCCCTTCAAACTGAGAATAGATGATACAATAAGTATCACAACCATTGAAGGTTGCAAGCTTTATAGAAAACAAATCTCTGCAACTAACTGAGATTAAAAAAAAGACTATAAAGAAATAACACTGAAAATGATAAACTTTCAATTAAAATGGTACATTCAAATTGCTACAAGAATTAAAGTGTATTAATGAAAGTAGGAAAATAGCAAATGATTCATAATCTACAATTGACAGAAACCAACAATAGCACTAAATACATCAGAAGTAAGACTTTTCACAACATTTGGCAGATAGATAATCAATATCAATACTTTACCAATAATGCCGATGACAGCAATGATGGGATAGTAAATAATCAATGCCAAGATTTTTGGAGGCGTATGCATTGCTTCAAAATTCTAAAGTATCACTTGTAGCGTTTTCACTGTCAGTTATATTTATACCCAATATCAGTCGCCCGGGAGAATATAACGAAGGTATCACTGTTATTCATTCTAAATAAATAAATTGAAATACGCAGCTGAAAGCAGGTGATGCCAATAAATATTTTGATGAATAATTCTACAAATTGTGTAATACTGTTTCCATTTTTGGCATTAAAATCTCAACAGACAGCTAGGATTTAGTTTCAAAAATAATCCGTAATCGGCAAAATGTGCAGCAAGGTGCTAACAATGATAGTAATTCTACATTAGAGCTGCATTTCTACACTTAAGAAATATTGCAGCGGTACACCGGTTTCTGGGACGTGATAATACTGCGAAGCTATTTCACACATTTACACCGAATAGACGAGATAACAGTGATGCACTTTTTGACTGGCCTTACAAAAATATCTATTTGCAAACGTGAACTCATTCATAGTACCGTTGTTAGACTTAGACTCCCATCATCTTGTAGTTCCTGTGCGGATGCAAAAACTATTTTTGACCCGGAGAATCTCCACGAGGAAATGAGGCCATTGTGCACGACGTTTCTAGAGAATGGTTGGAAGGTGAAAACAATCAATCGAGTCCTTAGAAGAGCCGACGGAGAAACAAGAAAACCTGAAAACGAGGAGGAAACAGCCGAATATATCTGTCTGCCCCATATTTCCACCGTTTCTGGTGGAATCGCAAGGATGCTAAACAAATCTCGGTTTAATATCATCAACAAATCTACGTTCGTACAAGGAAGCTCAAATCACAGGTTATGCGGGTGGAAGATGACCATCTACTCAGGACGGCTGGCGCTTACCGAACCTCCAGTGAATGCAGAGCACCGTATATCGGCTAGTCATGACGCACGGTGTAAACCCGCTTCCAGCAGCTCAGAAAGTGCATCCATTTGGGTTAACAGCAGAAATCGGGGATAACACAAGATTGTATTCACAATGCTATAGGATTCACTTCGACAGCATAAAGACACTGTGTCCAGCAATGGAATTTGTGACCCCCTGTTGAGGGAAGTCATTGAAATAAGACTAGACGAAAATAATTTTAATATTGACGGAGGACTCACTCAAAGTAAGAAATGCAATTCAATGTAAATCAAGATGGGACAGCAGAGACTTGATTGGATGTGACTAACCAATCGGGAGAAAAGGACGCCTGTTGTATAAATACACCCCGACTAGATGTGCCGAAGCATCATCGCCGATGAAATTGGCAGAATTGTCATCAAAACGTCTGTTAAAATCGACTGCAAGAGCCGGCTGGAAGCCAGTGAGGAGTTTATTCATTAATTACGGCGGGAAAGCACTGTATCTTTTTTTTTTGAAGACATAGATTGTTTCGGTGTTTCGGATTTGATCCCCGATTTTCATCCTCTTCAGTCCATTAGGGACCGGGTTTAAAGCTGGACTGAAGCATGGTGTGCTCATAGAGTCGCCCTGGAAATTGCCTTTGCTAATTTTAATAAAGTTGTCTTTTCTTCGTTGTTGTTTTCAGAGAGGGTGATTATAGTGGTGCCGCGATGCTTCCTCCGATATTGCAGGAAATTCACAAGTATTGAGTGTAGATTATATATATAGAATCTGTTAACCATGAGTGTGGGACAGAATGTTTTCTGGTAGACAACATAAGAACATAAACGTTTTCTGCATTTCCACCCGGCTTGATTTGCCATCACAGAATCCATTGTCAATTTTTCTTTGCACTCTTTCATACCCTTACGAAATCTTTTTTGCTCATCTGTTATCTAAGTGAGCGATGATTAGTTGCGAGACGCATAATGTTAGAATTTTATTTATAGTTTATAAACAAGTAATGGGCCGATTATTTCGACGGATCATTTGTGATTTTTGTTTTAGGTAAGGGATATATTTGACTTTTTTCTCAAAAATTCAGGTACTTTTTCAGGATTTTGAGAAAATTGTTGGCATGTAAAAACAAAGATGGAGAAAGACTCGTATATATTTATACTAATTATTATTAATATTATTAGTTCGGGTACTTTTTCGATCGTAGATATTTCTTATAACCACTTTTATTTTATCCACTGTGTCTTAGTGTGCTTTCATGTGTTTAATTGTACGACTGCATTATTTTCCCTTCTCTAATCCTGCTTCCTTCTTAATCAGAGATACCAGAATTTAAACCAAATATTAGACCAATATTTGTGCAAAGGCTGCTAACATTATGTTCCGTAGAATTTAGTTTCAATGTTCTATATATCTCACGAGACGCTCAGCACCGCGCCAGCTTCCGAGATTTGGATGATGAAAGGACCCGGAATGTGGATTGCTGGTGCGTCTCCTTTAAGAGTTAGGGACGGTCTCGTTAATTGGCAATCATGTTTTGCGCGTCAAGAATATTGTATTTGAAGAGTATCTGACCTGAGGTTCGGTGCTAAGTCGTAAGCCCTTGTAATGCTTTCATCTAGCGTTTTTTTTTTTTCTTTTTGTGCTCAGTTCTCGATCTAGTTTGATACCGTGTCTCGATCCATACTTCAGATACCCCAGCATTGGGTACAAGCCACACTCGTCAAGGACTTCCGTCACACATTAAGCCTTTTTCATTCTTCCTGAACTGATAACCCTGTTTTATTCATCTTGCTCCTTTCCTGTATCTATTTAGTCTAGATTTGGATGCACTAAATATTTGTTATAGTGTACAGTATCTATAAATTCTACAATGATTTTGTAACGTTGATCGTATATTGTGTGGACCTTGTACTTGCTTAGGATTTTCTCAGCCTCTTAAATGCCCTATGATCTATTTTAGTTGCCTGCTGATAGCCCAGATGTAGATATGCTTTATATTTATCCATTATTTCTAATGTAACGTGCTGCAATGGTTTGTATTCCAAAACCTCTATTTCACCTTCCTCTCCGTTTCATCTTCTGAACTTATCTTGGTCAAAGTTCATGTTTACATACTTAGAATGTTGTTCTACTATATTAATTAGTTGTTTTAGATTAAATGACAAAGAAGCGGATGATTTCAATCATGCATGTTGACAAAACGTGTGATTTTTATTTTTAGTTTTTCTCAGCTGAAGGTGATAAAACCCTTGGATAGGAGCAAAAACAAACACACACATTTTTCAATTGCTAGGAATTTGCGGACTGTTCTAGCAATGTTTAGTATGAGGTGGACTATTCCGGTTGCAATGTTTTAATCTTGTTTCTTCATCTCTTCTGACAATTCGATGTTCTTATTTCATTACTCAGTATTATGTTTCTATTTATGAGTGTCTATATTTTGGAGCTATTTCACGACACTAATGCTGTGCATTTGTTCTTCAACTGTTTCACATTTCCTAAATAGTGTAGTCATAGAATATTGTTGCGAGTATTAACATTTTTTTCCAAAGTTTGATGCAGTGTTTTGTTTGAATATGTGGTGGTAGACCTGAGGAGAGCTAAGGCACCGGTGACCTCTGTTTCCATCCAGGGGGTCAGTGTGGACATGATGGAGAATTACAAATACTTGGGGATACGAATTGACAATAAACTGAACCGGTCAAAGAACACTGAGGCTGTCTACAAGAAGGATCAGAGCCATCTCTAGAGACTGAGGACCTTTAACATCTATCGGACGATGCTGAGGATGTTCTACTAGTCTGTGGTGGCCAGTGTGATCATGTTTGCTGTTGTCTGCTGGGGCCGCAGGCTGAGAGTAGCAGACACCAACAGAATCAACAAACTCATTCGTAAGGCCAGTGATGTTGTGGGGATGGAACTGGACTCTCTGACGGTGGTGTCTGAAAAGAGGATGCTGTCCAAGTTGCATGCCACCTTGGATAATGTCTCCCATCCACTACATAATGTACTGTTTGGGCACAGGAGTACATTCAGCCAGAGACTCATTAAACCGAGATGCAACACAGAGCGTCATAGGAAGTCATTCCTGCTTGTGGCCATCAAACTTTACAACTCCTCCCTTGGAGGGACAGACACCCTGAGCCAATAGGCTGGTCCTGTACTTGCATCACCCCAGCCGACTCACAGGTGAAATGTCACCTCACCTGGAAGGACTGTCTGGGGCCCTGAATGCTAGTGAAGGAGGAAGTGTAATGGCATGTGTAGCACTTGTTCTGCTTATAAGGATAATTGCCGGGACGGAGATTGGTGGGAGGGCTGGGGGGAACAAATGGACTTGGGAGTCGCGTAGGGAGCGATCGCTGCGGAAAGCAGAGAGTGGGGGGTGGGAATGATGTGCTTAGTGGTGGAATCCCATTGGAGGTGGCGGAAGTTACGGAGAATTATGTGTTGGACCCGGAGGGTGGTACGGTGGTAAGTGAGGACCAGTTCCTAGTGGGGTGGCGAAAGGATGGGGTGAGAGCAGATGTGCGTGAAGTGGGAGAGATGCGTTTGAAGGGCAGAGTTCATGGTAGAGGAAAGGAAACCTCTTTCTTTAAAAAAGGAAGACATGTCCTTCTTCCTGGAATGAAAAGCCTCATCCTGAGAGCAGATACGGCGGAGATGGAGGAATTACGAGAAAAGGGTGGCTCTTTTGCAAGAGACATGGTGAGAAGAGGAATAGTCCAGGTAGCTGTGAGAGTCCGTAGGCTTATAGTAGACATCAACAGATAAACTGTCTCCAGAGATAGAGACAGAAAGATCTTGAAAGGGGAGGGAGGTGTCGAAAATGGTCCAGGTAAACTAGAGGGCAGGGTGAAAGTTGGAAGCAAAGTCAATGAAGTCAACGAGCTCAGCATGCGTGCAAGTAGTAGCGCCAACACAGTCGTCGATGTAGCGAAGGAAAAGTGGGGGACAGATACCAGTATAGGTTTGGAACATGGATTGTTCCACAAAGCCAACAAAAAGGCAGGCATAGCTGGGACCCATACGGGTGCCCATGGCTACAACTTTAGTTCTGAGGAAGTGGGAGGAGCCAAAGGACAAATTATTATGAGTAAGGACTAATTCCGATAGACGGAGAAGACTGGTGGTAGAGGGGAACTGGTTAGGTCTAGAATCTAAAAAGAAGCTTCTGTCCTTCGCACTATACTCTTTGCCGATCCTCTGGGCTTTCCCGCTCCTCCTTCTTTCTCCCTAGGCCTCCGGTCCCATGATCTCCCATATCCCTTTTGCTGATCAACTGTCCAGCTCTTGGCTCCATCCCTCCTCCTCCTGTCTTCTCCTATCATTTTGGGTCTCCTCCTGCCCTCCCACTTTCAAATCTCTTATTAGCTCTTCTTTCAGTTAGTCCTAACTAAGGGTCTCGGCCCGAAACATCGACTGTACCTCTTCCTAGCGATGCTGCCTGACCTGCTGCGTTCACCAGCAACTTTTATGTGTGTCGATGTATTTTTGTTTGCAATGGTGAATCAGTGCGACAGCATTGCTCCTGTTTGTTTCAGGATGACTGGAATATAAAAACAAAGATGGATTGCTGTGGTTTAATAATGTGTTGGTTAGACTGTATTTAGAACACTGTGGGCAATTTTCAGCCTCATTTCGAAGGAACAGGGTGCTGATCTGGAGAGGTTCCAGAGTATTTTGACAAGAAATATCCCTGGAATAATTTTTTACCCTGTTAGAGCGTTTGATGTACTCGATGGGCTCCAAAGGGATGAGGGAGTATCCCTTTGAAATGTACCACATGTGAAAGAAATGATGGAGTGGACACGGAGAGGAAGTTCCCATGAATAGTATAGTCCAGTATGCGATCACAATATCAGATTGAATGTGTTAATTTAAAGTAGATGGTGTGATTCTGCAGATAAGAGAGGAGAGATGCACTTTGGACAGTCCAACAAGGGTATGACTAGAGTACACGGCAAACCTCTCAGGCATAAATATATACGGTGCCTGAGGCTCTTGCACAGTAATATGATTGTCAACGTGAATCAGAAAACGAGTTTGTAAATCTACGGGATAGAAGGAGTGCGGGAACTGTAAGAGTGGAGCGCTATGGGAAGGTTGTGAGAAAAGTAGCAGAGACGTAGTGCTAAAGTTCGGGAGGCATCAAGCAGGTTATTTGTTCACCCTTTCTTATGGAAGGAGCGATAGTTCTCTCTCCCTTGTTAGTGAGAGAGAGAGTTATGGGATGTCAAACTGTTGGGCTGAGCAGTGGTTTTTGATGGACTCGAGATCATGATCTCTTTGGGGACCTTGCCATTACTTGCATGGTGGGCGGCGGAGTCTCATTCTTTCCTCTAGAACAATTGGGGTGAGGGGAGGCGGAGGATTGATGCTTTGCCAATGCCTGTGTGTGGGAGGGCCTGTGCGTTTGTCGGCATGCAGTGCACTTTTACCTGTAACTGTGATATCTATATTTAGCATTCTGTTATTGTGTTTCCTTATACAACCTCAACGTATTGTTGAAATAAAAGGATCGAATGATGACAAGCAAAAAAACGTTCTACTCTGTGCTTTCGAACATGTGACAATAGACAAAGAACAATTAATTAATTACATGCTACATGTCGGTGATGCTGATGGCTCTGGGTCTGTACACGCTGGCATTCAGCAGGGCGCAAGGGGATCTCATTGAAACATTTGCAATGTTGAAAGGCCTAGACAGCGTAGATGTGGAAAGGATGTTTCCCTTAGTGGGAGAGTCTAGGACAAGAGGTCACAGCCTCAGGATAGAGGGACGCCCTTTCAAAACAGAGATGTGGAGAAATTTCTTTTAGTCAAAGGGTGGTGAATCTATGGCAGTTTTTGCCTTATGCAGCTGTGTAGGCCAGGTCGTTGGATGTAGTTAAGGCAGCGATTGATATGTTCTAGATTAGACATGGCATCAAATTTAAGTATCATTCTCTTACTGAATGGAATTTAAAATTTCGAGATAATGGTAAACAATAAGAAGGGTACTAAAATTCAGCACCAGTGGGGTCCTATCACAGAATTACACTGCAATAGTGGAATCCCGCTCGAGAATGTTTAATTAACTCCCAGAATGACAACCTATGTGATTACTGAGGACACTAGGATATCTGCCGATGCTGGAAATTCAAGCAACACACACATAAAATGCTGGTGAACGCAGCAGGCCAGGCAGAATCTATAGGAAGAGGAACAGTCGACGTTTTGGGCCAAGACCTTCGTCAGGATAACTGAAAGAAGAGACAATACCTCTTCCTATAGATGTTGACTGACCTGCTGCGTTCACCAGCATTTTTGTGTGTGTTGGTTACTGTGGTTCGTTTTCGAATAAAAGAGGTACTGCTGTCATGAATTACACCACCTTTTGATTATCGTATAAGTACACCGATTCAATAAATAAAAGGTTTAGAATTATTTAGAAAAGGGTGCTTGTAGCCCGGTACGGAAGTTCGATAAGCAGTAGGGAATCCTGCATATCGCATAAATAAATGTTTTTAGTGTTTCTTCATGCTGGGGTCCCGTAAGAGCAAGAAAATGACTTTCCCACCCCCAGACTCTATGCAATATGAAGGAGGTAATGTCCGGGGAGGCAAGAGAGGGAGGTTGTTGAGGCAGAAAGGTTATTCTTCAAGCCCGCTGCAATTAAGGGCTCCTTTTGTCCTCTGCCAGATTCCTCGCATTCCATCCAGAATTCCCTACAAATGGCCATGGTTAATAGTCGCAAGCAGCGGGAATCGAAGAAGTGGTTACTGCTTCCTTGTTGTAGAGTGGGGTTCATTTCACCTTCATCCACATTCCCTGCAAATAGAGTGAATGATCTGGATGTGTGGAATATGTGAAATGACCAACACGGATCGGTTTTCTGTGTGTGTGTGTGTGTGTGTGTGTGTGTGTGTGTGTGTGTGTGTGTGTGTGTGTGTGTGTGTGTGAGAGAGAGAGAGAGAGAGAGAGAGGGAGTAGTTTCCGGTTTTAACACCCTGGAAAAAGTTTCCCACCACCAGCCTCTATGCAATTTGCAATATGAATGAAGTACTTTCCGGAGAAGCAAGAGGTGGAAGCTGTTGAGGAGGAACAGTTATTCTTCAAGCCCTCTGAAGGTTAGATTTCTTTTGTCCTCTGCCGGATATCCGTATTCCATTCATAATTCCCAAACAAAGGGCCGTGGCTAATGTTTACCAGCAGTGAGAATCATGCGGGTCGTTAGTGCCTCACTATTGTAGAGTAGGGTTCATTCAACATGCATGCCTGCTCCCTGCAAATAGTATTGTCACGTGGTCAGCAACAATGAATATAGAATTGAGTCAGGTTTTATAAAAACAAACTAACATTTATTAAACTCTGCTCAATATTAGTAAAAACAAACAAACGAAAAATCTCAACCGGAAGTAAACTGCAATGAGGGCATTTAACACACCCTCACTCAGTACTAGTTCTTAAAGCGGTAAATGCGAACAGTCTCAAAGTAAAACTGCTTTTTAAAACTAAATTGCGTCATAAAAAAGCGCGGCAATACGGAGTAACTGACGAACTAAACTTAAAACTCAACTGGGAAAACTAACTTTGTCACCGGGGTCTACCCTTATATATACCTGTTGAGAACAGGTCATCATGTGATCTCACATTGGCGGAAAAATTTACATCATGTGACCTCCGCAAGGCCATTACATCATCCTCATACGACAGTCAGAAGATATCCGTGAGTTATGTAACAGTATGAATGATTTGAATGTAGAGAACTGTGCGGTGTGGCCACACGTGTCAGTTTTCGTTTGTGTGTGTGTGGACTGTGTCCTGACGAAGTCTTTGAGCGCATCCCTCCACTCTATTGGTGCTTCCTTAATGTTGTTGTAGCTGGCGGTGGACAAACTACCACCACCTATTAAATGGTCCCAATGGGGTGCGCCTCAAATAGCCTCTGAAAACCAAGTCGAGCTCCTAGCCTTCACGTGTAGCTTAGCTACTAACCTCGGCGGAGACTTTTCTCCTGACAGGAGAAGGATCAAAGGCGGGTTACTGGCGCCTTCAAACCAATAGTTTCAGGCAGATGCAGCATGTCAGCTGTGGTTGGAAGCTCATCTAGGAGAAGGAAAACTATAATCTGAATCCTCCGCTTGCGGCCATATCAGCTCACGGGACAAGATTTGGGAGTAAACTGGAGCGAAACACCCGCAGTTGTCCCTAAGGCATTGTGTTCATTGCTGATTGACAACTCCTGTGACGTTGCTGGCATCAAAGTGTATCTGTCTCTGGGTTCATCGATGCGCGCAGAGACAGGGGAGCTTTCCACATGGGCAACAGCTTGCGCTCCCTACGTACTGCCCAGTCATATTGTGTCTAGGCAGATAGGAGGCATTATCCATATTCAGTTCTGACCGATAGACGCCCTCGACTCGATGGCTACCTCAAGAAGGCAATATCCATCACCAAACACCACCACCGTCCAGCCCATGCCATCTACTCGTTGTTATCATCGGCAGGATGTGCATTTTGATGACTAAAAGCCCATGGCCCGAATACCTACTTCCCTTTTGTTCTTGAAACAAGCAGTACAACCTTAATCCCCATCGCTTGGCAACAATATGACCACTTTCATCACTTTGAACTAAAACGTTCTAATGTACTGTTTCTTGAAAGAACCTGTGTTTAATTTATTTTCCGTGTGAACGCTGCATATCTGATATTACGTACATGCGATTTTGCTGCAAGTAAGATGTCCATTTCACCTACACATATATGTGCTTGTACATACGTTGTTGACGTTATGACTGAGTAATCGAGATGATGGAAATCAGATGAAGATATTTAGCAACAGAAGCCGCTCACCAAGAGTAAAAATTTCTTATTTATATTTAACAAGTTTTCTAAACAGTGTCAGTGGATATTTCAGCGCCAGTTTGATCTCGTTTCTGATCTTGCTCTGTGTCCCAGTATAAATGAATGGGTTCACGCAGGAACAAAGGAACTGAAGCGCGTAACTGCTTTCTTCCAAAGGAAAAACTGATTCACTGTAATTGGAGCCTGAAAAGTAAGAAATGTTAGCAATTCGAACGTAGAGAAATGTTACCAGTACCATTACCCAGAAGAGAACGAAGATACCAGAGATACTAAGGAGCAGGACGATAGACTTCCTGCGGCTCTCCATCTCCGGGTCATTCTGTCTCTCACTGTTCCCGCCGCTCTGGAGTCTCCTGCGGATTCTAATGGCCCTAACAATGTACCTGATGGTTATGAAGTTGAAAAGCAATATTAGAACCAGTGGAAGACAAGGGATTAAAATGCTGTCGATCCAGTCATATGTTATCCAGCCAGGCGAGGTGTAATATGATGTTTTAATTATGCATGGTGTGGGCTCAGCTTCGTGTGCAGGTTCATATTCAAAATACACAAATATGTTTTTGAAACAGCTCAGGGCAACAACCGTTCCGATCACGACCTCCGCCGTTCGTTCCGTGCAATATTTCGTTTTCAGTTGTTGGCAGCAGATAGCCACAAAGCGATCAAAGGTGAACATCACCGTCACCCAGACGGAGCAGTCCCTTACGCCGTATGCTACCGCGACATTCACATTGCAACCAGGCGAGAAGTTCAGGAAGTTCGACTGATAAATCATGGGAACAATCCGGATTAAGACCACACCTGTGATAATGACCAGGAAATCCGTCACAGCCATCGACAGCAGGTAGACAGTGAAACATCTGGAGAGACCGCATCGTCTGCGGAGCAGTACCCTAATCACGACGAAGTTAGCTGAAACAGAACAAGACAGTAGAAGTGACTCCATGTTAATAATTCTGTGTCAGTGTGAGTGTGATTGTGTGTGTAGCATGAGTGAGATTGTGAGTGTCTGCATGTAAAAATACTCATATGTAGGTTTATGTTGAGAATGCTTTGTGCACTTGTTGTAGTGAGTGTGTGTGTGTGTGTGTTTGCAGAGTCTATATGTTATACACCGTTTGTTTTCTGTGTGTCATTTATATTATATTTCAATGCACAATATGTCATTTGTAGTGTAAACTTTATTCTTGAAATTCTGTGTTTTATCAAAAGGTAAAACTGGAATTGACATTTAAAATTGCTCTTAACGATGCACCGTGAGACTCTTATTGCTTTGACATTGGATATAGGTTGAAAAAACCTTCCTCATTATGAATTCTATCATGTGATTAACATGTTGGATCTTATGGAGCATCTGTCTGCGGGAAATAATCCGTGCAATAATGCCATTTATCACTAATTGCACGAAATTGCATTAAAATATATCAAATTTAAAAGGAATAGTGTTCAAAAAAAGAAAAGGGAGAAAACTCTTCAAGCTCTTGGAAGAATAGCAAAGAGATAAAAAGAAAATCTATAATTAACAGAGAACACGGGACAGACTTTAACTTTAACAGAGAACATAAATGACACTCAACACGGCCGTGATGCGATTCACACAACATTTTGAAGCTTCAAAGTCAAAACCAGTACTTTACCTGGAATGCCGATAAAAGCAATAATGCAATAGCAAACGGCCAACCCCAAGATTCGTGGAACTCCATGCATTGCTATTGAATATTTTCAGCATGCAATACACTGTATTCAGAGATTCTTACATTTATCCATAATATTAGCCACCAGAGAGCATATTAGAAAGGCATCGTTGGCTACTATGCTGCATATTTTAATTGAAACAAACAATTTAAAACTGCTGGTGCAATTATATTATTTTCATCGCTAATTATGTATCTTGCGCAATTCTGCTTCTCAGTCGTCTGTGGAAAACAAGGACGGTCTCCAAGTCCGGATGTAATTGACGAAAGCTATCCTTAGACCATTGAAAACCGCAACCTGGAACAAGATGTGCTTGGCTTTGAAAAATTAGCGGAATCATTGCGTTACTTTCATGGTATAATCACTGTCAAAGCTAAAGTGAAATTTATTTTCATTTGCATAGCTTCTGCACAGGTGCAATGAAAAAACTCACTTGCAGTAGCATCGCAGGCTCATAGCACCTTTAATGCAATATTCTCATGAAACATAAAACACATTTTTCCAAAAAGAAAACTTCCTTTAAAGACAAAATCCAAACTCCATTTCATCGCAAAGTGATGAAAGTATCCACATTGTTGCTAAATTCTAGTGATTAGGTTGTGCATTTGTTCAAGATCTGAATGCTTGAAGGGAAGTTTCTGTTCTTGAATCGCTTTGGATTTCAGGCTTCTGTGCTTCCAAGAATGTGTCGCGGCCTGTGCGGTAAGAATCTTTGATGATCAGTTTTTTGAGGCAGCATAGATATTATAAATGGTGGAATTGGTCTTGATGAAGAATTGGACTTACGACCTTCTGGTGCTTCTCATGTTCCTGCGAAATCGAGCTGTCATTCAGCTCATAATGCAACAAGTCAGGATACTTTCAACAGTACTTCTGTGGAGGTTTGGTAGAATTTTGATATTATCATCAAAAAGGCCTTAACCTCTTAAGGAAGCAAGAACTCAGCGCTGCTTCCCATATGAGTACACCCACATGCAGAATCAGAATAGTTTGATATAATAATCGGATATATTAACACCTAGATATGTAACTCTGATGCTCAGATACTGGAAATCAAAAGCAGCACAGACCGAAATGTTGAAGGATCTCAGCAGGTCATGCAGCATCCGATGAAGTGTCTCGGCCTGAAACGTCCACTGTTTCCTCGTATCCATACATCCTGCCTGACTTGCTCAGTTGTTCAAGCACTCTGTGTGTTTTACATATTGTCAACTGTGATTCAGCCAATAACATTGATGTCATCAATAATTTGTCTATGACGCTTTGTTTTGCCGCAGTCATGTGTGTACAGGGAGAAAAGAAGGGGCCTGAGGATGTAGTCTTGTAGTGCACCAAGGTTAGAGTCAGTGAGTAGATATTCTTTTCCAAGCTTCACTGAGTGAAGTCTGCGTTAATATCCTCATGCTGTAGTGCAAGCAATTCACATATCCATGTGCACAGGGAGGCACAGACGCCCAAGTCTTGAAGATTGGAGTTGAGATTTGACCGTATGATTGTGTTGAGTTAAAGGTGATGAACAACAGACTGGCCGAAGAATGCCTGCTTTTCAGATGGTTCAGAACAGGCTGACGTGCCAGTAAGATCATATTTACTGATGTGAATGGTGAAACCCGTCCATTAGTAGTCCAGCTATTTAGTCTCTATAGATCTCTCGCAGTCGAACTGGTAATCCGTCCGCTTTTCTGAATACTCATTTTTGTAGAACGCCTGGACGTCAGCCTCAGAGACTGGGATAACAGGATTATCAGAATTGTAGGGTCTAGTTGCTGTGTCAAAGCTCTTTCTATCTAGGCGTGAGTAAAATGCACCGAGCTGTACCAGGAGTGGTCTCGCCATTTATATTATACGAGCTCGTCGTGCAGGAGGTGATATGTTCAACCCTAGGTGCATCGGTTGACTGTCCATCTGTGTCTCAGTTTTGTCCGAAATTGTATCTTTTTTTCTCGTCATACCTTCCAGCATTCGTATTGGATTGCTTATCTGACTCTGAATGAAGTGTCCTAAATGTCACTTTGATTAGCCAAATCGTGCTCAGGGTTTTTATTCGGAAAGATTGATTTTCTGGGTGTACAGACAGCCACACTCATCGTTAAGAAATCAGTGACGATGTTGGCATTTAGGCCCACAGTCGAAACCTTGAACGTCATTCAGTCCAAAGTAATACCCAGTATTTTCTTCGTTTCTACCACCAACCTTTCTTGTTCTCTCACCGCTCTTCAAATCCTGCCTGTACGAAGAGAGACGAAGCAGAAACAGGTGGTCGGAATTACCAAAGTGTTGGCGACGGATTGTGTTTTTCTCTGGTGGAATGGGGTTGTGCTGGGTCCTCCAGTATTGCAGGCATTAGTTACTAGTTAGGGAGAGTTTTCAAGCGAGCCCCATTAAAGTCTACCGTCACGTCGTAAAGGCCTTATGTGATAATGGCATACGTATGTTTTTTGGTATGTGTGTGTGAAATGTAACAGTGGTGAGCATTTATATTTTGTGAGGGTGGTGTGCTTGTTACGTTCACTTGTGGTGTGAGTGTGTGGTGTTTTTTGCAATAGAGAATAAAGTGGAAATGCATTGCGATAACGTGGTGTGTGTCTTTGTGTGTGTGTGTGTGTGTGTGTGTGTGTGTGTGTTTGTGTGTTTGTGTGTGCGTGTGTCTGTGTGTGTGTGTGCGCGGTAAAACTGGTTTTCATGCTGTCTCCGGGTGATGTGTCTGGTATACATTTCGTTTTTGAATATGTGTTTGTGGTAATGGCAAATGGTGGAACTATGTTAAATTTACAGTAGATGGTATACAGTGCGATATTTATTGCTTTGACATTTGAAACTGTGATGACAAACAGTTGGGCCGTTTAAGAATTCCGTGTAAATTACTGTGCTGTGATATTGTAACAGTCATATGTTGGTATCCTACCCGATAGTCTGTCTGGCCCAGGGGAACAGAGGAGATAAGATTCCAGGTACAGGTTCAAGTTCAAAATTAATTATCATTCAACCATACATGAGTATAGCCGAAAGAAACAGCATTCCTCTAGGCCAAGTTGCAAAACGCATTACTAATAGCATACAGCACAAAGCACATAGCACATACAGCTCATATGGATATAATCATAGAAACACATACTGTCACAAAGAAAAGTGGTAATATAGCGCAAGTTCATGTGAGGCATGACCTGTAGGTTGATTGTGCATAGGACGTTGTTCTGGACCAGCTTTTTCTTCCAACAAGCAAACACTGGAGGGCAGAACCCAGTGGACACCAGAGGGCCCCACTGATTGAACACTAGAGAACTCCTCTGATGGCGGGGGCCTGATGCTAACCCAATAATTCTATAGAACCATAAGGCCCATCGAATCTCCTCCACCATTCAATCAAGGCTGATCCTTTATTTTTCTCCTCCTCAACCCCATTTCCCGGCTTTCTGTCTTAACATTTGATGCCATGTCCAATCAAGAAGCTGTCAATCCCGTGCCTTAGATATATCGAAAGACCTGGCTTTCACAGCCTCCTGTGGTTAAAAAAAATCCACAAATTCACCACACTTTCCCTAAAGAAATTTCTCCACATGTCTGTATTGAAAGGGCACCCCTCTACCCTGAGACACTGCGCTATTGTCCTAGACTCTCCCACAATGCGAAACATCCTTTCCACATCTACCCTGTCTAGGCCTTTCAACATTCGAAAATTTTCAATAAGATCTCCCTTTTTGTAGTACAGACGCAGAGTACAGACGCAGAACCATCAAACGTTCCTCGTATGAAAACCCTTTCATTCCTGGAATCATCCTTGTGAACCTCCTCTGGACGCTCTCCAATGCCAACATATCTTTTCAAAGATGAGGGACCCAGAACCCTTCACAATACTCAAGGTGAGGCCTCGCCACTGCCTTATAAAGCCTCAGCATTACATCCTTGCTCTTGTGTTCTAGACCACTTGAAATGAATACTAACATGGTATTTGTCTTCCTCACCGCCGACCCAATCTGCAAGTTAACCTTGAGGTTATTCTGCACAATGACTCCCAACACCTCAGATTCCTGCATTTTCTCCCCGTTTAGAAAATAGTCCACTCATTTATTTCTACTACCAAAGTGAATGACCATGCATTTTCCAACATTGCATTTCATTTGCTACTTTCATCCCCATACTCCTAATCTCTCTAAGTCCTTCCGAAAGCTGCCTGTTCCCTCAAAACCATCTGCCCCTCCACCAATCCTCGTATTATCTCAGAAACTTGGCATCAAAGCCATCTATTCCATCTTCTAAATCATTTATATACAACATTTAAAGAAGTGTTCCCAACACTGACCCATGTAGACCACCACAAGTCGCTGGCAACCAACCAGAAAAATGACCCTTTTATTCCCATTCGCTGCCCCCAGCCATTCAGCCAATGCTCTAGTCATGTTAGTAACTTTTCACTACTATCATCGGCTCTTAACCTGGCAAGCAGCTCATTTGTGGCATCTTGTCAAAGGCCAAATATGCAACATCCACTGGAACCCTTTGTCTATCCTACTTGTCATCTCCTCAAAGAATTCCAACAGGTTCGTCAGGCAGCAATTTCCCTGAAGGAAACCATGCTGACATTCTCTTATCTTGTACTGGGTTACCCAGTACTCCATCACCTCATTCTTAACAATTGACTTTAACATCTTCCCAACCACTGATGTCAGGCTAACAGGTCTATAATTTCCTTTCTGCTGCCCTCCCCCTTGCTTAAATAATGGAGTGTTATTTGAAATTTTCCCGACCTCTGGCACCATGCCAGTGGCCAATGATTTTTGAAAGATTATTTCTAATGCCACATGAATCTCTAACGCTACGGCTTTCAGAGCCCTAGGGTACAGTTCATCTGGTCCGCGTGACTTATGTACCTTTAGGTCTTTTAGCTTTCTGAGCACCTTCTCTCGTGTAATAGTAACTGCAATCACTTTTCTTCCTTCACAGACTCCAACATCAGACATACTGCTAGTGCCTTTCACAGTGAAGACTGATGCAAAATACTTATTTAGTTCATCAGCCATCTCTTTGCCTTAGATATATCTGTTAGTATTTCTCCTGCCTCATTTTAGCCACCCTATATCTACTGACATTTCTCTTTTATTTCTAACATTCTTGAAAAAACCTTTGCTATGCATTTTGATATCATTTGCTAGCTTGCTTTCATATTTAATATTTCCCTTCCAATTGTATTTTTCAATTGCTCTCTGTAGGTTTTTAAAAACTTCCCAATCATCTATCTTCTCATTAATTTTTGCTTTGTCGTATGTTCTTTCTTTTGCTTTTACAATAGCTTTGAATTTCCTTGTCAGTACTATTTTACCATTTGAGTATTTCTTCATTTTTGAAATACATATGTCCTGCACCTTCCTCATTTTTCCCAGAAACGCACGCTATTGGTGCTCTGCTAACACCCCTGCCAGCAGTTCCTTCCAATTTACTTTGGCCAACTGCTTTCTCATTACACAGTAATTTTCCTTACTCCACTGAAATACTGCTACGTCAGACTTTGCTTTCTCCCTATCAAATTTCAAGTTGAACTCTATCATATTGTGATCATTGTTTCCTAAGAGTTCTTTTACCCTAAGCTCCCTAATCACCGCCGGTTCATCACATAACACCCAATCCAGAGTATTTGATCCCCTAGCAGGCTCAACGACAAATTGCTGTAAAAAAGCCTTTCTTAGGCATTCAACACACTCACTCTCTTGAGATCCATTACCAACTTGATTTATTCAATCTGTCTGCATATTAAAATCTCCCATGACTACCATTACATTGCCCTTTTGACTCGCCTTTTCTATTTCTGGTTGTAATCTGTGGTCCACCTGCCAGCCATTGTTGGGAAGCCTCTATATGGCTGCCATCAACATCCTTTAACCCTTGCAGTTTCTTAGCTCATCCCACAAGGGTATTTTATCAGCCGATCCAATATCACATCTTTCTACTGATTTGATGCCATTATTTACCAGCAGAGCAACGCTACCCTCTCTGATTACGTACTTTTCCCTGTGATACAACCTGTAACCTTGGACATTCAGATCGTAGCCACAATGATCCTTCAGCCATGATTCAGTGATGGCCACAAAATCATACCTGACAATCAGTAATAGCGCAATAAGATTTATTTCTGGTGCGACCTGCTTTTAGATACAACTCCTTCAGTACTATATTTGCTATCCTTTTTGGTTCTGCATCACTAACGGTTTGATACTCAGCCTGTTGGTTGCAACTATATCCTATCACCTGTATGCCCTTCCTGACAGTCTGACTGCACGCTATTTTTATTTTCCTACCACCCGTCCTATCCTTTCCTTTCACTTCCGTTTCCACCCCCCCTGTCAAATTAGATTAAACCATCCCCAACAGCTCTAACAAACGTGCCCGCAAGAATATTGGTCCCTCCCGGGTTCCAGTGCAACCTACACTTTTGAACACGCGATACCTCGCCCAGAAGAGATCCCTATGATCCAAGTACATGAAGCTCTGCCCCCTGAACCAGCTTCTCAGCCACGCATTAATCTGCCAAAGCATCCAATTTGCATCCTCAATAGCGCGTAGCACAGGCTGCAATGCAAAAATTACTACCCGGGTGGTCCTGCTTCGCAGCCGTCTACCTGGATTTCTAAATTCTCTCTTCAGTACTACTTTGTTTTTCCTTCCTATGTCATTGGTACCAACATGTACAAAGACATCTTCCCGCTGCCCCTCCTTCTGCAAAAAGTGGACGCGATCAGAGACATCCCTGAACCTGGTACCAAGGAAGCAACATACCATCGGGGTGTTTGGTTCACGTGCATAGAATATCCTATCTATTCTCCTATCACTACTGCTCCCTTCTCTCTCTTCCCCTTCTGCACCACGGATCCATGCTCAGCGCTTGTAACCCGGCTGAAGTTGCATTCTCCCGGGAGATCATCCCCCGCAAGATTATCCAAAGCGGTATTCTTGTTTTCGAGGGGAATAGCTACAAGGATGCTCTACTCTAACTGCCTATTTCCATTTCTCCTGACAACCACACAGCTACTCGCCTCCTGCAAGTCCTGGGTGACTACTTTCCTGTAACTTTTATCAATTATCTCCTCGCTATCTCCTGCATGCCCGAGGTCATCCAGTTGCTGCTCCAGTTCCCTGCAACGGTCTTCAAGAAGCTGCAGCCGCATGCAATTCACGCAGACATAGTTCCCCGGGAGACTCTGGTTCTCCCGGTTTTCTAACAATCCGGCACGAAGAACACACACAGCTATTTAAATAGTACAGTAACAGAAGGAAAAAAATGATTTAAAAAAAAGGAAACGATAACGGACGTTCTACACAGTGCCGACGCCTCTTGTGAGGCGAAACCTCTTTCGAACAAAAGCCTATCACCCCTACTCTTGCCATCTGTCGAGTCCCGACAGTGGCCGCTCAGCTTGTCTCTTCTGAGATCCTATTTAATTGGTAGAGCTCTTTTGACGCCGTTGATTGGCCCGGTACAAATGTTTCTTTTTTTTTAAGTTTGCGGTCGATATAAAGATAGGTGGAGAGGCGGATATTTTGGGGAAATAGAGAGGCTACTGAATGCCTGAGACAGATCGGGAAAATTAGCAAAAAGATGGCAGATATAATACAGTGTCGGGACGAGTATGGTCCGGCATTTTGTCAGGGGAAAAGAAAAGGCTGAATATTTTCGAAATGGATTTTAAAAAATGCATAAAACTAGGCGTCAAGGGGCATGGAAGTCCTTGTGTAATATCCCCTAAAGTTTCTTCTGCATTTGAGTCTGTGGTAAGGACAGCAAATGCAATGTTGGCATTTATTTTAAGAGAATTAGAATATAAAAGCAAGAATGTAATGTTGAAACTTTTTAAAGCATTGGAGATGACTCAATTGGAGTACTGGGAGCAGTTTTGGCCCACTGTCTGACAAGGAATGTGAGAGGGTGCGAAGAAGCACCCAGGATTCCAGGAGAGAATGACTTGTCATAGGAAGAACGATTGATGGCTCTGCGCCGGCATTCTCTAGAATTCAGGAGAATGAGGGTTCACTTCATTGAAACTTTTTTAATGGCGAAAGACCTTAATAGAGTGGATGTGGAGAAGATGTTTCCGATAGTGAGAGAGTCTACGACCAGAGGACACACCCTCAGAATAGAGGAGCATCCTTTTAGAACGGAGAGGAGGAGTAATGTCATGAGCAAGAGAGTGGTGAATCTGTGGAATTCTTTGCCATAGTTAATTCAGGCAACCTGTTCATGTTCTATACCTTCACAGTATGGTCCCGGTCAATTTTGACCCGGCCCAAGAATCCCCTCATAACAAGTGTCTATACCAGCTTTTAAACTATAGATCTATTTAGAATGTATAAATAGTTTATCTGACACTAACCAATAGGTGATTATTCCTTAATTAATGTTTCAGAGATCTGAAGTCCATTTCAATAGATAAGGGTCTAATTTGATCCGGAACAGCCTCAATGTAAAAAAAAAGCATAATTTTTTAAAAATATATTAATTTTTGCGCATTTTGGGTCACTTTAGGAAAAGTAATCAAATTTCGGCTAAACAAAAATGCCATTTAGGGTGTTTTTACTGCTGTCAAATGTCAAAACGGGTCAAGTTTGACCCGAACAGTATGTAAGGGTTAAGGTGGAAGTTAATAGGATCTTGGCGGCTCAGGGCTTGAAGGTGTACGAGGAAAAGGTGGGAGATTGGGACTGGGATGGAACTTAGATCAGCCATAAGGAAACTGTGGAGTAAATTGGCCAAATAGCCAAATTCTGTTTTTATTTTTATGGTCTTATGATTAGCACCAGAGAAGAGAAATATAATACAGGTAGTCAGAAAGCCAATAAAGATTCGAACTTGTAAACAACAAGCTCTGTACTTGTACTGATAAAATCTACGATAAAGAGTAGGAGAAAACAATTAAAAGGGATAACTAATACTGGCAGACGACTATTGGCAGACTTTCACAAAAGAGAATGACAGAAAAAAAACGTTAAAACCCCATAGCTCCCCCCTACCCTACCACAGCAAGCAGCAACAATGCGTTATTCCTTCTCCTCCCCGTCCCCCATCTCATTCAGCAAAAGCAGCAGGCCTCCAACACCAGCCATGCAAGCAACTGTATGTCACTTACTCCGACAGGACACCAGACACCTTGAAAGGGAATGAAGATACATTAAAGAGCAAAATTTAAACTGTTTCGCAGATGAATTGGAAGAAGGCCCTCTCAAGTGCCATATTTAGCTCTCTGGGTCTGTGATGATAAGACCGCGTACACATCCTGTATACATGAACACCCAGAGTGCAGCCAATTCTTCTTCTTCGACTCAACCAATACTTAAGTCATCTGGAGCTACCCTTGACTCTCACTTACGACTCTCGAGTCTCCTTGTCATCCGGTTCTCTACTCACTTGGGGACACACCTACCAGAGCACTTGCTGCAACGTCAGCTGACTTGACCAAGTAAATGTAGGGAGACGGACAAAACTCTTGACTTCACCACAAGAATACCACCACCTAGCCATTGTCTTCAGTGAAAGGGCACCCAGCACTCAGTCGATGACGACTACGCGACCAACCACACATCCTCAAAGTCGTCTGTTCTTTCTCTCCCCTCCTAGCTATGAATCATTACATCACCAAAGAGTTGCGAAATAGCTTCGTTCGACAATTCCGATAATCAGTCGGAGTAGGATTCTTCTTTTGCCAAAGGAAAGACGGGATTCTAAATCCTTAAACTGAAGAAGTTTGACTCAACAGAATCACGATTAAGAAATACCACCCTCTCCCCTTGGTGGATAGTACATTTAAATCACAGAGTGGGGCCCAGATCTTCAACAGACAGAATGTATGGAGTGCGAACTACATCTGCCGGGGGTGGGGGGTGAAATGAATGAAACACAGGGTTCATAGCACTCACTGGCCCTTCGATTACATGGTGAAGCCTTTCGGAATTTCTAACAGTCCGGCTGTCCAGCTGTTGTAAAAGTCTTCATCAACGTAATCCTCCGAGGCAAGGTACATGTGCTTGTGTTCGTCTACCTCAACAGCATGCTTATCTTCTCCAAGGACTCCCACGCCAAGTCTGCCATATCCGGTCAGTCCTTCGACGTCTCGACGAAAGCCAGCTGAACAGCAAGTTAAAATAATGCAGAGTCTACACCCCAGTCGTTTCCTTCCTGCGTATTTCAGGCACGCAGTGAAAGTGCGGGCCGACTGTGAATGACCCCCACAGCGCTTACTCAAGCAACTGCGGCATTTCTTAAGCTTTTCCAACGTCTGCCGACCTTTTCCAGGAGCTACAGCCATATTGCTGCTCTTCTCACCATTTTTACCAAATTACATACCCCAGGATAACCTGGTCTGTTCCTGCTTTCAAGGATTTCAAGAAAGGATTCACCCCTGTTCTTATTATCCGTTATCCCCTTAGACTTTTGTGGAAGATGTGGATATATCTAACGGGAGAACTGAGGCGATCCTTTCCTAGCGTGACTGGGTCGGGAAGACACGGAGTTTGGCCCTCTTGAGCAAATTTAGTTCGGATATGGAGTAAGAGACGGGGACAAATTGACCCTGGAGGATTAGAAAGATCGGCTGACTGTAGGCATCGAATCTTTCCTGATCCAGGCTGACAATTGAACCTCATATCCATACAACAGACCACTCAGTACGTCACTCTCGCTGGGCTCTCCTCTTAGAAGAAATCAACTTCACTATCTCCAACTGGCCCAGCTCTAAATAATCAAAGCAGGCACCCTGTCTCCACAGTTCGACTCAGCTGAAACGGAATTTGACCAACAGCTCATCATTTTGTCTTGGCATATCCTCGCCCCAACATCTGTGATCTTGAGAGCCATAACGCTAGGCCCCACACCAAGAGCCTGCTCCACTAGTCACACCTGACGACCGCATTTCCGTTCCACGCGCCGTTTTCTCTGAGAAATTCAAAAGGGCTCATTCCCCACTCCTCTTCGGCCATCCAGGAGCATTAAGGACGCAGGATTTTCTTCCACACCGGTTCTGAACAACAGCATGATTGCAGATGTACGCCAGTATTGAGGATGGAACTTCAAAATACTCAGAAGTACATAAAAAAAGAACTACAAATTCAGCATACTTTCTTTTGAGGGGGAAGACATTGCCTGGAAAAAAACAAATCATTCCGAATTCCTTCAGGACGGTAACAAGCTGGTTATGCAAAGCCGATTCGGTGAAGCTTACTTGCAAGGATTCTCCAAATGCAAAATATGCCAGGCTACTGTGTGAAGCGAGAGAGGAGATTGCTGAGCCTCTTGTGATGATATTTGCGTCATCAATAAGGACGGAAGAAGTACCGGAGGATTGGAGGGTTCCAAATGTTGTTCCCTTGTTCAAGGAAGTGGGTAGAGATAACCCAGGAAATTATAGACCATTGAGTCTGACTTCAGCGACGAGCAAGTTGCTGGAGAAGATCCTGAGAACCAGGATTTATGAGCATTTGGAGAGACATAATCTGATTAAGGATAGTAAGTGTGGCTTTGTCAACGGTTGGTCGTGCCTTGCAAGCCCGCTTGAATTCTTTGAGGATGTAACAAAATATATTGGTGAAGCTAGAGCAGTAGATGCAGTGTATATGGTTTCAGTAAGGCCTTTGATAAGCTTCCCCATGCAAGGCTGCTTCAGAAAGTAAGGAGGTGAGGGATCCAAGAAGACTTGTGTGGATCCAAAATTGGCTTGCCCACAGAAGGCAAAGATGGTTCGTATTTTGCATGGAGATCGGTGACCAGTAGTGTGCCGCGATGATCTATTCTGGGACCCTTCCGCTTTATGACTTTTATAAATGATCTGGATAAAGAAGTAGAAGGGTGGGTTAGTAGGTTTACTGATGACACAAATGACGGGGGTATTGTGGATAGTCTGGAGGTGTCTCAGAGGTTACAGCAGGATATCGATCAGACGCAGAAATGGGCTGAGAAGTGGCAAATGGAGCTCAACCTGGATAAGTGTGAAGAAGTTAATTTTGGTAAGTCCAATTGAAGACAGAACATAATATAAATGGTAAGACTCTTGGCAGTCTGAAGGATCTGAAAGATCTTGTAGTCCGTGTCAATAGGACACTCAAAGCTACTGCGCAGGTTGACAGTGTTGTTGAGCAGGCATGTGCTGTGTTGGTATTCATCAGCCGAGGGACTGAGTTCAAGAGCCGTGGGGTAATGTTACAGCTACATAAGACCTTGATCAGATCCCACTTGGAGTACTGTGTTCAGTTCTGGTCACCTCGCTACAGAAAGGAAGTGGATACTATAACGAGAGTGCAGAGGAGATTTACAAGGATGTTGCCTGGATTTGAGGTCGTACATTATGAGAATAGGTTGAGTGTACTTAGCCTTTTTTCCTTGGAGCGACGGAGGATGAGAGGTGGCCTGATAGAGGAGTATAAGATGATGAGGGGCATTAATCAAGAGGATAGAGAGATGTTTCCTTTTTCCCAGGGCTGAAATGTATAACACGATGGTGCTTAGTTTAAAGGTGCTTGAAAATAGGTACCTAGGACATGTCAGCGGTAGTTTTTTGACATAGACTTTGGTGGGTGCCTGGAATGCACTGCCGGCGGCGGTGGTGGAAGCTGATTCAACAGGGTGGTTTAAGAGCCTCTTAGATAGGTACATGGAGCTTAGATAAACAGAGTGCTATGCGCTAGAGAAATTCCATGCAGTTTCTAGTGTAGATTACATGGTCGCACAACATCTTGGGCCGAAGGGCCTGTAATGTAAATTTCTGTGTTCTATGTTCTATGAGTCGAAATGTTCCGATGATTAAAAGAGCAGTAAAGCCTACTATCCGAAATACAGCCTAAAAATAAAGTGGTGTATTTTTAAAACACATAAGGAGGAATTAATTCAGTCACAGGGTTGTGCGTCTGTAGAATACTTTTCTAATAGTGGGGTGTGGAGGCCAAATTGTTGGATATATTTAAAACAGACATGATACACACATATATTGGTATGTGAAAAAAATTAACAAATTTTACTACTTCATTCAAATCAGGCAACTCAGTGAGAAAAAAACAATCTCCTCAAACATTTCGACTTGTACACGTTGGATATTGACACTTCAGGCACTATGTTCAGACCGATCAGCAGGGCCCCTATTCCCAAACAACAGGTTGTTGTTTTAGGTTTCTGTGTCGTAGCAACTTAAATGCTCAACTCGATATTTATTAAAGTCTGTCAGTGTGCCTGCCTCCACAACCCCCCTAGACAAGCTGAACTCCAGCCACCTCCAGCCCGAAAATGATCTGCATCTGATCCATTCTAAAGATCTTCTCCTTTACAGGAAATGAAAACAATTTGCCTTTAGCTGATTCTGCTCCATGGGAGTGATTTCCCAATATCTATCCGATTTATATCCCTTTCATAATCCCCTCAGCTCTTTCGGCTCATGGAATATAAACTCAGTTATCCAGTCTTTCTTCATATCTGAAACTCAATATTACAGAACCATTTGAATCCCTTCTGCACTCGTTTCAATGCAAATACGACATATTGACAGTGATGTAATCAGAGTAGCACATAAAAATTTACATAACAAGTCATCACCTTGCATTTACTGTCCTTCTGGATGCTCCGTTTCTCAGTATTTCAATAGCCCATGCTTATTAACTTATAAACTGGACTGGTCAAAGAACACCGAGGCTGCCTACAAGAAGGGTCAGAGCTTTGGGGTCATGGGGTGGGGGGTGGTGGGAGGGGCTTCACGTTTTAGTTTCTTTCTTCTTGGGCTATGTACACTATTGAAGTATTGGTTGCGTTCTCCTTCCCGGTATCTCTTATTTGTTCTGTTCCCTTTCCGGGTTCATGGGTCGAGCCTATCGTCAATCCTCCTTGTTGCGGGTTGACTTTAAGGTTTATGGAGTCTATTATTAATTTTGTCTCCTGGAATACTAATGGTCTTAATCATCCTATTAAAAGGAAAAAAGTTTTTAAAGTGTTCTAGAGACTTAAAGCACAAACTTTATTTTTACAAGAGACCCATGTGCGGAGGGGGGACAGACTACGTTTTTTTTAAATTCTGGAAGGGTCAACAGTTTCTTTCGAACTCCAAAGCTAAGATTTGAGGCGTGTCTATTTTTATAGACTTCTGAGTTACTTTTACACAACATGATATTATTTCTGACCCGAATGGTAGATTTCTACTGGTTAGTGGTCTACTATTTAATAAAAAGGTAGTTTTGGTTAATGTTTATGTTCCTAATATGGACTGTCCGGAATTTTATAAATCATTATTCAATCAGTTCCCGAATTTGAATGAGTTTTCCTTGATCTGGGGCGGAGATCTTAATACCTGTTTATCTCCAGCTTTGGACCGTTCGGCTCCTCTACAGACCTTACCTAATAAATCTGCAACTTTGATTAATTAATTCCTCTCTGATTCTGGGCCGACGGACATTTGGCGCTTTTTGCATCCTCAGGAAAAAGATTTTTCTTTTTTTTCACATGTTCACCATTCCTATTCAAGAATTGATTATTTCTTTATTGACTCTCGTCTTATTTCTGCAATGGTTAAATGTGATTATGACTCTATAACCATTTCGGATCATGCTCCATTTAAGCTTTCTATTAAAATTCAGGCCAATACACAAAATAATAGACAATGGTGTTTTAATTCGCTGTTGCTTCAGGACTCGGAATTTGTTAACTTTATGAATGAACAGATTGATCTTTTTTTTACAATCAACTGTACAGAGGATATTTCTGTGAACATTCATTGGGATACTTTTAAAGCTTATATTCGTGGTCAGATTATCTCGTATTCTGCTGCTTTGAGGAAAAAGCTGAAGCAAGAGGAGTTGGTAATTGTGGACAAGATTAAGGAAACTGATAAGAAATATGTTTCAGCTCCCTCTGAGGAGTTATATAAACAAAGAACTGAACTTCAAATGGAACACAGTTTATTACTTTCGTCCTCGATTTTAAACCAATTAAAGAAAACAAGAAGTGAATTTTATGTACACAGTGACAAAATTGGCAAACTGCTGGCTAACCAATTGAAGTCTAATTATGCTAAATCTCAAATTAATCAGATTTATAATCAAAATGACCGACTGATACTTGATCATGCGGGAATTAATCAAAACTTCTGTGATTTTTATTCTTCCTTATATCAATCAGAGTCTCCTCGAGACTCTAAATATATGAATGATTTTTTAGATAACCTAGACTTCCCTGAGATTTCACAGGATATGTCTTCTATGTTAGATACTCCCATTATCACTGACGAGATTAAGAATGTTATTTCCTCTATGAATTTGGGGAAAGCTCCTGGCCCTGATGGGTTTACCGTAGAATTTTATAAATGTTTTGCACCTTCATTAATCCCTTGGTTCTGTAGGGTTTTCGAGGCTTCATTAAAACTTGGTAAACTTCCCGAATCTTTCAATAGAGCGTCAATTTCTCTAATATTAAAGAAAGATAAAGATCCTGCTCAATGTGCATCTTATAGACCAATATCTTTATTAAATGTTGATTCTAAAGTTTTTTCTAAATTATTAGCAAACAGATTAGAAAAAGTACTACCTTTTATTATTTCGGAAGACCAAACGGGTTTTATTAAAGGTCGTTACTCTTTTTATAACATTCGCACACTGTTAAATATTGTTTATACCCCTTCATAAAATGTTCCTGAGTGTGTTATCTCCTTAGATGCTGAGAAAGCTTTTGATAGGGTAGAATGGTCTTACTTATTTAAGGTGCTTGAAATGTTTAATTTTAGCTCGAAATTTATATCCTGGATCAAACTGTTATATCATTCTCCTGTGGCCTCGGTCCGTACTAACTCTCTAAGCTCACCTTTTTTCCCTCTTTTTCGAGGTACTCGACAAGGGTGTCCTCTTAGTCCTTTATTATTTGATATTGCATTAGAACCTCTTGCAATTGCCATTCGAGAATCTCAAAATAGTACTGGGATAACTCGGGGCTTAAAGTCCCATAAAATATCACTCTATGCTGACGACTTACTTTTATATTTTTCTAATCCTCAAAAATCCATCCCTGCTGTTTTAGAGTTATTAGCACAATTTAGTCTCTTTTCAGGTTATAAATTAAATCTTAGTAAGAGTGAACTATTCCCGATTAATAAACAACTTCCCTTATATCATAACTTTCCATTTAAAGTGATTAATAATTATTTTTCATATCTTGGGATTAAAATTACTTGTAAGTACAAAGATTTATTTAAGATTAACTTTTTACCCTTAATCGACCATATTACTCAACTTTCATCTAAATGGTTTCCTTTATATTTAACTTTCATTGGTCGTATTAATGCAGTTAAGATGGGTTTTTTTTGCCAAAGTTTCTATATATGTTTCAGGCATTACCAATCTTTGTTCCAAAATCTTTTTTTTAAAAAGTTGACTCAAAAATTTCTTCATTTATTTGGCAAAATAAAAATCTGAGACTGGGTAAAATACATTTACAGAAAGCTAAGAGGGATGGAGGTTTAGCATTACCCAACTTTAGATTTTATTATTGGGCAATTAATATTCGACATATGAAATTTTGGTTACTTGACCAGGATATACTATCCATTCCTAAATGGGTAGCATTGGAATTACAATCTGTTCAGGGCTATACACTTGGCTCTATTTTAGGTTCCTCTCTTCCTTTTGATTTGAAACGCCTCAAACAGGTATCTAACCCGATAGTTAAATATACCTTACGTATTTGGTTTCAATTCAGAAAATTTTTTGATCTTAACCAATTTGGGCTAGCGATTCCTATTTTAGGTAACATATTTTTTCCTCCCTCTTTTACAGATCGTGCTTTTCAAATTTGGAAGATTAAGGGTATTTCACTGTTTTTGGATTTATTTTTAGATGGTTCCCTTATGTCTTTTGAACAATTATCTAATAAATACAATTTATCAAGAATACATTTTTTTAGATATCTACAAGTTAGAAATTTCCTAAGTACTATACTTTCTTCTTTTCCAATGCTTCCTCGTACATACATTTTAGATACTATAATTATCCTTAATCCATGTCAGAATGCTGCATCGGCTATGATTTATAATATTATTATGAAACTTAGGAAAGCTCCATTTGATAAGATTAGGGTAGATTGGGAACAGGAATTGGGGTCTATCATTTCCGTGGATGACTGGGGGCAGAATTTACAATTAGTCAATACTTCCTCTATTTGTGCTAAACATTCCCTAATTCAATTTAAAGTTGTTCATAGAGCACATATGTCCAAAGATAAATTAGCTCGCTTTTATTCTCATATTAATCATTTTTGTGATAGATGTCCGGGGCAGATAGCCTCTTTAACTCATATGTTTTGGTCTTGTCCTACTCTGGAAACATTTTGGAGAGACATTTTTAATATTATCTCTAAGGTATTGAATATAGATATCTCTCCTCACCCTATTACTGCTATCTTTGGACTTCGCAAAATTTCCAGTAATCTTTCTCCTTCAGCCCGTAGAATGATTGCATTTCTTACTTTAATGGCGAAAAGATGTATCTTACAACATTGGAAAGAGCTTAATGCTCCAACTACCTTTTTTTGGTTTTCTCAGACGATATTATGCTTGAATTTGGAGAAAATTAGAAGCAATCTTTATGATTCCTCACTTAAATTTGAACAGACCTGGAGATCTTTTATTCAATATTTTCATTTAATGTAATTTTTTACCCTCTTTTTTTGCTCCATATTTATATTCCCTTCTTGGTTTTTTTACTGTTTTTAATGGAGGTTGGGATTGAGGACGTGATTTTAAGTTTTTTTTTTAACTCTGCTTGGTTCCAAGTTAGCCCATTGCTTTGCTTTGCTTTTAGTTAGTTGCACGGTGGGTTTTTTGGGTTTTTTTTCCTTTTCTCTATTGATATATATATATAAAAATTAGTATACTATTATGTTACCTTAGTATGTTATGTTTAAATTACATTGTTTGCATCTTTTTTTTGTATTAATATCTCCTGTAATTTTATTATATTCTAACAGTGTATTAGTGCCTTTATGGCTTACCCTTTTGTATACTTATTCAATAAAAAGATTTAAAAAGAAAGAAAGAAGGGTCAGAGCCGTTTCTATTTCCTGAGGAGACTGAGGTCCTTTAACATCTGCCGGAATATGCTGAGGATGTTCTACGAGTCTATGGTGGCCAGTGCGATCATGTTTGCTGTTGTGTGCTGCGGCAGCAGGCTGAGGGTAACAGACACCAACAGAATCAACAAACACATTCGTAAGGCCAGTGATGTTGTGGGGATGGAACTGGACTCTCTGACGGTGGTGTCTGAAAAGAGGGTGCTGTCCAAGTTCCATGCCATCTTGACAATGTCTCCCATCCACTACATAATGTACTGGGTGGGCACAGGAGTACATTCAGCCAGAGACTCATTCCACCGAGATGCAACACAGAGCGCCATAGGAAGTCATTCCTGCCTGTGGCCATCAAACTTTACAACTCCTCCCTTGGAGGATTAGACACCCTGAGCTAATAGGCTGGTCCTGGACTTATTTCCTGGCATAATTTGCATATTGCTATTTAACTATATATTATTGCTATTTAATTATTTGTGGTGCAACTGTAACGAAAACCAATTTCCCCCGGGATCAATAAAGTATGACTGTGACTATGACTATGACTATGACTATGACTATTTTTCCTTAACTCTCCGTACCCTAACTTAAAATCCTAATGTGTATTTGGATCTAAATCTTGATCGAAACTGTTCGTAAAGAATGTCATAAGGATTGAAATTGCAGCTTTATCACTTGCGTGTGTATCTTCAAACTGAGAATAGAAGACACAATAAGTATCAAAAACTTTGATGATTGGAAGCTGTAAAATAAAACTCTACAACTAACCGTGAAGAAATAAAATTTAATATGATGAAGTTTCAACTAAAACGAAACAATCAAATTGCGACAAGAAAGTGAATTAACAAGTCTAGGAGAATAGCAAACAGGTAAAAATCTACAAATGACGGGAACTAACATTAGGAGAAAATATATCAGAGGTGTGACTTTTCACAACATTTGGCATATAGATTATTAGTGCAAATACTTTACCAATAATGAAGATGACTACAATGGTGGAATAGTAAATAAACAATGCTAAGATCCTTGGAGGTGCATACATTGCTGCCGAAGTCTTTATGTATCAGTTACAGTGCTTTCACTGTCCGTCGTAGTTATACACAATATCAGTTGCCGGGGAAAATATCATGAATGTATCATAGTTTATTTATTGTAATTAAATAAATTGAAGTATTTTGCTGAGTGCAGGTGAGGCCAATAAATGTTTTGATAAATAATAGCTTTTAAAATGATGCCTAATGTGCAAAGTAAGGAGCGGGGTGCGAACAAGGACAGAAGGAGAAGATGGCGGCGCGACGGCAGCGCGTGCGGCCACTTCGGTGGTGATGTCGGTTATCTGTCAAGTAGGGGACCGTGCACAATTCTGATTTGATGGAGACGGAGGAACATCTGGAAAACTTCTGAAATGCCCGCTTCGCTGCCACTGCTACTGTGTGGTAGCCGGAAAATCCGGAGCAGAAGGCGCCGAAATTCTCGGCTTTGCGTGTTTTAGCGGCTGGGACGAGGTCGAAGGCGTTCGGCAGAGGATGGCGCTCGGGAGGCTGTATCGGAGAGGCTGGTCGGAAGCTCGAAGTTTTCGGACGGATGGACTCAGTGTCAGCTGTAGTTGGCTGCTTCCAAGGTATCGGCAAGCTGACGGTGCCTGGAGGTTTATGGCAGGGAGTTTCTCCCTTTTGCCGCCTGCAATCGGGGACTCGGGAGTCGATCGACTCGAGGACTTTTGAGACTTTATTTACCGTGCCCATGGTTTGTTCTTTATCAAATTATGGTATTGCTTTGCACTGCTGTAACTATATGTTATAATTATGTGGTTCTGTCAGTGTTAGTCTTTGGTCTGTCCTGTTTTCTGTGATATCACTCCGGAGAAACATTGTATCATTTCTTAATCCATGTATGCATTTCTAAATGACAATAAAAGAGGACTGAGTGTTCTCATAATCTAAAAATCTAATTCAATATTAAAGCAATAGCTCTGCACCTAAGAAATATTACAAAGGTACGTCCCTTTCTGTCACGTGGTGATACTGAGAAACTAATTCACGCCTTTATATCGATTAGATTAGATAAGAGTAATACATTATTTTTTTACTGGCCTTCCAAAACCATCTATTGACAAACGTCACCTCACTCAGAACACAGCTGTTAGACTTCCACGAGGAATTAAGGCAATAGTACACGTAGTTCATAGAGCATGGCCAGAAGGTGAAAGAAATCAATCGGCCCTTTTAAAGGGCCAACGGGAAAGCGAGGAAGCCGATAAACGACGAGACACCGGTTGCTATCTCCTGTCTTTGCTATAATTCCGCGGTTTCGTGAAGGATCGCCTGGATCCCGAATAAATGTCAGTTTAGTACGTCCACAAACCTGTAAGGGAGTTAAAATCATAGCTTATGCGGATCGAAGATGGCCTTGTACTCCGGACTTCTGGCGTTTATATGATTCGCAGTGATTGCTGGGCAGCGTATATCGGCCAGCCGTGACGCACAGTGGAATCCTGCATCTGGCTGGGTTAACCAGAGAAACTGGCGGAAGCAGAACGTTACATTCGTAATGGCTATAGGGTGGACTTCAAGGCTCAAAGATACTGTGCTGTGCAATGGCTTTTGTGACCTCCTTGCCACTCAATTAACCTATCTATGTCTTCCTGCAGACGCCTCGTATTTTCTGCACAATTTTCTTTTCCACTGATTTTATTACGATCCGCAAACGTTGATAGACTGCACTTGTTCCCCTCTTCTAGGTCGTGAATATATATCGTGAACAGTTGCGGGCCCAGCATCGACCTCTGCGGCACTCTGCTCACCACTAATTGCCAACCAGAGTTACACCTATTTAGCACAACTCTCTGTGTTCCATTAGTTAACTATCCGTGCCAGTGCATCACCCCAACACACGTCCTGTGGATAAGCCTTTTATGCGGCACCATATCGAACGCCTTCTGGAAATCCAAGTAAGTAATGCCCATGTGTTCCCCTCTATCCACTGCGCTTGTTATATCCTCAAAGAACTCCAGCAAGTTTTTCAAACAGGACCTGCCGTTGTTAAATCCATGTTGCGTCTGCCTGATAGAACCATTTCTTTCCAGGTGCCTTGCTATTTCTTTTTAATGATAGTTTCAAGCATTTTTCGAGCTGCAGTTTTTAAACTAAGTGCCGAGAGTTACCACCATTTTGCCTACATTCTTTTTTGAACAGTGGTGTGACATTCCCCGTCTTTCAATTCGCCGCGACCCGCCCAGAGTCTAGAGAATTCTGGTAAATTATCAGAACCTCTTCTATAACTTCTTTCAGTTCTCTGGGCTGCATTCCATGAGGAACAGGAAATGTTCAGGTCCATAAGTTTTCTCAGCACTACCTCTTTAGTGATAGCTATTGCATCGAGGTCCTCACATCCCATGACAAACTGAGGCATAATTTTTCACTTTAAGCATGTATGAACTGATTGAAGGAACTTAGGACATTGCAATCAGGTTTCAGTTGATACTGAGATATGTGAAGGGCAGTGATTCTGCAGAAAAACTCCTTTGGGCAGCGGGCGACAAAGTGACAGATGGAATACAGCGTAAGAAACAGGAGTGTTCTTCAATTTGGTAGGAAGATTAAGTACGTAGAATATTTTCTACATGATGAGCAAATTTAGAAATCTGAACAATAAACTGGCCTTTGAATACAAAGTCAAAATGCTGGAGGAACTCAGGCCAGACACCATCTACGGAAAGTAGTATAGAGCACATGTTTCGGTCCGAGACAGTTCATCAGTTCTGGGAAAAAAAGATAAGAGGTTAGAGCAGGAAAGTGGGGGCAGCGTAATCTGATAGTAGAGGGTAGAAGACCATGGAAGAAAGGAAAGGAGGACGAGAACCAGAAGGAGGCAATGCGCAGGTAAAGAGATTCGGCGATAGAGAGTAAGGGAATTGGGAATCAAAGAAAGGAGGCTGTGGGGATCAATTACTGGAAGGTCTCGAAATCGATGCTCATGCCATCAGGTTGAAGGTTACTCAGACGGAATATAAAAAGTTGCTGCTCCAATGAGAGTGTGGCCTCATCGCAGTATTAGAGGAGGCGATAGACTGACAGGCCAGAGTGCGAATGGGAAGTCGTAATGAAGTGGGTGGCATCCGGGAAATCAGAGCGTAAGTGCTCCTCCAAGCGGTCTCTCAATCTACGTCGGGCCTCATTGATCTAAAGGAGGCCTCAAACGGAGCACCGGATACAATAGATGATTCCACAAAAGACCCACAGCTGAAGTGTCGGCTCACCTGGAAATACTGTCTTGTACACTGAATGGTAGTGAGGGAGGTGGTGTAAGGACAGGTATGGCACTTATTCAGCTTCCAAGGATATGTACCAGGAAGGAGAATGGTAGAAATAGGATGAATGGGCAAGAGAGTCGCATAGGGGGCGAACCCTGCGGATAGCGAAATGTGTCGGGCGGGGGAGTGGGGGTGGGTGAGAGAAGAGATATATTAGTGGTGGGATCCCGTTGAAGATGGCGGGATTTCCTGAGAATAGTCAGCCGGATGCGTAAGTTACGGGGTGGTAGATGAGGAAAAGAAGATATCTTATCCCTAGTGTGTTGGCCGAAGGATGAGGTGAGGGCAGACGTGTGCAAAATGGATGAGATGCGGGTGAGCGTAGCGTTGATGGTACAGGAAGGAAACCCCTTTCTATGCAGGAGGAGGTCAACTCATTGCTTCTGGAGTGAAAAACCTGAACCTGAGAGAAGATTCGGCGAAGCTGGAAGAACTGAATCAAAGGGACAATAAATGACGAAGGAGTTGGGGTATTGGAATAGTCTTCGCAGTTGTGAGAATCAGTGGGTTTGTAAAATGTATTAGTAGAAAAACTATCTCTGGAGATAGCGACAGAGAGATCGAGAAAAGGGGGCATTGTGTCGGAACTGGACCAGGTAAATTTAAGGGCAAGGTGAAAGTTGCAGGGAAAGTTGATGAATTCGACTAGGCCAGTATTGATGTAGGAAGCAGCCCGAATGCAGTCGTCAATGCAGCGTAGGAAAATGTGGGGAGCAATACCGATGTAGGCTTGGAAAATAGTGTATTCAACTTAACCAACATAAAGGCAGGGACCCTTCCTAGTACTTTTGGTTTCGAGGAAGTAGGAGGAGACAAAGTAGAAATTATTGAAAGTGAAGACCAGTTCGGGCAGAAGGAGGAGAGCAGTGCTGCAGTGGAAAAGCTTGTGCCTGTTATCTTGAAAGCAGCGGAGAGGTTTAAGGCCCTCCTAATGGGGGTTTGAATGGCTATGGTGAAAATGAGACAATCGGGGCCCTGATGTCATTGAATAGACAATAGACAAGAGACAATAGACAATAGGTACAGGAGTAGGCCATTCGGCCCTTCGAGCCAGCACCGCCATTCACTGTGATCATGCCTGATCATCCACAATCAGTACCCTGTTCCAGCCTTTTCCCCATATCTCCTGACTCCGTTATCTTTAAGAGCTCAATCTAACTCTTTCTTGAAAGAATCCAGAGAATTGACCTCCACTGCTTTCTGAAGCAGAGCCCTCGACAGATCCACAACCCTCTGTGTGAAAAAGTTTTTCCTCAACTCCTTTCTAAATGGTCTACCCCTTATTTTTAAACTGTGACCTCTGGTTCTGGGCTCTCTCAACATCGAGAACATGTTTCCTGCCTCTAGCGTGTCCAATCCGTCGATAATCTTATATGTTTCAATCAGATCCCCTCTCGTCCTTCTAAATTCCAGTGTACACAAGACCAATCGCTCCAATCTTTCAACATATGTCATTCCCGCCATCCCTGGAATTAACCTAGTGAATCGACGCTGCACTCCTTCCACAGCAAGAATGTTCTTCCTCAAATTTAGAGAACAATACTGCACACAATACTCCAGGTGGGGTCTCACCAGGGCCTTGTACAACTGCAGAAGGACCTCTTTGCTCCTATACTCAACTCCCCTTGTTATGAAGGTCAACATGCCATTAGCTTTCTTCACTGTCTGCCGTACCTGTATGCTTACTTTCAGTGACTGATGAACAAGGACACATAGATCTCGTTGTACTTCCCCTTTTCCTAACTTGACACCATTCAGATAGTAATCTGCCTTCCTATTCTTGCCACCAAAGTGGATACCCTCACATTTATCCACATTAAACTGCATCTGCCAAGCATTTGCCCACTCACCCAACCCGTCCAAGTCACCATGTATTCTCATAACTTGCTCCTCACATTTCACACTGCCACCCAGTTTTGTGTCATCTGCAAATTTGCTAATGTTATTTTTAATTCCCTCATCTAAATCATTAATATATATTGTAAATAGCTGCGGTCCCAGCACCGAGCCTTGCGGTACCCCACTAGTCACTGCCTACGATTCTGAAAAGGACCGTTAATCCCCACTCTTTGTTTCCTGTCTGCCAATCAACTTTCTACCCATGTCAGTGCCCTACCCCAATACCATTTGCTCTAATTTTGCCCATTAACCTCCTATGTGGGACCTTATCAAAGGCTTTCTGAAAGTCCAGGTACACTATATCCACTGGCTTTCCCATGTTCTCATAGTTATATCCCCAAAATTTTCCAGAAGATTAATCAAGCATGATTTCCCCTTCGTAAATCCATGCTGACTTGGACTTATCCTGCTACTGCTATCCAAATATGCCGCTATTTCATCTTTTATAATTGACTCCAGAATCTTCCCCACCACTGATATCAGACTAACTGGTCTATAATTGCCTGTTTTCTCTCTCCTTCCTTTCTTAAAAAGTGTGATAACATTAACTACCCTCCAATCCACAGGAACTGATCCTGAATCTATAGAATACTGGAAAATTATTAACAATGCGTCCAGGATTTCTAGAGCCACCTCCTTAAGTACCCTAGGATGCAGACCATCAGGCCCTGGGGATTTATCACCCTTCAGTCCCATCAGTTTACCCAACACAATTTTCTGCCTAATACGAATTTCCTTCAGTTCCTCCGTTACCCTAGGTCCTCTGGCCACTATTACATCTGGGAGATTGTTTGTGTCTTCCCTAGTGAAGACAGATCCAAAGTACCTGTTCAGCTCATCTGCCATTTCCTTGTTCCCCATAATAATTTCACCCGTTTCGGTCTTCAAGGGCCCAACTTTGTCTTAACTATTTTTTTCCTCTTCACATGCCTCAAGAAGCTTTTCCTATCGTCTTTATATTCTTGGCTAGTTTACCTTCGTACCTCATCTTTTCCCCCAGTATTGCCTTTTTAGTTATTTTCTGTTGTTCCTTAAAAGTCCTCCAATCCTCTGGCTTCCCGCTCATCCTTGCTATGTTATACTTCCTCTCTTTTATTTTTATACTGTCCTTGACTTCCTTTGTCATCCACGGTCGCTCCTTACTCCCCTTAGAATCTTTCTTCCTCTTTGGAATGAACTGACCCTGCACCTTCTGTATTATTCCCAGAAATACCTGCCATTGGTGTTCCACTGTCATCCCTGCTAGGGTATCTTTCCAGTCAACTTTGGCCAGCTCCTCCCTCATGGGTACATAGTCCCCTTGTTTCAACTGTAATGCTGACACTTCGGATTTTCCCTTCTCCCTCTCAAATTGTAGATTAAAACTTATATTATCGTCACTACCTCGTAATGGCTCCTTTACCTCGAGTTCCCTCATCAAATCTGGCTCATTACACAACGCTAAATCCAGTATTGCCTTCTCCCTGGTCGGCTCTAATACAAGCTGCTCTATGAATCCATCTTTGGGGCTCTCCACAAACTCCCTTTCTTGGGGTCCAGTACCAACCTGATTTTCCCAGTCTACCCGCATGTTGAAATCCCCCATAACAACATGAACAGATCCAAGGCGTGTGAAATATGACGGGTGTAGGTGGGAAGGGGAGTATAACAGTCTAGAGATATGCAGATATAAGTTCGGAGGGGCAGGAACAAGCAGAAATAATGGATCTGTCTCGGCAGGCAGGCTTGTAGATCTTGCTTAAAATCAGGTGGTGCGGGAAAGGGAAATATGAGGCTGCTGGCACTGGATGGGCTATCCTCAAAGCTAATAAGCTCAGTGATGGTACGATTGACCAAATGGGTAGCTGCTTCTTAGTGGGGTCCTGCTCAAGGAGTAAGTAAGAGGAGATGGCTGAGAGTTGAGGAGACCTCTTGTCTCCAAGTGTGATAGTGAGGTTAGGCTTAGTGCAGAGAGAGTGGGGACCAGTGCGTTCCCAAGTAATGAGACTACAATTGGAGTGAAGTCTGTAAAGTCGAGATAGTTGACGTCGTGCCGGTAGTTAACAATGGAAAGATCTAGAGTGGGTAGAATGACAGCATAGAGCGTCCAGGAAGAGGAGGAGGGTTGAAAACGGGTGAAAGAGAAATCGGTGCGGGTTGGAGAATCCTTGCCAAAGAAGGAAGCACGATGAATGAAGCCGTGGGAAAAGAAATTCCTGAGGTGTCAACGCACAGATACAAAGGTGGAGCCCTTACTGCGGACAGAACGTCCTGCCTCAGAGCTTTGAAAGTTTGACGGAATAATGAAGATCTGGAGAAGGTAACAGCTGGAGTCAGAGGGGGGAAGATGGTTGGTGGTATCTGAGAAAAGGGGAGGTTTAAGGTTTTTATGGAAAGTGGAGGGTTGAGGTTTATATGGAAAGAGGAGTGGGAGAAAGTTGGATGCTCCAAGGGCCCAGGAGCTGAAAATAGGACCTGAGAGACACGGGTTTGCAAAGTGGTGGTGGGGGAAGTAGGTAATGTGGTTTCAGCGGCTGCGCGTGAAGTCCTGGCCTGGATGTACTGTCAGCCAATGTCTAGGCTGGAGTCGGAGTTGGAGATTGCGCAAAAAGCACTTTGAAAGTGTCCGGGGTCCTTGTACTCCGCATTGATGGCGTTGAAGTCCGGTTTCTGAATCTGCTTGACAATGTTAGAACCGTTAAAGTCGACAGCAGGGATCGCGATCGGGGGACGCCCGTGCATGCTGACGTTGGAGACGCCAGGTTCTGCAGTCCAACGATCGTTGCTGGAGGAGAGAAAGGAGAAGAACCGGTGATTCAAAGTGTAGATCCGCTGGACGATAGTGTATCGGACAGGTCCATTGCAGGCCACAAATGTTGGAAGAATTCAGTGGACCAGGCAGCACCTGAGGAAAAGAGTAAACGTTCGACGTTTCGGGCCTAGACCGTTCATAAGGACTGGAAAAAATGGGAAGTTAGATCGAGAAGATGTGAGGAGGGAAGGAAGAAGTACAAGGTGGTAGATGGTATCCTAGGACTTAACCCGCTGCTGCTGGAAACCCAGTTTCCACTCCCCCACCGCCACTCTGCAAGACCATGTCTTTCAGGTCCTACCGTCTGTTCTTGCTTTCTCGGACCCACCCCACATTTCCTGAAAACCCTAAACCTCCCCACTCCTCAGATACGACCAACATTCTTCTCTCTTCTTTTCTCAGCTTTCAATCAGCTTTACTATTCCCCTTCACCTTCCCCTCTCTGAGGCAGAACTATCTTTCCTCAGTAAGGACCTCATCTTTGACCCCTCTGCGCATACTTCAGTGGGTTCCGCGCCCGCCATGATGCTAAGCTCTTCTTCCCCCACCTTAGTCTCATGCCTACTTGTTTGGCAAGGATTCTCCTGTCCACACCGAAGACCCCTTCTCCCATCTTCAGCCCTCTTTTCCTTCCTAGACAGCCCTCTCTTGTCTTTTGCCTTCTCTGGATCTTTTCAAGACTAACTGCCAAGGCGGCATCAACGGTCTCCACTTTACCACTATTCTCTCGAATTCTAACCTCACTCCTTCCACACGCACTGCTCGCCACTTTAACCTTAAACTCAATACCAAACCGCAGGTACGGGGTGGGATGCAGTGGTTGTACTAAAGCAGTATTCTGGCGGGCTGACCTCTATTTTGCTAAGGCCAGGCAATTTAAGGTTGTATATTGTATACATTTCTCTGATATTGGAATGGAACTACTGAAACTATTAGAATGCCTTAGGAACATATAGACTACATACAATAGCTAGGCTGCCTAAGGCCTTTGAAAAATACTGTACTTGTCAACGTGGATATGTGAACAAGTTTGTAAATCTGGAAGGAGCAAAACATGTTGACAATGACAAGGGCGGAGTACCGTGGAAGCGTGGTGGAACAGATGGCAGCGAAGAATTGCCTGGGCGGGAAAGATGGTGCAGTGCGTGTGTATACACATGCAGCCCTGACAGACCACGTTGATTACAAACGATTGGTTTATTGGTCATTATAGAATGTATCACTGGTGCTTTTTGCTCCCATTGCTCTGTATATATATGTGTGTGTGTGTGTGTGTGTGTGTGTGTGTGTGTGTGTTCGCGCGCGCACCTCATATTTTCACAGTAATGTACTGTATGTATATACAGGCTGATACTGGTGAGTGTTGTGGAACAATAGCAGTACATACTTCATGGAAAGTGGCTGCACAAGTAAACAGGGTGTCTGCTTATAGAAAAGTACTTTAAAGGTATCCCATAATATCCCACTGGAAGTTTCTTCCTTTGGGTTAGGTGAAAAGAAAAATGCAATCTGTTCTTTAATGAAATTATCAAATTTCAAAATAGAGTTGAACCGCCATTATATGTACCGTCGGCAAATTATTTCATACTCTGCTGGAGTGAAAAAACGTATTAACAGTGAAATACATACATTGGCTGATTAAAGAAATAAATTTTAAAAATGTCTATTGCTCCTAATTTGGAGCTTTACAAAGAGAGAGTTGAACTTCAGGTGCAACATAGTTTGTTATTAACATCCCAGATTGAAAATCAATTACTTAAAAGTAAGAGTCAATTTTACATACGTGCTGATAAATAGGATAAATTATTGGCTAATCAATTGAAAGCTGCTTAGGCGAAACGTCAAATGAATAAAGTTCGTAGACGGAATGGTATTTTGACGGTTGACTATGATGAAATTAATAAATCTTTTCAAGAATTTTATATCAATTTATATCAATCAGAATTTCTTGATGATCCTACCATATGCATAATTTTTTAAGGACACTAAATATTCCGAAATTACAAGCCGATCAATCGCACCAATTACTGTAGAGGAAATAAAGAAAGCAATTTTTTCGATGAACTCTGGTAAAGCACCTGGTCCGGATGGGTATACAGTTGAATTTCTTAAATTTTTTTCAGACTTACTTTCTCCCTGGTTATGTAGAATTTTTAAAGATGCTCTATCTGTAGGTAAATTACCACAATCCTTTTATGAAGCATCTATCACTTTAATTCCTAAAAAAAGATAAAGATCCCACTGAATGTGCTCATACAGACCTACATCTTTGTTGAATGTGGATTCTAAAATCTTTACCAAAATACTAGCAATTAGAATAGAGAAGGTACTACCACAAATTGTCTCTGATGATCAGAAAGGATTTTTAAAAATCGTTTTAATGTTAGGAGGCTAATGAACATTGTATACAGTGCTTCATCTAAAACTCCAGAATGTGTTATTTCGCTTGATGCCGAGAAGGCGTTTGAGAGACTTGAATGGGAATATTTATCTAATATACTTGAGAAATTTAATTTCAGATTAAAATTTATATCCTGGATTCAATTGATATATCATACATCTCTGGCTGCTGTATTTACCAACAATCAGAGATCCCCTTTTTTTTGGCTTTTTCGAGGTACTAGACAAGGCTGTCCTTCAAGCCTTTTACTGTTTGATATCGCCCTGGAGCCCTTGGCAATTGCTATTCGTGATTCTCCTAATATAGTTGGCATTATTCATGGGAATGGGGCGCATAAAGTATCACTATATGCAGATGACCTGTTATACTATATATCTCTAATCCAGAAAAATCCACTCCCGCAGTCATAGCACTATTTGCTCAGTTTAGTCGTTTTTCTGGTTATAAGCTGAATCTTGATAAGAGTGTGCTTTTTGCATTAAATATTCAAGTTCCAATTTATAGGCAATCACCATTTAGATTGGTTACTGATTACTTTATTCATTCGGGTGTTAAAATTACTAAGCAGCATAATGATCTATTTAAAGTTCATTTTTTACACTTAATTGATCATGTTAAACAACTGGTTACTAAAAGGAGTCCATTGTCCTGATCTTTGATTGGTCGAATTAATACCATTAAGGTGATTATTTTACCTAAATTTCTGTATCTACTTCAGGCTGTATCAATTTTAATCCTTAATTTTTTTTTTTGATATTTTTGTTTCTAAAATTTCTTCATATCTGTGACAGAATAGAAATCCCAGGTTAAGTAAGAAATATTTACAGAAATCAAAAAAGGAAGGCGGTTTGGCTCTGCCGAATGTTAGATTTTATTACTGGGCAATCAATATTCGATATTTAACGTTTCGGAGACAAGAGTTGGATGAAACTCAGTGTCCAGGATGCATGAACCTCGAACGGGTGTCTGTACAGGCGTTTTCGCTGGATCTAATATAGGAGCCGCGCTTCCCTTTGAACTTACTAAATTCAATAAACAAATGATAAATCAAATAATTAAACATACAATGCGAATACGGTTTCAATTTCGTAAATTTTTCTGGATTGAACAAATTTATCGTGTCAAGTTCCATTATATCTAATTTTTCTTTCAACCATCTGGAATTAATCAAGCTTTTCTTCTATGGAAAACAAAGGGAATGACATGTTTTCGTGATTTATTCATGGATGATTGTTTTATGTCTTTTGAACAGTTGTCTAATAAATATAATTTGCCTAGTTCACACTTTTTTAGATATTTACAGATTAGAAACTTTCTGAACGCTACTTTACCTACCTTTCCGATATCGCATCAAATTGAGGTTACAGGGGGAAAAAATAGGTTTAAACCCCTATCAGAAGATAACAATTTATGATCTGATTACGAAAATACATCCATGTACATCTGATAAAATTAAGAATGAGTGGGAAAGAGAACTTCAAATATCTTTATCTACAGAGAAATGGGAGAAAATTCTTTAATTAGCTAATACTTCTTCAATGTGTGACAGGCATGCCCTGATACAATTTAAGGTGGTTCACAGGGCTCGTATGTCCAAGGAGAAGTTAGCCCGTTTTTACTGCCATATAAATCCTGTTTGTGATAGATGCAATTCTGGGGTAGCTTCCTTGACACATATGTCCTGGTCTTGACCTCTTCTGGAAAAATATTGGAGAGATATTTTGACATTATTTCAGTAGTTGTGCGTATTGATTTACAACCCCATTCTATTAGTGCATTTTTTGGACTACTAGTGATAGACTCTAGTCGTTTATCCTTGTCATCTTATCGCCTAATTGCATTTGTTACGTTAATAGCCAGAAGATCCATTTTACTTAAATGTAAACATCTAATCCCCCCACTATATTTCAATGGTTTTCCCAAACGATAGCATGCCTAAACTTGGAAAAAATTAGGAGCGGTACTGTGGATCCTTTGATTAAATTTGAAGAAACTTGGAGGCCATTTATTCAATATTTTCCTATGATATAAGTTGACCCTTCCTGAATCCTTTCTAGTAATTTTTTTGTTCATGTGTAGAGGAGTGGAGTTAACGACGAATAATAATTTTAGCCGATGTAATGTGACAGCCCAATATTTCTTTGTTTGTTTGTTTTTTTTGTTTATTTTTTTTAGTTTCGTGTTTTTTTCTCTTTATAAAATATCTTTTTCATGGTTAGTTACTATGAGATTGGGAGGCTAAACTATATTTGTTACTTGGAACCTGTGCTTGTACATGTTAACCGTTATTAGTGTAATCCCGATTTCTTTGTATCATTACTATTATTATTATGTCTATTAATTTTGAAACTTAATAAAAAGATTGAAAAAGAAAGAAAGTAATGTAGCATTAGGCAGTACATCGAATCCATCGAATCTAGAAGTAACGATCAACATTGCTGTTAAGGCCGCACTTTCACTATTGTGTCTAGTTCTGGTGAACCTGTTATAACGAAAACATTGTTAAGCTGAAGGTGGTGCAGAAAAGGTTTACGAACAATATCCGGGCCAAATACCAGGAGTTATATGAAGCAGCTGGTTATACCAGCTGTTTATGCTTTAGAAAGCGGAAGAACTAGGAGTGACCTCATAGAAGTTTGTATAATCATAAAGGTGCGGATAAGGTAACTCCTCAGTCTTCTCCCCCCTGGGCTGGGGAGTCCAAAATCAGAATGTAAAGATAGAAGAGGGCAGAGGGTTGAACAATTTCCATATAATTATGCATGGAATGATCTCACTGGAAGACACTCAAACAATAATGTTTCTTATATATATCAGTCATATGACAATACAAACCAATGTCAATATTTAATCCGCAGGTGACATATACGTTTAAACAAATAACATTTCAATCATATAAAGTTGCGCAGGATGATACTGATCATGGTAACCAAAGAGAACTCGAATACACTATTTCCAATTTTGAATCTTTAAGATTTTGATTACCTTCAAAGTCTTAATGATTCAAAATTCCAACAAGTTAATTCTTCTATGTTGCGACAGTGCCTGCTTCGATCACTACCCATGTAGTGTTTTTCGACTTCCAACCATCCACAAACTGAAAATAACCTGTCCTCGAATGATTCTGAACCAATTATCCTATATACATATATTAGGAGTTTTTAACCGACGATCAGATAGGGACATGGATCTTAGAAACAAAGAGGGCTGCGCGGTAGAGAAATTCTAGGCCATTTCGAGTAGCTTCTGTGGCCGGCCCAACATTGTGGGCCGAAGGGCCTGTAATGCGCTGTATATTTTACATTTCTTGTTCTATGTTCTATATACATATAATGAGAGTGGGGTAGGGAGACTAGAAGCTCTAATTAAAGAATAGTCCCCCAACTCAAAGCAAACACAAAATCGCTCCTCCGCCTCGCTATCCCGCCCTTCAGAGTCCATTTCACGGATGCTCTGTTCCTCGGTCAGTCTATGGAATCAGAAGAAAAACGCCAGATAATCTGATTTACTAAATATGGGGCAAAGGATGGCAAAAGGTAGGTGTTCCTGACTGTGGAATTGCGGTGATCAAGTGTGTTGGCTCATCTGGTATTGCAGGAGGTGTGTTGATCGTAGTTAGACAGAGACGTCTTCAGGCTAACATGATAAAAGTCTCCCACTACGGTGGCGATCGGTGTATGCTACTTCCTTCGATTGATTAGAGGTCTTAAGTCCTCAAGTACCGACTTCATATCGGTCTGAGGTGCAGTAGATGCTGCAGTCGAAGTTCAAAAAAAGGTTCACAGGATCATTTACTCCTGAGTATACAATTTGAAATTCTTCTTCTCCAGGTAGCCATGAACCCAAGAAAGAAAAGAACGGGAGCAGAATCATCAAACCCCCAGAACTCCCTTCCACCCACAAACAAACAAAGCGACACAGACACATCAACCCCTAAATACCACTACCGCGCAAAAAAAAAAAGGAACAAACAAAAAGAAACAGAAACATCAATTCCAAATTCCACCTGCCACCCAAATACCGATAAAACAGAACAGGCGCATCGACCTCCAAATCGCTCCTCCAGCAGAAACAAACGAAGAAAACGGAACAGCCGCAATAACCCCGAATCCTATCTCATGAAAAAAAATTGATTTCTATCAAATCCGTCGGAATGTAAAGCAGTGGGCCTGAAGTTCCAGTCCGAGTTAGTAGGAATGATGCAGGGCTCACACGGCCATGTTCGTCCCCTTAGCCCTCGTAGAACTGCCGGTGGCGGAGCAGAAGCCGGGACAACTCCCTGCCAATACCTGCAGCTTTCAGTAGGGTAGGTCGGTCCCCTAATTTCCGTCCTTTCTCCTCAGCTACAGCCAAAAACTGCCCTTTTCTTCCTCTACAGCCAACTCTCTGGTGTTTCTTCGGAGCCTTCGGAGTCACCGCCATTTACCGGAATAAATCTTTCTGTCAATGCTCCGACGAGGTCCTGCTATTCCACCTCCACAGTGCAGATGATCACCAGCTTACTTACAGTCAGGTGCCAGGTCTGAGCCCTTCAGCCTTCTCCGCTTGTGGGCAGCTTCCTCTCCTTCCTTCCATGAGATGATTAACTCAGTGAGGAGGACTATCTCGTGGGTGGGGCGATGACTACAGTACTTTGACCGGAAAGATGCTGCGGTGATTTCCATGGGGAACTGTAGCTGTCTGCCGATATCTGCACTTATGTTCCTGTCCTTGCCTGCGAAGAAGGGTCTTGAAGGACTCCTTGGGTGGTTGCATTTAGCACTCCTACCAGCCTCAACAAATGGGATTTTAGAAGGAATAATGTAAAAATGAATTACCTTTCAATCTTTAAATTCTGGACAGCTGGACATTAGTGAGTTCAAGCCATTGCATCAGATGATCAGGTAATATCCTTCGACAGAATTTGAGACAGCCGTGGATGCAGTTCAAGGTTTCAAATAATTATTTATTGGAATACTTGGATGCCGTATAACTAAAGGAATCTCGGCTTGAGCAATAGGGAGTGTTGATCTCTAAGACAAATGGTATCAGGCGTAAGGCAAAAGAAGGATAAATGAACTGTCTGGGAATGTAGCGACCCGGAAGATGGCAACTGCTGCAGGTCTACATATTCTGATTCTGTGAGGGCAGAACTGCATCCGCTAACTTTCATTCGGTATGAAAGGGACAGAAAAGTATAAAGTTAATTCTGTGTGTAGTGAAATATGGAACGACCGTCTCACATACCCAAAATGTGCCTGTTGGTAGCCTTTACAGCTATCGTCAGATTCATCTATATCGTTGTAAGTGGGCGGACCATTGGGACAGCACATTCAAGTAAGGAAGTTTGATCCGGATTTCAGATGCTGTCTGTGGAAGTTTCTCGTTCTCCCGATCATCGCATGGATTTCCTCCCAAACTACAAGTATGTGCAAGTCGCTACGATAACTTGCCAGTATATTGGCCTTGAAGAGTGTGGTTTAATCTGGGGGGGGGGGAGATTATGAAAATCTTGGGAGATTAAAACACGGATCAGTGGAAATAGTCATAGTCATAGTCAAAGTCATACTTTATTGATCCCGCGGGAAATTGATCACATGGGTTCCTGGTGGACAAACATCAAGTATTTTATGAAATAACAATTAAGATTAGCTCTATTTAAAATTAATCTAATCTGATTAATCTAATCCAATTTGACACGGGTGCATAGAAACATCCCGATACAGTGAAATGCGTCTTTTGTGTCAACCAGCAACACTGTCTGACGATATTCTGGGTCAGGAGTATTTTCAGCGCCAGTATCTGACTCGTTATATCATGAGCTGCTCAAATGCACGGGAATAGCTTAATTTGCAGAGTGTAGTGGATTGCGTTCAATACATCATGGGCACATTCTTCCACTCCATTGGTTCTTTCTTAAGGTTATTGTGTCTGGGGGTGGACAAGCTACCACTAACTATTAAATAGTACCAATGGGTGCGTCACAAATAGCCTCTGAAAACCAACTCCAGCTTCTGGCCTTCGTGTGTAACTTAGCTACTAACATCAGTGGAAAGTTTTCTACTGACAAGAGAAGGGGCAAAGGCGGTTTACTGGTCAGCCGGCTCGGGGCTCGTCAGCTGTGGTTCAAAGCTCATCTAGGAGAACGAAAACTATGACCTCAAACCTCGTTGCCTTGCGGCTATACCATCTCATGGGGAAAGTTTCGGGAGAAAACCCTGAGCTAAACATCCGGAGCTGGAATCTCAAAAGCAGTCCTACATAGAGTGCAATGTTGACTAGCAACTCCTGTGACTCTGCTGGTATCAAAGTGCATCGAGCTCTACCTTTCCTTTGGGTTCAACGATGCGCGGAGAGGGGGAGCTTGCTATGTGGGCAACAGCTTGCTCTCCATGCATACTGCCCCGACTTTTGTGTCTAGGCAGATAGGACGCATTATCCATATTCAGGTCTGACCGATGTATGCCCTCGACTCGACGGCTGCCTCAAGACGGCAATATCCATCATCAAACACCTTCACTGCCCAGGCCATGCCATCTTCTCGTTGTTGTTATCGGCAGAATGTGCACATAGATGAGTAAAAGTCCACGGCCATATGTTTAAGAATAGCTCCTTCCCTTCAACAATTTTGTTCTTGAACCAAGCAGCACAACCTTAATCTCCATCGCTTGGCAACAATATGACCACTTTGATCACTTTGAACTAAAACGCTCTAATGTCCACGTTCTTGTAAAAACCTGAGTTTAATTTATTTTCCGTGTGAACGTGCATATTACGTACATGTAATATTGCTGCAAGTAAGATGTCCATTTCTCCTGCAAATATATGTGTTGTACATACGTTGTCGAATTTATGAGTGAATAATCGATATGATGGAAATTAGATCAGATTAGATTATGAGGACACTCAGTCCTCGTTTATTGTCATTTGGAAATGCATGCATTAAAAAATGATACAGCGTTCTTCCAGAATGATATCACAAGAAACACAGGACAAACCAAGACTAAAACTAACAGAACCACATAATTATAACATATAGTTACAACAATGCAAAGCAATACCATAATTTAATAAAGAGCAGACCATGGGCACGGTAAAAAAAAAAAAGTTTCAAAGACCCGATAGCCCCGTCATCTCGCGCAGATGGTAGAAGGGAGAAACTCTCCCTTCCATGAACCTCCAAGCGCCGCAAACTTGCCGATGCAACACCATTGGAAGCACACGACCGCAGCGGACTCTGAGTCCGTCGGAAAACTTCGAGCCTCCGATTAGCCCTCTCATACCGAGCACCGAGCACCATTCTCTGTCGAGCGCTTCGACCGCACCCCAGCTGCCTAGCAATACGCAAAGCCGAGGACTCGGGCCTTCCCCTCCGGAGATTCTAGATTACTCAGTAGCAGCAGCAGCGAAGCAGGCATTTCAGAAGTTTCACCAGATGTTCCTCCGTGCTCTCACGTCTGTCTCCCTCAAATCAGGATTGTGCACGGCACCCTACCTAACAGGTAACAGGCATCACCACCGGAGTGACCGCTACGAGCTATGTCGCAACGCCATCTTCTCCTCTCGCCATTAAGATGAAGATTGCTCGCAACATAAACGGCTCACTAAGTATAAGAACTGTTTATTTTTATTTAACAATTTTTCTAAACAGAGCAAGTGGATATTTCAGCGCCAGTTTGATCTCCTCTCTGATCTTACTCTGTGTCCCAGCATAAATGAATGGGTTCACGCAGGAACAGAGGAACTGAAGCATGTAATTGCTTTCTTCCAGAGGAAAAACTGATTCACTGAAATTGGAGCCCGAAAAGTAAGAAACGTCGGCAAAGCGAACATAGAAAAAAGTTACCAGTACCATTATCCAGAAAAGAACGAAGATACCAGAGATACTAAGGAGCAGGACGACGGACTTCCTACGGCTCTCCATCTCAGGGTCGTTCTGTCTCTCAGTGTTCCCGCTGCTCTGGAGTCTCCTGCGGATTCTAATGGCCCTAACAATATACCTGATGGTTATGAAGTTGAAAAGTAATACTAGAACCAGTAGAAGACAAGGGATTAAAATGCTGTCGATCCAGTCATATGCTATCCAGAAAGGCGAGGTGTAATAAGATGCTTTAATTGTGCATGGTTTTGGATCAGTTTTATGTGCAGATTCATATTCAAAATACAGAAATATATTTTTGAAACAGCTCACAGCAACCACCCTTCCGATAACCACTGCCGCTGTTCGTTCCGTGCAATATTTGGTTTTCAATTTTTAGCAGCAGATAGCCGCAAAACGATCAAAGGTGAACGTCACCGTCACCCAGACGGAGCAGTCTCTTACACCATTAGCTACCGCGACATTCACATTGCAACCAGGCGAGAAGTTTAGGAAGTTGGACGAATAGCTCATGGGAACAATCCAGATTAATACCACGCCTGTGATATTGACCAGGAGATCCGTCACAGCCATCAACAGCAGGTAGGCAGTGAAACCTCTGGAGAGACCGCATCGTCTGCGGAGCATCACCCCAATCACGACGAAGTTAGCTGAAACAGAACAGGCAGTAAGAGGGCGTCCCTGTTAGTAATTCTGTGCTTGTGTGCGTATCATGAGTGAGATTGTGGGTGTATGCATGTGAAAATACGTATGTATATGTTTATGTGCGAGAATGTTTTGTGCATTTGTGCGTGGTGAGTGTGTGTGTATATATGTTTTTGCAGAGTCCATATTTTATATACTGCGTGTTTTCTGTGTGTTATTTATATTATTTTTCAATGTACAGTATGTCGTTTGTGGTGTAAACTTTATGCTTGCAATTTTGTGTTTCAAAATTTGAAACTGGAATTGACATCTAAAGTTGTTGACGATGCACGGGGCGACTTTTATTGCTTTGACATTTGATATGAGTTGACAAAATCTTCTCCATTAAGAATTCTATCATGTGAATAACTGCTCTATGAGTTGAAACTTATGGAGCGTCTCTGCAATATACCACTCATCACTAATTGCAGTAGATTACATTCAAAATATATCAAATTTAAAAGGAATCGTGTTCAAGAAAAAAGAAGTGGGAGAAAAATATTTAAGCTCCTGGAAGAATAGCAAAGAGGTTAACAGAAAATCTATAATCAACAGAGAACATAAAAGACACTCAACACGGCCGTGATACGAATCACACAACATTTTGAAGCTTCAAAGTCAAAACCAGTAACTTACCAGGCATGCCGATAAATGCAATAATGCAATAGCAAACGGCCAAACCCAAGATTCGTGGAACTCCATGCATTGCTATTGAAAATTTTCAGCATACAATATACTGCATTCAAAGATTCTTATATTCATCCCTAATATTAGTCACAAGGGAGCATATTAGAAAGGTATCGTTTGTTACTATGCTGCATATGTTAATTGAAACAAACAACTTAAAACTTTTGATGTAAATATATTATTTTCGTCAATAACTATGTATCTTGCGTACTTCTGCTTCGCAGTCGTCCAGGGAAAACAAGGAAGGTCTCCGAGTCTGCATCTAATTGGTGAAACCTACCTTTCTACCATTGAAAACCACAAACTAGAATAAGATGTCTTTGGCTTTGAAAAATCAATGGAATCACTACATTAATTTCATGGAATAAACACTGTCAAATCCAAACTCAAAGTTATTTTCATATGCATAACTACATATCTGCAGAGGTGCAATGAAAAACTCACATGCAGGAGCATCACAGGCTCATAGCACCATAAATGCAATATTTTCATGGAAAACACATTTTTCCAATAAAACCTTCATTTAAAGATAAAGAACACTTTCCACTTCAGCGCAAAGCGATAAAGGTGTCCACATTGTTGCTAAATTCTAGTGATTAAGGTTGTGTCAGTTGGTTCAAGATCTAAAATCATGAACGGAAGGTTCTGTTCTTGAATCGTTTTGGACTTCAGGTTTCTGTGCCTCCAAGAATGTGGCACAGCTTGTACGATAAGAACTTTGATTATCATTTTTTGAGGCAGCGTATCCCGTAGATAATATCAATAGTGAAATTGCTCTTGATGATGAACTGGGCTTTTGTAATGGCTTACGGCTTTCTGGTGCTTCTCATGTCCCTGTGCAACCAAGCTGTTATTCAGTCCATTATGCAACAAGTCAGGATACTTTCAACAGTACTTCAGTGGAGGTTTGGTAGAATGTTGCTATAATCATCAAAACGGTCTTAACTTCAAGGAAAGCAAGAACGCGGGGATGCTTCCCATATGAGTGCACCCACATGCAGAGCCAAAATAGTCTGACTTAATAATCGTATATATTAACTCAAAGTATGTAACTCTGATGTGCAGATACTGGAAATCAAAAGCAGCACAGACCGAAATGCTGAAGGATCTCAGCAGGTCATGCAGCATCCGATAAAGTGTCTCGGCCTTAAACGTCCACAGTTTAGTCGTTTCCATAGATCCTGCCTGACATGCTCAGTTGCACAAGCATTTTATGTGTTTTACATACTGTCAACTGCGATACAGTCAATAACATTGGTGTGATCAATAACTTGTCTATGAAGCTTGGTTTTGCCACAGTCATGTATGTATAGAGTAAACAGCAGGGGCCTGAGCATGTAGTCTTGTAGTGCACCGAAGTTAGACTGGGTGAATAGATATTCTTTTCCAAACTTCACTGAGTGAGGTCTGTATTAATATCCTCATGCTGTCGTGCAAGCCATTCGCATATCAGTGTGCACAAAGTCGCCACAGGACCAAGTCTGGAAGATTGGAGTTGTGATTAGGCGGTACGATTGTGTTGAGTTAACGTTGATGAACAGTAGACTGGCCGAACAGTGACTCTATTTCAGATGGTTCAAAGCAGGATGAAATTCCAGTCAAATCACATCTACTTCATATAGTGAATGGTGAAATCCGTCCTTAAGTAGTGCAGCTATTTAGTCTCTATAGATCTCTCACCGTTGGACTGGTAAACCGTTTGCTTTTCTGAATTCTCATTCTTGTACGGTGCCTGGACGTCAGCCTCAGAGATTGGAATGACAGAATTATGAGAATTGTTGGGTCTAGTGTCTGTGTCAAAGCTCTCCCTATCATTGCGTGAGTAAAATGCACCGAGCTGAACCGGAAGTGATCACTCTTCGCCGTTTATGTTATACGAACTCGTCGTGTTGTAGGTGATATGTGCGATCCTAGGTGCATCTGTTGACTGTCCATCTGTGTCTTAGTTTCGTCCGAAATTGTACCTTTGTTCTCGTCATACCTTCCAGAGTTCGTATTGGATTACTTATCGGACTCTGAATTAAGTATCCTAAATGTCACTCTGATCTAGCTACCAGCAGGTTATCCATCTGCTGCTCATTCAGGGTTTTTATTCGAGAACGAATTGGACGAATTGATTTTCCGGGTGTACAGACAGCCACACACATCCTTATGAAGTCAGTGACGATGTTGGTATTTAGGTCCACAGTCGAATCCTTGAACGTGATCCATCCAAAGCAATGCCCAATATTTTCTTCGTTTCTACCACCAAGCTCTTTCTTTTTCTCTTACCGCTCTTCAATTCCTGCCTGTACGAACACAGACGAAGCAGAAACAGGTGGTCGAAATTGCTAAAGTGTGGGCGAGGAATTGTGTTTTTGCTGGTGGCATGGGATTATGTTGGATCCTCCAACATTCCAGGGCACTAGTTGCTAGTTGGGGGGAGATTTCAAGCGAGACTGATTAAAGTCTACCGCCACGACCTAAAGGCGTAATGTGATAATGGCATACATATGTTTTCTGGTATGTGAGTGTGAGATATAACAGTAGTGAGCCTTTATATTTTGTGAGGGTAGGGTGGTGTGGTTGTTACGTTTATTTGTGCTGTGAATGTGTGCTATTTTATGCAATGGAAGAAAAAGTGGATATGCATTGCGCTAACGTCGCAAATGGTGGAAATACGAAAAATTTACAGTTGATGGTGTGCGATATTTATTGCTTTGAAATTAAACTAAGATGACAAACAGTTAGCCCATTTAATAACTTCATATAAATAACTGTGCTGTGATATGTAACAGTTCTATGGTGGTATCCTATCAGAGATTCTGCCTGGCCCAGAAGAACAGAAAAACTAAAATTCCAGGTACAAGTTCAAGTTCAAATTTAATTATCATTCCACAATACATGAATATAGCTGAACGAAACAGCATTCCTCTGGGGTCAGAGTGTAAAACGCATTACCAACAGCATACAGCACAAAACACATAGCACATACAACACATTTTGTTATGATAATAGAAAAACATTCTGTCACAGAAAATGGTAACACAGCGCAAGCTCTTGTGAGGCATGACCTGTAGGTTGATTGTACCTAGGATGATGTTCTGGTCCAGCTTCTTCTTCCACCAAGCAAACACTGGAGGGCAGCCCCAAGTGAACAGCAGAATGCTCCACCATTCAATCATAGCTGATCCTTTTTTTACCCTCCTGGTCAACCCCATTTCCCGGCCTTCTGCCCGTCACATTTGATGCCACGTACAATCAAGAAGCTATCAATCCTTGCCTTAGACATACCCAATGACCTGGCCTCCTCAGCCTCTTGTGGTAAAAGAAATCCACAAATTCATCACCCTTTCACTAAAGGAATTTCTCCACATCTCTGTTTTTAAAACAGTGCCCCCCTATTCTGAAGCAGTGCACTGTTGTCCTAGTCTCTCCCACCATCGGAAAAATCCTTTAGACATCTATTATGTCTAGGCCTTTCAACATTCCAAAGTTTTCAATGACATCTCCTTTCATCCTTCTAAATTCCAGCTAGTACAGACGCACATCCATCAAACGTTCCTCGTATGATAACTCTTTCATTCCTGGAATTATCCTTGTGAACTTCCTCTGGACCCTCTCTAACTCCAACACATATTTTCGGAGATCACGGGCCCTAAACTGTTCACAGTACTCAAGGTGAAGCCTCACCAGTGCCGTATAGAGCCTCAGCATCACATCCTTGCTCTTGTGTTCTAGACCTCTTGAAATAATTGCTAACATGGAATTGGCCTTCCTCACCACTGACACAATCTGCAACTTAAACCTTCAGGATATTCTGCACAATAATTCCCAACGCCCTCTCCATCTCTGATTCCTGGATTTTCTCCCAGTTAAAAAAATAGTCCACTCATTTATTTCTACTACCAAAGGGCATGACCATGCATTTTCCAATATTGCATTTCATTTGCAACTTTCTTGCCCAATTTCCTAATCTCTCTAAGTCCTTCTGCGTCCTACCTATTTCCTCAATGCCATCTGCCTCTCCATCATTCCTCGTGTCATCTGCAAACTTGGCAACAAAACCATCTATTCCATCATATAAATCGTTGATGTACAGCACAAAAAGAAGTGGTCCCAACATTGACCCTTGTGGATCAGCACTAGTCGCTAGCAGCCAACCAGACAAGGATCCTTTTATTCCCATTCGCTGCCTCCTACCAATCAGCTAATGTTCTATCCACCTTAGAAACTTTTCTGTAATTCCATCGGTTGTTAACTTGATAAGTAGATCATTTGTGGCACCTTGTCAATGGACAAATATACAACAGCCATTGCAACCCTTTATCTATCCAATTGGTAATCTCCTCAAAGAATTCCAACAGTTTCGGCAGGCAGGAATTTCCCTGAGGGAAACCATGCTGACATTCTCCTATCTTGCCCTGTGTCAACAAGTACTCCATCATCCCATCCTTAACAATTGACTCTAACATCTGTCCAACCACTGAGGTCAGGCTAACCGGTCTATAATTTCCTTTCTGCTGCTCCCCTCCTTCCTTAAAAGCTGAGGTGATATTTGAAATTTTCCAATTCTCTGGCACCATGCCAGTGTCCAATGTTTTTGAAAGATTATTTCCAATGTCACATCAATCTCTAACTCTACATCTTTCAGATCTCTAGGGTGTAGTTCATCTGGTCCTGGTGACTTAAGTACCTTTAGGTCTTTTATCTTTTTGAGCACATTCTCTCTTGTAATAGCAACTGCACCCACCTCTCTTCCTTCATGCTCTACAATATCAGACATACTGCTTGTATCTTTCATGGTGAAGACTGATACAAAATGCTCATTTCGTTCATTAGCGATCTCCATGCCTTTCTACCCGTTAGTATTTCTCCTGCCTCATTATTAGCCGCCCGATATCTACTCAGATTTCTCTAATTTTTTAACATTCTTGAAAAAAACTTTTGCTATGCACTTTAATATTATTTTCTAACTTGATTTCATATTACATATTTCCCCTTCCAATGATATTTTTCAGTTGTTCCCTGTAGCTTTACAAAAAACTTCCTAATACTCTATCTTCCCATTAGTTTTTGCTTTCTTGTATGTCCTTTCTTTTGCTTTTACAATAGTGTCACATACCCGGTGACGGGTTAAAGAACCAGCAGAAATGGAAAACACCTTGGAGTCTGGTATTGCTGTAAACTAATCCTATTTATTAGTAACTACACAATACAGAAATATAAATTCAGATACATCAAACAGTTCAGCAATGATTAGATATATAGGGGTGGAAATATATTAAAAAAACAAGCTTATTCAATCCCATGAGTAAATTAATACAGTATTACGATGATGGGTAAAGTTCAGTTCAGTTCGTGGTATTCAGTTGAGTAGTGATGGAGAGAGAGAAAGAGAGGTGTCCAGTTCTTCAGGTGATCTGATGCCGTCGATCTTGCCATTGTCCTCCGAAACTTCCAAGTTAGCCAAACTTGACCAACTTAAGAGCACCATCTCCAAGTAATAGCCTACCAACACAGGGAAAGGTTAGACACACATGTAGACTCCACAGGGTCGCTCCTTCACGTACTAATAATCACAGATCGATTCCTCACAATCGATCCTCAGTCCCACACTCATGGGCACCTGAACAGGATAGTGGTAACTTCACCACACCTTAGTGCAGCGGCATGTCCTGCGAAACATGCAATTACGCTAGCTTAAATACTGTTGTGCTGAACACCAGCTGTCCATCAAGTTGCTCCTCCCTTCTCTCTCTGTAGGAACTCAGAAGCTGACAGTGTCCTCGCAGAAATTCCAAACAAACTGTGAGCAGTCTTCACCACTCTCTCTCTTAATAACAAGCTGTTTGTGTTGTACAGCTCTCACACACTCTCTCTCTCTCTCTCTTTCAAAAACACAGTCCATAAGGGATAATTCAGTATCCCGTCACAATAGCTTTGGCTTTCCTTATTAGCCATGGTTACTACTTTACCATTGGAGTATTTCTACAATTTTCAAATATATTTGTCCTGCACCTCCTCATTTTTTTTCCAGAACCGCACACCATGCTGCTCTGCTGACATCCCTGTCAGCGGTTCCTTCCAATTTACTTTGGCCAACTCCTCTCCCATACTACTGTAATTTCGCTTACTCCACTGAAATACTGCAAAGTCAGACTTTACTTTCTCTCTATCAAATTTCAGGTTGAACTCAATCATATTGTGATCACTGTTTCCTAAAGGTTCTTTTACCATAAGTTCACTAATCGCCTCCGGTTCATCACATAACACCGCATCCTGTCATGGTCCGGTCCGTGAAGTCCGCATTCCGGTTCATGGTCTGGTCCATCGATCCTTATTCCAGCATTTCCGGTTTTCCCTTTTTGTATTGTGTGCCTTAATTGAGGCACATGATTCTCATTTTGGGGTGGCGACATAAACAGCTCCCGGGTTCAGCTTCAGTTGCTGGACTGTTCCCTTCCCTTCCCCTTTCCTCTGAAGCCTTCACCTGAAGCCTTCACTGCAAACTTTGCCTGAAGCCTTGCTGCAACCTCTCCTCCGTCCTCTCCTGTATCGCTGTCAAGTTCTACCACCGGTGCAAGGAGCCTTGCTGTGTCTAGATAAGGAATAGTTTATAGTTGTGTGGAGCTGTCTCCTTCTGTCCTCGCCTTCGCTACGTAGTTCCGAAAGGTTGCTGCTACCTTGAGTTAGGAACCGTTTCTGTGCCCAGACCTTTGCTAGGTAGGCCCGGGCGTTTGCCGCTACGTTGTGTTGGGAACCGTCTCTTTGTACCCTCGGCTCCGCTGGGTAGGTCCGGTCGTTTGCCGCTACCTTGAGTGAAGAACTGTCTCTCAGTTTTCTGTGTATGAGTCCCGCCCTACATCCTGCTCCCTAGGAGGGGTCCTGAGTCTGTGTAGAGCCCCGGCCCGACGTTCTGCTCCTTAGGAGCTGTCCTGACTCTGTGTAGAGCCCCGGCCCCAAGTCCTGTTCCCAAGGAGGGGTCCCGCATCGGTGTTCCATGTTCCTGTTCTCCCAAGACCAAGACTCCGTATTCCTGTTCTCCCAAGCCCAAGGCTCTGTGATCCTGTTCTCCCAAGACCAAAGCTCTGTGTTGCTGCTCTCCCAAGACCAAGGCTCTGTGCTTCCTGTTCTCCCTAGACCAAGTCAAGGCTTCGTGCTCTCGTCCTGTCCATGTGCTTTGTCCTGTCCAAATACCTCGCACAGCCCAGGAGTACCTCAGCCAGCCCGGTGTTGGAGTTCCCTCGTCCTGTCCAGGAGTCTCATGTCCAGTCCCGTAGCCACGCCACGTTCTCTAGCCATGTCTTTTCCTCGCCTAGATCTGGAGTCCGAGCCCGAGTCAAAACCAAGGTTATACGTCCCTGTCCAGTCTCTGGCTCGAAGTTCTTGCCTAGGTTCCAAGTTCCTAGTTCCTTGTCAAGGTCCTGCTTTCCCACTCTAGTCCTAGCACGGGCCCAGTATCCTAGCCTCGTCCAGGGCCTGTATCTTGTCCAGCGTCGTTTCTTCCCCTCTTCTCTTGTTATCTTGACACAGCTAGTTCTGCTTCTAGTATTTCAGTGTCTGTGTCTTGCATTTAGGTCCTCCACCAATGCACTCAATCACTTGAGAACCATTACCAACCAGATTTTTTCAATCTGCCTGCATGTTAAAATCTCCCAACATTACATTTCCCTTTTGGCTTGCTTTTTCTGTTTCCGATTGTAATCTGTGTTCCACCTGCCAGCCATTGTTCGGAGGCCTATATATAGCTCAACGCACAAGGATTTAACATCTTCCGATCCAATATCACATCTCTCTACTGATTTGATGCCATTATTTACCAACAGAGCCACGCTGCCCCTTCTCCCTACCTTCTTATCTCGTTGATACAACCTGTAACCTTGGACATTCAACATTCAGCTACAATCGTCCTTCAGCCACGATTCAGTGATGGCCACAGAAATCATACTTGACAATCTGTAACAGTGCAACAAGATTATTCACCTTATTTCTTATACGATGTGCTTTTAGATACAACCGCTTGAGTATCATATTTGCCTTTTTCTGATTCTGCATCAATAATGGTTTGATACTCGGCCTGTTGGCTGCAACTATGCCCCACCACCAGCAAACCTTTCCTGACGGTCTGACTATACGCTGTCTTTTCTTTCTTCTCATCCGTCCTACCCTGTCCTTTCACTCCGGTTTCCAACCGGCTGCCAGATTAGATTAAACCCTCCCCAACAACTCTAACACACCTGCCCGCGAGACTATTGGTCCCTCTCGGGTTCGGGTGCACTGTTGAACAGCCAAACCTCCGCCAGAAGAGATCCCGATGGCAAGAACCTGAAGCTCAGCTCACTGCACCAGCTTCTCAGCCACGCACTAATCTGCCAAATCATCCTATTTCTATCCTCATTGGCGCGTGGCACAGGCTGTAATACAGAAATTACTATCCGGGAGGATCTGCTTCGCATCTTTCTACCGAGATTTCTAAATTCTCTCTTCAGGACTACTTTGCTTCTCCTCACTATGCCATTGGTACCCATATGTACCTGGACATCTCGCCGCTCCCCCTCCCTCTCCAAAATGTGGTCGCGACCAGAGCCATCCCTGAACCTGGTCCCGGACAGCCAACATGCCATCGGGGTGTCCGGTTCAGGTCCACAGAATCCCCTGTATATTCCCTTCACTACTGAGTCCCCTATCACTACCGCTCCCCTCTACCCTCTCGTTCTCTTCTGCACCACGGACCCATGCTCAGTGCCAGTCACCCGGTCGCCGTGGCATTTTCTCGGGAGGTCATCCCCCACAGAAGTATCCAAGACGGTATTCTTGATTTTGAGGGGATTAGCCACGGGGGTGCTCTACTCCAACTGCCTATTTCTATTTCTCCTGATTGTCGCAGAGCTACACACCTCCTGCAACTTCTGGATGACTACTTTCCTGTAAGTTTGATCACTTATCTCCTCACTATTTCGTACATGCCGAAGGTCATCCAGTTGCTGCTCTAGATCCCTAAGACGGTCTTCAAGGAGCTGCAGCCGGATTCACTTCACGCAGATGTAGTTCTCCAACATCCGGCACAAAGACCACGCCACAGCCATTTAAATGATGCAGTAACAGAGGGAACATGAAAAAAAGGAAACCATAACGGACGTTTTACACAGTGCCGACGCCTCTTACGAGGCGAAGCCTCTTCCGAGCCAAAGCTTGTCGCTTCTACTCTCGCCATCGGCTAGTCCCGACAATGGCCGCTCCACATATTCCTTCTGTACTTCTCTTTCACTCGTGGAGCTCTGTTGAAGCCGCTGATTTGGTCCCGTACATTGTTTTTTTTTAAAGTTTACTGGCGATATAAAGATAGGTAGAGAGGCGGGTATTTTAGGGGAAGTAGCGAGGCTACAGAATGTCATAGACAGATTGAAAAAAATGCAAAGGGGTAGATATCGACATTTGGAATAAAGTAATGATAATAGAATGCAGAGCAGTGACGCCGCATTTCACAGCCTTTTGCATATTGATAGACATCACTGATACTATATCCGAAATGCTGATAAGTGCAATGATGGATCATCTCAGGGTTTTTTGCAATCTCATGTATTGCATGTGAAAACTTTCTGCATACAGTACAATGGTTTCACTAACTGTTATATTTATAACTTTTATCAGTCACGGAGCGAAAATTAAGAGAGCATGGTCGTGTTTTACTGATAATAATAGTAGTAATAGTAGTAATAGTATGAAGAAGAAGAAGAAGAAGAAAATTCTTTCGATAAACAGCAAGATTTAAAGACTCACTTACCAGTGTGCTAAACTGATAATAAATACAGAATAATAAGTATACACGAAAATAGTATTGCAATGTGAAATAATATCCAACAATAATGCAGTAATAATAAAGCAGAGACTGTTGTTCAGCTGACTCACAGACATGATTGCTGTATATGTTTAATGCATTTGGTAGGAAAGGTGTTCTGTAACTATCCTTGTAAAGGTGGAGCTGAATGAGCCTTTTTGAAAAGGTGCTCCGCTGCCTATTCACTGGGACACAGGGAGGATGTACCAAATTGTCCATAACGGATAACAGTTTGTTCAGTGAACTCCTCTCGTGCTCTCTCTTGTTTCCTGGGCCCAGTCCGTGTGTGTGTGTGTGTGTGTGTGTGTGTGTGTGTGTAGTTTTTATATTTTGCAGTTTACTATCAAAATTATTGCTCACCTTTAAATCTTCTCCGCTTTTCTGCACTTGAGTCAAGTCTCCTCTATATTACCAGACAGGATGAGTGAAATAACACTGACTCAGCAGAGCTTTCTTGTCTAAAACAAGCATCCGTTGACATTTGAACACGGTTCCGAAGCAGCAGGAAACCCTTGATTACTGTCAACAGTCTCTCCAACTCTAAACAGCTGCCCATGCCAGTCAGTCTCCTCCCACAGAGCCCCGAATCCTGGTCTCCGAATGCTTCAACGAATCCACAACCAGATGCTGCAACTTCCTGACCCAGTGCATCTAAAACTTCGACCTCCAGCTATATCCGTATGTTACAAATCGAACTAAGATTACCTTCATCATTTCTCTCTTACTTCAGCGAGCTCTGACCTGGGCCACCACAAAATGGGAAAATAAAACTACCCTTTGCAGCAAATATAAGGAATTCACCACTGAGGTGCGCCGGATTTTCGACCATCCGGGAAGCGCAATGGTGCAACGGATAGGATACTTTACCTGCGTCATGGTCGACAGTCGGTGCTGGATTACACCGTGGAATTCAGGAACCTTGCATCGAAGTGCGCCTGGAATGCGGAAGTGTCTCTTACTCATTACCATAACGGTCTCTCAGAACGCTATAACGTCGATGCCCACCTACCTTACAATCTCATAATGAACCTCCGAATTGACAAGACTCATATGGAATCACCTCGCCCCCCAAGTAGACGTAAAAAGTGCCCACTGCAGCAGCAAAACTCAGCGAGATGAGGGGCCTTCTATCTAGTAATTTCCCACCAGTTTCTCGTTGGAGCATTATCCCCCAATTCACTCTCTCTGTCCTCCTCCTCACGCCCACGGCTCTACGGAAATAGGAGCCTTTGTATAATTCCAGCGCAACGAATAAAATTCTCCACTATTCTCTTCGTGTGTAGCCTTGGCTGCCTATCAAATCTATCTCTCACCTCTTTTGCGTCATGGGCACTGACTCATAGGTTTAGAGGTTCAATTGTTCTGTTTAATATCAGTGAATGTATGGAGTATATAAATTGAAATTCCTATTATTGGCAGTTATCCACAAAAGAGAATGACAGAAACAATGTCAGAACACCCATGCACCCTCTCTACCCTCCCACGGCAAGCAGCACCAACGCACTATTCCTTCCCCTCCCCGTCCCCCACCTCCCTCAGCAGAAGCAGCAGACCCCCAGCACCAGCCATGCAAGCAATTATATATCAGCTGACTCTGACAGGACACCAGACATCTTGAAAAGGAATGAAGATACAATAAAGAGCAAAATTCAAACTGTTTCGCAGATGAACTGGAAGAAGACCCTCTCAGGCGCCATCTTTAGCTCCCTGGGGTATGCAATGGGAAGAACGCATACACATCCTCTGCACATGAACACCGAGAATGCAACCAATTCATCCTTTTTGACTCACCCAATATTTAAGTCATGTGGGGCTACCCTTAACTCTCAATTACGACGCCCGCGTCTCCTGGTCATCCGTTGGTGGGATCCCGTTGGAGGTGGCGGATATTACGGAGAATTATATGTCGCACCCGGAGGCTGGTGGGGTGGTAGGTGAGGAGAAGGGGAACCCTATTCCTAGTGGAGTGGCGGGAGGATGGGGTGAGAGCAGATGTGCGTGAAATGGGGAAGATGCGTTTAAGAGCAGAGTTGATGGTGGAGGAAGAGAAACCTCTTTCTTTAAAAAAGGAGGACATCTCCTTCGTCCTGGAATGAAAAGCATCATCCTGAGAGCAGATGCAGCGTAAACGGAGGAATTGCGAGAAGGGGATGGCACTTTTGCAAGAGGCAGGGTGAGAAGAGGAATAGTCCAGTAACAGTGAGAGTGTTATAGTAGACATCAGTAGATAAGCTGTCTCCAGAGATAGAGACAGAAAGATCCAGAAAGGGAGAAAGGTGTGAGAAATGGACCAGGTAAACTTGTGGGCAGGGTGAAAGTTGAAAGCAAGATTAATGAAGTCAACGAGCTCAGAACGCGTGCAGGACGCAGGGAAATGCAGCTGTCGATGTAGCGAAGGAAAAGTGGGGGACAGATACCAGTATAGGCCTGGAACATGGATTGTTCCACAAAGCAAACAAAAAGGCAGGCATAGCTGGGACCCATACGAGTGCCCATGGCTACACCTTCAGTTTGGAGGAAGTGGGAGGAGACAAAGGAGAAGTTATTAAGAGTAAGGACTAATTCCGCTAGACGGAGCAGAGTGGTGCTGAGTGGTTCATTTTAGTAGGTCAAATATGATGGCAGAATATAGTATTAATGGTAAATCTCTTGGCAGTGTGTAGGATCAGAGGGATCTTGGGATCGGAGTCCATAGTACACTCAAGGCTGCTGCGCAGGGTGACACTGTGGTTAAGAAGGCATACGGTGCATTGGCCTTCATCAATCGACGAATTGAGTTTAAGAACCGAGAGGTAATGTTACAGCTATATATGACCCTGGTCAGACACCACTTGAAGTACTCTGCTCAGTTCTGGTCAATTCACTACAAGGAAGGATGTGGAAACTATAGAAAGGGTGCAGAGCAGATTTAGAAGGATGTTACCTGGATTGCCGAGCAGGACAGACACACCAGGGAGCGGTGGGTGCGTGGAATGGGCTGCCGGCGACGGTGTTGGAGGCGTGTACGATAGGGTCTTTTAAGACGCTCCTGGATAGGAGCATGAAGCTCAGAAAAATAGAGGGCTATAGGTAACCATAGGAAATTTCTGAAGTAAGTACCTGTTCGGCATAGCATTGTGGGCCGAGGGTCCTATATTGTGCTTTACGTTTTCTATGTTTCTACGTTTCTATCTAATCTTGAACGAAACTGTTCGCAATGGATGACATAAGGATCGAAATTGCAGCTTTATCTCTAGGGTGTGTATTTTCAACCTGAGAATGGATGATACAACAAGTATCAAAAATATTGAAGATTGAAAGCTGTATAAAAACTCTACAACTAACGGTGAAAAAATAAAATTTTAAATGATAAAGTGTCAATAAAAACAGTACAAACAAAAAGCGACAAGAAAGTGTATTAACGAGACTGGAAGAATAGCAAATGGGTAAAAATCTACAACTGACAGGAACCAACATTAACAGCAAATACATCAGAGGTATAAATTTTCACAGCATTTTGCATATAGGTTATCAATACAAATTCTTTACCATTCACAGCGCCAGTCTGATCTCGTCTCTGTGTCCCAGCATAAATTAAAGGGCCACTTTGATCACATTGAACTATAACGTTCTAATATGCTCTTTCTTCTGGAAAAACAACGTTTTATGTATTTTCCCTGTGAATGGTGCATATCTGATATTACGTACATGCGATACTACTGCAAGTAAGATGTCCATTTCAGCTGCAATTGTATGTGATTGCATATACGGTGTTGACATAATAAATAGCCAATCGAAATGATGCCGAACTAGTTGAAGAAGGTTCGCAACATAGATCAATCTCCAAGAATAAAGAAAATGTTTAGTTTTATTGTGCAACTTTAATAAACAGAGTCAATGGATATTTCAGTGCCAGTTTTATCTCGTCTCTGATCTTACTCTGTGTCCCAGCATAAATGAATGGGTTCACACAAGAGCACAGGAATTGAAGCGCGTAACTGCCTTCTTCCGGAGGAAAAAGTGATTCACTAAAATTGGAGCCCGAAAAGTAAGAAACGTTGGCAATGCGACGGAGAGGAAAGATACCAGAGAAATTATCCAAAAAAGGACGAAGATACCAGAGATACTTAGGAGCAACGCGATAGATTTCCTGCAGTTGTGCATCTCCGGGTCATTCTGTCTCTCACTGTTCCCGCCGCTCTGGAGTCTTCTGCGGTTTCGAATGGCCCTAATGAGGTATCTGATGGTTATGACGTTGAACAACAATATTAGAACTAGTGGAGAACAAAGGATTAAAATGCTGTCGATCCAGTCATATGCTATCCAGCCAGCTGAGGTATAATAGGCTGCTTTAACTATACATATTGTTGACTCATTTTTGTGTGGAAGTTCAAATATAAAATACACAAATATGTTTCTGAAACAGCTCAGGGCAATAACCGTTCCGATCACGGCCTCCGCCGTTCGCTCGGTGCAGTATTTTCTTTTCCATTTTTGGCAGCAGATAGCCACAAAGTGATCAAAGGTTAGATGTGAGAGTGTGCGAGTTACAATAAGCATATATGTCTATGTCTGAGAGTGCTCTATGGATTTGTGTGTGGTGAATGTGTGTTTGTGCGTGTGTGTGTGTGTGTGTGTGTGTGTGTGTGTGTGTGTGTGTGTGTATTTGCTCTGCATATATTTAATATGCTGTATATATTCTGTGTGTCATTTATATTATATTTCAATGTACAGTGTGTCGCTTGTGGTGTAAATTTCATTCTTGAATTTGAAAGTCTTACCAAGAGGTAATACTGGAATTCACAGTTAAAAATGTTCCTGACGGTACACATTGCGAGCTCCTTCTTGCTTTGACATTTGATATGAGTTGGCAAAATACTCTATGATGTTGGAGCTTACTAAAGAGTCCATCTGTGGCAAAAGAAACCGCACAGAGGGGGCGGGGAGAGCCTTCCACGTGGGCAACATCTTGCACTCCATACGTACTGCCCAGACATATTGTGTCTAGGCAGATAGGAAGCATTATCCAAATTCAGGCTTGGCCGATGGAGGCCCTCGACTCGGAGGCTACCTCAAAAAGGCAATATACTTCATCAAACACCACCACCATCCAGGCCATGCCATCTACTCGTTGTTATCACCGGCAAGATGGGCATTTTGATGACTAAAAGCCCACGGCCGGAATAGCTACATCCCTTCAATAATTTTGTCCTTGAACCAGGCAGTACAATCTTGATCTCCATCGCTTGGCAACAATATGACCACTTTCATGACTTTGAACTAAAACGTTCTAATGTACTGTTTCTTGTAAGAACCTGTGTTTAATTTATTTTCCGTGTGAACGCTGCATATCTGATATTACGAACATGCGCTGTTGTTGCATGTAGATGTCCATTTCACCTACACATATATGTGCTTCAACATGCGTTCTTGAATTTATGACTGAGTAATCGAGATGATGGAAATCAGATGAAGATGTTTAGCAACAGAAACCGCTGACTGAGTGTAAAAAAAAAACTCTTATTTATATTTAACAAGATTTCTAAACAGAGTCAGTGGATATTTCAGCGCCAGTTTGATCTCGTCTCTGATCTTACTCTGTGTTCCAGCATAAATGAATGGGTTCACGCAGGAACAGAGAAACTGAAGCACATAACTGCTTTCTTCCAGAGGAAAAACTGATTCACTGTAATTGGAGCCTGAAAAGTAAGAAATGTTAGCAATGCGAACGTAGAAAAATGTTACCAGTACCATTGCCCAGAAGAGAACGAAGATACCAGAGATACTAAGGAGCAGGACGATGGACTTCCTGCGGCTCTCCACCTCCGGGTCATTCTGTCTCACACTGTTCCCGCCGCCCTGGAGTCTCCTCCGGATTCTAATGGCCCTAACAATGTAACTGATGGTTATGAAGTTGAAAAGCAATATTAGAACAAGTGGAAGACAAGGGATTAAAATGCTGTCGATCCAGTGATACGTTATCCAGCCAGGCGAGGTGTAATATGATGTTTTAATTATGCATGGTGTGGGCTCAACTTTGTGTGCAGGTTCATATGCAAAATACACAAATATGTTTTTGAAACAGCTCAGGGCAACAACCGTTCCGATCACGACCTCCGCCGTTCGTTCCGTGCAATATTTCGTTTTCAGTTGTTGGCAGCAGATAGCCACAAAGCGATCAAAGGTGAACATCACCGTCACCCAGACGGAGCAGTCTCTTACGCCGTATGCTACCGCGACATTCACGTTGCAACCAGGCGAGAAGTTCAGGAAGTTCGACTGATAAATCATGGGAACAATCCGGATTAATACCACGCCTGTGATAATGACCAGGAGATCCGTCACTGCCATCGACAGCAGGTAGACAGTGAAACATCTGGAGAGACCGCATCGTCTGCGGAGCATCACCCCAAACACGACGAAATTAGCTGAAACAGAGCAAAACAGTAGGAGTGCGTCCATGTTACTAATTCTGTGTTTGTGTGTGTGCCTATCATGAGTGAGATTGTGGGTGTATGCATGTGAAAATACGTATGTGTATGTTTACGTGCGAGAATGTTTTGTGCATTTGTGTGTGGTGAGTGTGTGTGTATATGTGCTTTTGCAGAGTCTATATTTTATATACTGTCTGTTTTCTGTGTGTTATTTATATTATTTGAAAATGTACATTATGTCGTTTGTGGTGTAAACTTTACAATTGAAATTTTGTGTTTTATCAAAATTTGAAACTGGAATTGACAAATAAAGTTGTTCCTCACGATGCACCGGGCGACTTTTATTGCTTTGACATTTGATATGAGTTGACAAAATCTTCCCCATTCAGAATTCTATCATGTGCTTAACTGAGCTATGAAGCTGTATCGTATGGAGCGTCTCTGCGATATACCATTTATCACTAATTGCAATAAATTACATTAAAACACATCAAATTTTAAAGGAATAGTGTTCAAGAAAAAAGAAATGGGAGAAAAGTATTTAAGCCTCTAGAAGAATAGCAAAGATGTAAAAAGAAAATCTATAATTAACAGAGAACATAAATAACACTCAACACAGCCGTGTTACGATTCACACAACATTTTGAAGTTTCGAAGGCAAAACCAGTTCTTTACCAGGAATCCCGATAAATGCAATAATGCAATAGCAAACGGCCAGACCCAAGATTCGTGGAACTCCATGCATTGCTATTGAAAATTTTAAGCATACAGTACGCTGCATTCAGAGATTCTTATATTCGTCCCTAATATTAGTCACCAGGGAGCATATTAGAAAGGCATCGTTGGATGCTATGCTGCATATGTCAATTGAAACAAGCAGCTTAAAACTTTTGATGTAAATATATTATTTTCATCAATAACTATGTATCTTGCGAACTTCTGCTTCGCAGTCGTCCAGGGAAAACAAGGAAGGTCTCCGAGTCTGGATATAATTGGTTAAACCTAACCTTCTACCATTGAAAACCGCAAACTAGAACAAGATGTCTTTGGCTTTGAAAAATCAATGGAATCACTACATTAATTTCATGGAATAAACACTGTCAAATCCAAATTCAAATTTATTTTCATATGCATAACTACATATCTGCAGAGGTGCAATGAAAAACTCAGATGCAGCAGCATCACAGGCTCATAGCACCATAAATGCAATATTTTCGTGGAAAACACATTTTTCCCAATAAAACCTTCATTTAAAGATAAAGAACACATTCCATTTCAGCGCAAAGCGATAAGAGTATCCACACTGTTGTTAAATTCTAGCGATTTAGGTTGTGCCAGTTGGTTCAAGATCTGAATTCTTGAAGGGGAGGTTCTGTTCTTGAATCGTTTTGGTCTTCAGGCTTCTGTGCCTCCAAGAATCTGGCGCGGCCTGTACGGTAAGAATCTTTGATTATCATGTTTTGAGGCAGCGCATCCCGTAGATAATACCAATAGTGAAATTGCTCTCGATGATGACTTGGGCTTTTGTAATGGCTTACGACTTTCTGGTGCTTCACATGTCCTTGTGCAACAGAGCTGTCATTCAGTCCATAATGCAACAAGTCAGGATACTTTCAACAGTACTTCAGTGGAGGTTTGGTAGAATATTGATATAATCATCAAAACTGCCTTAACTTCTAAGGAAGCAAGAACGCAGGGATGCTTCCCATATGAGTGCATCCACATGCAGAGCCAGAATAGTCTGATATAATGTTCGGATATATTAACGCCCAGTATGTAACTCTGATGCTCAGATACTGGAAATCAAAAGCAGCACAGACCGAAATGTGAAGGATCTCAGCAGGTCATGCAGCATCCGATAAAGTGTCTCGGCCTGAAACGTCCACTGTTTACTCGTTTCCATAGACCCTGCCTGACCTGCTCAGCTGCTCAAGCATTTTATGTGTTTTACATACCGTCAACTGTGATACAGCCAATAACATTGGTGTCGTCAATAATTTGTCAATGAAGCTTTGTTTTGCCACAGTCATGTGGGCGAGGAATTGTGCTTTTGCTGGTGGCATGGGATTATGTTGGGTCTTCCAATATTACAGGCACTAGTCGCTAGTTGGGGGAGATTTCAAGCGAGACTGATTAAAGTCTACTGCCACGACATAAAGGCGTAATGTGATAATGGTTTTCTGGTATGTGTGTGTGAGATATAAGAGTGGCCAGCCTTTATATTTTGTGAGGGTGTGGTGGTGTGCTTGTTACGTTTATTTGTGCTGCGAGTGTGTGGTATTTTATGCAATGGCAGAAAAAGTGCATATGCATTGCGCTAACGTGGCAAATGGTGGACATACGATACATTTACAGCTGATGGTGTTGTGCGATAGTTATTGCTTTGAAATTAAACTGAGATGACAAACATTTAGCGCATTTATAACTTCATATAAATAACTGTGCTGTGATATATAACAGTTCTATGTTGGTATCCTATCAGAGAGTCTGTCTGGCCCGGAAGAACAAAAAAACTAAAATTCCAGGTACAAGTTCAAGTTCAAATTTAATTATCATTCCACAATACATGAATATAGCTGAACGAAACAGCATTCCTCTGGGATGAGAGTGTACATCAGCATACAGCACAAAGCACATAGCACATACAACACATTTGGTTATGATAATAGAAAAACATACTGTCACATAAAATGGTAACACAGCGCAAGTTTTTGTGAGGCATGACCTATAGATTGATTGTACACAGGATGATGTTCCGGTCCAGCTTGTTCTTCCACCAAGCAAACACTGGAGGGCAGACCTAAATGAACAGCAGAATGCTCCACCATGCAATCATAGCTGAACCTTTTTATTTCCTCCTCCGCGTCAACCCCATTTCCCGGCCTTCTGCCCGTCACATTTGATGCCACGTACTATCAATAAGCTATCAATCCTTGCCTCAGACAGACGCAATGACCTGGCCTCTTCAGCCTCTTGTGGTAAAAGAAATCCACAAATTCATCACCCTTTCACTAAAGGAATTTCTCTGCATCTCTGTTTTTAAAAGAGCGCCCCTCTATCCTGAGGCAGTGCACTCTTCTCCTCGTCTCTCCCACCACCGGAAAATCCTTTAGACATCTACTATGTCCAGGCCTTTCAACATTCCAAAGTTTTCAATGACATCTCCCTTCATCCTTCTAAATTCCAGCGAGTACAGACGCACAGTCATCAGACATTCCTCGTATGATAGCCCTTTCATTCCTGGAATCATCCTTGTGAACCTCCTCTGGACCCTCTCTAATTCCAACACATATTTTCGAAGATGAGAGGCCCAAAACTGTTCACAGTACTCAAGGTGAAGCCTCACCAGTGCCGTATAGAGCCTCAGCCTCACATCCTTGCTCTTGTCTTCTAGACCTCGTGAAATGAATGCTAACATGGAATTGGCCTTCCTCACCACCGACTCAATCTGCAAGTTAAGCCTTCAGGATATTCTGCAATATTTCCCAACTCCCTCTCCATCTCTGATTCTTGTATTTTCTCCGAGTTAAAAAATAGTCCACTCATTTATTTCTACTACCAAAGGGCTTGACAATGTATTTTCCAATATTGTGTTTTATTTGCAACTTTCTTGTCCAATTTCCTAATCTAAGTCCTTCTGCGTCCTACCTGTTTCCTCAGTATCTTCTGCCACTCCATCATTCCTCGTGTCATCTGCAAATTTAGCAACAAAACCATCTATTCCATCATATAAATCGTTGATGTACAGCACAAAAAGAAGTGGTCCCAACATTGACCCTTGTGGATCACCACTAGTCGCTAGCAGCCAACCAGACAAGGATCCTTTTATTCCCATTCACTACCTCCTACCAATCAGCTAATGTTCTATCCACCTTAGAAACTTTTCTGTAATTCCATCGGCTCTTAACTTGATAAGTAGATCATTTGTGGAACATTGTCAGAGGACAAATATACAACATCTATTTCAACCTTTTATCTATCCTATTTGTAATCTCCTCAAAGAATTCCAACAGGTTCGTCAAGCAGGAATTTCCCTGAGGGAAGCCATGCTGACATTCTCCTATCTTGTCCTGTGTCACAAAGTACTCCATCACCTCATCCTTAACAATTGACGCTAACATCTTCCCAACCACTGAGGTCAAGCTAACCAGTCTATAATTTCCTTTCTGCTGCTCTCCTCCTTCCTTAAATGCTGGAGTGATATTTGAAATTTTCCAATTCTGTGGCACCATGCCAGTGTCCAATAGTTTTTGAAAGATTATTTCTAATGCCACAACAATCGCTAACCCTGCATCTTTCAGAGTTCCAGGGTGTAGTTCATCTGGTCCTGGTGACTTAAGTACCTTTAGGTCTTTTATCTTTTTGAGCACATTCTCTCTTGTAATAGCAACTGCGCCCACTTCTCTTCCTTCATGCACTACAATATCAGACATACTGCTTGTATCCTTCACGGTGAAGACTGATACAAAATGCTCATTTAGTTCATCAGCCATCTCCATGCCTTTCGACCCGTTAGTATTTCTCTTGCCTCATTATTAGCCGACCGATATCTACTCACATTTCTCTATTATTTTGACCTTTCTTGAAAAAAGTTTGTTCTATGCACTTTGATGTTATTTGCTAGCTTGATTTCATATTACAATTTTCCCCTTCCAATGATATTTTTCAGTTGTTCTCTGTAGGTTTATAAAAACTTCCTAATCCTCTATCTTCCCATTAGTTTTTGCTTTCTTGTATGCCCTTTCTTTTGCTTTTACTTACCCTGTGACGGGTTAAAGAACCAGCAGAAATGGAAAACACCTTGGAGTCTGGTATTGCTGTGAACTAATCCTATTTATTAGTAACTACGCAATGCAGTAATATAAATTCAGATACATCAAACAGGTTAGCAATGATTTGATATATAAGTGTGGAAATATATAAAAAAACAAGCTTATTCAAGCCAATGGGTAAATGGATACAGTCTTACGATGATGGGTAAAGTTCAGTTCAGTTCGTGGTATTGAGTTGAGTAGTAATGGAGAGTGAGAGAGAGAGAGAGAGATGTGTCCAGTTCTTCAGGTGAGCTGGTGCCGTCGATCTTCCCGTTGTCCTCCGAAACTTCCAAGTTAGCCAAACTTGACCAACTTAAGAAAACCGTCTTCAAGTAATAGTCTACCAACCCAGTCAAAGGTTCGACACACATTTTGACTCCACAGGGTCGCTCTTTCACGCATTAATAATCACAGATTGATTCCTCACAATCGATCCTCAGTCCCACACTCATGGCACTTGAACAGGATAGTGGTAACTTCACCACACCTTAGTGCATTGACCTGTCCTGTGAAACACGCAATTACGCTAGTATAAATACTGTTGTGCTGAACACCAGCTGTCCATCAAGTAGCTCTCTCTGTGGGAACTCAGAAGCTGGCAGTGCCCTTGCAGAAATTCCAAACAAACCGTGAGCAGTCTTCGCCTCTTTCTCTCAAGTTGTTTGTGCTGTACAGCTCTCACACACTCTCTCTCTCTCTTTTAAAAACACAGTCCATAAGGGGTAATTCAGGATCCCGTCACAATAGCTTTGGCTTTCCTTGTTACCCATGGTATTACTATTTGAGCATTGGAGTATTTCTTCAAATTTCAAATATATTTGTCCTGCACCTTCCTCATTTTTTCCCCAGAACAGCACACCATGCTGCTCTGCTGACATCCCTGCCAGCAGTTCCTTCCGATTTACTTTGGCCAACTCCTCTCCCATACTACTGTAATTTCGCTTACTCCACTGAAATACTGCAACGTCAGACTCTACTTTCTCTCTATCAAATTTCAGGTTGAACTCAATCATATTGCGATCACTGTTTCCTAAAGGTTCTTTTACCATAAGTTCACTAATCGCCTCCGGTTCATCACATAACACCGCATCCTGTCATGGTCCGGTCCGTGAAGTCCGCATTCCGGTTCATGGTCTGGTCCATCGATCTTTATTCCAGCATTTCCGGTTTTCCCTTTTAGTATTGTGTGCCTTAATTGAGGCACATGATTCTCATTTTGGAGTGGCGACATAAACAGCTCCTGGGTTCAGCTTCAGTTGCTGGACTGTTCCCTTCCCTTCTCCTTTCCTCTGAAATCTTCACCTGAAGCCTTCACTGCAAACTTTGCCTGAAGCCTTGCTGCAACATCGCCTCCGTCCCCTCCTGTATCGCTGTCAAGTTCTACCGCCGGTGCAAGGCCGGAGCCTTGCTGTGTCTAGATAAGAAACGATCTATCATTGTGTGGAGTTGTCTCTTTCTGTACTCGCCTTCGCTACGTAGTTCCGGCAGGTTGCTGCTACCTTGAGTTAGGAACCCTTTCTGTGTCCAGACCTTTGCTAGGTAGGCCCGGCCGTTTGCCGCTACCTTGTGTTGGGAACTGTCTCTTTGTGCCCTCGCCTCCGCTGGGTAGGTCCAGTCGTTTGCCGCTACCTTGAGTGGACAACTGTCTCTCAGTGTTCTGTGTATGAGTCCCGGCCCTACGTCCTGCTCCCTAGGAGGGGTCCTGACTGTGTGTACAACCCCGGCCCTACGTCCTGCTCCTTGGGAGCTGTCCTGACTCTGTGTAGAGCCCCAGCCCCAACTCCTGTTCGCAAGGAGGGGTCCCGGATCGGTGTTCCATGTTCCTGTTCTCCCAAGACCAAGGCTTTGTGTTCCTGTTCTCCCAAGTCCAAGGCTCTGTGTTCTTCTTCTCCCAAGAACAAAGCTCTGTGTTCCTGTTCTCCCAAGACCAAGGCCCTGTGTTCCTGTTCTCTCAAGCCCAAGGCTCTGTGATCCTGTTCTCCCAAGACCAAGGCTCTGTGTTGCTGCTCTCCCAAGACCAAGGCTCTGTGTTTCCTGTTCTCCCTAGACCAAGTCAAGGCGTCGTGTTCTCGACCTGTCCATGTGCCTCGCACAGCCCAGGAGTACCTCAGCCAGCCCGGTGCTGGAGTTCCCTCGTCCTGTCCAGGAGTCTCACGTCCAGTCACGTAGCCACGCTAAGTCCCTAGCCATGTCTTGTCCTCGCCTAGATCTGGTGTCCGAGCCCGAGTCAAGACCTAGGTTCCGCGTCCCTGTCCAGTCTCTGGCTCGGAGTCCTTGCCTAGGTTCCAAGTTCCTAGTTCCTTGTCAAGGTCCTGCTTTCCCACTCTAGTCCTAGCCGGGACCCAGTATCCTAGCCTCGTCCAGGGCCTCAGTCTTGTCCAGCGTCGTTTCTTCCCGTCTTCTCTTGCTATCTTGCACACCTAGTTCTGCTCCTAGTATTTCAGTGTCTGTGTCTTGCATTTATGTCCGCCACCAATGCACTCACTCACTTGAAATCTATTAGCAACCAGATTTTTTCAATCTACGTGTATGTTAAAATCTCCCTGCATTACATTTCCCTTTTGACTTGCTTTTTCTGTTTCCGATTGTAATCTGTGTTCCACCTGCCAGCCATTGTTCGGAGGTCTGTATATAGCTCAACGCACAAGGATTTAACATCTTCCGATGCAATATCACATCTTTCTATTTATTTGATGCCATTATTTACCAACAGAGCCACGCTGCCCCATCTGCCTACCTCCTTATCTCGTTGATACAACCTGTAACCTTGGACATTCAACATTCAGCTACAATGGTCCTTCCGCCATGATTCAGTGATGGCTACAGAAATCATATTCGACAATCTGTAACAGTGCAACAAGATTATTCACCTTATTTCTTATACGACGTGCTTTTAGATACAACCGCTTGAGTACAGTATTTGCCTTTTTCTGATTCTGCATCACTAATGGTTTCATACTCAGCCTTTTGGCTGCAACTATGTCCCAACGCCAGCATGCCTTCCCTGGCAGTCTGACTACACGCTGTCTTTACTTTCTTCTCATCCGTCCTATGCTGTCCTTTCACTCCAGTTTCCAACGCGCTGCCAAATTAGACTAAACCCTCCCCAACAACTCTAACCCACGTGCCCGCTAGAATATTGGTCCCTCTCGGGTTCGGGTGCACTGTTGAACAGCCAAACCTCCGCCAGAAGAGATCCCGATGATCCAAGAACCTGAAGCTCAGCTCACTGCACCAGCTTCTCAGCCACGCACTAATCTGCCAAATCATCCTATTTCTATCCTCATTGGCGCGTGGCAAAGGCTGCAATACAGAAATTACTATCCGGGAGGATCTGTTTCGCAGCTTTCTACCGAAATTTCTAAATTCTCTCTTCAGGACTACTTTGCTTCTTCTCCCTATGCCATTGGTACCCATATGTACCTGGACATCTCGCCGCTCCCCCTCCCTCTCCACAATGTGGTCCCGATCAGAGACATCCCTCATCCTGGTACCGGACAGGCAACATGTCATCGAGGTGTCCGGTTCACGTCCACAGAATCCCCTGTATATTCCCTTCACTACTGAGTCCCCTATCACTACCACTTCCCTCTACTCTCTCGTTCTCTTCTGCACCACGGACCCATGCTCAGTGCCAGTAACCCAGTCGCCGTGGCATTTTCTCGGGAGGTCATCCCCCACAGAAGTATCAAAGACGGTATTCTTGATTTTGAGGGGATTAGCCACAGAGGTGCTCCACTCCGACTGCCGATTTCCGTTTTTCCTGATAGTCACAGAGCTACACGCTTCGTGCAACTTCTGGATGACAATTTTCATGTAACTTTGATCACTTATCTCCTCACTATCTTGTAAACACCGAAGGTCATCCAGTTCCTGCTCTGGATCCCTAAGACGGTCTTCAAGGAGCTGCAGCCAGATGCACTTCACGCAGATGTAGTTACTCGGGAGACTCTGGGTCTCCCAGTTCTCCTACATCCGGTACAAAGAACACGCCACAGCCATTTAAATGATACAGTAACAGAGGGAAAAATTATAAAAAGGAAACCATAACGGACGCTTTACACAGCGCCGACGCCTCTTACGAGGCGAAGATATTCTGAGCCAAAGCTTGTCGTTTGTACTCTCACCACCGGCCTAGTCCGGACAATGGCCGCTCAACATATCCCTTCTGCACTTCTCTTTCGTTCGTGGAGCTCTGTTGACGCCGCTGATTTGGTCCCGTATAATTTTTTTTAAGGTCTACCGACGATATAAAGACAGGTAGAGGGGCAGGTACCTTGGGGAAATACAGAGGCTACTGAACGACATAGACAGATTGAAAAAAAAAATGCAAAGGGGTAGATATCGACATTTGGAATAAGGTAATGATGATAGAATGCAGAGCAGTGACGCAGCATTTCACAGCCTTTTGCATATTGATAGACGTCACTGATACTATATCCGAAATGCTGATAAGTGCAATGATGGATCATCTCAGGGGTTTTTGCAATCTCATGTATTGCTTGTGAAAACTTCCAGCATACAGTACAAAGGTTTAACTAACTGTTATATTTATAACTTTTATCAGTCACGGAGCGAAAATTAAGAGGGCATGGTCGTGTTTTAATGATAATAATAGTTGCAGTAATAATAATAATATTATTATTATTATTATTATGGTAGTAGCAGGAAGAAGAAGAAGAAAATTCTTCGGATAAACAGCAACATTTAAAGGCTGATTTATCAGTGTGCTAAACTGAGAATAAATACAGAATAATAATATACACGAAAATAGTATTGCAATGTGAAATAATATCCAACAATAATGCACTAATATTAAAGCAGAGACTGTTGTTCAGCTACCTCACAGACATGACTGTTGTATATGCTTAATACATTTGGTGGGGAAGATTTTCTGCAACTATCCTTGTAAAAGAGGAGCTGAATGAGCCTCTTTGAAAAGGTGCTCAGCTGCCTATTCACTGGGCACGGAGGATGTACCAAATTGTCCATAACGGATAACAGTTTGTTCAGTGAATTCTTTTCGCGCTCTTTCTTCTTTCCTGGGCCCTAGTCCATGTGTGTGTGTATTTTTTATCTTTTGCAGTTTACTGTTAAAATTAGTGCTCACCTCTAAATCTTCTCCGCTTTTCTGTCAAGTCTCCTCTACATTACCAGACAGGATGAGTGAAATAGCACTGACTCAGCAGAGCTTTCTTGTCTAAAACAAGCATCCGTTGACATGTGGACACGGTTCCGAAGCAGCAGGAAATCCTTGATTACTGTCAACCGTCTCTCCAACTCCAAACAGCTGCCCATACCAGTCAGCCTCCTCCCACAGAGCCCCGAATTCCGGTCTCCGAATGCTTCAACGAATCCACAACCCGATGCTGCAACTTTCTGACCCAGTGCATCTAAAACTTCGACTTCCAGCTATATCTGTATGTTACAAATCGAACTAAAATTACCTTCATCATTTCTCTCTTACTTCATCGAGCTCTGACCTGGGCCACCACAAAATGGGAAAGTAAAACTACCCTTTGCAGCGAATATAAGGAATTCAGCACTGAGGTGCGCCGGATTTTCGACCATCCGGGAAGTGCAATGGGGCAGCGGATAGGATACTCTACCTGCGTCAAGGCCGACAGTCGGTGCTGGATTACACCGTGGAATTCAGGAACCTTGCGGCGAAGTGCGCCTGGAATGCGGAAGAGTCTCTTACTCATTACCATAACGGTGTCAGAACGCTAGAACGTCGTGTGGTCTCTCCCGGGAGATGCTCATTCAAATCAGGCAATTCAGTGAGAAAAGCATGCAATCTCCTCAATCATTTCGACGTGTACACGTTGGATATTGACACTTTAGCTGACCATATTCAGAGCGATCAACAGGGCCCCTATTCCTAAATAACAGTATACTGTTTTAGATCTCCGTGTCTTAGCAATTTAAATGTTCAACTCGATATTTATTAAAGTCTGTGAATGCGCCTGCCTCCACCACCCTCCCAGGCAGGCTGAATTCCAGCCAACCTCATGCTGAAGACGATTTTCCTCAGGTCCATTCTAAAGCTCTTCTCCTTTACAAGAAATGTAATAATTTGCATCTACCTGACTGTCCTCTATGGGAGTAATTTCCAAATACCTATCCTACTTATACCCTTTCGCAATCCCCTGAGCCCTTTCTGTTCCTGGAATATAAACTCATTTATCGAGTCTTTCTTCATATCTGAAACACAGAACCATTTGAATACATTCTGCACTCTTTTCAATGGAGATAGGACATTGTTTCAGTGAGGTATTCAGAATGGTGCATATAAAATTTACATAACAATTCATCATCCTGTACCTTCCTTTCTTCCGGATACCCAGTTTGTCAGTATTGCAATAGCCCATGCTAATGTTTCCTTAACACTCTGCATTCTAACTTAAAATCCTAATGTGGATTTGGATCTCTTTAGAGCCTCTTAGATGGATTCATAGAGCTTAGATAAATAGAGGGCTATGCGCTAGAGAAATTCTCGGCAGTCTCTGGAATAGGTTACATGGTCGGCACGACATTGTGGGCCGAATGGCCTGTACTATGCTGTAAATGTCGATGCTCAATGTTCTATGAATGGACGTTCATCTATCACATGGAGTTCAACCCAGATAAGTGTGAAGTGACACACATAAATGTTGCTGGTGAACGCAGCAGGCCAGGCAGCATCTATAGGAAGAGGTACAGTCGACGTTTCGACCCGAGACCCTTCGTCAGGACTAACTGAAAGAAGAGATAGTAAGAGATTTGAAAGTGGAGGGAGGGGGAGATCCGAAATGATAGGAGAAGACAGGAGCAGGAGGGATGGAGCCAAGAGCTGGAAAATTGATTGGCAAAAGGGATGTGAGAGGATCATGGGACGGGAGGCCTAGGGAGAAAGAAAGAGGGAGGGTGAAGCCCAGACAATGGGTAAGGGGTATAGTGAGAGGGACAGAGGGAGAAAAAGGAGAGAGGGAGAAAAAAATAAGAAAATAAATAAATAATAACGGATGGGGTACGAAGTGGAGGTGGGGAATTGACGGAAGTTAGAGAAGTCAATCTTCATGCCATCAGATTGGAGACTACACAGACGGAATATAAGCTGTTGTTCCTGAGTGTGGCGTCATCTTGACAGTAGAGGAGGCCGTGGATAGACATATCAGAATGGGAATGGGGCGTGGAATTAAAAGTATGGTGGCCACTGGGAGATCCTGCTTTCTCTGGCGGACAGAGCGTAGGTATTCAGCGAAACGGTCTCCCAGCCTGCGTCCGGTCTCGCCAATATATAGAAGGCCGCATCCGGAGAACCAGACGCAGTATATCACCCCAGCCGACTCACAGTTGAAGGGTCGCCTCACTTGGAAGGACTGTCTGGGGCACTGAATGGTGATGAGGGAGGAAGTGTAAGGGCATGTGCAGCACTTGTTCCGCTTACAAGGATAAGTAACGGGAAAGAGATTGGTGGTAAGGGATGGGGGGGGGGACGAATGGACAAGGAACTCGCGTAGGGAGCGATCCCTGCGGAAAGCAGAGAGAGGGGGGTAGGGAAAGATGTGCGTAGTGGTGGGTGGGATCCCGTTGGAGGTGGCGGAAGTTACGGAGAATAATATGTTGGACCCTGAGGCTGGTGGGGTGGAAGGTGAGGAGCACGGGAGCCCTATTCCTAGTGGGGTGCCGGGAGGATGGAGTGAGAGCAGATGTGCGTGAAATGGGGGAGATGTGTTTGAGAGCAGAGTTGATTGTGGAGGAACGGAAGCTGCTTTCTTTGAAAAAGGAGGACATCTCCTTCGTCCTGGAATGAAAAGCCTCATCCTGAGAGCAAATGCAGTGCAAACTGAGGAATTGAGAGAAGGGGATGGCATTTTCGCAAGAGACAGGGTGAGAAGAGGAATAGTCCAGTAGCTGTGAGAGTGTTATAGTAGACATCAGTGGATAAGCTGTCTCCAGAGATAGAGACAGAAAAATCCAGAAAGAGAAGGAGGTATCGGAAATGGACCAGGTAAACTTGAGCACAGGGTGAAAGTTGGAGGCAAAGTTAGTGAAGTCAAGGAGCTCAGCATGCGTGCAGGACGCAGGGCAAATGCAGTCATCGATATAGCGAAGGAAAAGAGGGGGACAGATACCAGTATAGGCCTGTAACATGGATTGTTCCACAAAGCCAACATAAAGACAAGCATAACTGGGACCCATACGAGTGCCCATGGCTACACCTTCAGTTTGGAACAAGTGGGAGGAGACAAAGGAGAATTTATTAAGAGTAAGGACTAATTCCGCTAGACGGAGCAGAGTGGTGCTGAGTGGTGCATTTTAGTAGGTCAAATATGATGGCAGAATATAGTATTAATGGTAAATCTCTTGGCAGTGTTAAGGATCAGAGGGATCTTGGGATCGGAGTCCATAGTACACTCAAGGCTGCTGCGCAGGTTGACTCTGTGGTTAAGAAGGCATACGGTGCATTGGCCTTCATCAATCGACGAATTGAGTTTAAGAGCCGAGAGGTAATATTACAGCTATATATGACCCTGGTCAGACACCACTTGAAGTACTCTGCTCAGTTCTGGTCAATTCACTACAGGAAGGAAGTGGAAACTATAGAAAGGGTTCAGAGCAGATTTAGAAGGATGTTACCTGGATTGAGGAGCAGGACAGACACACCAGAGAGTGGTGAGTGCGTGGAATGGGCTGCCGGCGACGTTGTTGGAGGCGAGCACGATAGGGTCTTTTAAGACGCTCCTGGATAGGAACATGGTGCTCAGAAAAATAGAGGGCTATAGGTAACCATAGGAAATTTCTGAGGTAAGTACGTGTTCGGCATAGCATTGTGGGCCGAAGGGTCTGTATTGTGCTTTACGTTTTCTATGTTTCTATGTTTCTATCTAATCTTGAACGAAACTGTTCGCAATGGATGACATAAGGATTGAAATTGCAGCTTTATCACTAGGGTGTGTACTTTCTAACTGAGAATGGATGATACAATAAGAATCAAAAACATTGAAGATTGAAAGCTGTATAAAAACTCTACAACTAACCCTGAAGAAATAAAATTTTAAATAATAAATTTTCAATAAAAACAATACAAACAAATTGCGACAAGAAAGTGTATTGACAAGACTGGAAGAATAGCAAATGGGTAAAAATCTACAACTGACAGGAACCAACATTAACAGCAAATACATCAGAGGTCTGACTTTTCACAGCATTTGGCATATAGATTATCAATACAAATCCTTTACCATTCACAGCGCCAGTTTGATTTCGTCTCTGTGTCCCAGCATAAATTAAAGGGCCACTTTGATCACATTGAACTACAACATTCTAATACACTCTTTCTTCTGGAAAAACGGCGTTTTATGTATTTTCCCTGTGAATGCTGCATATCCGATATTACGTACATTTAATGCTGCTGCAAGTAAGATGTTCATTTCAGCTGCAAATATATGAGCTTGCATATATGCTGTTGACATAATAAATGGGCAATTGAAATTATGCCGAACTAGTTGTAGAAGGTTCGCAACATAGACCAATCACCAAGAATAAAAAATGTTTATCTTTATTGTGCAATTTTAATAAACAGAGTTAATGGATATTTCAGTGCCAGCTTTACCTCGTCTCTGATCTTACTCTGTGTCCCAGCATAAATGAATGGGTTCACACAGGAACAGAGGAAGTGAAGCGCATAACCGCTTTCTTCCCGAGGAAAAAGTGATTCACTCTAATTGGAGCCCGAAAAGTAAGAAACGTGGGTAATGCGAACGTAGAGGAAGGATACCAGTGATATTATCCAAAAAAGGACGAAGATGCCAGAGATACTTAGGAGCAGGACGACAGACTTCCTGCGGCTGTCCATCTCCGGGTCATTCTGTCTCTCACTGTTCCCGTCGCTTTGGTGTCTCCTGCGGATTCTAATGGCCCTAACAATGTATCTGATGGTTATGAAGTTGAACAACAATATTAGACCTAGTGGAAGACAAGGGATTAAAATGCTGTCGATCCAGTCATATGCTATGCAGCCAGCTGAACTATACATATTGTTGACTCATTTTTGTGTGGGGGTTCAAATATAAAATATATAAATATGTTTTTTAAACAGCTGAGAGCAGCAACCGTTCCGATCACCACCTCCGCCGTTCGCTCGGTGCGTTATTTTGTTTTCAATTTATGGCAGCAGATTGCCACAAAGCGATCAAAGGTGAACATCACCATCACCCAGACGGAGCAGTCTTTTGCGCAGGAAGCTCCCGCGATATTCGCATTGCATGCCGGGTAGAAGTTCAGGAAATTGGACGGGTCAGCCATGGGAGCAATCCGGATTAATATCACGCCAGTGATAATGACCAGGAGATCCGTCACAGCCATCGACAGTAGGTAGACAGTCATGCATCTGGACGGACCGCACGTCTGCGGAGCATTACACCAATCACGACGAGGTTAGCTGGAAAAGAGGAAGACCGAGGGAGTACGGTTACGTTACGAACTGTGTGTGTGTTGTTATGTGTAGCTTGAGTGAGATTGTGAGAGTGTGCGAGTTACAATACGCATATCTGTCTATGTCTGAGAGTGCTATTTGGATTTGTGTGTGGTGAATGTGTGTTTGTGAGTGTATGTGTGTTTGTGAGTGTATGTGTGTGCGTGCGTGTGTGTGTGTGTGTGTGTGTGTTTGTGTGTGTGTGCGCGCGCGTGTATTTGTTCTGCATATATTTTGAATGCTCTGTATATTCTGTGTGTCATTTATATTATATTTCAATGTACAGTATGTCGTTTGTGGTGTAAATTTCATTTGTGAATTTGGAAGTCTTACCAAGACGTAAGCCTGGAATTCAGAGTTAAAAATGTTCTTGACGGTACACATGGTGACTTCTTTTTTTGCTTTGACATTTGATATGAGTTGGCAAAATGCTCCCCATTAAGAACTCTATCATGTGCTTAACTGCGCTATGATGTTGGAGCTTACTAAAGAGTCCATCTGTGGCAAAAGAAGCCGTGCAACAATACCATATACCACTAGCAATAATAAATTGCATTATAAATAAATAAAATAAAAAGGAATAAAGTATTCGGAAAAATGTTACAACATATGGGGGAAAACCATTAAAGCCTCTGGAAGAATAGCAAAGAGGTAAAAAGAAATTCTATCATCGACAGGGAGCATAAATGTCTATAAACACAGCCGTGGTACGATTCACACAACACTTTAAAGATTTAAATTCAAGTCAGTGCTTTACCAGGAATGCCGATAACCACTATGATACAATAGCAAAAGATCAACTCGAAGATTCGTGGAACTCCATGCATTGATATTGACACTTGTCAACAGACAGTACGCTGCTTTCAGAGATTCTTATACTTATCCCTAATATTAGTCACCAGGGAGCATATTAGATAGAAATTAATCATTGTCTGGTGTGTTACATACATTCATTGAAACAAAGAAATTAAAACTACTGATATGAATATATATTTTTCATCAGTAATTACATATATTGTGTAATCCTGCTTCTCATTCGAACAAAGAAAACAAGGACAGTCTCAGAGGCCGGATATAATTGGTGAAAGCCACCCTTAGTCCACTGAAACCAACAACCTTACACAAGATGACTTTTTTTAATATAATCATCAAAACTTACTTAACCTATTAAGGGAGGAAAATCGCAGTGGTGTGCTCCATTTGAGTCTATCCAGCTGCAGACTGAGAATATTCTAATATAATAATCTGATATGTGAGCGCCCAAGTATTAACAGCTGATGACTCAAACGCTGGAAATCGAAAGCAATACAGTAAAATACTGGAGGAACTCAGCAGACCATGCAGCATCTGATGAAGGGCCTCGGCCTGAAACATCCACAATTTACTCTTTTCCGTAGATGCTGCCGGACTTGCTGAGTTCCTCCAGCATTTTTGGTGTTTTACATATTGTCAACTGTGATTCATCCAATAACAGTGATGTCATCAGGGAGTTTATTTATGAAGCTTTGTTTAGCCAGAGAGTCATGTGTGTTTAGAGTGAAATGCAGGGGCGGAAGAATGTACAATTCAGGGGCACCAATATTAATGGTCAGTGAGGAAATATTCTTTTCGAAGTCTCACTGGATGAGGCCTGTATTAATATTCTTATGCTATTCTGCAAACAATTCACATATCCATGTACACAGGGTGGCACAGAGGCCTAAGTCTTGAATATAGCTGTTGAGATTAGATGGGATGATTGTGTTGAATACCAAGCTAGTTGATGAGCAGCTGACTAACCCAAGAGTATGTTTTATCCAGATGATTCAGAACAGTCTCAAGTGTCAGACAAATGAGATCTACTGAAGTGAGCGGTGGAATTCGTCCGTGAGCAGTCCAGCTATTTAGTCCCTGCAGATCTCTCGTACTCTGATTGGTAAACCGTCCGATTTCCCTGAATTATCATTCTTGAAGGATGGTTGAACTTCAACTTCAGAGACGGGGATAGCAGGATTTTCAGAAATGAGCGGCTCGAGAGGGTGTGTCAAACGTCTTCCCGTTAAATCCTGCTTAAGGTGCCCCGAGCTCGTCCGGAAGTGATAGGTCTTCACCATTTATACTGTGCGATCCCGTCGTGTTGAAAGAGATATTGTGCAAGCCCAGGTACAGCTGTCAGCTGTCAATCTGTGATTTAGTTTAGTCCGAAATTGTATTTTTTTTCCAGCAATATCTTCCAGCGGTCGTATTGAATTTGTTATCTGACTCTAAATCAACCGTCCTAAATGTCACTTTGATCTAGTCTAATCATATAGGGCCTCTATTATAGAAGGAATTGGACTTATGTTGTGGGTGTACACACATCCACATACATCCTTATGAAATCAGTGTCAACTTTGGTATTTAGGTCTACTGATGAATCCTTGACCGTGATCCAGCCCGATGCAATGCCCAATATTCTCTTCGTTTCTACCATCAAGCTCTTTACTGTCGTCCTATCGTTCTTCATTTCCTGCCTGTCCGAACGCAGACGAAGCAGAGCCAGGTGGTCGGAGTTACCAATGTGTAGGCGGTGGATTGCGTTCTTGATGGTGGAATAGAATCAGTCAACTGTGTTGAGTCCTCCAGTAATGCAGGAACGAGTTGCTGGTTGTGGAGATATTTGAAGCGATCTTGATTAAAGTCTCTCGCCATTATGTAAAGGCGTTATGTGATAATGGCATAAGTATTTTTCTGGTATATGTGTGAGGGACGTAAGAGTGGTGACTCTTTGTTTTTTGTGCGTGTGGTGTGCTTGTTGTGTTAATTTGTGGTGTGTGTGTGTGTGTGTGTGTGCGTGTGTGTGCGTGTGTGTGTGTGAGTGTGTGTGTGTGTGTGGTCAGAATGGTTTGTGTGGTCAGAATGGTTTATGTGCTCTCTGTGTGTGATGTGTCTGGTATATATTTTGTTTTCTGAATAAGTGTTTGTGGCAATGACAAATGGTGGAATTACGATAAATTTGCACTTGATGGTATTCAGAACTACACTTATTGCTTTAATATTTGTAACTGAGATGACAAACAATTAGTTCATTTAAGAATTCCGTATGAATAACTGAGCGGAAATGTTGTAAAATTTTTAAGTTTGTAACTTACCAAAGACTCTGTGCCTTGGTGGAAAAATAAGACAGATTCTCAGTCTATGAATGCGGAAGGAATCCGCAGTTAATCACAATGCAGTTTGCCTTCTGCTGGGCAAACACTGGGGGGCTGTACTGACACCAGTCTAGATATTGCGCCACAGGACAAAAGCTCCGACGCTTATCTCCTAGTGCCTGTAAACAGGCAACACCGTGGATGAGGCACTGAGTACATAAATGGTGCAGAAATCTGCAGTCAACCACATCCAACTTTCACCCTTCCCACAAAATGACCTGTTCCATTTCCGACAACTTCCTTCACTTTCTCGATCTCTCAGTCTCTATCTCTGGAGACAGCTTATCCACCGATAGCTGTTAGAAACCGAGTGGCTCTCACAGCTAGCTAGACTATACCTCTTCCCATCCTGCTGCTTATAAAAATGCCACCCCCTTCTTTCAATTCCTCTGTGTCCACCGCATCTGCTCTCAGGATGAAGATTTTAAATCAAGAACGAAGGAGGTGAATTCCTTCTTCAAATAAAATGACTTCTCTTTGGCCACCATCAACCATCCTTTTAAAAGTATCTCTTCCATTTCGCACATATCTGCCTTCAGCCCATTCTTCCGTCACTCCACCAGGGATAGGATTCCTCTTGTCCTAATCTGTCAACATATCTGCCACCGCGTCTAGCACATAATTCCCCTTAACCCGCCATCTCTAGCAGGATACCACCAGCAACAACACCCACTCTCTCCCCCTACACCCACCTCTCGTAGCGCTTTTTGGAGCAGAGCAGTTGTCTATTCTAATACGGAAAGTATTCCTCTGTTCAGCCAAATTGGGATTCAGAGGCTGAGAATCATCGTCAGGATTTTAACAGGGTTTTTTGTTCTACCAGAGCGTCCAATCAGTTTCCTTCGAATCAGTTTATTAAGCCTGTTGTCATCACCGGTGTTGATGCCACTGATTCAAAGATTGTACCACCGATTAGAAGATTGAATCAGCAACTACAGACCAGTAGAATATGTGAAGGAGAAGCCTATAAAGATAATGAGTCAACGTAAAAAGATGATGGGTGAAACGAGAAGGCGTCGAGGGGGTGAAGTTAAGAGCTGAGAAGTTGATTGATAAACGAGATACAGGACTGGAGAGGGGCGTTGTGATAGGAGACGACAGAAGGCCATGGAAGAAGGAAAAGGTGGAGGAGCTCTAGGGAGAGAGGTACTGGGCAGGTTAGGAAATAAGGTGAGAGAGTGAAATGGGAATAGGGAATGGTGAAGGAAAGGATGGGGTGCATTATCGGAAGTTCATGAAATCTACAGATTTTCTTTTTTTTTGACTATTTGCTCTGGAATTACATGATTTACACTTTCGTCCTAAGTTAAACAATGGAATCAGTTGCTCTTCTTCTGGTACCACTTACCACCCTCCCCTATAGCCTAGGTTAATTGTAAAAGGGCAATCAGAGCCTCCACAATCTATGCCCTTCCCTAGTTTAAAATTTAGGACCTGGATGAGTCTATTACTGGGAAGGGAATTTCAGAGCTTTTGGAAGTACATAATAAAATACACCAAACTCACCATAATCTCTTTAAGGAGAGATATGGAAAATTATTGGAAGTTCCTTAAGGACGTAACATGCAGGTTAGTCAAAGGAGATTCAGTGGATGTTACTTGTTTGGATTTTCAAAACACCCTTCAAATTGCTGCATCCAAGACTTGTAAGCAAGATGTAAGGCCAAGGACTTAGAGACAATACGTGCATGGAAAATGATTGGCAAACGTCAGGCTTGCGGTTACGGCATCCGTTTCCAATTGGCTGCAGGAAACTGATAGGTTTCCATTGGTGTCAGTGATGGACCATAAATTTTCACTTTTTTGATGAATGAACTCTATGTTGGCATTATGACCACGTTTGAAGATGATACCAAGATAGGTGGAAGGATAGCTTGTGTTGATAGGAAGTCTGCAGAATGATTTCCCAGGTTAGGAGATGGAATACAATGTACTGAATTGTAGAGTTAAGCAATTCAGTAGGAAGAATAAAACTTAGGAATATTTTATTAATAGGGAAAATTCTGAAATACGTTCTACAATGGGAACTTATGTGTTAGTGCATAATTACTTCAAGGATTACTGTTAGGATGAGTGGACGGGAAAAAATGTAAATGCAATGTTATCATTCAGTTTCAAAGAACTGGGATATAACTGCAAGGCTATACCGTTGAAGCATTATAACGTGTTGGTCAATTCGTATTTAGCATATTGCAAACAATTTCGGGCCCTGCAATGTAGGAATTATGAGCTGGCACGGGATATGATCCGGAGAATCTTTGATCAAGAATAAGAAGTTTAAACTGTGAAGAGTATTTGATGTCTCTGATCCTGTGTTCTAAGGAGTTCAAAATGATTTGTAGGTTGGGGTGGTCTTATTGAAAGCTATCAGATACTGAAAAGTCTGGATTGAGTGGACGTGTAGAAGATTCTTAAATGAACAGTAAATCTTAGTATCCACATACAGGCTACACATAAAGTGGCGTCCCTTTAAAACAGATGGGGGTGAAACTTCTTCAGCCAAAGTTCAGTGAATCTGTTATATACTTTTCCATGGGCGGGATGTGGAGCGTCCATTGTTTGGATACGTATCTCGGTTCTTGTGGCAAAAATAAACTTATTCCACGATTTCATCCAAATCAGGCCACTCGGTAAAAAAAACGCTCAATTATTTCCAGTTGTACAGGTAGGAAACTAACAGTTCAGCCCACCATGTCCATGCCGATCAACAGAAACACAATTCACAATCACCAGTACCTTTTGTAGAATTATATGTATCAAATGCACTGCATTCACTGTCTGATATATTTATAGTCATCATCAGTAACCAGGGAGAATATAACGAGGTATGATTCTTCAGTTATTCTAATTACATAAACTGAAACAAGCAGGAGATGTCAATAATTGTTTTGATGAATTATTTTACAAATTATCCAATGCTGTTTCCATTTCTGATACTAAAACTGAACAGGTACACCGGATTTAGTTTCTAAAATGATCCATAATTGAGCAAAATAAAGAGCGAGCTGCTAACAATGATACTAATTCAGTATTAGAGCAGCATTTCTATACAATTAATATTGCAAAGGTGCGACCATTTCTGTCGGGTAATGATGCTGAGAAACTAATTCACGCATTTTATCTAATAGGCTAGATAACGTAATTTACTTTTTACAGGCCATCCAAAACCATGCATTCACAAACTTCAGCTCACTGAGAACACCGCAGTTAGATGTCTAAGTAGAACTAAGAGGAGGGATTAACGCACTCCCGTCTTATCTGTACTGCATTAGTTTTCTGTGTCTTTTAGAATTAATTTTAAATGCATATTACTTGTTTTTAAAGCTCTCAATGGTCTTGGAATGTGGTAAGTCAGAGAACGGCTTTCGTTTTATAATCATGCTTTAGTACTCAGGCCTTGCTCTGCCGATATTTTAAATTTAAAGCGTAACCCTCAAAAGCTAATTGGCACGTCATCTTTTTTCAATTACATTGAAACCTGAAATTATAATGTCTACTGAGTTGAGACTTCACGTGTGAGTCTGTTAGGTTCCTAAGCTGCGCCCGGTGCTCTCAGTGGGCCTCCTGTATACCAGTGACCCCGACGAGGATTGGAAGACCGCTTCGCTGAACACCTACGCTCCGTCCACCAGAAAAAAACGACAACTCCCAGTGGCTTCCCATTTTAATTCTACTTCCTATTCTCATTCCGATATGTCTATCCATGGCCTCCTCTACTGATACGATGAGGCCCCACTCAGGCTGGAAGAATAACACCTTATATTTTGCCTGAGTAGCCTGAAAGCTGATGTCATGAACATCGATTTCTTGAACTTACGTTCATGGCCCCTCCGTTCTTTCACTATTCCCTATCCCTTACTGCCTTATCTCCTTGCCTAGCTCTCTCCCGTGCTCTTTTTCATTCTTCCAGGACCTTCTGTCCTCTTCTGTTAGATTCCCCGTTCTCCAACCATGCATCTATTTCACCAACGAACTTCCCAGGCCTTTCCTTCACCCTTCCCCCTCCAAGTTTCACCTATCACCTTGTGTTTCACCCTCCCCTCCACCCACCTTTTAACTCTACTCATTTTCCTGAGTCCCGCTGAGGATTTCGGCCCGAAACGACAAATGAACTTTTTTTCCATAGATGCAGCCTGTTCTGCTGAGTTCCTCCAGAATTGTGTGTGTGTGTTACCAGCATAGCCTGGAGACGTGGCAATTTAACTGAAGAACTGTATATTTCTTAAATGCTGTGTGTCCGCCGACCTCCACTCTCTCTCTCGAACATTGTGTTTCAGATTCCAAACAAATCAAGATAAAAATTATCTTCCTGTGATTCATTCTGCACTGCTTCACCCTTATTCTAAAACTACATCCCCTGATTTTAGTTGATTCTTTTATAGGGAAAGGGTGAGCAACTTCAAGTTCCCCGACGTCATCATCTCCGAGGATCTATCCCAGGCTCAGCATGTTAAAGGATTTGTGCAGCCTGAACGCTAGTGGATCCGCGTCTTTAGGAATTTGAGGAGAAATAGTACGTTACCGTGGAGTGTTGCAAATTTCTACAGATGTAGTTGGAAAACATTCGGTCTCGCGCAATCACAGCCTGGCTATGGAGCCCACCGCGCACAGGATTTCCAAGGGCTATGGAGGGTTGTAGATTCAGCGAGCTCCATCAAAGACACAAATATCGAGGACATCAACAAAGGGCAGTGGCTCCAGAGGGTGACATCCATCACGAAGCGCCGTCATGTACTAACAGCTGCACTTAATAACCCAGAAACAGCTTCTCTCACCAAAGCATCAGATTTCTCACCGGTTCTTGTAGCAATGTAACTACTTCGTTATTCTGTTTTTACGTATTCATTTATTATTGTAACTTCTATTAATTATAGTCTTTGCAGAAAAAAATAATCTTTGTACTATAGCGATGTTGCAAAGCAACAAATTTTACGTAATCTAATGCAGTGATCACAAATCTGATTCGGATTCTGGAAAAGTTGTCTACTATCTATCCGGCTTGGATGTCCGTCAGAATGGAACTAGTTTCTCTAATCACGGATAAAGCGGTTGAGAGTGTGGGGTGCTTCAATTTCCTGAGAGTGACTACGAATAGTAACCAAACTTGGTGCAACCACATTGACACGAAAATCGTGAAAGCTCATCGATGCCCCTGCTTCTTAGAAAGGCTGAGGTAATCTGGAATCTCCCCTAACCAATTATTATCAACGCACCATATAAATCACCTTATCTTGATGCATTGCAGCCGGTTTGGCAACTGCTCTGCCGTTGACCACAAGACTTTTTTGGACGCAATTCTGCACATCAATGAAAAAAAATTAACCCTCCATAAACTTTTCCTATACTTCTCCGTGACTTACTAAAGTCGACAGCATAATCAAAGACCCCAAATGCATCCTACATTCTCTCTTCTCCTTTCTCCCAACAGTATATACAAAAGCCTGAAAGTACGCATCTGTAGAATGAAAGTCAGCTTCTATCCAGCTTTATAAGACTAATACAAAGTTTCTAGAGGACGATAAGATTGATTATTAACCTCATAATCTATCTAGTTATTCTCTTGCACCTTATTATCTGTCTGTACAGCACTTTCGCTTCAGCTGCTGCTCCTTATTGTGCACCTGCTATTGTGTTACCTTGTGCAACCTCTGTTTACTCTGGAACAATTTGATCAGTGTAACCATTATAAAGAGAATGTTTTTCTCTGTATCTTGAAACAGATGATAATCATAAAGGAATTCTATTCCTAATTTCTCCTCATTATTGCTAGTCGTCACATGCAACAACCACAGGGCCGAACAAGGAGCGACTGAGGATGGAGGTGACCTGATAGAGGTGAATATTATGATGAGGGGCATTGATCCTGTGGATAGACAGATGCTTTTTCTCCCCAGTGCTGAAATGGCTAACACAAGGGACCAACTCCCGTAACCTTTGATTCCATGTTCAATCAAGAACATATCAATCTCTGCCTTAGATTCATCTAACGACCTGGCCTCCACTGCTGCCCATGGCAACTAATTCCACAAATTCACCACCATCTTGCCAAAGAAATTTCTCCGCATCTCAGTTTTGAAAGGGCGCACCTCTACCCTGAGACTGTTCCCTCTTGTCCTAGACTCTCCCACCATGCGAAACATCCTTTTCACATCGACTCTGTCCAGGTCTTTCAACATTCGAAAGATTACAAAGATATCTCCCTTCAATTTTCATCCTGAGTGCAGACTCAGGGCCATCAAACGTTCCTCGTTTGATAAGCTTTTTATTCCTGGGATCATCCTTGTGAAACTCCTCTGGACCCTCTCCAATGCCAGCACATTTTTCCAAAGACGAAGGGTCCCAAACTGATCAAAACACTCAAGTTGAGGCCTCACCAATGCCGTATAAAATCTCAGCATCACATCCTTGCCCTTGTGTTCTAGACCTCTTGAAATAAATGAAAAATGGCATTTGCCTTCCTCGCCACCGACTCAACCTGCAAGTTAACCTTCAGGGTATTCTGCACAAGGATTCCCAAGTCCCTTGGTATCTCGGATTTCGGGATTTTCTTCCCGTTTAGAAAATAGTCCGCACATTTATTTCTACTACCAAAGTGCACGACCATGCATTTTCCAACATTCTGTTTCATTTGTCAGTTTCTTGCCCCTTCTCCTAAGCTGTCCAAGTCCTCTGCGTCCTTCCTGTTCCCTCAACACTATCTGCCCTTCCACCAATCTTCGTATCATCTGAAAACTTGGCAAGAAGGCCATCTAGTGCATCATCTAAGTCATTTATATACAACAGTTAAAAAAGTGGTCCCAACACTGACTCCTATGGAACACAACTAGTCACTGACAGCCAACCAGAAAAGGATCCTTCGCCCACTCGCAGCGTCCTACCAATCAACCAATTCTCTAACCATGTTAGTAACTTTCCATGGGCTCTTAACTTGGTAAGCAGCATATATTTGGCACCTCGTCGAAGGCCAAATATACAGCATGCACTGCAACCCTTTACCTATCCTACTTCTAAACTCCTGAAAGGATTCCAATAGGCTTGTCAGGCAGTATTTTCTCTGAAGCAAACCATGCTGACTTTGTACTCCCTTGTTCTGTGCCACCAAGTATTCCATCACCGCATCCTGAACAATTGCGTCTAACACCTTCCCAACCACTGAGGTCAGGCTAAATGATCTATAATTTCCTTTCTGCTGCTCTCGTCCTTTCTTAAATACTGGAGTGTCATTTGAAATTTTCCTGACCTCTGGTGCAATGCCAGAGTCCAATCATTTTTCAGAGATCATTTCCAACGCCACCACAATCTCTAATGCTACTTCATTCAGAATACAAGGATGAAGTTCACCTGGTCCCAGTGACTTATGTACCTCTAGGTGTTTTAGCTTTATGAGTATCTTCTCGCTTGTAATAGTAATAGCACCCACCTTTCTTCCTTCACACGCTACAACATCAGGCATACTGCTAGTGTCTTCCACAGCGTAAACTGATGCAAAATGTTCATTTAGTTCAACAGCCTTCTCCTTGTCCCCGTTAGTATTTCTCCTGCCTCATTTTCCAGCCGTCCTATGTCCACTCTTATTTCTTTTTTATTTTTAACATATTTGAAAAAAACTTTTACTATCCACTTTGATATTACTTGCTAGATGACTTTCATATTCAATCTTTTCCCTTCTAATTATTTTTTTAGTTTCACTTTGTAGGTTTTTAAAACTTCCCGATCCTCTATGTTCTCAAAAATATTTGCTTTGTTGTAAGCCCTTTCATTTGCTATAACAATAGCTTTGACTTCCCTTGTCAGCCCTGGTTGTACTAATTTGCCATCTGAGTATTTCTTCATTTTTGAAATACATATTTCCTGTACCTTCCTCATTTATCCCAGTAACGCACGCCAATACTGCTCTGCTGACATCCCTGCCAGCAGCTCCTTCCAGTTTACTTTCGCCACCTCCTCTCTCATACCACTGTAATTTCCCGTAACGCACTGAAACACTGCTACGTCAGACTTTGCTTCCTCCCTATCAAATGTCATGTGAACTAAATGATACTGTGATCACTGATACCTAAGAGTTTTTTTTTTTTACTTTAAGCTCCCTAATCGCCTCTGGTTCATCACATAACACCCAATCCAGTATCGCTGATCCCCTAGTAGGCTCAACGACGAACTGCCATAAAAAGCCATCTCCTGGGCATTCAACAAACTCACTCTCTTGTGATCCATTACCTACCTGATTTTCCCAATCGATCTGCATGTTAATCTCCCATGACTACCATATCATTGATTTTTTGACTCGACTTTTCTATTTCCTGTTTTAATCTTTGGTCCATCTCCAAGACACTGTTGAAACTCTTAGATATGTACGTGGAGTTTATAAAAATAGAGGTCTATGCGCTAGCGAAATTCTAGGCAGTTTCTAGAGTAGGTTACTAACGTGATCAGCACAACATCGCGGGCCGAAGGCTCTGTACTGTGCTATAGATTTCAATGTTCTATGTTCTATATATAAGCTTGTTAAACAAGACTTGATCCCAAAGTATTAGAGGGAAGGCTATAGCAAAGATAGAAATGGGCTGACAGGCAGGAGTCAGAATGGGGATAATAAGCTCCTTTCCAGGGCGGCTGTCAGCGATCAGTGGGGTTCTGCAAGGCTCAGTAGTGACGCCTAAATTTTCGCTTTAAGCTGAATGATCCGGCTGAGGAAACTGGAGACATTGCAGCCAGTTTTGCAGATGATACTAAAATAGATGGAGCAAGAGTATGTAGCACAGAGGCAGAGAGACCCTTAACTCTCCCTTAGGCAATGGACACCAAAATCAGAGATAGAATACAATGCAGAAACGTGTAGTCTTATGCAATTTGTTAAGTGTGTAGGCTATTTTCTAAATGATGAGAAATACAGGAATCTGAGGTACAAAGGGCCTTGGAGACCTACTGCAGGTTAACTTGAAGGGTGAATGGGTAAAAGGAAGATGAGTGCATTACTCGTGTTTATTATATGCTGACTGGAATATAAAAGCAAAGATAGACTGCTGTGGTTTAACATGGTGTTGATCAAACCGTATTTGTAATATTGTAAGCAATTTTGAGTCTTATTTCTAAGGAAGAGTGTGCTAACCTGGGATGAGCCCAGGGGAGGATAACTAGAATTATCCAAGGAATGAAATGTTTCCCCTGTTGGAGCGTTTAATGTCTGTTGAACCTAAAGAGTCTAAAGAGATGAGGGAGAAGCTCATTGAAATGTACCAGATATGAAAGAAATAGACAGAGTGAATACGGAGAGGACGTTACAATTAATAGTCTAGTCCAGTATGCAAGGACAGTATCAGACTAAAGGGTACTAATGTAAAGTAGAAGGTGTGATTTTGTGGAAATCCTTGCCAAATAGTTGTGTAGAACCAATTTATATTGGGTGCATGTAAGGCAGAAGTATGAGGCGGCAGGTGAAGATAGCGACGTGACACAGCTCGCAGCGGCCACACCGGTGGTGATGTCTGTTATTTGTCAAGTAGGGTGCCGTGCACAATCCTGATTTGACGGAGACAGGCGTGAGAACACGAAGGAACATCTGGTGAAACTTCTGAAATGCTTGCTTCCCTGCTGCTGCTACTGTGGTCCAGAATCTCCGGAGGAGAAGGCCCCGAGTCCTTGGCTTTGCTTGTTGCTCGGCGGCCGGGGCGCGGTCGAAGCGCTCGGCAGTGGATGGTGCTCAGAGAGACCGTGTCGAAGGGGCTGGTAGGAGGCTCGAAGTTTTCGGACGGACTCAGAGTCCGCTGCAGTCGGGTGCTTCCAATGGTACTGCATCGGCAATTTGGCGGCGCTTGAAGGTTCATGGCGGGGAGAGTTCCTCCCTTCTGCCGCCTGCATGACATGATGAGTCTATCGGGACTTTGAGACCGTGCCCATGGTCTGCTCTTTATCAAATTATGGTTTGCTTTGCACTGTTGTAACTATATGTTGTAATTATGTGGTTTTGTCAGTTTTAGTCTTGGTTTTGTGGTTTCTTGTGATATCATTCTGGAGGAACGTTGTATCATTTTTAATACATGCATTTCTAAATGACAATAAAAGAGGACTGAGTGTCCTCATAATCTAATCTAATTGTTATTTTTTATTGGTTAGGAGGTTAAGTGTTACAAGGGAAAGGCATGAGAAGAGGATGAAAAAACTCTTCCATGGCTAATACAGGAATTCATTGTTTTGTAAATTACCTGGATATGAATGCATATTGCTTCATTCGCAATTTTGATGGTGATACAATGTTGCGGATCTTGCTGACTGTGAAGTAGGTAACAAACAATTAACACCATTGGGGAGTATAAGTAACGGAAAATGGATGCCGACTTAGATAAGAGAGTGATGTTGCATTTTGGAAATTAACCAGGGTAGGACTTACAGTACACCTCAAACCTCTCAGGCATATATATGGATGTTGGGGATGCCAAGAGTGGAGCAAGGGATGTTGAGAATGCCCAGAATGGAGTATCACGGAAGCTGTGGAACAGGTAGCAAAGAAGAAGAGCCACCAGGAAGTCATTCGATCACTCCTTCTTGTGGAAGGATTCTTATCTGTCTCTTCCTCGTTATTGGGAGAGATAGGGAATTATGGGATGTCAAAATTTTGGAAAGAGCGGTGGCTTTTGATGGACTGAATATCATCGTTTCCATGAGAACTTTGCTATTACTTATATGGTGGGCGCTCATACTTTCTGCTGGAACAAGTGGGGTGCGGGAGAGGAAAGGTTGATGTTTTGCTGTTGTCTCGGTGTGGGAAGTACCTCTGCGTTTGACATCATGCCGTACAGTTTTATATATACCTGTTATATCTTTATTCTACGTTCTAGGTGTATGGGGTGTCAGGGAGGGGTAGCACCTCCGGTGGGGGAAAATGTCGCGTCCTGTTCAAGGCGGTTAGTCCACCTTTGGTCCCCACCTGGCACTCAGCTCTCAGCTGTGGCTCCCCGTAGCTGTTTGCATGCGACAGCGGCCACACCCCAGGCAGCGGCTTCGACAAGCCGGCTAAACCAGGTGTGGGTAGTCGACGGGTCTCAAACCCTCGGTGAGATAGGGGGTTGTCTATTCCAGCCTGTGAAGACAGAGTCCGGCAGATTGAGCGGACGAGACCAATGGAAGGTCCACCGGTCAAGAAGGCAGTCTCTGCGAGCGTCGTGGAACGTGTAGAGCAGGACAAGACACAGAAGACGTCCTGGTCATCCACTGCGCCTAGTCCCATCTCCAGCCGTCTAGACTCTGTCTTGCCACTAGATCCAGATGGGAATTGGGAAGAGAGAGTGAGTCTTACGCTGCGCAACTCTCCCTCACCTTAATCCAAATCAAGCGCTAGTCTCGACACCATCAATATGGTGTCGAGGTCCTCATCGACGCCAACGATAGACGAACAACAACAACGTTCTGTTATTATAATCCCTTGTACAATCTCAATTTACTGTTGTAATAAAATAACCTTAGGATGACATGCAAAAGAAAGCTTTGCATTGTTCTTTGGAACGTGTGACAATAGAAAATAAAAGTAATTTGTTAATTCCATGCTATATATCTGTGATACTACGGCGGGCATGCTGCTATGCAGCCATGCATCTGTGCAAAAATCAATAATGTCGACTTCGACTTTGATTTTGACTTTATAACGGAGCAAGCGAAATGACAGAACACGACGATGTTTTGCAACAAGAACTGCTTTAAAAGAATAAAATGTTTATTTTATTAATTTATTAATGACAACCAGTGGATATGTCAGCCCCAGCTTTATCTCCTCTCTAATCTTATTCTGCGCCCCTCCATAAATAAACGGATTCACACAGGAACACAGGAACTGAAGCGCGAACCTGCTTTCTTCCAAAGGGAAAATTAAGTCACTGATATTGGAACCTGTGAAGTAAGTGAAGTCAGCAATGCGGACGTAGACAAAATGTATCAGATCAAACAGCCACAAGGTTATGAAGATACCCGAGACACTTAGGAGCAGGACGATAGACTTCCTGCGACTATTCGTCTCCGGGTCGCTCTGGTTCTCACTGTTCCCGCCGCCCTGGAATCTCCTGCGAATTCTAATGGCCACTACTATGTTCCTGACTGTTAGAAAGTTGAACAGAAAAATGAGAACGAATGGCAGACAAGGGTTTGAAATGCTTTCCATCCAGTCATATGCTATCCAGCCAGGCGAAGTATAAAATGTTGACGCAATTATACACGGTGTGGGGTCTGTTTTATGCGGAGGTTCAAATATAAAAGCCATATATATATATTTCAGAAAACCGACTGCACAGACAGCTCCAATCACAATAGACGCCGTTCGTTCCGTGCAATATTTTGTTTTCAAAGTTTGGCAGCAAATGGCCACAAACCGATCTACAGTGAACATCACTGTCACCCAGACTGAGCAGTCTCTTGCGGCGTAACCTAGTACGAAGTTCACATTACATCCCGGAATGACAGTCAAATAACCGGACGGGAAATTCATGGGAGCTATCCGGTTTAATATCACACCCGTGACAATGACCAGCAGATCAGTCACAGCCATCGACAGCAAGTAAGCAGTGATACATCTGGAGAGACCGCATCGTCTGCGCAACAGTATTACAATCACGGCCAAATTACCTGGAATAGAGGAAAACACAGGGAGGGAGTAGGTGTCAAAGTTGTGTGTGAATGTCAGCGTGCTTGTGCGTGTTCGCGTTTATGTTTATGCGTCTTCGTGTTTGTGTGTGAGAGGGCATGTTGTTAATGTTTTAGTTAATGTGGTATGTGAGTGATTATGGTGGAATGATTGACGTGTGAATGCAGTGACAATAGCCGATGTGTGTGTGTGTGTGTGTGTCTGTCTGTCTGTCTGTCTGTCTGTCTGTCTGTCTCTGGGTGTGTGTGTGTGTGTGTGTGTGTGTGTGTGTGTGTGTGTGTGTGTGGTGAGGTGAAGTGTTGTCTCAGTGCGATGTTTCTTTGTTGTGTGAATGGTCGGCGTTAGCCATAGTAGTGGAGGAGAGTCGGAATGTGGGATTCTTTAGGTTTATGTGTGGGCGGTGTCTTGATGTTATTTCTGTGGTGTGTCTGTGTGACTAAATGTTAAAGCACTGGAAATCACAAACAGATCTTCTAGTTGACGGTATTCAGTTCAGCATTTAATGTTTTGACACTTCACACTAAGGTGACAAACTGCACGCTACTTTAGAATCATGTAATTGGCTGCATTGTGATTTTGCAACATTCTCACAATGAAACTTACCAGGGAATCTATCTCTGTGGACATAAATCCAGAGCAAAGGTACGGTGTTCTATTGTGATTTTTTTTCATTGTTGTAAAATACTTGCAGTGTTTTTTATTAGTTTGAATCACTGAATTTTTTTTCCAGAAATTTGGTAAGGAGCTAAAATACAATAGTTACATCTTCAAATGTAGACTATCTGCTCTGGATTTACGTGGTTCACTATCTCCTCCCTATTTAAACAATCTAATCGTATTTCTTCTTCTTCATTTCCCCACCACCCTCCGCTGTGGTGGGAAAGGACAATACGAATCTTCACAATCTATGCCCTTCCCTCCTTTAACAATTCCATACATAGAGGAGTCAATTATCGAGGATGGAATTTCAGAGATCTTGGAAGTACACGATAAAGCATTACAAACTCAGCATAGTTTCTTTACCAGGAGGTCTTGCCTGGAAAATAACTTAGAATTCCTTAAGTACGTAACAAGCAGATCAGACAACGAAGATTCGGTGGGTTTTACTCGCTTCGAGGGCTGTTGAGGCCAAGTTGTTGGGTGTATTTAAAACAGACATGACAAACATGCACATCGGCAAAAAAAACACTTCATCCAAATCAGCCAATTCAGTGAAAAAAAAAAATAACACCTTAATGATTCCGCTTTGTACAAGTTGGAAACTGACAACCGAGTCCACCATGTCGAGGCCGATCAATAGCGTCCAATCACCAGTCTGTTCTGTAGGCTTCTATGTCATGGCAATTCAAATGCCGATACTACTGAAACGCTGAGTGTGCCTGTCCCCACCCCTTCTCTGGCAGGGTATCTTCAAATTCCAACCTACCTCAAACTGAAAGTGATCTTCCACAGATTCATTCTAAAGCCCTTCGCCTTTGCACTAAAACAACACCCCTGCCACTACCTAATTCACTATGGAGAATAATTTCCAAGTATCTATCTTATTAGTACCTCCATCACAATCCTCTCAGCCCCTTTCTGCTCATGGAATACAAATTCATAAATCCAGTCTCTTCTGAGATCTGAAATTCACTATCGCAGATCATTTTTAATCTCGTCTGCACTCTTTTAAATGCAAGTCATTCCTATTTCTGACGTCGTAATCCGAATCATATCAACACTATTAACATCTCAAGACATCACCCTGTACTTACTAAAGTTCCGGATTCTTGGTGCCTCAGTATTTCAATACCCCATGCTCATTTTTCGTTAACACTCCACATGCTGAGTTAAACACTAAAAGTGGACTTTGTTCTAAATATTGATTGAAACTGTTTATAGAAATGACAGAAAAATTTAAATTTCTCTTTTTAACTTGGGTGTTTAGCTTCGAACCGTGGATAGGTGATACACAAATATGGAAACCTTTGAATATTAGAAGTTTTAAAGAGAAAAACTAGTCTAGCGTTGTGATAAAACACCACAATGATCAAATATACTACAAATAAATAATAAAAGGATATATGTTCGATTAAGATGACGCAGTCAAAGGACGACATCATTGTGTTAACAAGCCTGGGAGAATAGCAAAGGGGCAAAAATCTACAATTGACAGAAACTAACAATACAGGTAAGGACACGAGAGAAACGATTTTTCACAACATGTCGAGATTCATAACCAATACCAATACTTTACCAGCAATGCCGATGACTGCAATGATAGAATAGTAAATAACTAGCGCTACGATTTTTGGAGGCGCATGCATCACTGCCGACTTCTTCAAGTATCAAGTGCACTGCATTCGCTGCCTGTTATATGGCAACAAAATATTATTCACCAGGGAAAATATAACGAAGGTGTCATTGTTTATTTACTCTAGTTAAACGATATTGAAATACACAGCTGGAAGTATGTGCTGTCGATTATTGTTTTGATGAAAAATTGTACAACTTGTGTAATACTTATTCCGTTTTTACCATTAAAAGCTGTACAGATACATTGGATTTTGTTTCTAAAGTTACCCATAATTCAGCAAGTTAAGGAGCAAGGTGCTAACAATGATAGAAATTGAATACTAAAGTAGCATTTCAACTATTAAGAATCATTGCAAGGTGCCCCGTTTCTGTCACGTAATGACGCTGAAAAAACGAATTCACACCTTCATATCGAATAGACGAGATTACGACAATACACTTTTAACTGGTCTCTCAGAGTAATGTATTCACAATTGTCAACTCATTCAGAACGCTGCTATTAAAATTTTAACTAGAATTAGGAAGAAGGAGTATCGTATTCCCGTCTGAGCTACTCTACATCGCTTTCTATATTTTTCAGAATTAAATTTAGTGTTTTCTTACTTGTCAATGGTCAGGGACCGCAGTACATTACAGAAGAGATTTTGCTTTAGAGTCCTGGTCGACCACTCAGATCTTGTTCTGTCTGACCCCTATATTTAAGCAATCTCCCTCAAAAGAAATTGGCTGGTCAGATTTTTGAACAACGTTACTAAACGTCGAATTCAATACGTAAAACTATAGGGTTTGCAGACAAAGCTGACACTTGTAAACGTCAGCTGAAAACTTATTATTAACATTGTTTTTAGAGAATACCTTTTTTTGTCTTTTATTTTGATGTTGGCACTGTATCCCATTGTAAGGCACCTTCAGCTACACCGTCTGTATGAAAAGTACTACATAATCGGTTATTACTTTGTTTTTTTTTCCCTCAGGTCAAGCTCGTTAACTGTCCTGTTATGGACGTGGCTTATTCTGAGTGTTTAAAGTCGCTTCTATCGTGATTCATTAGTTCAGAAACGGCAGATGCTTTTTTTTCCGTTGGTTGGCTGTCTGGTGTCCAGTTTCGAATATCCTGGTTATATGGAGAGCACTTGGCATTTTTCTGCCTATCCCCTCCTTGCTTCCCCTCCCCCAACTCTTTATCTTTCCCCTTACTGGTTTTCCACCTGGCACTTACCAGCCTTCTCCTTCCCACCTTCCCCTCACCTTCTTTATGGGGCTTCTGCCCGTTCCCTCTTCAGTCCTGACAAAGAGTTCCGGCCCGAAACTTTTACTGATCGTTCCCACGGATGCTAAGTTCCTCCAGTGTGTTGTGAGCGTAGGAGGTCCTTTCTCTCTTCTTTTGTTTAAGGCAAGCGGTGTACATAGCCATTTGGAAGGTGTGCTCTGCGGGTCCTTTCAATTAAAAATGTTTGTTGAATATTCAACTTTGTAAATTCTGTAACTTGTGAAACATGAATGTTTAGTCGAAATTTTACTGATTGTATATATACTGATTCTCAGTCAGAATACACCCGTGAGCTTGATTCAATATTACATTTTGAAGTTGCAAGTAAGGTTTGTATATTTTGAGCAGAAATACATTTCTTTAAACAGTTATTTCAAAATATGGATTCTTGGGTTGATGGATGAAGAGTCCTAGGTTGGTTAGTTAATAGTGATCGCTTTACAAGTCTCGCTGCTAATGACGGCTTACAGAATGCCGGTAGATTGGGCAGACCCTCAGTATTTGTCGGATTGATACGGGACACCAGATTGCTTCTATTCTTAAATTATTAGGTTTGCCCAGAAGAAAGTACAAACGGTAGGAGAATTCTGGCTGTATGCAACGATTGTAAGAAATCAGTATAAAACTATAGCAAGTCTTAAGAACGAATTAGAAAATCTGATTCAGTTCTGATTCCCTGGAGAATCAGTACAGGGGGCTCAGAGCAGGGCTGCGAAGTTCGAGGATAAGAATATTGAGATCATTTGACAGCTACTGAAGATACAGAAGTTGAAATGTTTGCAATTCAAGACTGAAGTTCATTTGACCTGCATTCCTTTCCCTGCAAATAGTGTGAATGATTTGAATGCGGAAAAATGTGAGATATGGCCGCACTGGTCAATGTATCAATGTTCTTTTGCGCGCGCGCGCGCGTGTGTGTGTCTGTGTGTGTGTGTGTGTGTGTGTGTGTGTGTGTGTGTGTGTGTGTGTGTGTGTGTGTGTGTGTGTGTGTGTCTGTGTGCGTGTTTCAGGACCTTGCCTTCCATAGACTCTATGAATGTGTTGGACCCCTTCCAGTTGCTTTTTACTTCTCAGTTCTTTTTCGATACGTCTGCTGATTCTCTGTGAGAAACTGACTGTCGTTTTTAAGCAACACACGTAAAAGTTGCTGGCGAACGCAGCAGGCCAGGCAGCATCTCTAGGAAGAGGTACAGTCGACGTTTCGGGCCAAGACCCTTCATCAGGACTAAGTCAAAGAAGAGCTAGTAAAAGATTTGAAAGTGGGAGGGGGAGAGGGAGATCCGAAATGATAGGAGAATACAGGAGGAGGAGGGATGGAGCCAAGAGCTGGACAGTTGATAAGCAAAAGGGATATGAGAGGATCACAGGACAGGAGGCCCAGGGAGAAAGAAAAGGTGGTGGGGGGGAAAGCCCAGAGGATGGGCAAGAGGTATAGTGAGAGGGATAGAGGAAGAAAAAGGTGCGAGAAAAGGAATGTGTGTATATAAATAAATAACGGATGGGGTACGAGGGGGAGGCGGGGCACTAGCGGAAGTTTGAGATGTCAGTGCTCATGCCATCAGGTTGGAGGATACCCAGACGGAATATAAGCTGTTGTTCCTCCAACCTGAGTGTGGCTTCATCTTTACAGTGGAGGAGACCGTGGATAGACATATCAGAATGGGAATGGGACGTGGAATTAAAATGTGTGGCCACTGGGAGATCCTGCTTTCTCTGGTGGACAGAGCGTAGGTGTTCAACGAAACTATTTCCCAGTCTACGTCAGGTTTCGCCAATGTATAGAAGGCCACATCGGGAGCACCGGACCCCAGCCGACTCACAGGTGAAGTGTCGCCTCACCTGGAAGGATTGTCTGGGGCCCTGAATGGTGGTGAGGGAGGAAGGGTAAGGGCATGTGTAGCACTTGTTCCGTTTGCACTTACATTTCCTCCCTCACCGTTCCCATACGCAGTCCACAATAAAAACTCATAACTGGATTAGATTTATTATCACTTAAATATGTCATGTTTTTTGCGGCAAAAGTACAGTGCAATGCCTAAAAGTTCTACGCTACTGTGCAAACTTCTTAGGCACTATGGCTATATGTGTGCACCTAAGATTTTTGCACAATACTGTAAAAACAGAATCGCGCTGGTAAGTATTGTGGAGCAGGGGGGCCTGGCAGTAGCAATACATAGTTCATGGAAAGCGGCTGTACAAATATGCAGGGAGTCTACTTATAGTCATTTAGCTTTAATCAGTACATCGAGTTTAGAATTAAATGTAAAAGCTGTTGGTAAGGCCGAACTTGGACTATTATGTAAAGTTTTGGTGAAATTATTGTAACGAAAACATTCTCAACGTGGAGCCCGTACAGTCGAGATTTAGAAGGATGCTGCCGGGGCCAGAGGCCCTGTGTTTTATGAAGAAGTTGAACATGCAAGATGTTTATTCCTCAGAAGGATGGTGTCGCTAACACGGATTTGGCAACCCTGCAGAGACGGCAATTGCGCTCATGGATATTCATGTGCCAGCCAGATACTATCGCATTGTGATTGTATTTAATTTTATTCTTTTCGTCGTAGCGCTTGACGAGACTTCAGCAAGGCACAGCAACGTTTCGCTGCCTCCTTGCATCAGGCCTTGTCTGAGAAATTAGATTGTTGAGTCAATTGGCTCTGAATATAGCGGTATTCGTTTTATTCCTTTCTACGCAGTGTTGGCTTCGTTTTCCATTTGACAGCAATATTTAAACGCCCTGCTCGGCCAAGCGTTCATTGTTTCCCTTTCCCTCTAACTCTGTTCGCATTAAAATATTTGAATTATTGGCCGGTTTCAGTATCTGTCTCCAGAGGAATAGCTTATAGGAGCAGGGATGTGATGTTAAGGCTCTATAAGGCGCTGATAAGACCTCACTTGGAGTACTGTGGGCAGTTTTGGGCTCCTTGTTTAAGAAAACATGTGCTGAAGTTGGAGAGGGTACAGAGAAGATTCATTAAAATGATTCCGGGAATGAGAGGGTTAATATATAAGGAAAGTTTGTCCGCTCTTGGACTGTATTCCTTGAAGTTCAGAAGAATGAGGGGAGACCTCATAGAAACATTTCGAATGTTGAAAGGCATGGACAGAGTGGATGTAGCAAAGTTGTTTCCCATGGTAGGGGAGTCTAGTACGAGAGGGCATGACTTAGGGATTGAAGGGCGCCCATTCAGAACAGAGATGCGAAGAAATTGTTTTAGCCAGAGGGTGGTGAATCTATGGAATTTGTTGCCACGGGCGGCAGTAGAGGTCAAATCATTGGGTGTATTTAAGGCAGATATTGATAAGTATCTGAGCAGCCAGGGCATCGAAGGTTATGGTGAGAGGCGGGGGAGTGGGGCTAAATGGGAGAATGGATCAGCTCACGATAAAATGGTGGGGAGCAGACTCGCTGGGCCGAATGGCCGACTTCTGCTCCTTTGTCTTATGGTCTTATGCACTCTTTCTCTCTCTCTCTCTCTCTCTCGGCACTTTGGCTATATCCGAACGTAGTGACAGAGGGAGAATGGGAGGAGATTTCCTAGAAGTTTATATAATCATGACTGTGTCGACGAATGAAACCGCCAGTATTTACACCCCCTCCCCCCCGGTTGGGCAGTCCAAAACCAGAAGCTACAGATACAAGAGGGGAGAAATTTATACAATTTCGATATAATTATGCATGGAATTATCTCTCAGGGTGACACGCAAACAATTTCTATCGGATGTTTGTCAGCGCATGTGATAGTAACTAACAAATCTCAATATTTGCTCAGCAGGGCATATATACGTTTAAACAAACCCTTATACTGACGGAGAATGGGCAAATTCGGGTTACTGATGCCTTAAAACTAGTCGCTTCTGCTATTGGGATCATCAGCCGTGTTTGCAAAGCTCTTCATAGAGAAGGAAAACTCTGACCTCAAGCTTCCACTTCCTTGCGGCTAGTCCAACTTATGCAGAATGCTTCGGGAGTGAATCCCGAGCGAAATTTCTGGAGCTGCAGTCCCTCAGGCAGTTCTATATTGAGTACAATGCTGACTGGCAACTGATGTGACGCTGCTGGTATAGCAACTCCATCGGTCTCCGCCGGCCCTTTCTGTTCATCAGATGCATGGAGAGGAGGAGCTTGCTACATGGGCATCTGTTTGCTCTCCATACCGTACTACCCAGGCTTGTGTATCTACACAGCTGGCACGCAATATCCATGGTCAAGTCTGACCAATGGAGGCTCTCGACGGCCGCTTGAAGAAGGCAACATCGATCATCAAACATGACCACCCACCGGGCAACCAGGCTATGCCATCTCCACTCTGTTGTCATTGGCAGGATGACTGAAAGCCCACAGCCACATGTTCAAGGATAGCTACTTCCCTTCAACAATTTTGTTCTTGAAACAGGTAGCACAACCTTAAACCCCATCGCTTGGCAACAATATGACCACTTTGATGCCTGTGTTTAATTTCTTCTCCGTGTGGACGCTGAATATCTGATATTATGTACATGCGATGTTGCTGCAAGTAAGATGTCCATTTCACCTGTAAATATATGTGTTTGTACATGCGTTGTTGACGATATGACTGAGTAATCGAGATAATAGAGATTAGATTAAGATGTTCCACAAAATAAACCGCTCACCAAGAATAAAGAATGCTTATTTATATTTAACAAGTTTCCTGAACAGAGTCAGTGGATATTTAAGCGCCAGTTTGATCTCGTCTCTTATCTTACTCCGTGTCCCAGCATAAGTTCAGGGCCACTGTGGTCACAGTGAACTACAACATTCTAATATACTCTCTCTTGTGAAAAAAAGAGATGTTTAATGTATTCTACGTGTGAATGCTGCATATCTGATATTATGTACATGCGATAGTGCTGCAAGTAAGATGTCCATTTCAGCTGCAAATCTATGTGTTTGCATATACGCTGTTGACTTAATAAATGGGCAATCGAAATGATGCAGAACTAGATGAAGAAGGTTAGCAACATAAACCAAGAGCCAAGAATAAAAAAATGTCTATTTTTATTTAGCAATTTTAATAAACAGAGTCAATGGATATTTCAGTGCCAGTTTTATTTCGTCTCTGATCTTACTCTGTGTCCCAGCATAAATGAATGGGTTCACACAAGAGCACAGGAATTGAAGCGCATAACCGCTTTCTTCCAGAGGAAAAACTGATTCACTGAAATTGGATCCCGAAAAGTAAGAAGCGTTGGCAATGCGAACGTAGAGGAATGACACCAGTGAAATTATCCAAAAAAGGACGAAGATACCAGAGATACTTAGGAGCAAGATGATAGACTTCCTGCGGTTGTCCATCTCCGGGTCATTCTGTCTCCCACTGTTCCCGCTGCTCTGGAGTCTCCTGCGGATTCTAATGGCCCTAACAATGTATCTAATGGTTATGACGTTGAACAACAGTATTAGAACCAGTGGAAGACAAGGAATTAAAATGCTGTCGATCCAGTCATATGCTATCCAGCCAGCTGAGGTATAATATGCTGCTTTAATTATACATATTGTTGGCTCATTTTTCTGTGGAGGTTCATATACAAAATACACAAATATGTTTTTGAAACAGCACAGGGCGACAACCGTTCCGATCACCGCCTCTGCCATTCGCTCGGTGCAGTATTTCCTTTTCAATTTTTGGCAGCAGATTGCCACAAAGCGATCAAAGGTGAACATCACCATCACCCAGACAGAACAGTCTCTTGCGCAGGAAGCTCCCGCGATATTCGCATTGCAAATCGGGGAGAAGTTCAGGAAATTGGACGGGTCAGCCATGGGAGCAATCCGGATTAATATCACGCCAGTGATAATGACCAGGAGATCCGTTACAGCCATCGACAGCAGGTAGACAGTCATGCATCTGGAGAGACCGCATCGTCTGCGAAGCATTACCCCAATCACGACGAGGTTAGCTGGAAAAGAGGAAGACCGAGGGAGTGTGGTTACGTGCCTAACTCTGTGTGTGTATTTGTGTGTAGCTTGAGTGAGATTGTGAGAGTGTGCGAGTTACAATACGCATACCTGTCTATGTATAAGAGTGCTATGTGGATTTGTGTGTGGTGAATGTGAGTTTGTGTGTGTGTGGGTGTGTGTGTGTATATGCTCTGCCTATATTTTGTATGCTGAGTATATTCTGTGTGTTATTTACATTAAATTTCAATGAACCGTATGTCGTTTGTGGTGTAAATTTCCTTCTCGAATTTGAAAGCCTTACCAGGAGGTAGAACTGGAATTTACAGCTGCAAATGTTCTTGACGGTACACATTGTGACTTCTTTTGGCTTTGACATTTGATATGAGTTGGCAAAATGCTACTTATTAAGAATTCTATCATGTGCTTAACTGCGCTGTGATGATGGAGCTTACTAAAGAGTCCATCTGTGGCAAAAGAAGCCGTGCAACAATACAATTTACCACTAGCACAATAAATTGCATTATAAATAAATTAAATTAAAAAGGAATAAAGCATTCGAAAAACGTTACAACATATGGGGGAAAACGATTAAAGCCTCTGGAAGAATAGCAAAGAGGTAAAAATAAATTCTATAATCGACAGGGAGCATAAGTGTCTATAAACACAGCCGTGGTACGATTCACACAACACTTTAAAGATTTAAATTCAAGCCAGTGCTTTACCAGGAATGCCGATTAGCGCTATGATGCAATAGCAAACGACCAACTCGAAGATTCGTGGAACTCCATGCATTGCTATTGACACTTGTCAACAGACACTACGCTGCATTCAGAGATTCTTATACTTATCCCTAATATTAGTCACCAGGGAGCATATTAGATAGGAAGGCATCATCGGCTATTATGCTACATATATTAATTGAAACAAACAAATTAAAACTGCTGATATGAATATGTATTTTTCATCAGTAATTATATATATTGTGTAATCCTGCTTCTCATTCGAACAAAGTCTCAGAGGCCGGATATAATTGGTGAAAGCCACCCTTAGCCCACTGAAACCAACAACCTTACACAAGATGACATTTTTTATATAATTATCAAAACTTCCTTAACCTTTTAAGAAAGGAAAATCGCAGTGGTGCGCTCCATCTGAGTCTATCCCGATGCAGAGGGAAAATATTCTAATATAATAATATGATATGTGAGCTCCCAAGTATTAACAGCTGATGACTCAGATGCTGGAAATGTAAAGCAACATAGTAAAATACTGGAGGAACTCAGCAGGCCATGCAACATCTCATGAAGGGTCACGGCCTGAAACGTCCACTATTTACTGTTTTCCGTAGATGCTGCCGGACTTGCTGAGTTCCTCCAGCATTTTCTGTGTCTTACATCCAATCACCGTGATGTCATCATGGAGTTTATTTATGAAGCTTTGTTTAGTACGGGAGTCATGTGTGTTTAGAGTGAAACGCAGGGGCGTAAGAATGTAGATTTGAAGTGCACCAATATTAATGGTCAGTGAGGAACTATTCTTTTCCAAGTCTGACTGAATGTGGTCTGTATTAATATTCTTATGATGTTCTGCAAACTATTCACGTACCCATGTGCGCAGAGAGGCACAGAGGACTAAGTGTTGAATATAGCTGTTGAGATTATATAGTATGATTGTGTTGAATACCAAGCTAGTTGATGAACAGCTGACTGACTACGGAGTGTGTGTTATCCAGATGATTCGGAGCAGACTGAAGTGCCAGACAAATCAGAGCTACTGAAGTGAGCGGTGGAAGTCGTCCATGAGCAGTCCAGCTATTTAGACCTTGCAAATCGCTCGTACTCTAATTGTTAAACCGTCTGTTTTTCCTGAATTCTCATTTTTGTGGAATGCCTGGACGTCAGCTTCGGAGACAGGGATAGCAGGATTATCAGAAATCAGAGGTTCGAGTGGGTGTGTTAAAACTCTTCCAGTCAAATCCTGCTTAAGGTGCCCCGAGCTCATCCGGGAGTAACGGGTCGTCACCATTTATGCTATGCGATCTCGTCGTGTTGGAAGAGATAATGTGCAAGCCCAGGTACAGCTGTCAGCTGTCAATCTGTGATTCAATTTAGTCCGAAATTGTATTCTTTTTCTCGTATTACGTGGATTTGTTATCTGACTCTAAAGCAACTGTCCTAAATGTCACTTTGATCTAGCCTAATCATACAGGGCCTCCGTCATAGAAAGAATTGAACTTATGTTGTGGGTGTACACACATCCACATACATCCTCTTGAAGTCAGTGTCAATTTTTGTATTTTAGGTCCATTAATGAATCCTTGAACGTGATCCATCCAATATTCTCTTCGTTTCTACCACCAAGCTCTTTATTGTCTTCCTATCGCTCTTCACTTCCTGCCTGTACAAAAGCAGATGAAGCAGAGCCAGGTTTCGGATTTACCAAAGTGTGGGCGGTGGATTGTGTTTGTGATGGTGGAATAGAATCAGTCAACTGTGTTGAGTCCTCCAGTAATGCAGGCACTAGTTGCTAGTTAGCGAGAGATTTGAAGCGAGCTTGATTAAAGTCTCCCGCCATTACGTAAAGACGTTATGTGATAATGGCATAAGTATTGCTCTGGTATGTGTGTGACAGACATAAGAGTGGTGACGCTTCTATTTTGTGAGGGTGGTGTGCTTGTTACGTTAATTTGTGGTGTGTGAATGTGTGGTGTTTTGGGCAATGAGGAAATAGTGGAAATGCATTGTGCTATCATGAGTGTTTGTGTGTGTGTGTGTGTGTGTGTGTGTCTGTGTGTGCGCGCGCGCGCGCGCATTTTTGTGCGTGTTATATGTGTGTGGTGAGAATGGTTTGTGTGTTGTCTGTGTGTGATGTGTCTGGTATACATTTTGTTTTCTGAATAAGTGTTTGTGACAATGCCAAATGGTGGAACTACGATAAATTTGCACTTGATGGTCTTCAGAGCGACATTTATTGCTTTGACATTTGTAACTGGGTGACAAGCAGTTAACACGAGGAATTCTGCAGGTGCTGTAAATTCAAGCCACACAAATCAAAGCTGCTGGTGAACACAGCAGGCCAGGCAGCATCTCTAGGAAGAGGTACAGTCGACGTTTCAGGCCGAGACCCTTCGTCACGACTTACTGAAGGAAGAGCTAGTAAGAGATTTGAAAGTGGGAGGGGGAGGGGGAGATGCAAAATGATAGGAGAAGACAGGAGGGGGAGGGATGGAGCCAAGAGCTGGACAGGTGATTGGCAAAGGGGCTATGAGAGGATCATGGGACAGGAGGTCCGGGGAGAAGGAAAGCGGGGAGGGTGGAAAAACCCAGAGGATGGGCAAGCGGTATAGTCAGAGGGACAGAGGGAGAAAAAGGAGAGAGAGAGAGAGAAAGAATGTGTGTATATAAATAACGGATGGGGTACGAGGTGGAGGTGGGGCATTAGCGGAATTTAGAGAAGTCGATGTTCATGCCATCAGGTTGGAGGCTACCGAGACGGAGTATAAGCTGTTGTTCCTCCAACATGAGTGTGGTTTCATCTTTACAGCAGAGGAGGCCGTGGATAGACTTTTCAAAATGGGAATGGGATGTGGAATTAAAATGTGTGGCCACTGGGAGATCCTGCTTTCTCTGGGTTTTCCCCCCTACCCCCCTTCCTTCTCCCTGGGGCTCCCGTCCCATGATTCTCTCATATCCCTTTTGCCAATCATCTGTCCAGCTCTTGGCTCCATCCCTCCCCCTCCTGTCTTCTCCTATCAATTTGGACCTCCCCTTCACCCCTCCCACTTTCAAATCTCTTACTAGCTCTTCCTTCAGATAGTCCTGACGAAGGGTCTCGGCCCAAAACGTCGACTGTACCTCTTCCTAGAGGTGCTGCCTGGCCTGCTGCGTTCACCAGCAAATTTGATGTGTGTTGACAAACAGTTAGTCCATTTAAGAATTCCGTATGAATAACTGTGCGGAAATATTGTAACTTTCTTAAGTCTGTATCTTACAAGAGACTCTTGTCTATTTGTAGGACAATAAGACAGATTCTCAGTCTATGAATGCCGAAGGAAGCAGCAGTTAATCACAACGTAGCTTGTCTTCTACTGGGCAAACACTGGGGGTCTGCACTGACAGCAGCTCCGACGCTTCTCTCCTGGTACAGTACCCGTAAACAGACGACTCCGTAGCTCAGACACTGAGTACGTAAGTGTTGCAGAAATCTGCAGTCAACCACATTACAGTTTGCCTTCTATTGAGCAAATACACTGCGGTGGGGAGGGCGGCACCGACGCAAGCTTAGACACCATGCCTTGAGACTTAGTCGTTGCTACGCCAGAGGCGCGCACAATCCCCACCACCGCGCCTACTGTCTGCCAATAATTCAGTGAATCAGAACTTCAGCATTCCACATTAACAATGTCCAGAACTGTCTTGAAATAGGGAGGAGTTCCTTGGCATCAATGCACAGCATCACCGACCATATTAACTCTGGGGATCTCCCATTCTCTGCCACAAAACTCATAGTTCCCTCAACCCGCACCTTCTGTTTATACATCAACAAGGCTGTTCTAGGTAGACACATTGATACAACTTTTTTTTCCTGCTCCACTGAACTCATACAGTATTTGCATACCCCGACTCAGTTTTATCACACCTGCCTCCCATCACCCCCCCCCCCCCCATCGTTTCGGTCCCTCTTTATCTATATCCGTGACGCTCGTGATCTTTTCCATAATTTCAAGTTCTCTGGCCACAAGCTTCTTATTGCCATCCTGGATGTCCAGTCTCTATACATCTTGGTTCACCACCACGAGGGCCTAAAACTCTTTGTTTCTTTCCGGACACCACGCCCAACTAGATCACCTCCGCCACCCCTCTCCTCTATCGAGCGGAACATCATCACTCTCAATAATTTCTCCTTTGTTCCTCCAACTTCCTTCAAACAAAAGGTGTAGCCATGATTACTCGTATGGCTCCCAGCTATCCCTGCTTCTTTTTTTTGTCTACTACGTGGAGCAGTCTATGTTACAAGCCTACACCAGTGTCCCACCACCACCTTTCCGACGTCACATCCACAACCGCGTTGGTGCTGCTTCCAGCACCCATGCCGAGTTCGTCAATTTCATTAACATTACATCCTTCTTCCATTCTCCCTCAAATTTACCTGGTCTATTTCCGACAATTTCCTTCACTTTTAAGATCGCTCAGTCCCTATCTCTGGAGACGGCCTATCCAGTGATAGCTATTAGAAATCGACTGACTCTCACAGCTTCGTAGATTATACCTGCTCCCACCCTGCTGCTTATAAAAAATGTCACCCCCTTCTTTTAGTTCCTTTGTGTCCGCCACATCTGCTCTCAGGATGAGGAATGTCAATCAAGGATGAAGGAGGTGACTTCCTTCTTCACATAAAGGGACTTCCCTTTGTCCAGCTTCAACCATGCCCTTAAACCCATGTATTCCATTTCGCACACATCTGCCTTCAGCCCAAACTTCCGCCACCGCACCAGGGATAGGGTTCCTCTTGTCCTCATCTGTCACCCCACCAGCCATGGCGTCTAGCACATAATTCCCCTTAACCTGCTATCTCCAGCGGGATACCACCAGCAACAACACCCCCTCCCTCCCCCTACACCCACATTCTGCTTTCTGCGGTAATAGCTCCCTGCACTAGTCCCTTGTACAGTCTTCCCTCGCCGCTGGCACATCCTTCCTCGCACATCTTTGCAAGTGGAACAAGTGCTACATAGACCTCCTCCCTCACTACCATTCAGGGCCCCAAATAGTACTTGCAAGTGAGGCGACGGTTCACCTGTGAGTCTGTTGAGGTCACCTATTCATCCTGTACCCCCGCTGTGACTTCTTATATATCGGTGAGACCCGACATAGGTTGGGGGACCGCTTCGCCGAGCAACTCCGCTCTGTCCACCAGAAAAAGCGGGATCTCCTAGTAGCCACCCATGTTAATTCCACCTCCCATTCCCATTCCGACATGTCCATCCATGGCCTCCACTACTGTCACAATGAGGCCACACTCTGTTCAGAGGAGCAATATTATATATCCAATTTATGTAGACTCTAGACAGATCACATGAACATCAATTTCCTGAACTCGTAATGCGCCCCCCTCTTTCTCTATTACCCAACCCCTTTTCCATCTCTCACCTTATTTACTTGCCTTCCCATTGCCCTCCTCTGGTGCTCCTTCCCCTTTATCCCATGGCCTTTTTTCCTCCACTATTCGATACCTCCTTCTCCAGCTCTGTATCTCGTTCACCAATCAACTTCCAAGCTTTTTACTTCACCCATCCCCCCTCCCAGTTTAACTTATAACCTTGTGTTTCTTCCTTATTTCTGACTCCTCACTTTTTTTTCGTCCAGTCGTGATGAAGTGTCTTTGCCCGAAACGCCGACTGAACTGTTTTCCATCAATGCTGTCTGGCCTGCTGAGATTCTCGAGCATGTTGAGTGTGTTGCTTGGATTTCTAGAATCTGAAAATTTTCTCTGGTTTGTGCTCTTCACTTCTTCGACTTTAGGTTGCCTCATTTTAGATGTTAATGGCCGAAGGTATGAATGACCTCTCGTAGCGCTTTTGGAGCAGAGCAGTTGTCTATTCTACTGCGGAAAGTGTACCAAATTGGGATTCAGAGACTGAGAATCCATGTCCAGAATTGTCAGGATTTTAACAGAGTTTTTTTTTGTTCTACCAGAGCATCCAATCATTTGCCTTCCAATCAGTGTATTCAGCCTGTTGACATCATCGGTGTTGATGCCACTGATTAGGAGATTGTACCAACGACTAGAAGATTGTATCATCAACCACAGACCAGTAGAACATGTGAAGGAGAGGCTTGTATCCTGCAAAGTAACTCAGTCTTGTCAGGAAGTAGAAGCGGGTCTGGTCCTGCTTGTTCACAGCCTCCGTGTTGGTGTTCCACTCAAATCTGTAGACGAGGTGCACTTCCAGCTACTTGTACGCCCTCTGCATCAATAGTAACAGGGATATTTGCAGGTATAGTCTTCCTAAAGTGCATCACCATCGATGTGTCTTACTGATATTAAGATTCGAAAGTACGTTACCCCAGCAATGAAGATTATATGGTATTGTATGGTAGATGTGCTGGAGGTTGGATGCAGCTTTCTTGAGGCAGTGTATCTTGTAATGCTGTGGATGGTGTGGAGGGATGTGCCCTTGATATAGTCATAGAACACCATAGCACAGAAACTGTCCCTTCAGTCCATATAGTCCGTGCTGAACTCTAAATGCACCTTACCCCTTCGATCTGAATCCGTCCTATTGTCCTCTATACCCCTCCCATCCATCTATGTACCTACATTTATCTTAGGTTTTGAGTTTGAACCCGCAAGAAGAAATTGCACCGACAGCTCGTCCACGCTCTTACCATCCTCTGAGAGAAGTTCCCTCTCATGCTCCCTAAGCGTTTCAAGTTTCATTTTCGTTTTAGAATCACCCAGCCTCAGTGGAGAAAGCCTGCATGCATGTACCCGATATATACCTCTCATGATTTTGTGTACTTTTAAACATCCCCTCATTCTCCTACGCTCTAGGAAATAAAGTTCTATCGTACTCAAACTTCCTGTAACTCAGGTCCTTCAGTCTTGAAAAACCGTTGCAATTGTTTCCTACACTGTTTCCTGTCATCGGACCTGCACAGGCAGGCTCCCACCAGTCCCCACCCAGCTAACACTGGTCAACTGCCAATCGTTCAAGCTCATCACATGCCGTCTATTTGAACCCAGCCCTCATACGGAGCCCATATATGTGCAACGAACCAACCAGCCTCAATCACTTGCTCCTAGCCTTTAGTTACCTTGCTGCCTTGTTATCGAGTCATGGATAAATACAACACAGGAAGTTACGGCCCATCTAGTCCATGCAAAGATCATTTAAGCTACCTACTCCCATCGACTTCCCGCGGGACCACAACCATGCGTTTCCCTACAATCTAGCTATCTATGCACCTATCCAAACTTCTCTTAACTGTTGAAATCGAGCTCGCATGCACCACATGTGCTGGAATCTCAGTCCACACTCTCCCAAAACTCTGAGTGCAGAATTTTCCCATCATATTCCCCTTAAATTTACCACCTTTCACCTTAACCCATGACCTCAGTGGAAAAGACCTGCTTGCATTTACCTTATATATACCCCTCATAATTCTGTATACCCCTATCAACAACCCTGAATATGCTCTTAGAACTCTTTCAACGTTGTTTATATCTTACTTGTAGGTAGCTGATGGAATCTGCTCGCAAAACTCCAAATTAGGCCCAACCAACATCTGATACAAATTCAACATATCATCCCATCTTCTGTGCTCAGTACATTGATTTCTGGAGGGCAAAGTGCCAAATGCTTTTTTTACAACCCTGTCTACCTGTGACACCACTTTCTTTGAATTATGTACCTATATTACCAGATCCCTTTGCTCAACCATACTGCTCAGTGTCCTGCTCTTCACTGTATAATACCTTCCCTGGTTGGTCGTACCAAATTTCAAAACCTTGCACTTGACTGCATTGCATTTCATCAGCCACTTTTAGCCCATTTCTTTCCAGCTGATGCAGAACCCTCTGCAAACCATGGTAGCCTGCCTCGCTCTCCACTACACCCCCAATCTCGGTGTCATCCGCAAATTTGTCGTGTTCTCTTGTTTTGTGCACCCTCGTGGCTTTTAGTAACTTGCAGTTTACTACTAAAATAGTTGCTCACCGCTAAATCTTCTCCACTGCTCTGCGCTTGAGTCAAGCCTCCTCTACCATTCCTGATATGATGGGTGAAACAGCGACTGAATCAGCAGAGTACTTGTCTAAAGGAAGTTGTTCACTGACATGAGCACACAGTGCAAAAGCAGCAAGAAACCGATATCACTGTCAGTCTTCTCTCCACAGTGAAACAGCTACATGTGCCGGCCAGCTCTTCACGCGGAGCCCGAATGCTTCAATGAATTCACAACCGGGTAATGCAACTTCCTGCCCAAATGCGTCTAAAAATTCGAGCTCCAGCTATATCTGTATGTTCAGACCGAACCAAAATTATCTTCACTCAGCAGTCTCTGATCTGGAACCCCGCTAACTACCATTTGCTCTAAATAGAAGGAATTCAGCCCTGAAACGCGTCGGGTTTTCGACCATCCGGGAGATGCAATAGGGCAGCGGATAGGATATATTTTCTCCTGCGACAAGGCCCACGATCGGTGCTGGAATTCAGGACCCTCGCAGCGAAATGTGTTTGGAATGCAGAAGTGCCTCTGGCCCATCACCATGACTGTCTAGCACAGTGCTTCAAAGTCCAGTTATCTTATCAGGGAGATGTCCACCGATCAGGTTTCATCAGAATGACTCTCCGAATTGTCAAGCACCTTCAGAAATGACGTTCCAGTTCATCAGCCAGAACGCCCGTTCCATTCCAAAAAAACATTTCAGACTGCCAGACCCTGATCATCAATGCCTCCAGACCACAGAGTGCGGCCCTAACCGCCACCACCTCGTTCCCCAAGAGCGTGCGGAGAAACAAGTTCTGCAATTACTGCGGAGTCGCCGATGAAGTGCCCACCACATCTACAGAATTCACCACCGTCAGTTAGAGATGAGTGGCCCTCTATGTACTAAGTTTCACCTGATCTTTCCATGGAGCATCGTAGCCCAATTCACTTTCTCTGACCTTCTCAACACTCCCACGGTTCTACGCACGTAGGAGGCTATGGTGAATTCCTGCTCCGGTCTCTGTGTTGAGTCCTTACCAAGCCTATCTATCACCTCTTTCGTATCATGGCTATTGACTCATTGGTTCATTGGTTTAATGGTTCTGCTTAATATTACAGTAGAAAAGCCCCGAAGAATGTATGACAGAAAAACTTTTCGATCCCCAAAGTCCTACACCACCCTCCCACGCACAAGCAGCAGCAAAGCATCAAATCACACAGCCCCTCACCACCAACTGTCAAGCAAGCAACAGCAAAGCCCCCAAAGAGACCATGATCCAGAATCCATTAAAAAACTGTTCAACCCTGTCGCAAATGAAGGAGATTGATGTTTCACTCTTGCCGAAAGGGGAGACCAACAACTCGCTGTTTCCATATTACAGTCTGCAGCGTCTTTTATTTCGACATCAGCTTACACTGCTATCTGGCTGTTCTGATAATCCGAGCTCTCGGCGACACCAGCCGTGAATCACGTTGTCCAAAGGGCTGCAGGGCCTCACCCCGAAAGGGAACTTTTTGCAGTTTTCTATATCTAGAACAATAAAACTCCGACAAGACCCCAGCCGCATTGAAAAGGATAGAAGAGACATTAAATAGAACAATTTAAACTATTTCGCACATGATCTGGAGGCAGTCGGCTTCTGGCGCTATCTTTAGCTGTATTGCGTCTTCCGACGGTCTTCCGCTTGGGGTCTTCCCCTCCCAGCGTGCCCCAGACGGGAGGTCACACGTTTTGACCTTTTTCTTGCGCAAACTCAGTGCCGTTATGGAGTTGGAGACCGGGAGAAATGGGCCCTCGAGAAATGGAGACATCGGCTGATTGTAAACACCGAGCCCTTCTTGATCTAGATTGACCATCGATACCTTATATCAATACAACAGACCCAGCAAATCAACCTACAGTTGTCAATCTCGCTGGGTCCTCTCAGAGAGAAGAATTCAACTGCACTATATCGTACCGACCCAACTCTATGTACAATAAAGCGGACGCCCTATCGCGACAGTCCTATTCAGCGAAACGGATATCGACCCGCAGCTTGTTATTTTATTCGCTGATCCTCGCCACGAACGTCTGGGATCTTGAGAACCAGATCCGTATACCCCAAAACACGAATCTGCTCCAGTCGTAACACCTGCCAACCGGATTTAGGTGCCGGCCGCCGTGCGATCACTCCTCACTCTGTACGGACAGCCGGGGCACTACGGACTCTGGATTTTCTGGAACACTGGTTCTGATGGCTCAGCATGATTGCCGATGTACGTCAGTTCGTCGCAGCTTCCCTTAATGCCTCCATTCCTATTCCTCCAACCAGTGACCCTCTGGGCTCCTGCGCCCCTACTGGTTCACCAACTTTCAATGGGGTCACGGTGATTATGACCACGGTGGACCGGTTCTCCAAGGCAGCCAACTTCATTGTTCTCCGCAAACACGAGGAAATCTGCAGATGCTGGAAATTCAAGAAACACATATCAAAGTTGCTGTTGATCGCAGCAGGCCAGGCAGCATCTCTAGGAAGAGGTACAGTCGACGTTTCAGGCCGAGACCCTTCGTCAGGACTAATTGAAAGAAGAGCTAGTAAGAGAATTGAAAGTGGGAGGGGGAGGGGAGATCCGAAATGATAGGAGAAGACAGGAGGGGGAGGGATGGAGCCAAGAGCTGGACAGGTGATTGGCAAAAGGGATATGAGAGGATCAAGGGACAGGAGGCCTAGGGAGAAAGAAAAGGGGGAGGGGGAACCCAGGCGATGGGCAAGGGGTATAGCGAGAGGGACAGAGGGAGAAAAAGGAGAGGGAGACAAAATAATGTATGTATATAAATAAATAACGGATGGGGTACGAGGGGGAGGTGGGGCATTAGCGGAAGTTTGAGAAGTCAATGTTCATGCCATCAGGTTGGAGGCTACCCAGACGGAATATAAGGTGTTGTTCCTCCAACCTGAGTGTGATTCTTTTTTTCTCCCTCTCTTTTTTCTCCCTCTGTCCCTCTCACTACACCCCTTGCCCATCCTTTTGGTTTTTTCCCTCCTCCCCCTTTTCTTTCTCCCTGGGCCCCCTGTCCCATGAACATCTCATATCCCTTTTGCCAATCAACTTTCCAGCTCTTAGCTCCATCCCTCCCCCGCCTGTCTTCTTATATCATTTCGGCTCTCCCTCTCCCCCTCCCACTTTTAAATCTCTTACTATCCCTTCTTTCAGTTAGTCCTGACGAAGGGTCTTGGCCCGAAACGTCGACTGTACCTCTTCCTAGAGATGCTGCCTGACTTGCTGCGTTCACCAGCAACTTTGATGTGTGTTTCTTCACTGTTCTCCCCAGGCTTCCACAAGGCGCTGAGACAGTGGACCTTGATCTCCAACATATATTTCGCCTCCACGCTTTTCGTCAGGACATTATGTTGGACCGAGGCCCAGAAATCGTCCTGCGCTTCTGGAGAGCCGTCTGCTCCCTCCTTCGCACCTGAGTGAGTTTGCTCTCTCGCTATCATCCGCAGACCAGCAGTCAGTCAGAAAAGCCAATCAAAAATTGCAGAATTTCCTGCGCTGCTTCACTGTCTGTAACCTTCCCGCATGGAAGAACTGTGTGTTCTGGCCAAATTATGCCATAATCTACCCACCTCCTCTGCTGCGGGCATTTCACACTTTGAACTATGTTATGTCTACCAGTCCCCGTGGTTTCCCCACAGTGGAGCCAATAGTCGAGGTCCCGCTCGCGAGGGCACTGTTCACCGATATGGAGATGTTTGGAAGAGCTAACCGCGCCGATTACCGTCTGGCTGACCTGCGGCCTTAAGACCGTGGCTGGTTGCCCAACCGAGATCTGACCCTGTGCGTCGACTCCTGAAAGCTGGCGCCCAGTAATTGCTCCTTTTAAGATTATTCATTGCATTAATGCAGTCACTTCCTCAATCACTTGCCAGTGTACCTCGGGATAACTCCTACTTTCAATATGTACTGCCTCTACCCACGTGAGACTTCACCTCCGGAACGAAGGATGGTGGAACGTGGTCCAGTCTACATGGTTTGCAAGTTAATGCATTCACTCCGTCATGGACATGGTATGCAGTACCTTCTCGACCGGGAAGGGGACGGCCGAGAGGAGAGGTGTGCCTACTATTTATCTTAGATCCATTGATCATTGAGGCGTTCCACCAGACCCATCCGTATTATCCTGGGCCGTCTGGTGACCCCATGGAGCGTGGAATGGGAAGAAGTGGGGGGGGGGGGGTCCAACAAACCTATACACTTCCCAGTCTCCGTCCGGCTTCCACTCCTTTCAGACATCGCCCGCAGCCCACTTAAACCCATGTAAGCTCATTTCTCATCCACAGCTTTTTGGCTTACCGAAACAGCCAGCCTGATCCAGTTACTCCTAGCCATCAGCTACCCTGATGCCTTGTTATACTTAGTATCTGTCCTCTAGTGTTTCGTGACCTCCTCATGGCCTTTTATTTTGCAGTTGTTATTAAAATTAACAGTTACTGGAAATCGTCTCTGCTGTTCTGCGTCTGGGTCAAGCTTCCTCTGCATTTCCTGACAGCAGACCAAAACTGCACACAGTGCTCCAAATTGGGCATTACAAACTTGTAATGCAACTTCAACATAATATCCCTACTCCTTTACTCAGCACTTTGGTTTATGAAGGCCAATGTGCCAAAAGCTTTCTTCACGACCCTACCTAACTATAATGTTGCTTTCGAAGATTATGGATCTGTATTTCGACAACCCTCTCTGCATTGCCCTACCTTTCACCGTGTAGGTCCTGCTATTTGTTCTCACAAAGTGCAATATCTCATACTTGTATGGGTTACATCCCATCTGCCATTTTAGTCCATTTTCCAGCTGTCCCGGGTCCCACTGAAAGCTTCAATAGACCTACTCGCTGTCCACTACAGCCCCATTCTCAGTGTCATCCGCAGATATGCTTACCCAGTTTGCTACATTATCATCCAGAACGTTGATATATATGATCAAAAAACAACAAGCGCAACACTGATGCCTGTGGCAAAACACTAGTCACAGTCCTCCAGTCAGCTAAACAACCAGTTACTTTGAATCTCTGGCTTCTCCCTGAAATGACCGTCGAATCCAATTTACTGCCTCATTTTGAATGCCAAAAGGGTGGACCTCCTTAACCAAACTCACATGTGGAAACGTATCAAAAGCCTTGCTAAATTCGTCGCACACTATGTGGATTATATTTTGGGCAGAATCCACTGTTCTCTGCAGATTCGTACATTTAGAATCTTTGCATTTGCACATTTGAATTGCATCCTCTCAAAATAATTGCAACTAATAGTTTCGCTTCAGAGAAGAAGTATGGTAGAGCACAAGCTGAACCATTTTATCCTTCCATCCAAGTTAAGTTACAGCCGCGGATTCTTTGTGATTACATTTATGTGCAGGGCCCAGGCAAGCTCAACCGATATGTTATCCGGACATAAACCTGGTGACACTCTCTACCGCTTATCGCCAATGTAGACCGTCACTCTATTTTCCCTTTTTGAAATCTCTGTAGTTCGACTGACAATGAGTGAGAGGCTATCACTGCAACCCCACTCAACCAGGCATCATCCCTCTCTCTGGTAAACTGAATCGTCAGCATCTGTGATTCGTCCAACAACAGCAGAGCCCTCTGAATTTTTGTATATTGAACTGTGCTTAGCCACACTATGTGTGTACATAAAGTAGAGCAGGGAGCTAAGCACGCAATCCTGCGGTGCGCCTACCTGTATTAATGATCAGCGAGGAGGTGATGTTGTTACGAATCCCCACTGGAGGTCTACTGATGAGAAAGCCTTGCATCCATTTACAGAGGAAGGAACACGGGTAACATCTATCAACGAAAATCATTGGGTAGAGGCTACAGAATCCTTAGGTCCCACACCACAAGGTTCAAGAAAAGCTACTTCCCGTCACCGATTCAGTCCTTAATCAAACATTTAGAACCCCATTCACTAGCACAGTACGGTAATCTTGAGATCATGTTGACTACTTTGTACTAAAATAGATATGGTTGTATTCAAATTATGTTCTTTCTGGAATATCAATATGTTATTAATTTATATAAACCATAGAAACAATAGAAAAACTACAGCACAGAAACAGGCCTTTTGGCCCTTCTTGGCTGTCCCGAACCATTTTCTGCCTAGTCCCACTGACCTGCACACGGACCATATCCCTCCATACACCTCTCATCCATGTATCTGTCCAATTTATTCTTAAATGTTAAAAAAGAACCCGCATTTACCACCTCGTCTGGCAGGTCATTCCATACTCCCACCACTCTCTGTGTGAAGAAGCCCGCCCTAATGTTCCCTTTAAACTTCCCCCCCCCCATCCTTAACCCATGTCTTCTGTTTTTTTTTTCTCCCCTTGCCTCAGTGGAAAAAGCCTGCTTGCATTCACTCTATCTATACCCATCATAATTTTATATACCTCTATCAAATCTCCCCTCATTCTTCTACGCTCCAGGGAATGAAGTCCTAACCTATTCAACCTTTCTCTGTAACTGAGTTTCTCAAGTCCCGGCAACATCCTTGTAAACCTTCTCTGCACTCTTTCAACCTTATTTATATCCTTCCTGTAATTTGATGACCAAAACTGAACACAATACTCCAGATTCGGCCTCACCAATGCCTTATACAACCTCATTATACATAACATTCCAGCTCTTATACTCAATAATACAAACTCATCATAACTTTCCAGCTCGTATACTCAACAATACAACCTCATCATAACATTCCAGCTCTTATACTCAATAATACAACTTCATCATAACATTCCAGCTCTTATTCTCAATACTCTTATGCTTTTGCTGTGAACGTTGCGTATTATCAGGAAAATAGACAGCTGATTATTGACTTCCGGAGTGGTATGGAGGTAGTGTTGGTGCATTACTCCTGTTTACATTAACAATGCTGAAATGGGAAAGGATGAAAGCTTCTAGTTCCTCGGAGGAAGTATCCATACGGACGTTACAAACATGAAAGTCTCATGTTAATTTTCTCACCAAGCGAATGAAATTGGGCGTGACACCTTTGGTGCTCATGAACTGCTAGCAATGCTCCGATCTCGAATCAAAAAAAAAAACCCGCAGAGAATTGTAGACACTGCTCATTACATCATGCAGTCGAACTCCTATCTATCGACACCTCGCTGTCTCTGAAAAGCAGACAACATAATCAGAGACGCCACAGACCGAGACTTTGTCTCTCCTTTCTCCTTCTATGAGCCAGAAGAAGTACATACCACAATGCTCAGGGATTGCTTCAGTCTCAATGTTATCACATTCTTGAACAGAGCCCTTATACAATAAAGACAAGCTCTACCTCCAATGAGCGACGCATTTTATTTGTTGACCTACACTGCACTTTATTCTGTATTCTACCATCGTGTTAACTTGTATAACTTCAAAGCATTATTGAATTAACGTAATCTTGTGATGACATGCAAAGAAAAACCTTGGACTGTACGTTCAAACATGTGACAATCAAAAACACAAGTTACTGAGTCTATGTTTTACGCCTGCAATGCTGCTGCATGTACCTGTACTTTCGTCAACGATCACGACCTTAGCTTTGATTTCAACTTTATAATGAGCAAGCAGGAAGACAGGAAGGAAGATGAGGAAGATTTGCAACATTAATTGCTTAAAAAGAATAAATATATTTATTTTATTATTTTATTAATGAGAGTCAGTGGATATTTCAGCCCCAGCTTTATCTCATATCTGATCTTACTCTGGGTCCCTCCATAAATAAACTGGTTCACACAGGAACATGGGAATTGAAGCGCGTATCCGCTTTCTTCCAGGAGGGAAAATCAAGTCTCTGATATTAGAACCTGGGAAGTAAGCGGAGTCAGCAATACGAATGTAGAGGAAGGTTATCAGTTCAAGCATCCACAAAAAGATGAGAATACCTGATATACTTAGGAGCAGGGCAATAGACTTCATGCGACTGTCCGTCTCCGGGTCGTTCTGCCTTTCACTGTTCCCGCCGCGCTGGAGTCCCCTGCGAATTCTAATGGTCACTACAACGGGTCTCACAGTTAAAAAATTAAACAGCAAAATTAAAGCGAATGGCAGGCAGGGATTTGAAATGTTTGCCATCCAGCCAGGCGAGGTATAATATGTTGACATAATTATGCATGGTCCGGGGTCTGTTTTATGTGCAGATTCATATATAAAAGCCATAAATATATTTTTCAGACTATCTACTGTACAGACCGTTCCGATCACAATAGACGCCGTTCGCTCCGTACAATATTTTGTTTTCAATGTTTGGCAGCACATAGCCACAAAGCGATCAAAGGTGAACATCACCTTCACCAAGGCGGAGCAGTCTTTTGCCGCGTAACCTAGCATGAAGTTCACATTACAGGCCGGAATGGTGGTCAAGGCACCCGACGGGAAATCCATCGGAGCTATTCGGTTTAATATCACATTGGTGATAATGACCAGGAGATCCGTCACCGCCATAGCCAGTAAGTAGGCAGTGATACATCTGGAGAGACCGCATCGTCTGCACAACAGTATTACAATAACGGTCAAATTAGCTGTAATCGAGGAAGACAGAAGCAGTGAGTGTGTGTATATTTGTGTGTGTGTGTGTGCGTGGTGTGACAATTGTGCGTGCATATTTAGTATCCGCGGTGTGCTTCTCTTTTCTGCGTATATGTATGTGCATTCGACAAAAACGTAAAATAATGGAAATCACAAACAGACCTGGTAGTTGCCGTTATTCAGTGCGACCCTTTATGCTTTGACACTTCACCGTAAATTGACAAACTGTACGGTACTTCAGGATCATGTGATTGACTGCATTGTGATGTTGCAACACTCTTCACTCTGAATCTTACTGGGGAGTACCTTTCTGTGGAAATAAATGAGGAACAATAATACCTTCTGTAATTGTTTTTTTTTCATTGATTTAACAACTTTGTTCATTTGTTATTACTTTGAATCGCTGAGATTTTTTTTTTATTTCCCCAGATCGTTGGAGAAGAAGCTGAAATACAATCGTCACATCAGTGAATGCCGTCTGTCTGCTCTGGAATTACATGGTGCGCCGTTCCCTCCTTATTTAAACACTGGAATCTATTCTTCTTCTTCTGATATCATCCCAGCACCCTCCCCTGTGGCCAAGGATGACTGGAAAAGAAAACCACAAGCTCCACACTATAAGCCCTTGCATCCTTTAACAATTCCGTACCTAGATGAGTCAGTTACTGAGGATGGAAGTTTAGAGTACTTGGAACTACATAATAAAATGCAATAGACAGTATAGTTTCTTTAACTATACTTTTTTCAGTGTAGTTTTCTTAACCATCATTTAGAAATCCTTAATGACGTAAAAAGCAGGTTAGATAAAAGAGATTCGGTAGATCTCTCTTTCTTGGATTCTCAAAAGACCTTTGACAATGGTGCATTAAAGGCTAAAAAACCAAATTTGAGACCATCATGTTAGAAGTAGTACTTGCACGGGTGCTGCATTGGCTGAATAGGAAAAGTCAGTGTGGTGTGCCTTCCAGATTGGCTGCATGTAATTAGAGACCGAAATGGATGTTCTTATGGTGATCATGTTTGAAGATAACAAGAATGGTGGAGGAACAGCTTGTGTTCCAGTTACAGGGAGCCTGCAGAGAGTTAGGAGCTAGGGGAGTGGACAAAGAATAGGCAGATGGAGTACAATGCAGTGAAATGTGGAGTTGTGCAATTCGGTAGGAAGAATAACGCTGTAGAATGTTTCCTATATAGCGAAAAAGAAGATCTGAACTCCGTTTTGCAAAATGAGTTGGGATTTTTAGCGCAAGGTTCTCTCAAGTTTATCTGTTAGGTTGCGTGGGCAGAAAAGAATGTAAATGCAATGTAAGCATTCATTTTGAAAGAACTGGGATAGAAAAGTAAAGCTATTCTACTGAAGCTTTATAACGTTTTGGGGAAATCATATTCTGCATATTGTGAGCAATTTCTGGCCCCGTATTAATGATATAATAAACTGGCACGGCATATGATGCAGAGAATCCTTTATTCCAGGAGTGAAAAGTTTAACCTGTGAAGAATGTTTGCTGTATCTGAGCCTGTGCTCCAAGGAGTTAAAAATGATTGGTGGGTTGGCGTAGTCACATTGAAACCTATCAGATAGTGAGAAGTCTGGATTGAGTAGATATGTTGACGATAATTAATCCCGGTATCGGAACTGCAGCCAACAAATAAGTTGGAGTACATTTAAAACAGACGAGGAGGAATCTGTGGAGACTCTTTTCACAGAGGAGTGTGAAGGCAAAGTTGTTGGGTGTATTTAAAACAGTCGTTACAGACAAGTATCTTGGAACTTGTGACAAAAATAAGCCAATTGTACAATTTCATCCAAATCAGGAAATACAGTGAAAAAAAAACACTTCACTCATTCCGAGTTGTACACGTTGGAAATTAATACTTCATTCCACCACGTTCAGGCCGATTAACAGGGCCCCTATTACCAATCATCAGTATGTTTTGTAGATTTCTGCGTCGCAGCAATTCAAATACCCAACTCGATATGCATTGAATGCTGTGGGTGTGCCTGCCAGTACTACCCTCTGGGTAATGCTGTTCCGGCCTCCAACCAACCACAAGCTGAAAGTGCTCTTTCTCAGATCCATTCTAAAGCTCTTCTCCTTTACACTAAACTTAAACCATCCACCATAACGTGATTCTGCCACATGAGGAATATTTTCCAAATGTCTGTCCAACTTATACCCCCATCACAATCTCCTTCGCCCTTTCTGCTCATGCAATACAAACTCATTTATCTAGTTTTCCTCATATCTGAAATTCACTAGCACAGAACCTTTTGAATTCTTTTTGCACTCTTGCCAATGCAATTCACTCCCATTTACAGTGATATAATTAGAAAGGTATGGACAAAATTAACGCATCAAGTTACGATTGTGTACTTACTGACAATCTGGATACTCTCCATAACATTTTAAACTCCTAACGTGGATTTGATACTAAATCTTGACTAACGCACGTCATAAATAATAAAATGACAATTGAAGTTGCTCCGATTTCACTTGGGTGTTTACCTTCAAACTAAGGATATATGATATAATAATTATCAAAACCATTGAAGGTTAGAAGCTTTAAAGAAATAAAAACTCTACAACTAACTGTGATAAAATGCATTATAAATAAATAGAATTTAAAGTGATAAATGTGCAATTGAAAGGGTGCAGTAAAGGGCGACAACTATCAAAATGTAGTAACGAGACCTGGAGACTGTCAAATGGGTAAAAATCTATAGTACAGAGAAACCAACAATACCGGTAAATACATCAGAGGCACGACCATTCACAACTTTCGGCAGATGGATAATAAATACCAATACTTTACCAATAATGCCGATGACTGCAATGATAGAATAGTAAATAAACAACGTCAAGATCTTTGGAGGCGCATGCAGTGCTACTGAACTCTATAAGTGCCAAATGCACTGCATTCATTTTCTGTTATATTTATGCAGAATATCAGTCACTAGAGAGAACATACTGAAGGTATCGTTGTTTATTTATTTTAATTAAATAAATTGAAACACGCAGCTGAAAGCAGGATAAATGTTCTGATGAATAATTGTACAAATTGTACAAATTCTGTAATACCGTTTCCATTTTTAGTATTAAAACTGAAAAACGAAATTCTGGATTTAGTGTCAGAAATGATCCATAATTGAGCTAAATAAGGAGATAGGTACTGATGATGATGACAATTCAATATTAGAGATACATTTCTACGTTTAAGAAATACTACAAGACTACATTAGGTCCTGTCACGTGATGAACATAGACTATAGAATATAGAAATTTCTATATGGGCAGTGGCTCCATATGTCACTACTACAGGGCGTGACGACCGTGCCTTACACGAGTCCCGGGCTCAGCTGGCTCCGGCTGACAGTACCTGGTATGGACCCCTATCCAGGGTTACAAATCCCACTGCCTTGTGGGTATCTTCGGGAGAAGAGAAGGCTAAGGAGTAAACCCGCCACAAATCTGGAGTGGAGCCCTAAGGCGGTTGGATGACGTACCACGTCACCTCCCGGCAGCTTCTGCAGCCGAGCTGACGCCAAATGTACTGCTTCGCATTTCTTCGGACCACATCTGCGAGGCCGAGAGGGGGATCTTGATGTCTGGGCAGCCCAGGATCTCCATATTCATCGCCCAGGTCTGCGCCCCGGAGAGGTCACTCCGGTGCTGCTGCAAAGCAGCAAAACCAACATGGGTGGCAGCAGTTACGAGTTATAAGTCCAACCTGATTGACGTAAGGTAAACGTGCCCTTGGGATATCGAAAAGCGGCCTGTGGGTGAGCCCCGAGAACGGGTCCCATTGCAGCTGCAGGTCAAGGTCAAAATCTTATTTACTGTTACCCAATTATTCGAATAAATAATTGTTTAAATCCTGATCACTTCGACTTCAGACTTGCAAAGTCTAATGTCCAGTTCTGAACTTATATTTTCAACAATTATTCACCTTTTACTGTTTTCCATCTGATACTGAAATGCTATCATGCGTTGCACCTATCTCTCCCCTTTACTCAATACCCCACACCGCAAGTAAATCCAAAGAGAACGGTTATGTTTAGTGCCGATATTATCTTGGTCCGGGTTGCTGTGTTCACAAAGCGTTTTGATAAATTTCCTTCACAGCATTCTGAAAATTCAGTGAGTATTTCAATTAATGAAGAAAGTTCATTTCGTGTTTAAAAAAAAAAGGTTGATCGTCAATACAGTGGGAGTTGCATTCAGCATAAACGCGTCTATCACTTTTGTAGAGTACTGCATATTTTATTGGTATTGAGTAGGTGAACCAACAGTAGGGTTTCTGTCCTTTTCCGGGTACCCATAAAACGATTCCACGTTCTAATAATTCATGTTCCGTTCTTACCAGTGCCCTCATGCCGCTGTGTGATCAGACCGACCTGGCAATGATGTTCTTTCCGATTCGGAATTTGCCAAGTTTTTTGGAACATTAATAAATATTCCCGTGCCTCAAATTATCTGCCTTGTAGCCAGAGCTCTGTAATTCCACTAGGCTAACGTCTCTCCCTACTACTACTTTACCTAACGTAACAAGAGGGTGGAACAGCGGGACAGCAGGTAGTGCTGCTTCAACATCGATCAATAGTGACGGCAACGGCTGGTGAGTGTATGGAACGACCTGCCGGATGAACTGGCAGAGATGAGAACAATTACAAAGTTTGACATACATTAGATGGGTACGTGGATCGGAAAGATTGGCGGAACAAGTGAACAGATTGTTATATACATCATTTCCCGATAACGCGTCAAAACGATTTCAGGTTCCAATAATTCACGTTCCCTTCTTAGCAACATCCTCGCAGCGTTTTATTTTCAGACCAACCTTGCCCAGCTGAATCTTTCCAATGGTGAATCTTCCAACCTTTCTGAAATGGGGCAAATGCCAATAAATGGGACCAACTGAGTAATGCAAGTAGGTCGGCATGAACAGCTTTCGCCGTGGGCCTCCATCGGTACTTCAGAACAGCATTAGTATATTGCAGACCTGAGTACATGGGATAGTAAATCAGACGCTGCACATGATTTGCAAAATAAACAACAATTTGACAAAGAGTAAGTATTGATTATTGCCGTAATTTATTAATGAGAGTAAGTGGATATTTCAACCCCTGCTTTATCTCGTCTCTGATCTTACTCTGTGTCCCAGCATAAATAAATGGATTCTGGCAGGGACATAAGAACTGAAGCACGAAACCGCTTTCTTCCAAAGGAAGAACTGATTCACTGAAATTGGAGCCTGTAAAGTAAGCGACATCGGCAATGCGAATGTAGAGGAAGGTTACCAGCGGTATCAGCCACAAGAGGATAAAGATGCCCGAGATACTTAGCAGCAGGACGATAGACTTCCTACGATTGCTCACCTCCGGGTCATTCTCATTCTCAGTGTTCCCGCCGTTATGGAGTCTCCTGCGGATTCTAATGGCCCTCAAAATATGTCTGACGGTCAGGAAATTGAACAAGCAAATTAGAAAGAATGGCAAACATGGGGTTAAGATGCTCTCCATCATGTCAAATGCTATCCAGGCAAGTGAGGTATAATACTCTGCTTTATGCACGCATGGTGTGGGCTCATTATTAGTTGGAACTTTATATATAAAAACATTAACTACATTTTTGAAACAGCTGATAGCACTAACCGTTCCGATCACCACAATGGCTGTTCGCTCCGTGCAATACTTCATCTTTAATTTCTGGCAGCAAATAGCAACATACCGATCAAATGTGAACATCACAGTCACCCAAACGGAGCAGTCCCTTATGATGAATGCTAGCACTAAATTCATATTGCAGCCCGGAACGATGGTCAAAATGTTGAAGGGTAAAAGCATGGGCACGATCCGGTTTAATACCACGCCCGTAATAAGAACCAGAAGATCCGTCACCGCCATGGCCAGCAGGTAGACAGTGATACATCTGGAAAGACCGCATCGTCTGCGGAGCATCACGGCAATCACTGCCAAGTTAGCTGAAATAGAGAAAGACCAAGGAAGTGCGTCAATTTTAACGACAATGTGTGTGTGTGTGTGTGTGTGTGTGTGTGTTATGATAATGCTGTGAGCGTGTGTGTGGACTGAGGTACAGAGTGATAATTGTGCATGTTTATGAGCGGCGCATGTGTGTTACGGTTACGTTTATGTTTGGTATGTCTGTGTGGCGCAAGCTGCAAATCAGGAAGATAGTGGTTGTGTGTGGGTCTTGGTGTTGCATGCGGTGCATCTGCTTATATGATCTGTGTACGCGCGCATGTGTGCTAGTGTGTCTCGGCGTATAGGTGGCGCAAATACAATTGATCTGGTGTTTTTTTTCCCCCCATGTTTTTGTGTTTCGTTTGGTGAGTGAATGATTCTAAGTATGTGACAAATAATTAAAGCAGCAGAACTCTGTGTTAAATCTTGCCCTTCACAGTATTCAATGTGACTTATATTGACTTAACAGTCGAAATAGACTTACTCAATTTTGGAATTATATCATGCGATTTACTACGCTGTGATGCTGTAATCTAGCGAGTATTTGTGACAAAATGTGCTATAAAAATAAAATTTAAAGGAAAAATGTGTCCAATTACATTAGTAGCGCCAATGAAACAAAAGATCATAATGTACCAATAAGAATGGGAGAAACATATGGGATAAAATGACTTCAACACTTAGAAAGTAACAATACCAGCAACCACAGCAGTTATACAATTTTGCATATTTTGCATATTGACATTAAACAGTAATACTTTACCAGGAATGCCGATAACTGCGATGATGGTATAGTAAACGACCAAGCCCAATATTTTTGGCGGTGAGTGCATGGTTGTTGAAAGCTATTGGTGTCCAATGCACTGCATTCAAACTTTATTATAATTATACCCAACGTTAGTCACCTGGAAAAATATTATGTGGGCGTCATTATTTATTTAAGTTAATGACGTTATTTACAAAAAAGCAGCTAAAAGCAGCTGGTGCATTTAATTCTTTTAATGAATACTTCTGCATAATCAGTAACCTCGCTGTAATATTTGATGAAAAGACATGAACTCCCTAAAGGGTGAATGCAACTGATGAAGCTCACCTGAGCCCATTGAGCATAGCGAGCTGGAACAAAACATTCTTGGCATGATGAAATTAACAGCCACATTGGAGTGCGTTTCTGGAATGATACTGAATTGGACAAAGTAGGTAAAAAGGTGCTAACCATGATAAGTAGTTAATATTAAAAGAAAAGGAGAAAAAGCTAAAATTTAATATTAAAACTTTCAATTTTGGCAAACTGAATATTAGAGAATAAGGTCCAAGCATCAGATGAAGAAAGCTATAACCGCACTGAATAAGAGAAAACAGTGGAAGTCGCTGAATAATTCAAACACTTCATAATCAGTAAGGTAGTAATCTCTAAGCTGATTGCGGTGCCACGAGATAGGAATAGGATGATTAGACAAGCCAGCGAGCACTGTGAGGGTCATGTTTTTTGAATTCTCCAGTGCGTTCGACACCATCCGCCCTGCTCTGCTGGGGGAAAAGCTGACAGCGATGCAGGTGGATGCTTTCATGCTGGCATGGATTATTGATTACCTGACTGGCAGACCACGGTACATGTGCTTGCAACACTGTGTGTCCCACAGAGTGATCAGCAGCACTGGGGCTCCACAGGGGACTATCGTGTCTCCCTTTCTCTTCACCATTGCACCTCGGACTTCAACTACTGTACAGAGTCTTGCATCTTCAGAAGTTTTCTGATGACTCTGCCATAGTTGGATGTATCAGCAAGGGAGATGAAGCTGAGTACAGGGCTACAATAGGAAACTTTGTCACATGGTGTGAGCAGAAATATCTGCAGCTTAATGTGAAAAAGACTAAGGAGATAGTGATATCCTTCTGGTCCTTCGCGCCACATCACCCCACAACCCAAGACAAACTGGAAATAAGCCTAACCTAATCACAGGAGTATTTAAAATGACCAACTAACCTACAGAACTGTCGGGGGAGATTGAAGCACCAGAGCAAAACCAACTTGGAGGACGTATGCTGGTAAGAATCCACAGAGATGCCATCGGAATTGAACTCCGAATTCCAGAGTTCTATCTCACATCCTAGCTAGTATTTGGAGGACTACCAGTAGTGTCATTTTACCCTTGCAGTTTCTTAACTCAACCCACATGGATTCTACATCTTCTAAATCTATGCTACCCCTTTCTGCGGATTTGATTTCATATTTCTCTTTACCAACTGTGCCGCCCCACTCCTTCTGCTTTCCTGTCTGTCCTTTTCATACAAGCTGTATCCTTGGATATAAAGCTCACAGCTATGATCTCCCTTCAGCCACGACTCAATAACATGCACAACGCCGTGCCTGCCAATCTCGAATTGTACTACGAGATTATCGACCTTATTCCATATACTACGTTCATTTAATTAAAACACTATCAGTCCAGTGTTCATCACTCTTTTTGAGTTTGCTTCCATGGTAGACTTCAATTCATCCCATTCACTGAAATTTTCCCTATAACCTGAATGTTCTTCCTCACAGTCTCACCATACAAGCATATAAGTGTATACAAACTGTGTCATTCCCAGCCCCATTATTCGGGCTCCCAACTCGCTGTCAAGTTAATTTACTCTATTCCCAACAGCTCTAGCAAATACGCCAGCAAGGAGATTTGTTCCCATCGGGTTCAGATGATCCCATCCCTCTTTTGTACAGATCATGGATTCCCAGAAGAGATCGCTTGGAACTAGAAAGTTGAAGCTATGCCCTATCCTGCAGTTCCTCAAACACGGATTCATCTGCTAAATCATCCAATTCTTGTCCTCACAGGTGAGTGAAATCTGAACTTACGGGGTGCCATTCACAGACAACATAATACGTCAGCTGTCGTTGAAATAGAGGGGAGGAGAAGGTGGCGGCGCGACGCAGCTCGCGCGGCCGCTCCGAAACGATATCGTATTTGTGAAGTAGGATGCCGTGAACAATCCTGATTTGATGGAGACAGCCGTGAGAAGCACGGAGCAACATCTGGAGAGTGCGTGGAGTTGTTGTTGCCAATGCGAACTGATTGGGATCTGCAAGGGAGGGATTCGAAGATCTAATTGTATTAATCTAATTTCAAGGCCAAGGTCTTGAAGATTATTGATTAGTTTTGAGGGGATTATAGCACTCAATGTCAATCTGTAGTCGATAAACATGAATCTGATGTGTACATCGCTGCTGTCCAGTTCTCCAGCGTTCAGTAAAGATCCAAAGAAATGGCACTTCCTGTAGACCCGTTGCGTTGGTGGGCAAATTGCTGTGGATCCAAGTCGCTTCTCACGCAAAAGTTGATATGTTTCATCAACAATCTCTCACAACACTTCATCACTGTGGACGATAGTCACTGAGGCAGGTTGTCACGTTCTTCTTATACACCGGTATAAGAGAAGATCGTTTGGAGCAGGTTGGTACAATATACTGCGGAAGCGTGCGACGAAAGATTTCAGTGAACACTGCAGTTAATTGAACAACACAGGTCTTTAGAACTGGGCCGGGTACATTGGTTTTCGTGGGTTCACCCCCCTGAAGGCTGTTCGCACGTCAGCCTCAGAGATTGAAATCACACAGTCATCGGGGGCCGGGAGAGCTCGCAATGGTTCCTCCCGAATTTGACAGTCAAATCGAGCAGAGAAACCATTGAGGACATCTGAAAGCGAAGCCCTATTGCCGCTATATCCCTTGATTTTACTTGATAAGAGGTATAGCATTCAACCCTTGCCACAACTGTCGAGCATTCTTCGTAGATTCAAGTTTAGGCTGGGGTTGACACTTTGCCCATGAGATGGCTTGGCATGAGAGCGCTGATGCAACTCCTCTGAATGAAAACAAGCATTATGCGTGGGACGAAGCTGTCATGAATCTGTCAGCCGCGACCCATGGTACTAAAAGCAAGGCACTGCTATGGTAGGGCATGGTAAAGTAATAGTCAGCGCAATTACTTTACTCCTCCAGGAATTACTGGTCGGATTTCTTTAAGGAGTTTCTACGACTTTCCCATGACTGTGTGGGTTTCCACCGGGTGCGCAGGTTTCCTCTCACTTTCCAAAGACGTACAGTTAGTGCAGGGTTAGTGAGTTGTGGGCATGCGTTTTTGGTGCCGGAAGTGTGGTGACACGTGACAGACTAAGACACTCCGTCTAGGAAGCCTCCAACCTGATGCCATAAACATCGATTTCACCTATTTCCGGTAATATTTCCACATCCGGTTAGCCGCTGCTTCCTTTTACCACTCTGTCACCCTTTTCATTCTTCTTCTAAGAAACCTATCACTTTCTTGTTTTCCTCTGACTTCCCTTTCTCCCATAGCCTCTTCTTGTAGCAGATTCCTTCTGCAGCCCTTTATCTTTTCCGCCTATGTCCTCCTAGCTTCTTACTCTTCATCTCCAGCTCCGTTCCTTCACCCATCTAGCTTCACCTATCACCTTCTAGCTTGTACACCTTACACTCCCCTCCCTCTTTACTATGGCATCTTCCCCCTTCCTTTCCAATCCCAATGAAGAGCTTTGGCCCGAAACGTCCACAGCCTATACCTCTCCATAGATGCTGTCGGACCAGATGAATTCCTCCGGCATTTTTTTTTGTGTTCCATAAATAACGATAATCGTTTCTCTCTCTCTCTCTCTCTCTCTCTCTCTCTCTCTCACCATTCCATAGGATGATGATGGTTCCTTTCAGTCAGTTAGTGGGGTTTAGCCACCCTCCTCACTAGGCAAGCCTGGTGGAGGAGCCAGTTTATTCGCCGACCACCCGACCATATGACAGGTAGTACTGGGTTACAAGGTACCAGTAGCACTCGGACGAGTGACCTGAATAGCGGCAGAATATGCTTTAAATTAACCATTATTTATTCATTGTTTCACAATATCGACAGGAAATGCAGAGGGTTATAACCAAGACCCAGTTCATCACACAAACCAGCCTCCCCTGCATTAACACTGTCGGCCTGCCCGATGCTCTGGGAAAGAAGCAACATAACCAAATACCTCTCCCGCCCTGGTAATTCCATCGCCCCTTCCCTCTTGTTTGCCAGATGACAAAGAAGCTCGAGAACACATGTCAGCAAGCTCAATTACAGCTTCTATGACTCATTTTCCAACTCATCAGGGGACCTCTCGTATGCCGATAGAAGACATCTTGAGCTCCCATTCTCTTTCATCTTGGCCATTGTACTTTATTAGCCTACTTGCACTGCATTTTCAATTATCTATAACACTGTATTATGCATCCGGTTTTCTTCATATCACCTCGATATATGGAATAATTTGACAGAATGCCAAGCCTACAACTCTTCCTGCTGAATGTCAAATACGTACTACAATAAAAAACTAACTCCAATAGTTCATCCAGTACAGGCAAATTACTCATCAGATATATTACTTAATGACTACGCCTAGTATAGGATGGAAACTGGCCCTTTATACCACAACGTCTGTGCTGCCCAAGAGGCGCATGTATACGCTATGTCCAATAACCAGCACAGGTTGAGGACTTGCATTTCTTGGTGATTCAAGTGCCAAACTACATATTTCTTAGATACTGCGAGAGTTCCTGGCACCATCAACCTCTCACGCCAGCCTGTTCCGGGTTCCGGAAACTGAAAAAGTTTTTCCATATATCCATTGTAAAGCTTTTATCCTGAACCATACCTCTGCTACGAGAAAACATTTCCTTCTATCTATACTGCTTACACATCAATCAGGATCTCTTCCGGTCACTTTGCTGAAGGAATACAAGCTCTTCTTATACAGAGTCTCCTCCTAACTGATACTCAATATCTCAGGCAACATCTTGGTGAACCGGCTCGCCAAACTCTTCCGTGAAATCAGTTCCCAGTCGTAGTGTAGAGATCAGATCAATATGTACAATATTTCCATGGTCAAAACGTCATCCAACAGTTATGGATATCCTGGATACTCTGTCAGCTATTTCAATATTTTCGTCCTTGTTTAACAGTTCACATCGTGTTTTAAACACCTTAATATAGATTTGATATAAATGATATAATTGTTGAAGAAAGTGCAAAAATGGATCTATCTATCAATTGCAAAAAAAGACAGAATGTATGGTGATATCCAAAAAGAAGGGCAATCCTATCTGCAGGTTGAGAATAAACGTTGTGGCAGTAATGCATCATTAAGCTGGATGCCAACCGCCGTAAAACAAGACACAGACAGACAGACAGAGAATAAACGTGGAAGACATAAAACAAGTACAGAACTTTTGCTACTTAGGAAGCTGGGTGAGATCAGATAGCAGGTGTGACATGGACATCAAAAGAAGAATAGGGATGGCAAAAGACAGCTTTACAATAATGAAGAGTATACTGACCAATACTAAAGTAGGCATGACAGCCCGCTTCAGAGTACTGAAATGTTACGTTTATCCAGTGATGTTATATGGCTCAGGATGTTGGACAATATCTAGTAACGTGAGGAAACGAATTGAAGCAGCAGAGATGTGGTTTTTGAGGAGGATGCAAGGAATATCATGGACGAAACGAATATCTAAAGAGGATGTCATGAACAGAGCAAATACAAAAAGAGAAATAATGTATGAGATCATGAAAACGCAACGTAACTTCATTGGACATGTGATTAGGAAAGAGGAGTTAGAATGCACGGTGATTATGGGAAAGATTGAAGGGAAGAAAACAACAGGAAGACAAAGACAAATGATGATGAAGACAGCAGCCAGAGAACTGGAAAAGAATACCAATGAATTGATCCACTTGACACGAAACAGGAGGTGTGTTGGCTATGGCAGTCAAAGCTCATACTGGGCACGGCACCTGATGATGACGATGAATGTAGATTTGGTGACATTTTTGTTGAACTACTCATACAAGTGACAAAAGAATAGAAGTTGCTACTATCATCGTTATGACAATATATATCAAATTTGTTGCCTATTAGTAGTATAAGGAATAAACTTTAAGGCTATTTGTGATAAAAATGCACGATAAAGAAATTAAATTTGAAAGGTGTAAAACACTCAAATGATACAATCAATGAGAGATAAAAATTAATGGATATTAACGAGACGGAGAGAATAGCAAAGAAGTGAAATATCTACAATTGAATTAAAACAGCAATAATGGAAAGCACGGCAGTGCTGCAAAATTTCACAACATTTTTCGGATTAATTATCAATAGCAGTATTGTACCAGGACTATCAATAATTTCAATAATGCAATAACAACTAGGCAACCACAAGATTTGTGAAACTCTGTGCATAATAATTGGCAATTTGAATCACAGCTTGTTAGATTGCATCCACATCAGTCCCCAGGGAGTATATTAGGAAGGCAAAATTGTTTTGTTGCTACTTACATTAATTGATAAAGCAACTTAAAACAGCTGATGCCTCTAACGGTTTTAATGAATAATCGTGAAGATTGTGTAAGCCCACTTCTAAACACATAAGGCCTTCTGAAAGGATGGCAGTACAGGTGAAATCTATCTTCAGGCTGCTGAACACCATGACCAGGAAAAAGTTAATGTTAACATTAAAAAATATTAACAATTGTTAAGTTGAAGAATATGTGGAGTTTTTGGATGGGTGGAAGAAAGTAGATATCTCTGAAAAGGTGTGATTACATGTTTATTGTTAACATCAAAATTGAGGTCATTGTTACACTAACAAGTTCGAAACGCACATGTGCACTGGAAAATTGACATTCAGCAACATCACAGATGCATAGCATCTTTTATGTATCATTCTCAATAAAAATGTAATGAGCATACATTCTTGGAAGAAAGAACACAGCTAGTGCAAGAAAGGAGTTAATGTTAGTACAAAATGATTGAAGAAATCATAGTGTTGGTACAGTCAAGCGAATAGGCTTCTGCCAGCTGGTTCCAGAACCAAATAGTTGTAGGGAAGTAGCTGTACTTGAACTGGTTGTGTGGCACTTCAGGCTTCTGTAACTCCTGCCTAATCGCAGCTCTGAAAAGATCAGATGGCACGAATGGTGAAACTTTTCGTGATCTTTACAGAGGCAATCCCTCCAGTATGTTATAAACACGAGAAATTCTGCAGTAGCTGGTAATCTAAAGCAATACACGTCCAGTACTGGAGGAACCCAGCAGGTCAGGCACCATCTGGGGAAATGATAAACAGATGATGTTTTGGACCGAGACTCTTCCTGAGGATTATGAAGGAAGGGTAAATATGCCAGAATAAAAAGATGGCGGGGGAATATCTGGAAGGTGAGAGGTAAAGTCGGTGAGTAAGAAAAGTATAAAGTACTTACCTCCAGTATATAGCACACATAGTGGGAAGGGGTGTGGCCCTGATGTATCGAGCTCTGTCTCTTATTCACTGTAGCTGCTTGATTTTTTTCTTCTTAAAGGTACGGCCAGAGTTGCTAATAACAAGGGCGTGGACACACGTGTCTGTTCAGTCTATATATGTAATGAAATCCTGAACTAAACTGGCAGATAAATGACAGAAATATCCATTTCTCATAATTTTTCGGAATAAAAAGAACAAATTAGTTAAAACTGGACAATTAAATATTTAGTCAAGAAGTTATAACATACACAGAAGGAAGATATGGCTCGCACTCAAGCTTGACTTGAATCCCACGGTCGTGGTGCAGGAAAACATAGATGGATATACCTGCGGTGACGACACAATGGACAGGTCTTTGCAAATGCAACATTGCAGTCAGCAGTAAATATGCACGGCACACAAGGGCCAGGCAGGCAGTGATCAGATCTAACAAAACAGAATCTAAGCAATTACGGCTGGAATTACCACTGCCGATCCCCTGCACCAGTACTGCTCTCTGGATCGGAGCAGCTCCAATATACTTCAGGACAAAGCAACCTATTTTATGTCAGCTCATGCACTAAACACCTAATTATTCTGTAACATCTATAAAATGTGGTGTTCCCAAGCTACTCCCTCGGCAACGTCGAAAGGGAAATAACTAAATCTCGGAAAATAACATTTTGTGGTCGCATTGTAGTGTACTAGCTAGCGCATGTTGAGACCATGTTGATTTCCTTCCACTGCTCTGGTTTCCTCCCACATGACAAAGACAAACAGATTAGTAGGTTCATCGATCACAATCTTCGCCAGTAAGGAAGTTACAAACAGAGGCAAATACTATCCCTGCTGCTGTCCCTTCAACATCGCAATACAACTTGACTGAGAAATTTCTCATACCATATCACAGTGTGAGAGAACACCAAGAGATATGTTACAGATCCTTCACAGCCGTTGGGTCTAAATTACAATCAAGCATTTTTGGAGTTTTCCACCAGCAGGGTGGTTCACCGCAACCTTTTTAAATGCAATTGAAACAGTATAATGGGCACTGATCGAGCAAGCGCCTTTACCTTTTTAGATTAAGGGTGTTCAACAAATTAGATTAGATTAGATTTAACTTTATTGTCATTGTGCCGAGTGCAGGTACAAAGCCAATGAAATGCAGTTAGCATCTAACCAGAAATGCAAAGAATAGTGTTATTTACAAAATAACTGCGAATAAAAAAGTGCTACAGCACAATAAATATAAAAGTACTGAGACAGTACAATATGGATGCAATACTGCTTAGTGCCGTGATGAGAGGTTCAGCAGCGTCACAGCCTCAGGGAAGAAGCTCTTCCTGTGCCTGCTGGTGCGGGAGCGGAGGCTCCTGTAGCGCCTACCGGATGGGAGGAGAGTAAAAAGTCCATGGTTAGGGTGAGTGCATCCTTGATCATGCTTTTCGCCCTGCCCAGGTAGCGTTTATGGTAGATGTTCTCAATGGTGGGCAATTGGGTGCCGATAATCCGCTGGGTGATTTCACCACACGCTGGAGTGCTTTGCGGTCCCATACGGGACAATTGCCATACCACACTGAGATGCAGTTGGTGAGTATGCTCTCAATGGTACAGCAGTAAAAGTCCGTCAGTATCCTGGGGCAGAAGTGAGCTTTCTTGATGCTCCGCAGGAAATAAAGGCGCCATTGTGCCTTTTTGATCAGGATGCAGGAGTTCAGGGACCAGGTGAGACCCTGGGAAATGTGGACACCAAGGAATTTGAAGCTTGATACACGCTCCACTACAGTTCTGTTGATGTGAGTGTGACTCCTAGCATGCCTGAATTCTACAATGTTCTCCTTGGTCTTCTGGGTGTTAAGGGCCAGATTGGTGTCGGCTCACCACACGGCCAGGTGCTGGACCTCGTCCCTGTAGGCCGTCTCGTCATCCCCTCTGATCAGGCCAACCACCGTGGTGTCGTCTGCGAACTTGGTTATAGAGTTAGAACCATGTACAGGAATGCAGTCATAGGTGAAAAGGGAGTACGGAAGAGAGCTCAGCACACAGCCTTGAGGCACGCCGGTGTTCAGGGTGAGAGTGGAGGAGAAGAGGTTGTCTAACTTAACTGATTGGGGTCTGTTAGTCAGAAAGTCCAAGGTCCAATTGCAGAGGGATGAGCTGATACCAAGCTGGCGAAGTTTGGCGATCAGCTTGGAGGGGATCACAGTACTGAATTCCGAACTAAAGGCAATGAACAGCATTCTGACATAAGAGTTGGGGGTGTCCAGGTGGGTCACGGCATAGTGAAGTGCCGTGGAGAGTCCTCTGTTGACCTGTTGGTGCGATAGGCCAATTGATGGGGTCCAGGGTAGTGGGCAGATAGGATTTCAGATGTGACAGAACCAGTCTCTCAAAGCACTTTGCAAAATCACTGATTACATGAACAAACTTCTACAGATGTACTGCTGAACCTATCCGAACCGATCACAAAATGTTCCCTATGACATGTTGAATTGTAGCACCACCGAAATAAAACAGCAAATATTAATAGACACAACCCAATACTTCACGAGCACTCCATTCCTAACCATCTACATCAGGCATTCAGAAAGCACATCTATCATCAAATATCCCCACTAGCCAGGCCATGCCATGCTCTAACAGATACCATTGGGCAGGAGTTACAGATGCCTAAAGTCCTAAACCACCAAGTTCAAAAACAGCTACCTCCTTCATCCACTGGGATCTTGTCACAACTTGCAGAACCCTAGTCGCTACATCATAAAAAACACCATGAAACCACTTTAACCGCATCGTACTCCAGTAGACTTGAATTTCTTCACGTTAGGTGAATTGTGATCTGTCTGCTATATTTTTGTACAATTCAAGCTGTTAGTATATGTTTTGTGTGAAAAATTGCGAATCTGGGCAATCTATGACAGTGGGGGAAATAGTCTTTATTCCAATGTCAGAAAAAGGATAAGGCTAGTCTTTTTCTTCAGAAGGGGGGTCGGGCATGGTTGGTACACACGCTCCTGTCAAAGTAAAAAATAAAATAAGTGAAAGTAATTTTTATTATCAAAGTACGTATCTATCACAAATACAACCCTGGTATTCGCTTTCCTGTGGGTATGCTGAGTAAATCCGTTCAATTGCATCTATAACAGGATCGATAGAATATCAATCAGAGTCCCGAAAACAGCAAACTGCGCAAATGCAAATATAAATAAATAGCAATAAGTAAAGAGAACAGGAGATTAGAAGATAAAGATTCCTTAAAGTGAGCTTATTGGTTGATTAAAGTAAGATTATTATCTCAATGTTGTTAGTGGAGTCCCTTTTTGTTCAAGATCCTGACGCTTGTGCGGCAGTAACTATCTATATCAACAGTGCTGAGGTAAAGAGTATTGGATGCTCCATGTTCCCAGGAGTGGGAATCACCAAGCGCCAGTGCAACGACGTTGACGCCATGGTCAAGGGCGTACATTTGCGCCTATACTTTCACATGATCTAATTAAAGTTGTTATGGCCCATTTGGTCCTGTCTATTATTTATTAATAGTCTATAGAAATCATCCGACCGGAACGTAATTCCTTCGTCAGCTACAGCAAACAGAAAGTGCAGAAACCTCGGCATACCGCTCAGTACATCAGGGAAATCACCAACGTTTCTACGGACTCTGCCTACACCTCGCAGCCTATGTCAAGGGGACGACGGAATCAAAGCAGACATTCATTGCAGACATTCTCTCTTCTCCACTTCTCCATTAGGCAGAAGATACAAAAGCATGACAGTACGATTCCGAGGAATTGAGGACACCATCTACCCCGCTGTTGTCAGAATCTTCAACTGGTCTCTTATATGATAACGACCAGCTCTTGATCTCTCATCTACCTCGTCGAGTCCCTTGTACTTCATTTATTAACCTGCACTGCACGTTATCTCAAACAAGAGAAACTATGCAGATGTTGGTAATCAAAGTAATCCACACAAACTGCTGGTGGAACACAGCAGGCCAGACCACATCTATGGAAAAGAGTAAACCGTTGACATTTCGGCCGAGACCTTTCCTTTCACGAATCTTGATAAAAGACCTCAGCGCGCCCGAAAGATCGATTGTTTACTCCTTTCCGTAGATGCTACCTGGCCTGCTAAGTTCCTCCAGAATTTCTTGTGTACTGCACTTTATCTGTAAGTGTAACACTTCCGAAGAGCGTAAGAAATAGAAGCAGAATTGGTCAATTTTAGCAGTTGTGTCTCTTCGGTCTTTCGATTATGGCTGATTTATGTTCCTTCTCGACCCCATTATTCCTACCTTCTCCCCGTAACCTTTTGCTCACTTACTAATCAAGAATCTATGAACCCTTGCTTTAAATATGCCCAATGTCTTTTGCCCTCCCATCAGCCAGTTGCAATGAATTGCATAGTTTCATCACCCCAGGCTAAAAAAAAAAATCCTCTTCATCTCTATTCTGAACTGATCTCCTTGACCACGGCGTCCTTTATTCTGAATTCTATCATTGTTTGCCCTAGCACTGCCTGAGTATGCTCTTAAAATAAAATCATCTTATGCGCAGCTTGCAAAACAAAGGTTTTCGCTCTACCTGGGAACACAGGGCATCAGTAAAGCAATTCACAGTCTGGCCCTATGTGCCTGTAATCTTGTTGAAAAAAGGGTTTCCAAAGGATCTGTGCATCCATGTACTTGGCAATAGATCAATACATTGGAATTTGATTTTTATTATGCCGTTCCTTGACTCCTCGGCTATAGAGACGTAATACAAATCAAAGTCCACCCTATTGATAAAAAAAAGTAAATAAGGCTGATTTGCAACATAAACTGTTCCCAATGAAAAAAGTTGTCTAACTTAGCAATCTATCACAGAGCGTCAGTGGATATTTCAGCCCCAACTTTATCTCGTCTCTGATCTTACTCTGTGTCCCTGCATAAATAAATGGGTTCACGCAGGAACAGAGGAACTGAAGCGCATATCCGCTTTCTTCCAAAGCGAAAATCGAGTTCTTGAAATTGGATCCTGCAGAATAAGAGACACTGGCAAAGCGAATATAAAGGAAAGTTATTACTACCAACAACCACAAGAGGATGAAGATGCCCGAGATACTTAGTATCAGTACGATAGACTTCCAGCGGCTGTCCGTCTCGGGGTCGCTCTGTACATTACCCTTCCCGCCGCCCTGGAGTGTCCTGCGGATTCTGATGGCGCTTAAAATGTGTCTGATGGTTAACAAATTGAGCAGCAAAATTGAAACGAATGCCAGACAAGGGGTTAGAATGATATCGATCCAGTCAAATGTTATCCAACAGGCGAGGTATAATACGATGACTTAATGATGCACGGTGTAGGCTCTGTTTTATGTGGGGCTTCATATATAAAACCATAAAATACATTTTTGAGACAGCTGACGATAATAACAGTCCCGATGACCAAAGCCGCAGTTCGCTCTGTGCAATACTTTGCTTTCCGTTTTTGACAGTAAATAGCCACATGGCGATCAAACGTGAACATCACCGTCACCCAGACGGAGCACTCCCTTACTGCGTAAACTACAGCGCAGTTCACAATGCAGGCCGGAATGATGGTCAAGAAATTATATGGCAAATTGATGGGAGCAATCCGGTTTAAAATGACCCCCGTGAAGATGACCAGGAGATCTGTCACGGCCATCGCCAGTAGGTAGACAGTGATACACCTGGAGAGGCCACATCGTCTGCGAAGCATTACCCCAATCACGGTCAAGTTAACTGCAACAGAGCAAGACGGAGGGGGTTTCAGTGTCAGTGGCGTGACAACGGAGTGAGCTTGTGTATGCGGGGGGTGGAGGGGAAGGATGTGGAGGAGGGAGATAAAGTGCGGTGCGTTTATATTTGTGGGTGTATGATGTGCGCCATGTATTTTTATGCGATGGAGTGTGTGCGTTAGCTTAAATAGATGAGGAAAGTGAGTGGGCCTGTGTGTGCTAGTATTTGTGCGTGTTGTGTTTCGGGTGTGAGACTGGTTTGTGTCTTATCTTGTGCGTGTGTGAGCATACACTATGTGTGAAAAAACGAGTAACACAGTGGAAATCTCAGATAATCTTTCTTACTTGACGGCGCACAGCATAGCAGAAGGCTCGGGCGTTCGGAGTTCGGAATTGAATTCCAAGCTCTTCTGTAAGGACCGTACGTACCTCCATCCCGTAGGTGTTCTCCTGGTCCCACTATTTTCCCCACATTCCAAAGATTTACTGGGTAGGTGAATTGATCATTGTAAATTGTCCTATGGTTAGGTTAGGGTTAATCGGTTTATGGGTTTGCTGGGGCAGCGTGACTGGAAGGACCAAAGGAGCTCAAAATTGTAAATGTTCCTCCACCATTTAAGAAAAGGGAAGGAAGAAGAAAGGAAATTATAGGCTAGTTGGTCTGACTTCTCTGGTTGGGAAGATATTGGAGTCCATTATTAAGGATGATGTTTCGGGATACTTAAGGCCACATGACAAAATAGGCGACGTCAGCATGGTTTCGTATGGGGAGAGCTTTCCTGGCAAATCTGTTCCAAATCTTTGAGGAACTATAAGCAGAATAGACAAAGGAGAATTGGATGATGTTATTTACTCGGATTTTTCAGAAGACCTTTGATAAGATACTATACAGGATGCGGCTCAACAAGAAAAGAGCCCGTGGTGGTACAGTAAAGCTACTAGTAGGGATAAAAGATTAGCTATCTGGCAGGACGCAAAGAGTGGGAATAAAGAGGGCCTACTCTGGCTGGCTGCCTCTAATTAGTGGTGCTCTGCCGGGGTCGGTGTTGGAACCGCTTCCTATCACGTCGTACGTCAACAATTTGGATGAAGTTATTGCTGTCTTCATGACCAAATTTGCAGACGGTATGAAGATATGTGGAGGGTTATGCAGCTTTGAGGAACAAGGGTGTCTGCAGAAGGACTTAGGCAGATTGGAAGAATTGGCAAATGGAATATTGTGTGTGGAAATGTATGGTCCTACACTTTGGTGAAAGGAATATGGCAAAACCGTTTTTTTTCTAAACAGAGAGAAAATTCTAAAATCAGGGGTACAAAGGGACTCAGGAGTTCTTGCGCAGAATACCCTAAAGGTTTACTGGCAGGTTGTGTTAGTGGTAAGGAAGGGAAATGTAATGTCAACGTTTTTTAGAGAGCACGATCATATAAGTGCAACGATGTGATGCAGAGGCTTTACGGCATTCGTCAGACCGCACCTGGACTACCGTGAGCAGTTTCGGGCCCTTTATCCAAAATGTGCTGACATTGGAAAGGGTCCAGAGGAAGTTCAGGAGAACTATGAGGGGAGTGAAAGTGTTAACATGTGGGAAGTATTTGATGGTACTGTCCATTTAGAACCGAGAGAAGAAGGATTTTCTTTAGCCAAAGCATGGCTGCAGAGGTCAATTCATCAAGTACATTTAACGCGGAGTTTGATACGTTCTTGATTCACTATGGCATCAAAGGTTACGTGTAGAAGACAAGATAATGATGGAATAGCAGAACAAACTGAATGGACCGAGTGTCCTAACTTTGCTCATATGTTACATAGTCTTATGGCCTTATAATATGTGGTGAGTTCATATGCGTAATAATATGAGAGACTTTGGGCTACTTATCAAAGCAAGGACCTGCTGGCCCTGGAGTCCAGAGAAATTTTACCAGAGTAATCCCAGGAATGAAAACATAAACCAGGAGGAGACTTTGATGTCTCTGGACATATACTTGACGGAGTTCAGAATGGCGGGGGAGCATCTCATTGAAATCGCCAGGACCTGATCAGGGTGGATTGGAGAGAAGGTTTCTATTAGTAGAAGAATTGAATCTCAGGTCAGAGCTTCCATGTAAATGGATGTCTTTAGAGCAAATGATGAGGAATTTTTACTCCAGTAGTTATTTAATCTGTGAAATTCGTTGTTATTGAAGCTTGTAGCCAATTACTTGGGTATATTTAAGGCAGAGATGATCTGTTTTTGATTAATAATGTAGTTATAGGGAGAAGTGGGAGAGAAATAGAGTTGAACAAAAATTTAGCCATCTGTGATTATTCAATATTTATGTAAATTATATGGAGGTTTATGTACATGGCGCAATTAAGAAGAGTTTTGAGGATACTAGATTAGACCGTCTTGTTGATAATTTGATGGGTTACAACGGATTGCGGAGAGATTTTGATTAGTGAGGAAGAAAGGGGAATGGTAAACTGATGTCTACTTAGAAAAGTGTGACCTAATGCATTTTATGCAGATAAGCTAGAGTGGGACTTTTACAGTGACTGACAGGACACAGACTAGTGTTGTAGAACAGAAGAACCCAAGGGTATAAGAGTACAGTTCGCCTAAAGCTGACACACAAGTGGACAATGTAGTAAAGAAAGGGTTGTTCTCTAGTCTACATAAGTTAGGGCATCAAATTTAGGAGTAAATGCATAAAATGTTGGTGAGTCTGCACTTAAAGTATTATATACAGTTCTGGATACTCTGTTACAAGAAATACATTGTCAAGCTGGAGAGGGTGTAAAGGAGATTCAGGAGGATGTGGACTGGACTGAAATCTCTTATTTTTGAGGAGAGGTTGTCCACACTGGCGTTTTATTCCCTGGAGCGCAGGAGAATGAGGAATGGCTCATACAACTTTATAGCATCATGAGAAGAATGCATAAGGTGGACTTTAATTGCCATTTCCTTGGTGTTTGAGAATCCACAACCAGAGAGCACGGATGCAAGTTAAGAGGAGAGAGATGTAAAAGATATCTGAAAGGTAACTTCTTTGCACGAGGGTATTGAGTACCAAAAATAAGCTGTAAGAGGAGCTTGTCGAGGCCGGTATAACTGTAACGTTTAAGGTACATTTAGATAGGAACATGGACCGGTATGGCACCTAGACTTGCAGGGAGAATGCTCTAGTCCGCATGGACAAGTTGGTTCAATCGCCTGTCTCTGTTAAAGGTTAATGAATGACTTCATCACACAATAGGCAATAGACAATAGGTGCAGGAGTAGGCCATTCGGCCCTTCGAGCCAGCACCGCAATTCACTGTCATTATGGCTGATCATCCACAATCAGTACCCCGTTCCTGCCTTCTCCCCATATCCCTTCACTCCGCTATTTTTAAGAGCCCTATCTAACTCTTTCTTGAAAGCATCCAGAGAATTGGCCTCCACTGCCTTCTGAGGCAGAGCATTCCACAGATCCACATTCCCTGGGTGAAAAAGTTTTTCCTCAACTCCGTTCTAAATGGCCTACCCCTTATTCACAAATTCCGGCCCCTGGTTCTGGACTCCCACAACATCGGGAACATGTTTCCTGTCTCTAGCGTGTCCAATCCTTTAATAATCTTATATGTTTCAATCAGATCCCCTCTCATCCTTCTAAATTCCAGTGTATACAAGCCCAGTCGCTCCAATCTTTCGACATATGACAGTCCCGCCATCCCGGGAATTAACCTTGTGAAGCTACGCTGCACTCCCTCAATAGCAAGACTGTCGTTCCTCAAATCTGGAGACCAAAACTGCACACAGTACTCCAGGTGTGGTCTCACCAGGGCCCTGTACAGCTGCAGAAGGACCTCTTTTCTCCTATACTCAACTCTCCTTGTTATGAAGGCCAACATCCCATTAGCTTTCTTCACTGCCTGCTGTACCTGCATGCCTACTTTCAGTGACTGATGAACAAGGCCACCTAGATCTCGTTGTACTTCCCCTTTTCATAACTTGACACATGATTAAATGACAGATCGGCTGCCCTTCAATGTGCTGAGCCTATGAGCTGAATGTCCTAATAGTGCTCTTATAGCTCATGATGTTGTGAAGTGCTCTGCTCACCATCACAATGTCATGAGAGGAGTTATGAATGCAAATCAGTCCGTCAAGCGGACCAACCTCCCAGCCTGCCCTGCATGATCTTTCTACACTTTCTGCTGCCTAGGTAAAATGGCAACTAATCTCCCGCCCCAGTCATTCGTTCACCTCCTTGCTCCAGTCAGGCGGAAGATACAATAACTTGAGAACATGTTCAGCTTAAGCACAATGATAAATTCTGTCTCACTGTTATCAAATAGGTTAAGATCCCTCTCATACGGTAAAGATTGAACACGATATCTTTTGATCTAACGTGCCCCTGACTTCTTACTTAGTTGCCTCAACTTTACTTCCTCTGCCGCAGAAACATTATATCCTCAATTCTATTTTCCTCACTACTACGTTGATCTACTTATATGTTAAATGACCTGTCTGAAGATCACGCAAATGAAAAACTTTCAGTTCCACCAGGTCCTCAAAATCGGTTAATTCATCCCTTTAAAAATAACACTTCGTTCATTTAGAGCTGTAGATGAGGGAGTCGGGTCCTTAAACTAACTACGTCTGTGCCAACCAACAGACACTCCTCCGCACTATTTCCAATCACCAGCGCAATTTGTAGACTGCTATGACTTGGTAATTCAAATGCCCAACTGGGCCATTCTTAAATGCTGCGAGGGCTCCTGTCGCCACTATCCTCTCGGGCAGTGTTTTCAAGTCTCCAACAAACATGAAACTGAAAATGATCTTCCGCAGATCTATTCTAGACCTCATAATTTTCCTCAAATCTACACCCTCTTTTTTGTACTACTTCTGCTATGGGGTAATGTCTATCCTACTTTTACCTCCAGCATCCCTTCAGTCTTCTCTGTTCAAGGAATACAAAATCAGTGTATGTAGTTTCTCCTCATAAGGGAAACTCACCATCCCAGTAAATCTCTGCATCCCCTCCACTGCAATCATCGTTTTAATGTAATAATAACAACTAATAATAATGTAATAATAATAGCCGTCACCCTATCGTTAATGACCAGCTGAATACTCAGATGAGTTGTTTCAATATTCTTAATGCTTATTTTACCTTAATACTCAAAATCATACTGTCCGGGTGTAAAACAGCCCTAACTCAAGGACGATACAGGTGGCGCCATGATAAGGTGCTTCTGGCTCTTGCTGACACACTAGAGCGGGAGAGGTGCAAGAAGAGGAAGGCTGGCACAGATTTGAGGAAGGCCATCAGCTTCATCAAAGAGGGAGATAGACCTTTCGTAACCAAACAACCAAAGCCCAATCTGCTGCTAACGGCCAGGTCCTGGGAGATGAGGGTCGATGCGGGTAGGAGGTTGCAGTTCCCGGATGTGGTGCACACAACCCTACGCCCGGACATTGTACTGTGGTCAACTGAAGACAAGAAAATAATTCTGGTTGAGTTGACTATTCCGTGGGCGGAGGGATGGGAAGAGGCCCACGAGAGAAAGGCCTTGAAGTACCAGCCCTTACTGCAGGAGTATAAAGACAAGGGATGGCAGGCACGGTTGTTCCCTGTGGAGATCGGCTGCAGAGGTTTCCCAGCCAAATCAGCATGGCGGTTGTTGTCAGGTCTGGGCCTGGACGAAAGGAGCAAAAAACAAGCAGCTCGTAGGATGGGGGAAGAGGCAGAGCGAGCCTCTTGTTGGATTTGCAGTAGGTGAGAGGAGGGGAACTGGAAGCCAGGAGCAGATGGGCAGTGATTTGGCCACCACTGCCGGCCCACCAACTGGAGAATGTCGTGGTTAAGGGTCGAAACACTCGGTGAAGGTTGGCAACCACCTGATGGCATCTGCTCCTGGCTGAAGGCTACGGTTACCTTATAAGGTAACTGGAGAATGCACCCAAACAAGTTTATGTAACGAGTAACAGAAGAACATAAATACCTCGATTTGACTTGACTGCTTACCATCAGGATGAGAACAGAGGATACGATACGTATGAAAATCATTAAAAAAATTAGAAGGTTTAAAAGTATGCAACTAAATATTCTAAAATGCACTATAACTATATAAAAATTAAAAGAGATATATATTCAGTTGAAATGGTATAAGCAAAAGACCAAAACTATTAAAGTGTACTAATGATACTTAGAGAATGGCAAATGGGTAAATATCTACATTTAGCAGGAACCAACAATAATAGTAAATACATCAGCAATACAACAGTTCACAAAATATTGGAGGCTGATAAGCAACACCAATACTCTACCAGGAATGCCGATTATTGCAATGGTGTAATAGTAGACGACAAACCACAAAATCTTTGGAGGCGCATGCATTGCTACAGGATTCCTTAAGTAGCCAATACATACAGGATTCTTTAAGTAGCCTATACACTGCATTCTCTGTGTATTATTTTTATAGTCAGTATCGTTCACCAGGGAGAATGTTACCAAGGTATCATTGCTAATCGATGCTAATTAAATTAATTTGAACACGAAGCTAAAAGCAGTTGTCATTAATAGTTTTTGATGAATAATGTATAAACTGCGCAATCCTGATTCCATTTTGGCATTCACAACTGAACAAACACATTTGATTTACTTTTTGAAAGTAGTCAGAAAGATGCCTGTGCATGATTGTAATGCAGTATTAGAAGAAGGATTGTAAAAGTTAACTTACTGTTCAAGATTCAAATTTTGGAAAATTGGATTTTGGAGAGAACAAGATTCATCATTGCAAATAATTAAAGACAGCAGGGGGAACAGTTCAATGATTCAAAGTGTAATAATTATTTATTGCAATACTTATGAAATCAATAAGTGAAGGAAGCTTGGAGATATAAAGAAAATTCATCAGCATGAGATATAGAGATGGCTTAAAACCTAAGAAAGATTAATTGATCATCTGGTACTGTAAAGAATCAGCGGATTGCGAGTTTTACAGGGCTAGATATTATATTTTATGGGGGCAGAACTGTGCAGTTGACTTTCCTTCACACAAACACTGAATAGTTGAGACTCCTTCAACAGGGTGGAGAGAACAATACCAGGATGCGAAATGCATTTTAAAGTTCAAGATGCAGTCTTGCTTTTATGTTTTTGTCTGCATTTGGTGAGGTGTAGTGACACGGAAATGTGCAGGATAGCTGGACTTTTGAACGTCACCTTGAAGGGTAAGTAGTCTCCGGTTTAACCAGCCCCTTGCTAGGTTGTGACATGGTTGGCTGCGAACCTTCCTTTCGATGGCGTTTCCGAATCCAGTGAGGTAGGAGGCTAGGCAGTGCAAGTGCCATTCATGTCGAGCAGAGTGAAATACAAGATATCGAAATAATCAGCTTTGAATCAAAGCAAAGTCAAGTGGAACAAGATATCTGACTGAATTTTGACACATAGAAGGAATTTCCACAGGCAGTTTGCTGAACGTTAATATGGCTTTCTTTCATGCCTGATTACCTACAGCAAATGAAAAATTTTGCAGGGTAACTTACAATCAAGAAGTCTAGGGGCCGTGGACAATTCTGATTTGATGGAGAATGGACGTGAAAGCACAGAGGAACATCTGGAGAAATTTCTGAAACGCCCGTTCGCTGCTGTTCTTACTGCGTGGTCGTGAATCGTTCGGAGGGTAGGCCTCAAAATCCCCGGCCTTGCCTGCTTTTGGCGACCGAGAAGGAGGTCGAATTGTTCGGACAGAGATGGCGCTCAGTACTCGGTGTCGGAGAGCTGATCAGAGCTCGAAGTTTTCGGATGACTCGGAGTCGGATTGTGGTCGACATGACAGGGAGAGTTTTTCTTCCTTCTCCCCTCTGCGTGAGATGTGGGATATTTGAGAGACTTTGAACTTTACTGTGCTCATGGACTTCTTCATCAAGTTATGGTATTGTTATACTGCTTGTAACTATATGTTATAATTATGTGGTTTTGTCAGTTTTTTCAGTCTTGGTTTGTCCTGTGTTTTGTGATATCATACCGGAGGAAATAATGTATCATTTCTTAATGCATGCATTACTAAATGACAATAAAAGAGGACTGCGTATCTTCATAATCATAATAATGTTCCCTTTAAGCTGCACAAGTGTGTGGCTGTCCGGAAACTGAAATGCTCCATTTTTGCATTTGTGGTGACCAACCATTGCTCTGGACAGGACAGTTTCACAACACCTGAAAACTGTGTGGCACTTTAATAAAACATTATCTAAAAAGAAGTTCCAGCTGTGCAGCAACGTGCTATGTGTGCCAGAGCATTTCAGTCTCTGGGCAGCCACACACTTGTGCAGATTAAAGGGAACATGAGACTTTCATTTAGAACGGAGATGAGGAGGATTGTCTTTAGCCAGATGTTAGTGAATCTGTGGAATTCTTTGTTGGAGGTGGCTATGGATGCGAAGTCAATGGATATGTTTAAAGTATAGGGTGATAGGTTATTGACTGGTAAGGGAGTCAACGGTCATGGGGAGAAGGAAGCAGATTAGGGATGAGTGGGGTAACGATCAGCCATGATGGAATGGCAGAGTAGAGTCAACAACCCAAATCGATTAACTCTGCCCCTATGTCTTATGATTTTATTTCCGGCATTTTCAGTTTCTTTATTTTTGAGTCTTATTAATATTTGGTTAGCCTACTTCCGATTGCACCTCCAAAATTACGTTCATGGAAACAGTCCCACCAGCATGCACTAAACCATCCTCCTTAAAGCAAATTTGCCAATCAGCCAACAGAATGTTAAGACATGACATACTATAAACTGGAATTGCTCGAATGTGGAGCAACACATAAACTTCTGGAGAAGATCGACGACTCCAGATGAATCGGTGGATGAAATTTAAAAGTCCAAGTCGAGTGCGTAACGATTGATTTACCCTGACTTTAGGCCCCAATTCTCTTCTTGATCTAGTTAACAGGAGAGCTATCAGTTTATTTTTTTCTCACCCTTTATCGCCTAACATGATTCGAATTGCTAATACTGTCACAATGGGAGGCGTTGGGAACGGACCCAAATGTAAGGCACAGACACTGAAGTACTACAGACAGTTCCATCTCTGCATCGTGGTTACTCCGAGTCGCAGTTACGGCCAGCAACCTCGGCTGGTTACCGAAACAGCCGGATCCCTACCTAGCTCGGAGTGGCTGACGGCCACTCAGCTGGCCCGGAAAACGGCCGAATCCATACCGCAAAGACAGCTCAGACTACCGACAGCAAGGCTCCATGAAGCGATGGTTCTCCAACGCGACCTAAAGATGGCAAGTGGCCGCTCTAGCCTTCCACAGGCAGGTTGCTCCCAGGGAATCTTGACAAGACAAACCAAACCCCACACTCGACCCCAAGGCTAATTATATTTCAAGCCCTAAGATGGGAATCAGGTGCCTATTATTAACCCAACTGAAACAAGGGACAGCTGGAAGATCCGGAGTCCTGACTCCACGGACCGTACCAGGAACCGGAATGCGGACTTCCCGGACCGGATCATGACAAATGCTTCATGTTATTTTCTTGCATGTGTCCTAATATCACTGCGTTACCAGACCGACCCTGCAAAGCTACTTCTCCTACCGGTAAATCTACAAAACTTCGTGTAACATTAATAAATACTGCGCTCATTCAGCACTGTGTCTTCAATCCTTCAATGGTTCCGTTTAATATCAAAGCAAATATACAATATACGACCCGAAATTCTCACTATCCGCAAACATTGTCGAAACAGAAAGAAAAACAAGGAATGAATGACAGCAAAAAATCCTAAGAACCCCAAAGCCCCCGACCCTCCTCCGACGCACAAGCTACAGCAAGCAGCATTAACTTGTTCGGGCATGAAGCATCAGCATTCCCATTACCCACCATGCAGGCAACGCCAAAGCCTCCAGAAAACACAATAGTCTACTGTACATCCAAAGCTAATTTTATCCCAAAATTTTAACAACGCTCAGGATCTCTCTGTCACACTAAGTAGGGAGAGAGAGAGAGATTCTTCCTTCCACAGCGAGAGGGGAGACAAACAGTCGCTGTTTCGAGGTTATCGTCAGTCTGAAATGTTGTTGTTGCTTTATTTTACTTCGATTTCCCCTTATCGCGAAACGGCAGCAAATTCGCACTCGCCGTCGAGAAGAGAGAGAAAGCGAGAGATCAATTCCGGAGTGCAGAGGCCTCCAACAACCGCTCACACTGACTTCGATGTTCCAGCTCCCGCTACGCTTCAGTGTCCGACGCCCGCGGGAATTAGTGTCCACAGAACCGCGCAAGGCCGCACCCCGAACGCGTCCGACTTCAGACCAAACCTGGACATAACAAAATCGCGGTCGATCGGCGAGCTCCAAGTACGGGAACACGCTGCAGTAGAGAACCGCTGTTTGAGTGCTGCTGTAGATCGAAGACACTGACAGGACGCAGCCACCCTCAAAAGGGAAATAGACCATAGAATAGGAGAATTTAAATGTTTCGCTCATGGGCGGAGTGAAGTCGCTATCTGGCGCCATCTTTAGCTCTGCACTTTTCTGACCAGACCTCAATAATATCCAACAGATTAACCCTCTTGATCCTGCTACTTCGTCTACCTTGTTGCAAATAAATGGCAGAGTGGGACAGAATTTCCTGCTGTTGCCTTACAAAGGCCTTGTTTTAGATCGCGACCCCCAGTGCCAGCTGTGAGGAATTTACACGTTGTCTCCAGGACTTTGTGAATTTTTTCTCACTCCAGAAACACGTCAAACCTGGTGGGCTAATTGTTCTCAATAAGTTTGCCCTAATTTGTAAGTCAGTGGCAGAAACTGGGTGAAGCTGTTGGGAATATGGAGGAAATAAATATATACTATAGATTCATCGAAATAGCTTGGCAAGTAGATGGTAAGCTAAAGGGTTTGTATCCAGTACATACCTTTGTATGTCTGAGCGGGCGAGATAGTAGAAAACAAGATGAAGATAAATCTGGATCGAGGAAAGTTCCAACACAATGCAGTATGAATCCAAGAGTGAGGAAAAATAGTGGTGAGTATAAGGAAAGAATTGCCAGAGGAAGTTGTAGAAGTGGGAATAGTAAAAGCATTTAAGGGATATTTAGGCAGGTATATTCATACAAAGGATTCACGATGATATGGGCCAAATGCAGGCAAATTCAACCCGATTTATAAATGGCATGACCGGTTTCAGAAAATCAGGACATACAGTCTATGGGAGGCAGACAAAGGTGCCATGATGTCCAGTCCAGGAATAGAAAACGCTGACACTGATTCAGATATTGAACCCTTTTTGTCGAGTGAGCCTCATCTGTTAACTCAGTCTGAATTAACTAACCTGATCAGAGACTTGGATTTGTCAAAGAGAGAAGCAGAATTATTGGGTTCAAGACTGCCAGGATGGAATCTGTTTCACAAGACACAGAAAGTTCCGTGAAGCACTTCCGTATGTGGAACAGATAATTCCCAAAATAACTGATGCCAAGGTTAAAATCGGATTTCAGAATCAGAATCAAATTTATTATCGTTATTTTTTGTGATGTGAAATTTGTTGCTTCGATGAAGCAGTAAAGAAGAAAGACATAAATTTGCTATAAACTCAAAAATGAACAAATACCTTAAAAAGCTCAATGACTGCTGTGCATGTGTTCAGAAATATTCTGTTTCTCAATTGTTGGAGGTGGCTCTTCAGGCTCCTGTAGCTCTTCCCTGGCGGTGCTACGAGAACAGTGCATGTACCGGATGGTAGGGGTTCGTAATGATTGATATTCCTTTCTTGAGTCAATACCGCTTGATGGCGGAGCGGATTGTCCCTGGGTAAGAACTGACGAAGTTTGCAACACTCTAATCGGTTTATTGAGTCTTTTGACATCACCGGTTTTGATGCCATTATCCCAGCACACCATCCCATGGAAGATTGTGCTGGCGATAACAGACTGGTAGAACGTGTGAAGGAGAGGCTTGCATACTCCAAAATACCTCAGTCTACTCAAGAAGTAGAAGTAATTCTGGCCCTTCCCTTTCACAGTTTCCGTGTTGGTGCTCCACCCACGTCTGTCGTTCAGGTGCAGCACTAAGTAGTTGTAGGTCCTCACCACATCCACGCCCTAACCATCAACAGGAATAGGGCGCGGTTCAGGATTGCTGTTCCTGAATTCCATTAAAATCTCCTTTGTCTTACTGATGTTGAGTTGCTGGTTATTCCGCTTGTAATATACGAGAAAAACCTCCACCTGCATTCATCCTCCTCTCGTCCATTTCTAAACCCAACTATTACTGAGTCATTAGAGAATTTCTGCAGATGACATGACTCAGCGTTGTATCTCAAGTCTGGGGTATACAGGGTAAACTGGAAGGGAACCAATACAGTCCCCTGTGGGGCCACAATGCTGCTTATACCCACGTATGACCCACAGCTCTGAAGTGGCACAAACTGTGGTCTGCCAGTCATGTCGTCCATAAACCAGGATACATTGGAACTGTCGACCTGCATTGAACAGAGAATTTTCCCCAGTAATAAGGGCTGTATGGTATTAAAGGCACTTCAGAAATCAAAAAAATATGATCCTACCGTGCTCCCTTCATGTCCAAATGGAAGTAGGCTCCGTTCAGCAGGTAGATGATGAATCGTCGACTCCAATATGCTCATAGTAGGTAAACTGCTGGGGAACGGGGGCTGATCTGACCAGCGGTCGGAGGTGAGCCGGGACCAGCCTGTTTGCAGTCTTCATGATGTGTGAGGTCGGGAGGTAATCATAGCTTGCATGGTAGACATGTTTGAAGTTGGATGTAGCTTCCTTGTGGCAGTGCCTCTTGTAATGCTGTCGATGGTGTGGAGACTTGTGCCCTTGATATAGAGCCATAGAAGACGACAGCGCAGAGCCAGTCCCTTCGACCCATACACACCGCGCAGAACATTTAACCTGCCTAGTCCCTTCGACCTGCACCCATCTCATTGTCCTCTATGCATCTCCCATGCGTGCATGTATCTATCTACATTTCTCTTGTGTTGAAATCGAACACGCTTCCAGAAAGTCCGCTGGCAGCTCGTTCCACAGTCTTACCATCCTCTGATTGAAGAAGTCCCCCATTATGTTTCCTCAAACATTTCGTCTTTCATTCTCGTTCTAGAATCACCCAGCCTCAGTGGAGAAAGCCTTTTTGCATTTACCCGGTACATACCACTCATAATTTTGTATACTATTAAATATCCCCTCATTGTCCTACGCTGTAAGAAATAAAGTCCTATCTCATTCAAACTTCCTATAACCTAGGTCCTCAAGCCCTTGCAACATTCTTGTATGTTTTCTACACTCTTCCAATATTAAAGGCATCTTTCCTGACATCAAGTGTGCACAGGCAGGCACCAAACAAGACTCAACCCAGCTAACTGTAGTCACCTGCCAGTCGTTTCCAGCTCATAGTCTGCAGCCTATTTGAACCTCGCTCTCATATACAACCCATGTTTGTCCATCGAAACACCCAGCCTCTACGGGCAGTTCCTAGCCTTTAGTTACCTCGCTACCTTGTCATAGAATCATAGAGACATTTAGAAATACAGCACAGAAACAGGAACCTTCAACTCATCTAATCTACGCCAAAACAATTTAAATCGCGTACAGCCATCGACCTGCACCGTGGCCATAGCCGTCCATATCGCTACTATCCATATATTCATGTACCGATCCGAATTCCTCTTACGCATTGAAATCTAGCTCGAATGCACCACTTGTGCTGGAAACTCAGTCCACACTCTCGTGACCCTCTGAGTGAAGAAGTTTTCCCTCATGCTCCCCTTACATTTTCCACCTTTCATTCTCTGACCTCTGGTTGTAGTTCCACCCAGTGTAAAAACGCTGCTGGCATTTACGTTATATGTATCCCTCATAACCATTTATACCTCACACAAATATCCTCTTGATATTCTATACTCAAAAGATTACAGTCCTAATCTATTCAATCTTGCATTAAAATCGCGGGTCCCCGAGACCCGACAGCATCTTTGAAATGTTTCTTTGCACTCTTTCAAACTTATTTACATTTTCCTGTGAACTAGCTGATTATGGTCCTATGGTCTTATTATATCTGTGCACAATACTCCAAATTAAGCCGCGCCAATGCTTTATACGACTTCAACATAGCATCCTATCTTCTGTACTAAATACATAGATTTGTGAAGGGCAATGTGTAGAAAGCTTTCTTTACGACCTTAGCTACCTATGACACCATTTTCAATGAATTATGGACCTGTATTCCTAGATCGCTTTGTTCAACCACACTCTTCAATGCCCTACCGTTTACTGTGTCAAACATTCCCTGATTTGTCCTATCAAAGTGTAAAACTTTGCACTTGTCTGCATTGAATTCAATCTGCCATTTTGCAGCACATATTTCAAGCTGATGCAGATCCCTCTGCAGACCGAGATAGTCATAATCATATTCATAGTCATACTTTATTGATCCCGAGGAAAACTGGGTTTCGTTACAGTTGCACCAACCAAGAATAGAGTATAAATATAGCAATATAAAAGCATAAATAATTAAATAATAATATGTAAATTATGCCAGGAAATAAGTCCAGGACCAGCCTATTGGCTCAGGGTGTCTGACCCTCCAGCGGAGGAGTTGTAAAGTTTGATGGCCAAAGGCAGGAATGACTTCCTATGACGTTCAGTGTTGCATCTCGGTGGAATGAGTCTCTGGCTGAATGTACTCCTGTGCCCACCCAGTACATTATGTAGTGCATGGGAAACATTGTCCAAGATGACGTGCAACTTGGACAGCATCCCCTTTTCAGTCACCACCGTCAGAGAGTCCAGTTCCATCCCCACAACATCACTGGCCTTACGAATGTGTTTGTTGATTCTGTTGGTGTCTGCTACCCTCAGCCTGCTGCCCCAGCACACAACAGCAAACATGATAGCACTGGCCAGAACATCCTCAGCATCGTCCGACAGATGTTAAAAGAACTTCAGTCTCCTCAGGAAATAGACACGGCTCTGACCCTTCTTGTAGACAGCCTCAGTGTTCTTTGACCAGTTCAGTTTATTGTCAATTCGTATCCCCAGGTATTTGTAATCCTCCACCATGTCCACACTGACCCCCTGGATGGAAACAAGGGTCACCAGTACCTTAGCTCTCCTCAGGTCCACCACCAGCTCCTTAGTCTTTTTCACATTAAGCTGCAGAATAAGTTTCCTACCGCAACCCTGCACTCAGCCTCATCTCCCTTGCTGATGCATCCAACTGTGGAAGAGTCATCAGAGAACTTTTGAAGATGGCAAGGCTCTGTGCAGCAGTTGAAGTCCAGGGTATAAATAGTGAAGAGAAAGGGAGACAAGACAGTCCCCTGTGGAGCCCCAGTGCTGCTGATCACTCTGTCTGACACACAGTGTTCCAAGCACACGTACTGTGGTCTGCCAGTCAGGTAATTAATAATCCATGACACCAAGAAAGCATCCACCTGCATCGATGTCAGCTTCTCCCACAGCAGAGTAGGGCGGATGGTGTTGAACGCACTGAAGAAGTCAAAAAACATGACCCTCACGGTGCTCGCTGGCTTGTCCAGGTGTCTTCCTCGCTGTCTGCTATACCCCCAATCTTGGTATCATCCACAAATTTATCCTGCGATGTATCTCTTCTCTCTTGTTTCCTGACCCCTCGTGGCGTTTTTTTTATTATTAAAGTTTTCGCTGAACTCCAAATCGTCCCCGCTGTTCTGCGTTTGAGTCAAGCCTCCTCTACATTCCCTGACAGGATGGGTGAAACATCCACTGACTCAGTTCGTCTAAAAGAACGTTCGTTAACAGAGGCACACGATCCAGCAGGAAACCATCGATGGTCTGTCCATTTCGAAACAGTTCCATGTGCCAGTAACTCTCCGCCCACGCAGCCCCGGATTCAGGTGTCCAAATGCTTCAATGAATCTACAACCGACTCTGCAACACTCTGCCCCAGTGCGTCTAAATTTTCGATCTCCAGCGATATATATACAGTATGTATGTTACAGACCGAGCCATTCTCACCTTCATCATTTCTCTTTTGGCTCAGCGATCTGTAACTTGGGCCGCCGCTAACTGGGAAAATAAAACTACCATTTGCAGTAAATATGAGGAATATACCCCTGAGGTGCGCCAGCTTTTCGACCATCCGCGAAGTGGAATGGGGCAGCAGATAGAATACTTTACCTGCGACAAGGCTCACGATCGGTGCTGGATTATACAGTAGAATTCGGGACCCTCCGGCGGAGGGTGGTGGGAATGTAGACCCGCCTCGGCCCATTACCATCACGGCTTCTCGGAGCGCTTGAAAGTCGACCTGCTTACCAGGGAGATGCTCAACGACCGTGAAATAACTGTCCGAATTACAAGCATCTTAAGGAATAGCCCTCCATAACATCATCGAGAACACCCGTTCCTTTCCAAGAACCAATTCAGGCTGCAAGACCTTGATTATCAACGGCTCCGAAACCCATACAGCTGGAGAGAGCTCCCTTAGCCGCCCTCCTCCCTCCACAAGAGCGTGAGCTTCGGTGGAGCAACAAGTTTTGCAGTCACTGCGGAGGTGCCAATCACCTACATATCAAATGCCCACGGCGTCCGGAAAAATCAACACCACCAGTTAGAGATGAAGGTCCTTCTACTTAGCAAATTTCCCCGGTCTCTCGTTGGAGATTCATAGCCCAATTCACTCCTCCTGCACACTCCCACAGTTCGATGCACATAGGAAACTCTGGTGAATTCCAACGTAACTGGCAACTTTCTAGACCCGTCTCTGAGTGTGCAGCCTGGACTCACTAACAAGCCTATCTCTCACCTCTTTTGCATCATATCCATTGATTCATTTGGTTCAATGGTTCCATTTAATATCAGAGAATGTATAAACTATATACCCTGAATATTTTGCTTGAAATTTTAAATTGAAACAGAAGAAAAATCCCAAAGAATGAACGACGGAAAAAATGATAGAACCCTCTAAGCTCCCATTCACCTCCCCCCAGCACGCAAAAGTAGCAGCAGAGTATAGCAGAGTATTAAATCATCCACTCCCCTTCCCTCGCCTGACTCGGCAAAATCATAACACCCGCCATGCAATCGAGCAAACTCTCCAGAGAGACCATGATTTAGAGTCCATCAAAAGTAGACGTTTCATCCCGTTGACATCAAACATGCTCTCTCTGTCGCTAACGAGGGAGAAAGAGGTAAATCTGCCGAGAGAGGAGACCAACAATTCGGTCGGTCTCCCGAGTTTCGATGTTACAATTTGGAGCGTCGTTTACGTCGAGAGCAGCGTACACTGCTGTCTGGAATTTCGATCTCCTCTGACGCTTTAGTCGGCGGTACGGCCGATTAACCGACTCGTCCATAGGGCCGCAGGGCCGCACCCCCGAAGGTGCACGTCGCCTGGAGATATCGAAAATGATCGGCCGCTCGGCGAGCTCCCAGATCGTGAAACCACCGCCGTGAAGAACCGCAGTTTGAATGCGGCTGTAGATCATGGACTCCGACATAAACCCAGCTACTTTGAAAAGGAAGGAATGGACACCAAAGAGAAGAATTTAAATTGTTTGGCAGATGAACTGGAAGAATTCGCCCTCTGTCGCTATCTTTATAACCTTGGGGTTTAGAATGGAAAGAGAGTCTGCACATGAGCACGGCGAGACTATCCAATTGCTCCTTTTGACTCATCGGACGGTCCTCTCATCTCAGGTTACCCTGGGCTTTCCGTCACGACCCTCACTACCCTAGTCGTCCTGTTCACTGCTTAGTTGGGAACCCACCTGCTGGATCACCTGACTGAAACTTCAGTTGACTTGATCCCAAAAATCCAAACAGATGGACCAAGCCCTGGAACTAACTCAGAATTAACACAAGAATGCCACCAATTAGCCATCGCCTTCAGTAAAATGGAAGTCAGCACCCTGCAGATCATGACTGCGCGATCGACTACCCCGCGGGCACTGCCTCTCCCCACCTGAGACCCAAGCTATGAATAACTACATCGCTGAAGCTCTGACTCTATAAAATAACAAATAAGAACTGTTACCCCCTCACCTTGAAGGATAGCTCATTTGAATCACGCAGTGAGGCAAAGATCTTCACCAAAATGAATCTACGGAGCGCGTATAAGCTCATCCACATTCGTCAGGAAGATAAGTGAAGGTCAGGGCTCATACCACCAACTGGCCACTACGATTACTTGTTGACGTCATTTAGAACTTCCAACAGTACAGCTGTTTTTCTCTTCATCAAAGAGATCATCCGCAACTTGGCACACATTTTTGTGTTCGTCTACCCCGACAACATTCTCATCATCTCCAAGTGTTCCCAAAATAACATCTGTCACACCCCATTCACTCCTTCGGCGCCTCTACGGAAAATAACTCGACTTCAAGTTAGAAAGATACCAGCCCTACACCCCTGTTATTTCCTTTCTGGTTCACGTCCAGGGCATAACCATGAACCCAGTGAAATTGCGGACTGTCTTTGTATGACCGCGACTGCGCTCCTTGCAGGTGCTTCCCCAACTTCGATCGCCGTTTTTGCCAGGAACTACAACCAAAATGCCGCTTTTTCATTGCCTTCACCAAATCACCTACCTCAGCATAACCTAGTCCACCCCGCTTTCCAAAATTTCAAGAAATGCTTCACGACTGCTCTCATTATCCGCCATCTGAGCCTCTTTGGACTTTTTGCGCTAAAGTTGGATATAATTTACGAGAGAGCCGAGCCTAGCCTCTTCCGAAGTGGAAGACTCGGGCTTTGGTCTTCTTCACCATATCAGTTCCGACATTTGTGAAGGAGACGACGACAATTGGGCTTTAGAGCCTAGAGGAATTGAGAACCATGTGATCATCGGTTCCTTCCTGACCCAAACTGACAATTGAAGCTTCGTATCCAGACAGCAGACCCGTCAATACGCCACTCTCGCTGGGCTCTCTTCTTAGAAGAATCCATCTTCGTTATCTCTTACCGACCAAGCTGTAAGTACACTAAAGCGGACACCCTGTCTCGACAAACAACAGGAATTCTGCAGATGCTGGAAATTCAAGCAACACACATCAAAGTTGCTGGTGAACGCAGCAGGCCAGGCAGCATCTGTAGGAAGAGGTGCAGTCGACGTTTCAGGCTGAGACCCTTCGTCAGGACCCTGTCTCGACAGTTCAACTAAGCTGAATCGAAGGTGGAGATCCCTTCCGCGAAAGCAAAATTAACCAATCCGAATGCTTGGAAGAGTGCAGGGAGGGCGATCTAGCTGCTAACAGCGCCGGTTGCCGCCTGGAGTGTTTGGCTGCCCATTCGAAATCTGACCTTACGCACCGACTTCCGCAAGTTATCGCCCCGTTCCTCGGTCCCTTTAAGATTACTGGTCGCATCAATCCAGTCACTTCCCGTATGCAGTTTCCACTGACCCTTAGGATCCTGCCCAAGCCCGTTGTCCATGGACCACTCAACGCACGTGAGTCTGCACCTCCGGAACAAAGGATAGTGGAATATGGCCCAGTCTACTTTGTTTGCTGGTGAAGGTATTCAGGTCGTCATTGAAGGGTACGGCCCAAAGGGGAAGTCTTGGCTACTATTCATCTTAGATACATCCCTCATGGAGGAGTTCCACCAGACCCTTACGGATTGTCCCGGGCCGTCAGGTGACCCCGCGAGGGCTGGTGGGGAGGGTGCGGTGAGAGCATCTAACTATCATATACAGACGGGAACTTCCCAGTCTCCATCTAGCCGCCACTAGTCTCATACATTGCCTGCAGCCCACTTAAACCCATTTAAGCCAATTTGTCAGATACAGCCCTTGTTCATCGATCGAAACAGCGACCTCACCCAACTGCTCCTAGCCTTCAGATACCCTGCTGCCTTGTGTTCAGTTATCTGTCCTCTCTTGTTCCGTGATTCTTTTGTGGCTTGTTATTTTGCAGTTTGTTGTTAAAGTGATCACTTACTGTTAAATCACCTCTCCTGCGCTGCGTTTGGGTCAGGCTTTATCTATACTCACTGACAGGTGACCACAACTGCACATAATACTCCAAATTAGACACGACAGACCTATGAATCAACTTCAACCTAACACCCCTGCTCTTTTAATTAATACTTTGATCTACGAAGGCCAATGTGCCAAAAAAAACTTGCCTTACGACCCTACCTAACTGTAATGCCCCCACTTTCGAAGATCCTGGATCTGTATTTCCAGATCCCTCTGTTGAAATGCACCCCGCAGTGCCCCATAATTCACCATTTAAGTCCAACCGTGGATTGTTCTCACAATGTGCAACACCTCGTGCACGTTGCATTAAATGCATTAAATTTCATCTGCCAGTTTAGCCAATTTTCCAGCTGTTCCAGGTCCCCCCGAAAACTTTTCTAGACTTACTCGTTGTCCACTACAACCCCTTTCTCAATACACCCGCAGCTTAATACATTATCATCCAGATCATTGATATCGATGACCAAATAACAACGAGGACACCATTGAACCCTACAGCACACGACTAGTCAAAGTCCTCCAGTCAACAAAGTAACCATATACCATGACCCTCTGGATTCCCCTGAAATTAATGTCCATTCAAATTTACCTCATCTTGAATGACAAAAGGTTAGCCTTTCTTAATCAACTTCCCATGTGGGCCTGTGTCAAAGGCCTCTCTCCAATTCCAATTTAACTACATCCGAACACAATCCTCCCCACTCTCTCCATTATAATCCTAATCTCACCATCAAACCCGCAGGTAAAGAGGATGCTGTAGTAGTCTGGCGGACTCTACTGATCTCTACTTTGCTGAGGCCAAGCGAGAACTCTCAGAGGCTTTCTGTTACTTACATCTCGAGCAAGACCCCACTAAGTACCAGCCCATCATCATCACTACGCTTTGGATGTATTTAATGACTTCCTCTTCCTTGGCCCACTCCTCTTCACCATCCCCATTCCGGTTTCGCTCTCTCAAACTATCTCCTTGCCTGTTCATCACCTATTTCCCGTGTTCCTACCGCTTGCCTTTCTTCCTTGGTCCTTTGCCCTCTCCTACCAGATTCCTCCTTTCTCCAGCCATTTATCTCTTTACTTTACCTCTCACCGTCTCCCGGTTTCACCTATCACTTACCGCCTTTTACTTCTTCCTCCCCTTCTACCCACTTGCTCTAATTTCTTATTTTTTTTTTCCAGTCCTAATGAAGGGTCTTGTCCCGAATCGTCCACTAATAACTCTTTACCAGGGCTTCCTGGGTTTCTGAGTTCCTCCAGCATATTCTGTGCGTTTCATGGGTACCCACATGTGCAGAGTTTCTCGTCTTGGTGTGCTAATGCTGGTTTTCCTGAAGTTTTTCATTTGAAGGATGATTGGATAAAAGGAAGATGAGTGGATATCTTCCGTTTATTTCGGGATGACTCAAACTTAAAAGCAAGGGCGGACTTTAGAGATTTTATAAGGTTTTGGTCAGACATTGTGTGCAATTTTGAGTAGCATATCGAAGAAGGATGTGCTGGACCTGGAGAACGTCCAGAGGAAGTTGCCAAGAATTATTCCAGGAATGAGAGGTTTACCCTGTGAGATCGTTTGATCTTTCTGGATCTGTTTTCGATGGAGTCGAAAGAGTCGAAATATCGCATTGAAATGTACCGGATATGAAAGAAATGGATAGCAGGAAAGGATGTTAATTTCAAACAGATGTTGTGATTCTGAGGAATTCGTTGCCAAATAATTAAGTAGACCAAGTTATATTGGGTGTATTTAAGGCAGACGTGCTATTTTTTGTTCAGATCGGTAAGGGGTTTAAGAATTGCAAGTGGAAGGCAGGAAAAGAGGGATGAGAAAATTCAGCGATGGATTAATATATGAAATCATTGTTTTTGTAAATGATTTAGATATGAATGTATGTTACAAAGAATTGCAACCATTAGAGAGAATAAGGAATGGTGAATGGGTGCCCACTGAGATAATGAAAGGTGATGTATTTTGGACAGTCAGCCAAGCGTGGGACTTACAGTGCTGTGCAACAAATGAGATATTAGAAGGAAGATTACAAAAAATTAATTATCTTTCAAATAGGATCAGGTGTAAAACGCAAGATGGTTAAATAGACAGGGATTGTAGAGACTCAGAAGATGGCGAATACTGCAGGTCTATATATTCTGATTCTGTGATGGCAGAACTGCTGGAGTTGACTTTCATTCTGCATGAAAGGGACAGAAAAGTACAGGGTTAATTCTGTGTGCAGTGAAATATGGAACAACCAACCACGCACATTCTCACATTGTGCCAGCCTGTAGTTTTTACCGCTGTAGTCTGATTCATCTACTGTATAATGTTTCAAGTGGACGGAACATTCGGACAGCAAATTCAAAGAACCAGGTTTGATCCTGAACTCAAGTGCTGTCTGTGTGGAAGCTTCTCGTTTTCTATGTCATTACATGGGTTTCCACCCACACTACAAACATGTGGAAGTCGGTACGATGCTTTGCCACGAAATGGCCCTTGATATGTAGCTGTATGGTTGAATCTGGGGGGATTATGGAGCTTGGAGAGAATAAAAAGGCGATTAATATAAGTGGGCTCTTGATGGACAAGCATCTAGTATTTTATAAAATAAATGTAAGATTAGCTTTATTTGACACATGTACATTGGCACATCCAGGCATACAGTGAATTTGGTCTTTTACATCAACCAAAACCACAGTCCGAGGATAATCTAGGGCAGAAATATTTTCAGTACCGGTAATGAGACTGGATGTGTCATGATCTGCTGCGCCAATTTTAATGTACAGCAATACCAGAATCTGCAGAGTGCAGTGGACTCCGTCCAATACATCAATGACACATCCCATCACCGCATTGGTAGTATCTACAGTAGGTGTTTCCTTCAGGATATTGTAATCGTGGATGGACAAGCTTCCGCTACCTATCAAATGCTTCTAAAGGCGTGCGTCTCAAATAACCTCTGACAACCAAGTCTAGTTCCTGTCCTTCACGTAGGGCTTAGTTACTAATCTCGGAGGAACCTTTTTGACTGAGAGGAGAAGAGGCAAAGGCGGGTTACTGCCTCAAAACCAGTCACTTCGGGCATATGGGGCTCTACAACCGTAGTTAGCAGCTCATCTTGGAAAAGGAAAACACTACTCTCAAACCTCCACCGCCTTGCGGCTATACCAACTCATGGGGAAGGCTTCGCAAGTAAACCCCGAGTGAAAAGTCCGCTAAAGCAGTCTTTCTTTGAGTTCAATGCTGACTGGTAACTGCTGTGACGCTGCTGGTACCAAACTGCATCGATCTCTGCCGTTTCTTTGGGTTCATCAGATGCGTGGAGATGGGGAGCTTGCTACATGGGCAAAAGGTTGCTCTCCATAACGTACCGCCGAGGCTTGAGTATCTAGACAGTAATAACCATGTTCAAGTCTGACCGCTGGGGTCCCTTGACTCGACGGCTGCCTGAAGAAGGCAGCATCCATTATCAGACATCACCACCCTCCAGGCCATACCATCTCCTCGCTCTTGTCATCGGCAGGATGTGCATACGGATGGCTAAAAGTCCGCGGCTACATGTTCAAGCATCCCTATAGTTTGCCAGCATTATGACCACTTGAATCACTTTGAACTAAAACGTTCTAATGTACTCTTTCTTGTGTCAAACCGTATGTTTAATTTATTTACCGTGTGAATGTTGCATATCTGATATTACGTACGTTTGATGCTGCTTCAAGCAAGACATCCATTTCACCTGCACATATGTGTGCTTGTACATAATGTTGTTGGCTTTACGACTGGGGTGTCCAGATGATGGAAAACTAGATGAAGAAGGTTCGCAACATGGACTGATCCCCAAGAATAAAAATTGTTTATTTTTTTTATTTACCAATTTTTCTGAACAGAGTCAGTGGATATTTCAGCGCCAGTTTTATCTCGTCTCTGATCTTACTGTGTGTCCAGGCATAAATGAGGGGGTTCGCGCAGGAACATAGGAACTGAAGAGCGTAACCACTTTCTTCCAGCGGAAAATGTGATTCACTGAAATTGGAGCCCGAAAAGTATGAGACACTGGCAATGCGAACATAGAGGAAAGATGCCAGAGCCATTATCCAGAAGAGGACGAAGACACCGGAGATACTTAGGAGCAGGACGATGGACCTCCTGCGGCTGTCCATCTCCGGGTCATTCTGCCTCTCGCTGATCCCGCCGCTTTGGAGTCGCCTGCGGATTCTCATGGCCCTAACAATGAAACTGATGGTAATGAAGTTGAACAGCAATATTAGAACCAGTGGAAGACAAGGGATTAAAATTCTGTCAATCCAGTCATATGCTATCCAGCCAGGCGGGGTATAAAATGCTGTTTTGAGTATGCAAGGCTTTAACTCAGTTTTGTATGAAGGTTCATATATAAAATACTTAAATATGTTTTTGAAACAGCTCAGGGCAACAACCGTTCCGATCACCACTGCCGCCGTTCGTTCCGTGGAATATTTCGTTTTCAATTCTTGGCAGCAGATTGCCACAAAACGATCAAAGGTGAACATCACCATCACCCAGACGGAGCAGTCTCTTACGGCGTGAGTTACCGCGACATTCACATTGCAGCCGGGCGAGAAGTTCAGGAAGGTGGACGGATAATTCATGGGAACAATCCGGATTAATATCACGCCCGTGATAATGACCAGGACATCCGTCAAAGCCATCGACAGCAGGTAGACAGTGATACATCTGGAGAGACCGCATCGTCTGCGGAGCATCACCCCAATCACGACGAAGTTAGCTGAAACAGAGGAAGACAGAGTGAGCGCGGTCAGGTTACGAATGCTGTATGTGTCTGATTCTTCACCTAGTGTGAATGAGCTTGTGAGAGCGTGCGTGTGGCAATATGCGTGTGTATGTTTATATGTGAGAGTGCTGTGTGCATTTGTGTGTGGTGAATGTGTTTGTGTGTTTGCATGTTCTATATTTTATATGCTGTGTATTTTCTGCGTGTCATTTATATTAAATTTCAATTTACAGTTTGTTTTTCGTTTGTGTTGTAAATTTTATTCTAGAAATTGTGTGTTTTACCAAGAGGTAAAACTGGAATTCACAGCTAAAATTGTACGTGACGGTAAATGTTGTTGCTTTGACATTTGATGTGAGTTGACAAAATATTCCCCATTAAGAATTCCATCATGATTTTGGATCTTTCTGAAACGTCCATCTGTAGAAGAGAAACCGTGCAATAATACCATTCATCACTAATTGCAATAATTTGTATTAAAATTATATTAAAAATTAATAGGAATAAAGTATTCAAAAAACGTTACAAATGGGAGAAAACAGTTAAAACTCTTGGAAGAATATCTATAGTTGATAGAGAATATAAATGCTTGTAAACACAGCCGTGATACAATTCGCACAACATTTTGAAGATTCAAACTCAAAACTCGTACTTTACCGGGAATGCCGATAACTGCAATCATGCAATAGTAAATAGCCAAACCCAAGATTCGTGGAACTCCATGCATTGCTATTGAAATTTTTCAGCATACAGTACACTGCATTCAGAGTTTCTTATATTTATACTTAACATGAGTCACCAGGGACCTTATTAGAAATGCATCATTGGTTCTTATGCTCTATACATTAATTGAAACAAACCTCTTAAAACTGCTGATGTGAAAATATTTTTCATCAATAATTATGTATATTGTGTAATCCTGCTTCTCAATAGTCCAGAGAAAACAACGGCAGTCTCAGAGGCTGGATATAATTGGGGAATTCTATCCTTGGCCTATTGAAACAGCAATGTGGAACACGATGTCTTTGACATTGCAAAACGAAAGAACCCATTGCATTTAGTTCATGGAATAATCACTGTCAACGCCAAAGTCAAGTTTATTGTTGTGGTGGAAACACTAAGAACATCAGAGTGACTTCGAGTTTCGTTTTAAGATATCATGAAGAGACTGCAGCAGTCTCCACCGCCACCCGAGCTCTGAAGTTTTGATTATACGGAGCTTATATTGATACAGCACGGCAAACAACTTCCGCATAACTTTGTTTAGCATCCCACAGTCAAAACATAATCAATCGCTGAAAAGATATGTAAATTGTCTGTCAGTGTGAGTCTAACAGTTCTCTTGTGAGTCTAACAGTTCTCTATGTTCGCTGTTATCAGGACTCATAATTTACTCCCAGACGCATCCTTTCTCCTGATCACAGGGGTCTCGTATTTTTTATCTGAATTCCTCGCACTGCATATATCATCGAAGCTTATTCTCGATTCGCATCAGCAGTCGTAAGTACAGCTGCTCGAGAGTCCCATCATACACCAGTTTTAACCATTTCTATCACAAATCCCTCCTTATGGATCTTTCTGATGAACACCTAAATATTCGTATTCCCTTCTTTCTGAAAGAATGACTCATAACTCACTGGGTAAGGAGGCAATCTTAAACATTCCTCTTCAGAGTAACTTCCGTCTTCTTACCCCTCTCCCGCGTTGTGAGATCGCCAATAGAATAATGCTACCGTCTCCTCTGGTTTTGAATTGGGAGGGGCGCAGACCCAGAGATGGTATGGTCGTATGAGACAATGATCGACCACCGCTAAGCAGATCAAGGCAATGAGCCCGTAAAAGAGGGACTGTAAACAAGGAAATATTCCATATCCTAACGCTGATTTAACCCACCTAGGTAAATCCCAGCCTTCTGGGGCGGGGGTGGGGGCTTGAGAGTTCAGTCTATGTATTCATCTCGCAGCTGGATCATATGCTCTAACACATGGGTCATATTTTCTGAAACATCGGGTAGGTTGGCGCAGCATGCTTTTCCCACTAATGCACTCTTTCTCTGGCTGAAACATAGTCTAGGCCATTCTGTTCTGTGAGATCACCAGTCAAATACTTTTCCAAGGGCGAATCCCTCTATAGTTTCATGTTTCACCTTCACCTTAACAGCTGTACGAAGTGCCAGCAACACTAGGTAGAGACATTTCCACATGGGAAAGAAAGAACCTTTATTTATTGATCTCGCATATATTATAGCTCCCGGCTTAAACGGATGCATGTTACCGTCAGTAAAAATCCTGGGCTTGCCGGACCTTGTCATAGAATTTTCTTGCCTCCTGACACAACGCTTGTGCGTATTTCAATGTCTTTTCATCATTCCATATTGGCGCAACCTTTTCAGGGTACATGGGAGGCTTAGTTCCTGCTGTCATAGGTTGCCCATCAAAGTTTCATCAGGGGTAAGTCCTAAATTTCTATTCTTCTTGTTTCGCAGAGTCTACATTACTAAGGATAATGCCTCCAGCCACCTGAGGCCGTTTTGCCGACAAAGTTTTGTTAAAGCTGCTTTCATTTCTCCGTTTATTCTTTCCACTGTACCTAAGGACTAGAGCTGGTAGTGGCGATGCAATTTCCACTGGATCTCCAATGCTTCCTTCAGTCCCTGCACTAATTTATTTGTAAAATGTGTTCCCCTATCGCTATATATCCCTATGGGATTTCCAAAACTAGGTATAATATCTTTCATCAACACGTTCACCACAGTTTATGCATCATCCCTCCGAGTTGTTGAAAGGACTTGCTATAGCTTGGTAATCCTAGCGCGGGCGTCGTGACTAAAACCTGCTTTACATCATGGAAAGCTTTCTCCCTTTAATGTGTCCTTTCTAAGATGAGGGCTCTGTTTGCAACGTAGCGGAGCACAATAGTACATCTCTATCCCGATATTGGAGAATCGATTGTCGACAGTACCTTCCCATGTCCAGAAAAGAAAAGATGTCCCTTTTCGTTTTGGGGACTGGGAGCTGTTTCATTGCTGCATTCCATCCCTTCCAAAACTTCGCCAAACTTTACTAAGCTGGAATCCAAGGTACTGGTAAAACTGCATTTTCTACAAAGACACCTAGTGCCTTCTTCTTGCCAAATGTTCAATGAGTGTTAAATATTTTATAAGGCAATGGGGCTCTGTAGCGGAAGCTATCAGGATGCCGTCTCCATACTGAATTAGGGATGATTATTCGGTCAGCTAGCTTTGAGCCAAATTATTTGTAACTGTTGCGGCATAAACTGCGGGGCTTTCACTATACCCCTGTGCCAGATGTGTCCACGTATAGTGCTGATTCTTATAAGTAAACGCAAACACATATTGGCTATTTTTGTACAGAGGTATGGAGAAGAATGTTGAGCACAAATCAATCACAGTAAAGGTACTAGCTTCCGTAGGTATAGAAGTAAGTATAATGTTGAAGTCAAGTACCAGCGGAGCGATAGGGTCGACTATTTTATTAATGGCTCTTAGGCCCTCAACAATTCGCCACACAGTTTTTCGTGCCGCTTTTTGGATTAGGTAATATCGGGCTGTTATACGTATCACGTGGCCAGAAACAATGAATATATAATTGAGTCCGTTTTTAAAAACAAATATAAACATTTATAAAACTCTGCTCAACAATAGCAAAAACGACTACCTTAACCAGAAGTTAACTGCTATACAGCAACTCTGCAACAGTTCTTAAAGGGTTAAGCTCTAGAACACAGTCTTAAAGTGGTAAATTCGAACACAGTTTTAAAATGGGCCCAGATGGCGTCCCAGGACGGGTTCTCCGGCCCTGTGCAAGCCAGCTAGCTGGAGTGTTTGTTGACATCTTCAACTGCTCCTTGCTTCAGTCTAAGATCCCCTCGTGTTTTAAGAAGGCAACGATAATCCCAGTGCCAAAGAAGAGCAAGGTGGCATGCCTGAATGATTATCGACCTGTGGCTCTGACATCAATTGCTATGAAGTGCTTCGAGAGATTGGTTATGGCACACATCAACCACAGCCTACCGGTCAACCTCGACGCTTTGCAATTCGCCAACCGGATCAACAGGTCAACAGCAGATGCCATCTCTCTGGCCCTACATTCCTCCTTAGAACACTTGGAGAATAAAGACGTATACGTCAGGCTCCTTTTCATTGACTACAGCTCTGCCTTTAATACCATCATTCCAAATAAATTGATTCCTAACCTCCACAACCTGGGCCTTAGCGCTCAGATCTGCAGCTGGATCTTCAGCTTCCTCACAGACAGGACCCAGGCTGTAAAAATAGGGGACAAGCTCTCCTCTATAATCACTCTGAGCACCGGTGCCCCACAAGGCTGTGTACTCAGCCCCCTGCTGTACTCACTGTACACCCATGATTGTGTAGCCAAGTTTCCATCAAACTCTACATATAAGTTTGCTGATGACACAAGAATTGTAGGCCGTATCTCGGGTAATGATGAGTTTGAGTACAGAGAGGAAATTAAGAACCTGGTGGCATGGTGCGTAGACAATAATCTATCCCTCAACGTCGGCAAGACGAAGGAATTGGTTGGTGACTTCAGAAGGAGTAGTGGACCGCACGACTCAATTTACATCGGTGGTGCGCAAGTCAAAAGCTTTAAGTTCCTCCGGGTCAATATCTAAATGATCCGACTTGGTCCAACCAAGCAGAGTTCACTGCCAAGAAGGCCCACCAGCGCCTTTACTTCCTGAGAAAACTAAAGAAATGTGGCCTGTCCCCGAAAACCCTCATTAATTTTTATAGATGCACCGTAGAAAGCAGTCTTCTAGGGTGCATCACAACCTGGTATGGAAGTTGTCCTGTCCAAGACCGGAAGAAGCTGCAGAAGATCGTGAACACGGCGGAGCACATCACACAAACCAATCTTCCGTCCGTGGACTCACTTACACCGCACGCTGTCGGAGCAGTGCCGCCAGGATAATCAAGGACACGACCCACCCAGCCAACACACTTTTCGTCCCTCTTCCCTCCAGGAGACGGCTCAGGAGCTTGAGACTCGTACGGCCAGATTTGGGAACAGCTTTTTTCCAGCTGTGATAAGACTGCTGAATGGATCCTGACCCGGATCTGGGCCGTACCCTCCAAATATCCGGATCTTCCTTCCGGTTTTTTTGTACTACCTTACTTTCCATTTTTCTATTTTCTGTTTATGATTTATAATTTAAATTTTTAATATTTACTAGTTTTTACTATTTTTAATATTTTTAATATTCAATATTTGTAATCCAGGGAGTGGGAAGCGCAGAATCAAATATCGCTGTGATGATTGTACGTCCTAGTATCAATTGTTTGGCGACAATAAAGTATAAAGTATAAAAGCATAAAGTATAAAGTATAAATGGTAAATTCGGAAGTCCAAGTGATTTACACAGTCAATTAAGAGAGACTTCTCCAGAAACGGATTTCTTCGAAGACGTGCCGTTACTGCTGATTCTGTCGAAAGGATTCACGACGAAGGAAATAAAATGGCTTAAATGAACTGACCTTTTTCTAGCGAGTGAACACTGCTCAAACTTTCCTGATCTTGAAGGAGTTAACTCCGATGCAGGTCACTATTTCTGAACGAAGATTCAATAAGGTCGATCATGTATTAAACCGCCAAACGACACCAACTTTACTCAACCCTTCGGGTTCCCGGACTTTATCAAGGTCTTCACTGTCAAATACTAGACTTACAATAGAAAGCAAAACTCCACTTTAGAACAAAACTGCGTCATGAAACGAATACGTAGCATAACGGAGCACCTGTCGAATTAACTGACGAACTAACTTGCGTAACAACACGTTATATGCCTGTTGAGAACATGTGATCACGTGACCTCACACTGGCGGGAAAATGATATCGTCACAGCATCTCAAGATCATTATATCATGCTAAAAGGATACTCAATTACATCATCGTCATAAGACAGTCACAAGATATCCACGAGGTATGTAACATGCGCGTTTTATGCCTTCACCAACACCCCCTGCTTCAGGAATGAGTCAATCACTGGAGCGATAGTTCCTTCAGCTTCGGTAGCAATACGGTACTGTTAAATACCAGGCAGTGGCACATCCTTTTGTAAAGTGACTTTATGCTCCGGAGCGGTTTGGACCTTCCCCGCGTGAATTTTATGTTTTGCCGACAGGTTCACAGGTACCCGCGCTGCAGATCCAGGGAGTAGCAGGAGGTCTTCTGCTGGTGGCTATTGCCTTTCAAATGTTGTTTCGCAGATCTCCGACTTTAACATAATCCTCCCCTCTCTATTCGCACTTCTTGTCCTAATACGTGTACAGTTATAATACAAACAATCTTAGTGTCTTACATCAATCGTTTTATCATCGTCCCGATATCTTTATGATTGGCTGGTGGTTTTACGGCCATTGCCAAACGGGGCATTGTGGAGTCCCCCAGTCGAAATCTTCTTCCTGACGTTCCACTAAGTCTACCAGGACCCCCAATCCCTCAGGACCAAAATACACGTACGGCGTTGCCTTCAGCTTTTCTTTATCGCTCAATTAACGGTGTACAGGTTGATCATAGAGCGGGTCAGTTTGCAAGGTGCGATAGGCCGTGTAATGGAGCTTATTTTCTCGACTGGCATTAATCAAACATTGCAGATTTTGCATGTAGAAGTTGGCTCCTCCTGTCAACGTGTTATACAGTCTCTTGATTTGCCAAGCATATAGATTGCTATCCAACTGCTGACAGTTATATTATGGACACTGCGTTTTCCCCCTTCTCTGGCTCGTTTATTAATTTTAGTATTTGTGGGATGCTAATCTGAGAAAGCTCCATGTACATACCTTCCGCCGTACAGTGCAGTATTGCCCATAATTTACAAGGGTCTGACGACCCAGCAGCAGAAGTGAGACTGTTTTAGATACAATGAAGCTGTCTGTTAAAAGCCTATCCTCCACCTGCACAGAGGGTGGTGTGGAGACAGCACCGCTGCCCGTACCACTTTTTCGCCACGGCACCCCCAGGTTGGCAGGTTAGGGTGTCTAAAAGGAAAAGGTGCTGCCCCGTAGCCCGAGCTGGGAACTTCTTTGGCGTCGGGGCCTGTTCTAAAAATCAGCTTCCCCTTGGGGATTCCAGCTACGTTTTAGATAATTCACTGATTTACAATCTCTGGCCCAGTGGCCCCATTTCCCACAATTCCTGCACCGGTCTTGGGATTTATCCCGGCGTGGCTACTGTCCTCTACACTCGTTTCTTTCTTTTTCCGTGTCTGCCTTCCCCGACGTTTTTTCAGTTATCACTAGTACTGCTAGCAGTTCCCTCCGCTACCTCAACTTCAATTCTTCCTTCCTGAGCCCCTTCCACTGGGGGTTGTCAAGTATCTGAACTTCTGCATAAAGGGATGTATGGAAGGTGTGCCGGTCCTCCCAAGACAGCCATCATCATCATTAAGTCGCCTATTTTGCTATTGGGTGCCGATGGGTTACTGATGGGCATGGGGAGTCAGGAATAGAGTCCCGTGGCAGGTTTCGTTTCAGCCCCAGTCTTTGCTGTTTCAGGCTGGTTACACCGCTTTTTTCTTTGAAGGCTGGTGTGTTTTAGCCACCTCCTTCCATCTTTTAAAACATGTAATTCATCGTCCCCATTTCGGATGGCTTCCTTCCAGTGTTGGATTAGTCTCCAAATAAAATTTACCCCTACGGCCAATCCACATGCGACCACTCATGCAAATCACTACTGAATGTTACTGCATAACGATTATCTCCAATTTCTCTCATTACCATATTCGCAAGGGCTCCAGGCGGAACTAGGGTGTCTCCTATTTGCTGCGTGCGCTGTTTACCTTTTTTAATCTCCTCGGCAGTAATTTTCCTACCTGCAGTTGAGTATTTAAAGCCTTTGCTTTACCTACGGACCTCTTCGGTTTATTGGCAGGATCAGCGCTAGCCGATCGACTGCCGGCTCTCCCCATTTTCCCTGTTCAGGATTTTAATTTCAGTTAAGACAGCACAGCGTGTTTTTATACACATTCTGTTCACAATGAGCGCTCACTGAATCTCCACCTACGAACCTCGAAGTCTCCTCCTGCCTTTTTCACTCTGTAGCTATGCTTTTATTTTAACCTTTTCATTTCGTAGCCCCAGCTAGTCTTTTTCTCAGGTCTTTTTCTAGCCTCCGCCGTGCAGGCGGCTTGGCTTACTCTGAGTCACCGGTCGGATGCTAGGCTATGGACTACGTTTCCTTCTCCCAGGAATGTCTCTGGCAACTACTCTCCTTTCACCTAGGGTAGTCCCTTAACTTAATCCGAATTAATCCCTTTTCAACTAGGGCAGTTCCTATTAATTTAATTTAGCCCTCTTAGTTAGTTTTTCTTCAAATCTCGCTTTATGGAGATCCCATCCTCGTCGACAGATTCTGTCGTGGAAACACTAACTAAGACACCAGAGTGCCTTCGAGTTTCGTTTTAAAACGTTATTAAGAGTTAATTTATCCACCGCCCCCGGAGCTCTGATTTTTTAGGTTATGCAGAGCTCATGTTTGTATGGCAAGACAAAAAACTTCTGCATAAATTTGTTTAGCATCCCACAGTCGGTATATGATCAATCGTTGAAAAGATAATTCAATTGTCGCTCAGCGCGAGTCTAACATTTCTCTTTGTTCTTTCTTCATAATTTACCACCAGACGCCTCCTCCCTCCTGGTCCCAGGAGCCTAGTATCTAGTTTATTTGAATTCGTGGCACTGCACTTATCATCCAACGTTATTCTCGTCTAGCACCAGCTGCTCCAGAGTGGTAAAGTATCCATCATACATTAGTTGTAACCATTTCTACAACAATAGTCATGTACACAACTACATATTTGCACAGGTACAATGAAAAACGCTGTTGCAGCAGCATCATAAACTCATGGCATTGTAAATGCAATATTGACCTGGAAAATACAAAACGCAAATTTTCAAAAAAAAAACATCATTGAAAGACAAAAAAACAAATTCCAGTTTAGTGCAAAGTGATAGAAGTGGCCATATTGCTGCTAAACTGTAGTCATTTAGGCCGTGCCGTTGGTTCAAGATCTGAATGCTTGAAGTGAAGGTTCCTTTCCTGAATCTGATCGTTTGGGATTTCAGGCTTATGTGTTTCAAGCAAGAAAGAGGCGTGGCCTGTACGATAAGGCTCTTTGATTATCAATCTTATTGAGGCAGCCTCTCCTGTAAATTCTGTCAATGGTGGGCCTGCTCTTGATGTATTGAGCTTAGGTAATGTTCTACGACTATCTGCAGCTTCTCATTTCCCTGTGCATTCGAGCTGTCTTTCAACCCATGATTCAATCAGTCCGGATACTTTCAACAGTACCTCTGCTTTAAGTCTCTATGTAGCCACAGGTAAAGTCATAGCCTGAATATAATAATCTATTATTATTATTATAGATTATGAGCGCTCAGGTATGTAAAGCTGATGACCGAGATGTTGGAAATTGAAAGCAACACAATGCTAGATGAACTCAGCAGGTCATGCGGCATCTGATGAAGGGTCTCGGGCCTGAAACGTCGACTGCTTACTCTTTTCCTTTGATGCTTCCTGACTTGATGAGTTCTTCCAGCATTTTCTGTGTCTTCCATATTGTCAAATGTGATTCAACCAATGACAGTGATCGCATCAGGGAATTTGTTTATGAAGCTGTCCTTAGCCGCACAAGCATGTGTGTACAGAGTGAAAAACTGGGGCCTGAGCATGTAGGCTTGATGTGCACCGCTGTTAAGGGTCAGTGAGGAGATATTCTTTTCCAAGCGTCACTGAGTGATGTCTCTATTAACATTCTCATGCTGCTTTGCAAACAATTAAAATATCCATGTGCACAGGGAGGCACAGAGGCCCAAGTCTTGAAGATCGGCGTTAAGATTAGGTGGTATGATTGTGCTGACTACGGAGCAGTAGCTGATGAAAAGCAGACTGACCGAAGAGTGCCTATTATCCAGATGGTTCAGTGCACGTGGAAGTGCCAGACAAATCACATCTACTGAAGCCAGGGGTGGAATCCGTCCATATGCAGTCCAGCTATTTGGTCTCTACAGATCTCTCACACTCGGACTGCTAAGCCGTTTGTTTTATTTTCCTGAATTCACATTCGTGAAGGATGCCTGGACGTCAGCCTCAGAGACTGGGATTACAGCATGATCGGAAATGAGAAACTCGAGTGGGTGTGTCACACCTCTTCCTATCAAAGTGTGTGTAAAATGCACCGAGCTCATCCGGGAGTAGGCACCATTTAAGTTATATGATCTCATTCTGTAGGATGTTATATTGGGCAAGTCCAGGTTCAGCTGTCGAGTGTCCATCTGCGTCATAGAACATAGAACATAGAATAGTACAGCACAGTACAGGCCCTTCGGCCCACAATGTTGTGCCAACCCTCAAACCCTGCCTCCCCTATAAGCCCCCACCTTAGATTCCTCCATATACCTGTCTAGTAGTCTCTTAAATTTCACTAGTGTATCTGCCTCCACCACTGACTCAGGCAGTGCATTCCACACACCAACCACTCTCTGAGTGAAAAACCTTCCTCTAATATCCCACTTGAACTTCCCACCCCTTACCTTAAAGCCATGTCCTCTTGTATTGAACAGCGGTGCCCTGGGGAAGAGGCGCTGGCTATCCACTCTATCTATTCCTTTTATTATCTTGTACACCTCCATCATGTCTCCTCTCATCCTCCTTCTCTCCAAAGAGTAAAGCCCTAGCTCCCTTAATCTCTAATCATAATGCACACTCTCTAAACCAGGCAGCATCCTGGTAAACCTCCTCTGTACCCTTTCAAATGCTTCCACATCCTTCCTATAGTGAGGCGACCAGAACTGGACACAGTACTCCAGGTGTGGCCTAACCAGAGTTTTATAGAGCTGCATGATTACATCGCGACTCTTAAACTCTATCCCTCGACTTATGAAAGCTAACACCCCATAGGCTTTCTTAACTACCGTATCCACCTGTGAGGCAACTTTCAAGGATCTGTGGACATGTACCCCGAGATCCCTCTGCTCCTCCACACTACCAAGTATCCTGCCATTTATTTTGCTTTGGAGTTTGTCCTTCCAAAGTGTACCACCTCACACTTCTCCGGGTTGAACTCCATCTGCCACTTCTCAGCCCACTTCTGCATCCTATCAATGTCTCTCTGCAATCTTTGACAATCCTCTACACTATCTACAACACCACCAACCTTTGTGTCGTCTGCAAACTTGCCAACCCACCCTTCTACCCCCACATCCAGGTCGTTAATTAAAATCACGAAAAGTAGAGGTCCCAGAACAGATCCTTGTGGGACACCACTAGTCACAATCCTCCAATCTGAATGTACTCCCTCCACCACCACCCTCTGCCTTCTGCAGGCAAGCCAATTCTGAATTCACCTGGCCAAATTTCCCTGGATCCCATGCCTTCTAACTTTCTGAATAAGCCTACCGTGTGGAACCTTGTCAAATGCCTTACTAAAATCCATATAGATCACATCCACTGCACTACCCTCATCTATATGCCTGGTCACCTCCTCAAAGAACTCTATCAGGCTTGTTAGACACGATCTGCCCTTCACAAAGCCATGCTGACTGTCCCTGATCAGACCATGATTCTGTAAATGCCCATAGATCCTATTTCTAAGAATCTTTTCCAACAGCTTTCCCACCACAGACGTAAGGTTCACTGGTCTATAATTACCCGGACTATCCCTACTACCTTTTTTGAACAAGGGAACAACATTCGCCTCCCTCCAATCCTCCGGTACCATTCCCGTGGACAACGAGGACATAAAGATCCTAGCCAGAGGCTCAGCAATCTCTTCTCTCGCCTCGTGGAGCAGCTTGAGAAATATTCCGTCAGGCCCCGGGACTTACCTGTCCTAATGTATTTTAACAACTCCAACTCCTCTTCTCCCTTAATATCAGCATGCTCCAGAACATCAACCTCACTTATATTGTCCTCATCATCATCAAGTTCCCTCTCATTGGTGAATACCGAAGAGAAGTATCCATTATTCTAAAGAAGAGAAGTATTCTATAGAAAGAAATTGAATCTTTTTTTTCGTAATACCTACCAGCGGTGGTATGGGATTTTTTTTGTCTGACTCCGAATCAACTATCCTAAATCTCATTTTGATCTAGGAATCAGCACCTTGTACATGTCCTGTTCATATAGGGTTTCTATTTGAGAAAGTATTGGACTTATTTGTATACACACATGCACACAAATACCTATGAAGTCAGAGACAACTTTAGTATTTAGGTCCACTGATGAATCCTTTAATGTGATCCAGTCCAGTCGAGATGAATTTTATCTTCTTTTCTACCACATAGCACTTTGTTGTCCTCCTACCGCTCTTCAGTTCCTGCCTATCCGCACGTAGGTGGAGCACGGCCAGGTGATCGGATTTACCAAAGAGTGAGAGAGGGATTGTGTTTTTGATGGTGGAATAGAATTCGACAATTCTTTAGCATCTTCCAGTATTGCAGGCAGTAGCTGCTAGTTAAGGAGAGATTTCAAGCGACCCTCATTATAGTGTCCCACCAAGATTTCAAAGGCGTTCTGTGATAATGGCATAAGTATTTTACTGGTATGTGTGTGTGAGGTGTAAAAGTGGTCAGTGTCTATAATTTGCGAATGTGGTGCACTTGTTACGTTCGCTTGTCGTGTGAGTGCGTGGTGTTTTGTGCAATGGGGGAAACAGTAGACTAGTCCTGATCACTAAATTTACTTCCGGGTATGCATGTTTTTTCCCTTATCTTGAGGGAGTTCGGGCAATGTGTATCGTGAATATCGGTCTAATAAGATAAACCCTCAGAACAATGAGTCGACAAACAGATTTGTAATCATCTATTTGGATATTACACGTTTACTTTCTAACATGGATAACGTCTGATACAAAGTGGTTTGTGAGACTTATACATTTGAAATATGATAGTCACTGCGAATGGTGGCATGATATTACTGTAGCCCCGCTGGCCAGCCTCAGGGTCTCTCGGCTCGCTGTCGTCTAGGGAAACAGCCCTCGGCCCTGCCAAACTGGGTAATTAGTTTGTGTGGATGCTGTGTGAGGTACCCCACCCCGCCCAAATAACAGACAATACACCAGATGCGATTAAATGATTTACAGTTTATAGATATTACTGGAACTATATATTTAATAAAGAATAAAATATAAAAGGAAAATCAAAGGCGCCACACTTATCAAAATTCAATCTCGTCATGCACAAACAGTTGGAGCTCAGGACCCTTCTTCTTCACCCTGCGACCCCTCGGACCACCTCGACCGGCCGCCTGGGACCAACAACGGTGGTCGACCAGACGCTCTACACGAGCCCGTCTCCGTCTCCTCTCCTCGCCGATCGCCCCGCTCGGGGTCCGACCCCATTAGCGGTCTCACAGCACCTGGTCCATCCTCTGTCTCTCTCTCCCGCCTTCTGCACCAAAACCCCGCGCATAAAATATCTTACAGACACACCAAAAGCATAACAACTATCCCAATTGGTTCATAACATCTTATCAGTAACGTGATCCAAACAAACTGCTAGCGGGAGGACTTTCTCAGCAGTTAACATAACAAAGAAGCCTTTTCAATTATAACATAACAAAGAAGCCATTTTAATTAGACTACGCAGTGAGGTAAAAAAAAAGAAACCCCTTACATTATCATGGCTAACAGCTTTAATTTTTCGATTCAAATCAATGTAAGATCATACAATGATAAGACATAGAAGCAGAATAAGGTTCTCCCACTATAGGAAACATCCTCTCCACATTCGCTCTTTCTAGGTCTTTCAACATTCAATAGATTGCGATGAGCACCCCTCCCCCACCCATTCTTCTAAATTTCAGAGAGTGCAGGCCCAGGGCTATCAATCGCTTCTTATATGATAACCCTTTCACTTCCGAAATCATTCTCGTGAAACTCCTCTGAACCCACTCCTTTCTGAATCCGTTCTTAAACAGATTCCCAAAACTGCTCTCAATACTCAAGTGAGGCCTCGCCAGTGCCTTATAAAGCCACGGCATTACATCCTTGCGTCTATATTGTATTCCTCGCGAACTGAATGGTAACATTCCATGTGTCTTCCTCGCCTGGAAATTAACCTTTAGGGATCCATGCACAAAGACCTTCAAGTCCCTTGGCACCTCGGATTTTTGAATTTTCTCTCTGTTTAGAAAATAGTCTATGCTTATAGTCCTTCTACCAAAGCACATGAGCATACACTTCTCAAGACTGTATTCCATCTGCCACTTCTTTGTCTATTCTTCTAATCTGTGTAAGTCCTTCTGCAGTCCTCTGCTTCCTCAATACTATCTGCCCCTTCACCTACCTTCGTACCATCCACAAACATGGCCACAAAGCCATCAGTATCTTTTATTTTATCCTATGTGTCAAGTTTTACAATGGCAAAAGAATTACCAGGAGGAGAAGGACGGTTATCCCGGGGAATGCTACATTCCTGATGACATTTTTACCTTGCAAACAACAGGAATTCTGCAGATGCTGGAAATTCAAGCAACACACATCGAAGTTGCTGGTGAACGCAGCAGGCCAGGCAGCATCTCTAGGCAGAGGTACAGTCGACGTTTCAGGCCGAGACCCTTCGTCAGGACTAACTGAAGGAAGTTAGTGCTCCTTCAGTTCTTCCTTCAGTTAGACCTGACGAAGGGTCTCGGCCTGAAACGTCGACTGTACCTCTGCCTGGAGATGCTGCCTGGCCTGCTGTGTTCACCAGCAACTTTGACGTGTGTTGCGACATTTTTACCTATTCTGTTCTGATTTCTTCAAAAACCATAATGTAACTTCAGGTCTCCGAGTTCTACAAGGTGTTATATTGTCACAAGGATACCTGTTTTACTTACTATTTGGATATAGACATATATTTCTATACTGCAACAAGTAGGGTCACAAGGACAACCAATACTGCTGTTTGTTTTACACTTGATGTTAGAAGAACAAGTTGCAGATTTAATTGATAAAATCCCATGGTCTAATAGATATGTTTTTGAAACAGCTGATGACTTTAACCGCTCTGATCAAAACAGTCGTTGTTCCTTCTGTGCAGGACAGTATTTAATTTTCAAATTTTGGCAGCAAATTGCCAAAAAGCAAGGAAAGGTGAACATCACCGTCACCCAGATGGAGCAGTCTCTTACGGCGCAAGACCCCACAACATTCACTTTGCCGGTCAGGTCACTGGATGGCAAAGTTATGAGGACAGTCTGTTTTAAAATGACACCCGTGATAATGACCAGGAAACCAGTCACTGCAATCGACAGCAGGTAAACAGCAATATATCTAGATAGGTATCATCGCCAACCATGCCAAAATTAGCTGCAACAGAGGAAGATGGTGGGAGTGGAGCGGTGATGAGGGTTGGGGATGGGTGGGGGGTTGCGTGTGTGTTAGTGGGTTCTGGGTTAGTAGTTCTGTACGAAATAGCAAACTGTGCAAATACAAAATAATAATAATCAGATGATTACTATTGAAGACATAAGTTGCAGAGTCCTTGAAAATGTGTTCAAAGGTTGTGATCATTCATTAGTTCAGTGCTAAGTTCAGTGAAGTTACCCAGGCTGGTTCATGAAAGTAGAAGAGGAAAACTGATATACCTATCTCATTCTGAACCCTTACCAAATGCACCACGAGTATCAGCTTTGTCCAATCTACATGTAGTTTGAGATAACCCACAAGTTTTCTCAAGAAGAACAATTCATGCCCTGTAAAAACATTCACTTCTCCTCTTGCTTCCTGCTATTTCAGCTAAAGTCCTATCCATTCGGATTAATCAATGAAATTTTCTTTTACGTTGCTCTTTCCTTAAATTCACTTTCATCAACCCTCTGCAGCCAAGACACTGAATGACTGAACTTTCAGTTCAAATACCCATCCAGCAATTCCTGACCTACTCAATCCTCAGTTAAGAATATCAGACGATGAGACAGAGGAACAGAATTAGGCATTTGGTTCATTGAGTCTGTTCTGTCCTTCCATCATGGCTGATTTATTATCCCTAACAACCCCTTTTCCTCACTACTCCCCGTAACCTTTGACACCCTTACTAATCAAGAACCTATCAACCTTCGCTTAAATATACCCCTGAACCACCGTGAGTGACTTCACTCACAGCCACCTTTGGCGATGAATTCCACAGATCCACCCTCTGGCTAAAGCAATTCCTCGTCATCTCTGTTCTAAATGGATATTATTCTCAGCCTATGTTCACTGATCCTAGACTCTCACACTATCGGAGGTATACTCTCCACTTCCACTCTATCCAGGCACTTCAATTTTCAAAAGGTGCAATAAATTCCCCCACACTTATTCTTCTAATCTCCACCTAGTACAGTGGTAAAACCATCAAACGCTCCTCATGTGTTAACCTTCCATTCCCACAATCATTCTTATGAACCTCCTCTGGACTCTCTCTAATGCCAATACATCTTTGCGGTAAGAGTTGAGAACTACTCACAATAATCCAAGTGTGGTCTGTCCAATGCCTTAGAAAGCTTCACCGTTACATTCTTGCTTTTATATTCTAGTTCTCTCGAAATGCATTTGTCTTCCTTACCACCGATTTAACTGGCAATTTCACCTTTAAGGAATCTGACACACGGACTCCAAGTTCCTTTGCACCTCTGATTTTTGAGTGTTCTCCCCATTTAGAAACTAGGGTGTCCTGTAGGTTAGAACAAGATTCCCGGGTAGTATGTTGCCTCCCGAGTACCAGGATATCTTGAATCACGTCCTCAGCTTTCTTAATTGGGAGGGTGAAGAGCCAGAATTTGTGGTCCATGTAGGTACCAATTACATGGATAGGGCATCAGATGAAGTTCTGCACAGGGAGTTCAAGGAGTTAGGTGCTAAGTTAAAGGGCAGGACTTTAAGGGTTGTGATCTCAGGACTGCTACCCATGACACATGTTAGAACTATGAAGATTATGCAGCTTAATATGTAGCAAAGGAATTGGTGTTGGGGGAAGGGATCTTTGCTGTAGCCTTTCCTTTCATACCCTGAGTTCCAATTTTGTTTAACAAGCTCATATGTGTGACTCTATGAAAGAAAGGGAAGGTGGGAACTGTACACAATGAAAGGTTTTCACCTGAACTGGATGGGAAATAATATCCTCGTGAGAAGATGTGTTAATACTGCATAGTGAGGTTTACACTAGAGTTGCAGGCGGGTGGGTACAAGAGTACTGGAACAGTTAATGAAAAGGTTGTGGAGGCAGAACTTGATAAGCCATAAGACAAAGTTAGAAATCAAAAGGTTGAGCATGGGGTGGACAAAATTAAAAAGGATGAATACAGGACAGAAGGTGTTATATCTGAACGTACGCAGTTTCCGGAATAAGGTGGATGAACTTGCAGCACAGTTATGGATTAGCAGTTATGATGCTGTAGACATCACGAAATCCTGGCTGAAGGATTCTAGCTGGGAGCTTAAGGTCCAATGACCCGATATTTCATAGAGTCACACATATAAACTTGTTAAACAAAATTGGAACCCGGGGTATGAGGGGCAATGCAACAGCAAAGATAGAAGTAGGGCTCACAGGCAGAAGGCAGAAGGGTTAATGGGGTTCTATTGGGGATGCTTGTCGACAACTGGGGTTCTACAGGGAGACTTAAACATTCACTTTAAGTGTGACTGATCTGGCTGAGGGAACTAATGGCTTTGCAATCAGTTTGTAGATGACACTAAGATAAGTGGAGGTAGAGCTTGTAGCCAAGAGGCACAGAGTCCGCCCGAGGAGGTTGACAGGAATTATTCCTGGAATGAAATGTTTATCCTGTTAGAGAGTTTGATGTCTCTGGGCCTGCGCTCGGTGGAGTCTGAAGTGATGAGGGAGTATCTCTTTGAAATGTACCAGATATGAAACAAATGCATAGAGCGGATGCAGAGAAAACGTCTCCATGAATAGGATAGTCCAGTATGCGAGGCAGAGTATCAGACTAAAGGTGCCAATTTAAATTAGAGGGTGTGGATCTGTGGAATGTAATTCGTTGCCAAGTAGTTATGTTCACGAATTTATATTGGGTGCATTGAAGGCAGATGTGGTAGTTTTCTTGTTATCGTTCAGGGTTAAGGGCTACAATGGGAATACAGGAGAAGAGAGATGAAAATATTCAGCCATGGTTCATACATTAAATATTTTTTGTAAATTATTTGGATATGGGCGTAAATGGCATGCTTAGCAATTTTGGTGATGATACGAAGTTGGAAGATGTTGCTGATTTTGAAGCAGATCACAAAGAATTGTCACCATTGTGGGGAATAAGGGACGCCCAATGGATGTCTACTAAGATAAAAGAGAGGTGGTGCATTTTGGACAGTCAGCCAAGGATAGGTCCTACATTTCACTGCAAATTTCTCAGGCTCTCATATATATAACTAGGGTGCCACAGACTCTTGCACAGTACTCTATTTGACAACGTGGAGCAGATAGCGGGTTTGTAAGTCTAGCGGGAGCGAAGAACGTTGAGAATGGCAAGACGGCAGTGTCGCGGGAGGGTTCTGGGACAAGTAGCTGAAAAGGAATGCCGGGGTGGGGCAGACAACAGACAGGTAACTTGGTCACTCCTTGTGAAAGGGGAGATAAGTGTCTCTCCCTCGTGTGTGTGTGTGTGTGTGTGTGTGTGTGTGTGTGTGTGTGTGTGTGTGAGAGAGAGAGAGAGAGAGAGAGAGAGAGAGAGAAAGAGAGAGAGAGAGAGAGAGAGAGAGAGAGAGAGAGAGAGAGTGTGTGTGTGTGTGTGTGTGTTATGGGATATTAAACTGTTGGGGTGAGCAGTCCTTTTTGATGGACTCGAGATAATGGGGCTCCTTGTGGACTTTGTTGTTACTTGCATGGTGGTTGGCGGGGGCTCATTCTTTCTGCTGAAACAAGTTGTCTTAGAGGAGGGGGAGGATTGATGATTTAATTCTGCCTGTGTGTAGGAGGGGCTTGTGCATTTGTCGGCATGCAGTGCACTTTTATCTGCAACAGTAATATCTTTTTTCGGCAATCTATATTGTATTCCCTTATACAACCCCAATATATCACTGAAATGAAATGACCTTATGATGACCTGCAAGAGAAAGCTTTGCACTATGCTTTCGTACATCCGACAACAGAAAAAAAAAACATACAGTTTACTAATTCCATGCTTTATGTCTGTGATACTGCTGCTAGTATGCAGCCATGCAAACAGGTATCTGTACGTAGGTCAATAATCTTGATTTTATTTTGACTTTATAAGAGAGCAAGCAAGATGACAGAAAAGAAGATAAGGAAGCTTTGCACAATGCATTGTTTAAAAAACAAAAATATTTATTTTATCAATTTATTAATGAAATTCAGTGGATATTTCAGCGGCAGCTTTATCTCGTCTCTGATTTTACTCTGCGTCCCTCCATAAATAAACGGATTCACACAGGAACACAGGAACTGAAGCGCGAACCTGCTTTCTTCCAGAGGGAAAATTAAGTCACTGATATTGGAACCTGAGAAGTAAGCGATGTCAGCAATGCGGACGTAGATGCAATTTATCAGTTCACAGAGCCACAAGAGGATGAAGATACCCGAGATACTTAGGAGCAGGACGATAGACTTCCTGCGACTCTCCATCTCCGGGTCGCTCTGGGTCTCACTGTTCCCGCCTCCCTGGAGTCTCTTGCGGATTCTAATGGCCACTAAAATGTGTCTGATGGTTAGAAAGTTGAACAGCAAGATTAGAACGAACGGCAGACAGGGGTTTAAAATGCTTTCCATCCAGTCATATGCTATTCAGCCAGGCGAGGTATAATACATTGAAATAATTCTGCACGGTGTGGGTTCTGTATTATGTAGAGGTTCAAATATAAAAACCATATATATATTTTTCAAACAGCCTAGTGCACAGACCGTTCCGATCACAATAAGCGCCGTTCGCTCCGTGCAATATTTTGTTTTCAATGTTTGGCTGCAAATAGCCACAAAGCGATCAAAGGTGAACATCACCGTCACCCAGTCTCTTGAGGCGTAACCTAACACGAAGTTCACATTACAGGCCGGAATGATGGTCAAGGAACCTGACGGAAAATTCATCGGAACTATTCGGTTTAATATCACACCGGTGGTAATGACCAAGAGATCCGTCACCGCCACCGACAGCAAGTAAGCAGTGACACATCTGGAGGGCCCGTATCGTCTGCGCAACAGTATCACAATCACGGTCAAGTTAGCTGGAACGGAGAAAGAGAGAAGCATTGAGTGTGGGTCGGTAACAGTATGTGTGTGTGTGTGTGTGTGTGTGCCTTTCAGTCTGTGTGTGAGTGTCTTTGTGCTTGTGCGTCAGTGTAGAGTTTGTCCGTGTTCGTGTGTCAGACAGCATGTGGTGAGTGTTCGAGTTAATGTGATGTACAGTATGTGTGTGATTGAGGTGGAGTGATTGAAGTGTGAGTGCTGAGATAATGGTGGTAGCCTGTGGGTATTTGTGTGTGTGTGTGTCTGTCTGTCTGTAAGGTGTGGTACTCTCTGTGTGCGATGTTTCTATGTGTGTGAATTTGTGGCGGCAGTGCTGTATGCCGCTGTAGTGAAGGACAGTTGGAGCTTAGAATTCTTTGTGTGTGGGTCTTGTGATAGCGTTATTTCTGTGGTGTGTGTGCCTGTGTGTGTGTGTGTGTGTGTGTGTGTGTGTGTGTGTGTGTGTGTGTGTGCGCGCGCGCGCGCGCGGTGTGACAGTTGTGTATGCTTATGTATTATGCATATGAGTTTGTATAGATGACTATGAGGTAAATCAATGGAAATCATAAATAGTCCTTGTTGTTGACGGTATTCAGTGAGAACTGTTTGCTTTGACACTTCACACTCTAATAAGGTGTACGCTATTTTGAATCATGTGATTGGCTACATTGTGACGTTACAACGTTCTCACTTTGAATCTTACCGATGAGGCTGTCTCTGTGAAAATAAACCAGAGCAAGGATACGGTGAGTCATTGTCATTGTCATTTTTCCTTGATTTAAAACACTTGTACTTTTGTTATTGGTTTGAGTCACTGAGATTTTTTCCAGAAAGTTCAGAGGAAGGTAAAATGCACTCGGCACATCACTGAATGTAGACTATCTGCTCTGGATTTGCATGGTTCACCATTTTCTCCCTACTTAAACAATAGAATTAGTTCTTCCTGTTCCCGTATCACCAACCACCCTCCTATGTGGCCTAACATGATTCGAAAAGGACTAAAAGAAACTTCACAAACTATACCCTTGCCATTCTTTAACAATTCCATACCGAGATGAATCAATTATTGAGGATGGAATTTCAGAGTTCTTGGAAGTATATTACAAAATACAACGAACTCAGGATAGTTGTTTTAAGGGGGGGATATTGCTTAGAAAATCATTTAGAATTCCTTAAGGATGTAACAAGCAGATTAGACGAAGAAGATTCGGCAGATGTTACTTGCTCCGATGGTTGTGGAGGTTAAGCCGTTGAGTGTATTTAAAACAGATGTGATAAAAATGTATCTCGGCCTCTGTGACAAAAAATGTACTATTTCATCCAATTCCTGCAATTCAGTGAAAACAGTTAAACCTCAGCATTTCGAGTTGTATAGGTTGGAAACTGACACTTCAGTCCACCATGTCCAGACCGATCAATAGGGCCCCTATTCCCAATCACCAGTCTGTTCTGTAGGCTTCGATATCCTGGCAGTTCAAATGTCCAGCTCGATATTTCTTAAATGCTGTGAGTGTGCCTGCCGCACATCCCCTCTCTGGCAGGGTGTTGTCAGATTCCAAACAACCCACAAGCTGAAAATGATCTTTCTCAGATCAACTCTAAAGCTTTATGCTGAACCTCCAACATCTGTCTTTACCTATTTCACTATGTAGAGTAAAGTTGTTTGCACCGTTAGTGATAAACAGGGAGTAAGAGGTGGAAAATGTCTTAAATGCATTTATTTTAATGCTAGGAGCATTGTAAGAAAGGTGGATGAGCTTAAAGCATGGGTTCAACTTGGAAATATGATGTTGTCAATATTAGTGAAACATGGTTGCAGGAGTGGTGTGATTGGCAACTGAATATTCCTGGATTTCATTGCTTCATGTGTGATAGAATCGGAGGGACGAGAGGGGAAGGTGTTGCATTGTTTGTCAGAGAAAATATTACAGCGGTGCTCTGGCAAGATAGATTAGAGGGCTCGTCTAGGGAGGCTATTTGGGTGGAATATAGGAATGGGAAAGGTGTGGTAATACTTATAGGGGTGTATTATACACCACCAAATGGGGAGCGAAAATTGGAGGAGCAAATTTGTAAGGAGATAGCAGATATTTGTAGTAAGCACAAGGTTGTGATTGTGGGAGATTTTAATTTTCCACACATAGACTGGGAAGCCCATACTGTAAAAGGGTTGGATGGTTTGGAATTTGTAAAATGTGTGCAGGATAGTGTTTTGCATCAATACATAGAGGTACCAACTAAAGAAGCGGCAGTATTGGATCTCCTGTTAGGGAAAGAGATAGGTCAGGTGACGGTGGTATGTGTTGGGGAGCACTTTAGGTCCAGTGATCACAATATCATTATTTTTAATATAATTATGGAGAAGGATAGGTCTGGACCCAGGGTGAGATTTTTGATTGGAGAAAGGCTAACTTTAAGGAGATGCGAAAGGAATTAGAAGGATTGGATTGGGACAAATTGTTTTATGGGAAGGATGTAATAGAGAAATGGAGGTCATTTAAAGGTGAAATTTTGAGGGTACAGAATCTTTACGTTCCTGTTAGGTTGAAAGGAATGGTTAGGAGTTTGAGAGCCATGGTTTTCAAAGGATATTGGAAACTTGGTTTAGAAAGAGAGAGATATCTGCAATAAATATAGGCAGCATAGAGTAAATGAGGTGTTCCAAGAATATAAAGAATGTAAAAAGAATCTTCAGAAAGAAATTAGAAAAGCTAAAAGAAGATAAGATGTTGCTTTGGCAGGTAAGGCGAAAATAAATCCAAAAGTTTTCTACAGTTATATTAATAGCAAAAGGATAGTGAGGGATAAAATTGGTCCCTTAGAGAATCAGATTGGACAGCTATGTGTGGAACCAAAAGAGATGGGGGAGATTTAGAACAATTTCTTTTCTTCTGTATTCTCTAAGGAGAAGGATATTGAATTGTGTATGGTAAGGAAAACAGGTAGGGAAGTTATGGAAACTATGATGATTAAAGAAGAGGAAGTATTGGCGCATTTAAGGAATATAAAAGTGGATAATTCTCCGGATCTTGACAGGATGTTCCCTAGGACCTTGAGGGAAGTTAGTGTAGAAATAGCAGGTTCTCTGACAGAAATATTCCAAATGTCATAAGAAACGGGGATGGTGCCGGATTGGCGTATTGCTCATGTTGTTCCATTCTTTAAAGTGTGTTCTAAGTGTAAACCTAGCAATTATCAGCCTGTAAGTTTGACGTCAGTGGTGGGTAAATTAATGGAAAGTATACTTAGAGATGGGATATATAATTACCTGAACAGACGGGGTCTGATTAGGAACAGTCAACATGGATTTGTGCGTGGGAGGTCATGTTTGGCAAATCTTATTGAATTTTTGAAGAGGTTACTAGGAAAGTTGACGAGGGTAAAGCGGTGGATGTTGTCTATATGGACTTCAGTAAGGCCTTTGACAAGGTTCCACATGGAAGGTTACTTAGGAGGGTTCAGTCGTTAGGTATTAATATTGAAGTAGTAAAGTGGATTCAACAGAGGCTGGATGGGAGATGCCAGAGAGTAATGGTGGACAACTGTTTGTCAGACTGGAGGCCGGTGACCAGTGGTGTGCCTTAGTGATCTGAAATGGGTTCAATTTTGTTTGCCATAAACATTAATGATCTGGATGATGGGGTGGTAAATTGAATGAGTAAGTATGCAGATGATACTAAGATAGGTGGAGTTGTGGATAATGAAGTCGTTTTCAAAGCTTGCAGAGAGACTTGGGCCAGTTAGAAGAGTGGGTTTATAGATGGCAGATGGAGTTTAATGCCGATAAATGTGAGGTGCCACATTTTGGTAGGACTAATCAAAATAGGACAGACATGGTGAATGGTAGGACATTGAAGAATGCAGTCGAACAGAGGAATCTTGGAATAATGGTGCATAGTTCCCTGAAGGTGGAATTTCACGTGGACAGGGATAGGATAGGAATTTGATGTCAACAAAATTGAGAGAGTACAGAGAAGATTTACTAGAATGTTACCTGGGTTTCATCTCCTAAATAACAGAGAAAGGTTCAACAAGCTGGGTCTTCTTTATTCTTTGGAGCGTAGAAGTTTGAGGGGGGACTTGATAGAGGTATTTAAAATTATGAGGGGGATACATAGAGTTGACGTCTATAGGTTTTTTTTTTCCATTGAGAGTGGGGAAGATTCAAACAAGAGGACATGAGTGGAGAGTTAAAGGGCAAAAGTTTAGGGGTAACATGAGGGGAAACTTCTTTACTCAGAGTGGTAGCTGTGTGGAACGAGCTTTCAAAAGAAGTGGTTGAGGCAGGTTCGATATTGTCATTTAAAGTTAAATTGGATAGGTACATGGACAGAAAAGGAATGGAGGGTTATGGGCTGAGTGCAGGTCGGTGGGACTAGGTGAGAGTAAGCGTTCGGCACGGACAAGAAGGGCCGATATGACCTGTTTCTGTGCTGTAATTGTTATATGGTTATATAATAATTTCCAGCTACTACCTATCTTATTTCTATCTCCATCATAATGCTCTCAGCCCTCCCTGCTAATAGGATACAAACTCATTAATTCAGTCTCTCGTCATATTTCAAACTCATTCTCAGATCCTTTCGAATCCTCTCTGCAGTCTGTTCAATGCAATTAAGTCCTATAGACAGCGTCGTAATCAGATGCATACATACAGAATTAACACCTCAAGTCATCATCCTGTACTTACCGACCCTCTGGATACTCTGTTCCCCAGTATTTCAATACCCCATGCTTATTTTTCGTTAACACTCCACATGCTGCCTTAAACTCCTAAGGTGGAATTGTTCGAAATTTTGATTGAAACGGTTCATACAACTGATATAAGAATTGAAATTGCTGCTATTTCACTTGGGTATTTCAATCCAGACTGCGAATAGATAATACAAAAAATATCAAAACCGCTGAAAATTAGAAACATGAAAGAGAAAAAAAACTCTACCGCTGAGATAAAATACATTATAAAGAAATAAAAAATTAAGATGATAAATGTTCAATTAAGAAGGTACAGTCAAAGGTCGACAATGATTAAAATGTATTAACAAGACTGGCAGAATAGAAAAAGGGTAAAAATCCACAATTGACAGAAACCGACAATACCAGTGAAGACAACAGAGCCAACTTTTCACAGTAATTTGCAGATTTATAACCAATACCAATACGTTACCAGCAATGCCGATGACTGCAATGATGGAATAGTAAATAACTAGCGCCAAGATTTTTGGAGGCGCATGATTGCTGCCAACTTCTTTATGTATTAAACGCACTGCATTCGCTGTCAGTTATATTTATACACAATAGCAGTCACCAGAGGAATATAACAAAGGTATCATTGTTTTATTTAATTCTAATTAAATAAATTGCAACACACAGCTAAAACCAAGTGTTGTCAATAGTTGATTTGATGCATAATTGTACAAATTGAGTAATAACTATTTCCATTTTTGCCATTAAAAACTGAATGGATACATTAGATACAGTCTGAAAAATTATGTGTAATTAAGTAAAACAAGGAGCAAGGTGTTAACAATGATACTAATTCAATATTAAAGCAGCATTTATACACTTAAGAAAGATTGCAAAGGACGTGACCTGTAAAAATAGGACGGGTTACACTTGAATCTGAGGGGGACCAATATCCTGTCAGGGAGGCTTGTTAAGGCTATCGGGGAGAATTTAAACTGGAACTGCTGGGGGTGGGAACCGAACTGAAGAGACGGGGGAAGGGCAGTTGGTTCACAAATAGAGAAAGATTGTAGGCAGTGTGAGAGGGAGGATAGGCAGGTGATAGAGAAGGGATGCACTAAGACTGATGTTTTGAAATGTGTCTATTTTAATGCAAGAAGCATCATGAACAAAGCGGATGAACTTAGAGTGTGGATAAGTACTTGCAGCTATGATGTTGTGACCATTACAGAGACTTGGATGATTCAGGGCAGGAATGACTACTTATAGTGCCAGCATTTAGATGTTTCGGAAAGAACAGGGAGGAAGGCAAAAAAGACATGGGTGTGGTACTGCCGATCAGAGATACTATCATGACTGCAGAAAAGGAGGAAGTCGTGGAGGGATTGTCTACTGAGTCTCTATGGGTGAAGGTTAGAAACAGGAAGGGATCAATAACTCTACTCGGTGTTTTTATAGATCACCCAATAGTACCAGGGACATCAAAGAGCAGATAGGGAGACAGATTCTGGAACCGTGCAGTAATTACAGGGTTGGCGTGAAGTGGGGTTTTAATTTCCCCAATATTGATTGGGATCTCCCTAGAGCGAGGGGTTTAGATGCAGTAATGTTTGCTGGTGTGTTCAGTAAGGTTTCCTGACACAGTAAGCCTACAATAATCTGGTATTGGGTAATGAGCCTGTCCAGGTGTCATTTCTGTCAGTGGGAGAGCATTTTGGAATTAGTGATCATAATTCTATCTCCTTTAGCATAGCATTCGAGAGGGATGGGAACAGACGTGTTGGAAAGCGTTTACTTGGAGTAAGGGGAAATATGAAGCTATCAGGCAGGAACTTGGAAGCATAAATTGGGAACATATGAGCTCAGAGAAATGTATGGCAGAAATGTGGCAAATGTTCAGGGGATGTTTGCGTGGCCTTCTGAACAGGTGCATTCCGATGTGACAGGGAAAGGATGATAGGGTACAGGAACCGTGGTGTACAAAGGCAGTCGAGAAGAAAATAAAAGCTCACCAAAGATTCAAAAAAACTAGGGAATGAAAGAGATCTGGAAAATTATAAGGCTAGCAGGAAGGAGCTTCAGTTTCGTACAGGTCATACCTTCCCCAGAGGAGATCCCAATGATCCAGAAATCTTAAACCCCTTCTCCCTGCGCCAGTTCCTCAGTCACGCATTGACCTGCCAAAACATCCTATCCAGACCTTCGCTGGCACGTGGCACAGGTAGCAATCGAGAGATTACTACATTGGAGATCTTCTTTCTCAGCTGTCTACGTAGCTCTCTAAAATCCCTCTTCAGAACCTCCACCTTGTCTACCTATGCCATTGGTACCAATATGTATAAATACTTCTGGATGCTCATTCTCGCCCTTGGGAATGCAATGAAAATGATGAGCGACATCCTCCTTTTCTGTCGCCTTCTTACTCTAACTGCTCATCTTTTTATAAGTCCAGTTCTGATCAAGGGTTTTTGCCCTAAACTCCAATTGTCTACTCTTTTCCATAGACGCTGCCTGGCCTACTGAGTTCCTCCAGCATTTTGTGTGTGTTTCTTGTATTTCCAGCATCTGCTCGTCTTGGAGTGCTGATGCAGTATTCTCTGTATCGAAGAGTTGTAAAGTTTGATGGCCACAGGCAGGAATGACTTCCTATGACGCTCCATGTTGCATCTCGGTGGAATGAGTCTCTGGCTGAATGTACTCCTGTGCCCATCCAGTACATTATGTAGTGGTGGGAGACATTCACCAAGATGGTATGCAACTTAGACAGCATCCTCTTTTCAGACACCAGTGAGAGAGTCCAGTTCCATCCCCACAACATCACTGGCCTTACGAATGAGTTTGTTGATTCTGTTGGTGTCTGCTACACTCAGCCTGCTGCCCCAGCACACAACAGCAAACATGATAGCACTGGCCACCACAAACTCGTAGAACATCCTCAGCATCGTCCAGATGTTAAAGGACCTCAGTCTCCTCAAGACATAAAGACGGCACTGACCCTTCTTGTAGACAGCCTCAGTGTTCTTTGACCAGTCCAGTTTATTGTCAATTCGTATCCCCAGGTATTTGTAATCCTCCACCATGTCCACACTGACCCCCTGGATGGAAACAGGGGTCACCGGTACCTTAGCTCTCCTCAGGTTTACCACCAGCTCCTTAGTCCTTTTCACATTAAGCTGCAGATAATTCTGCTCACACCATGTGACAAAATTTCCTACCGTAGCCCTGTACTCAACCTCATCTCCCTTGCTGATGCATTCAACTATGGCAGTCATCCGAAAACTTCTGAAGATGACAAGACTCTGTGCAGTAGTTGAAGTCCGAGGTGTAAATGCTGAAGAGAAAGGGAGACAAGACAGTCCCCTGTGGAGCCCCAGTGCTGCTGATCACTCTGTCGGACACACAGTGTTGCAAGCACAAGTACTGTGGTCTGCCAGTCAGGTAATCAAGAATCCATGATACCAGGGAAGCATCCACCTGCATCGCTGTCAGCTTCTCCCCCAGCAGAGCAGGGCGGATGGTGTTGAGCGCACTGGAGAAGTCAAAAAACATGACCCTCGCAGTGCTCACTGGCTTGTCCAGGTGGGCGTAGACACGGTTCAGCAGGTAGACGATGGCATCCTCAACTCCTAGTCGGGGTTGGTAGGCGAACTGGAGGGGATCTAAGTGTGGCCTGACCATAGGCCGGAGCAGCTCCAGAACAAGTCTCTCCAGGGTCTTCATGATGTGGGAGGTCAATGCCACCAGTCTGTAGTCATTGAGGCCGCTGGGGCACGGCGTCTTCGGCACAGGGACGAGGGAGGACGTCTTCCACAGTACAGGAACCCTCCGGAGCCTCAGGCTCAGGTTGAATACATGGTGAAGTACTCCACATAGCTGAGGGGCACAGGCTTTAAGCACCCTGGTACTGACACCATCCAGTCCTGCAGCCTTGCTTGGGTTGAGACGTTTCAGCTGCCTTCTCACCTGTTCAGCCGTGAAGCCCACTGTGGTGGTTTCATGTCGGGGAGGGGTATAGTCATGAGAGCAGGGTGGGGGACTGTGAGGAGGGGTAGGAGGGGAGAGTCGAATATGTGTTGGTTGGGGGCCGACAACAGATGGCTCATGTGTGGGATGGGCAGGGGTCACAATGTCAAATCTGTTAAAGAACAGGCTTAGTTCATTGGCCCTGTCCACACTGCCTTCCGCTCCTCTGTTGCTAGTTTGCCGGATCCCAGTGATGGTTCTCATCCCCCTCCAGACCACTTTCATGTTCTTCTGCTGGAGTTTCCACTCAAGCTTCCTCTTGTACCTGTCTTTAGCCTCCCTGATCCTGGCTTTCAGGTCCGTCTGTATTGCCCTCAGCTCCTCTCTATTTCCATCTCTAAACACCCTCTTTTTAGCGTTCAGGATGTCCTTAATATCCTTTGTCACCCATGGCTTGTTATTTGAATAACAAAGGACAGTTCTTGTCGGAACATTGCAGTCCACACAGAAGTTGATGTAATCAGTGATGCACTCTGTGAGCCCATCAATATCCTCTCCATGTGGCTCACAGAGTGCCTGCCAGTCTGTCACCTCAAAACAACCCTGCAGCGCCTCAAAAGCCTCCTCCGACCATATTGAGAGTGGAGCACTTCAAGTTCCCAAGTGCGAAAATCAATAATACCCTCTTCCGGTACAACCATAGAGACGCGACCATCATGAAAGGTCATAAACCATAAGACGTAAGAGCAGAATTGGTCTACTTGTTCCATCGAGTCTGTTCCGCCATTCAGTCATGGCTGATCCTCTTTTACCCTCCTCAACCCCATTCCCCAGCCTTCTCCTCGTACCCCTTGAGGCTGTGTCCAATCAAGAAACTATCAATCTCTGCCTTAAAACCACCCAAAGATCTGGCCTCCACAGCTGCCTGTGGTAACATATTCCACGAATTCACCACCCTCTGTATCAAGAAATTTCTCAGCATCTCTGTTTTAAATGGATGCCCATCTATCCTAAAGCTGTGCCCTCTTGTCCTGGACTCTCCCACCATGGGAGAGATCCGATCGACATCGACTCTTACTCCTGCCCCTACTTACTAATGCAACTACTTCTTCGGAAGGCTAAAGAAAATTGGCATGTCTGCTCACCAATTATTATCAACGCACCAAAGAAATCATCTTATTTGGGTGCATTGCGGTGTCTTTGGCAACTGGTTTGCCCTTGACTACAAAAAATTTGTGTTCACCATTCTGCACATCACTGAAACAAGTCAACTCTCCATTGACTTTTTCTATACTTCTCCGTGTCTTAGTAAAGTGACTAACATAATCAAAGACACCGGCTGCGCTCTACGTTCCCTCTTCTCGCTTCTCCCAACAAACAGAACATATAGAACCCTGAAAGTACATATCTATAGATGTAAAGTCGGATTCTGTCCAGCTTTATGAGACAAATATGACAAGCTGCATATCCAGCTTTATAAGACAAATATGCATGTATGCATTTCTAAATGACAAGAAAAAGAGGACTGAGTGTTCTCATAATCTAATCTAAATAAATGGTCTGAAGGATGTGAAGATTGATCATTGATCTCATAAACAACCGTGTTGTGGTCTTGTAGCTTATTGTCTGCCTTTACTGCAAATTCGTTATAGCTACTGCACCTTATTCTGCATCTGTTATTGTTTTACCTGGTACTATCTCAATGTACTGTGGAATTATTTGAAAAGTATGAACAGTATGAATGCAAGGTGTTCTCTGTAACATAGCTCGAAATATATGACAACTATTAAGGAATTGCAAGCTCCAAGAGTGGGAACACACCACCTTGATAAACCGCAGTTTGTGTGCAACTGTAGATCACAAACTCCGACAGGACCTGACTTTTGATAGAGTCACACATTTGAAATTTTTAAACGAGATTTGAACCAATGGTAATAGGGGCAAAATTACGGCAGACATAGAAGATGGACTGACAGGCAGGAGTCAGATTGGGGATAAGGGTGTCCTTTTCAGGGTGGCTGTCAGTGATCAGTGGGGTTCTACAGAGGTCAGTATTGAGACTTAACTTTTCACTTTAAGCATGAATGTTCTGGCTGAGGGAACTGATAACATTTCAGCCAGGTTTGCAGATGATACTAAGATAGGTATTGCAAGGAGCGCTGGTAGCAGACCCAAATGCATGACTATCACGTACCCCGTGACGGGTTAAAGAACCAGCTGAAATAGAAGACACTTTGGAGTCTGGTATTGCTATTAACTAATGGTATTTATTTGTAACTACACAATACAGTAATATAAAATCAGATAAATTAAACAGGTTAGTAAAGATTATATATATATATTTAAGTGTGGCAATATAAAAACCAAGCTTCTTCAAGCCTAGGCGTAAATGGATACAGTCTTACGATAATGAGTATAGTTCAATTCAGTTCGTGGTATTGAGTTGAGTAGTGATGGAGAGAGAGAGGTGTTTAGTTCTTCAGGTGAGCTGATGCCGTCGATCTTCCCTTTGTCCTCCGAAAATTCCAAGTTAGTTAAGAGGAGGAGAAGATGGCGGCGCGATGCAGCGCGCGCGGCCGCTCCAAAATGATATCGTATATGTGAAGTAGGATGCTGTGCACAATCCTGATTTGATGGAGACGGACGTGAGAAGCATGGAGGAACATCTAGAGAAACTTATGAAATGCCCACTTTGCTGCCGCTGCTACTGTGCGATCGAGAATCTCTGGAGGGGAAGGCCCCAAATCCTCGGCTTTGCCTATTGCCTGTTGCTGGGGCCGGGGTCGAAGCACTCGGCAGAGATGGTGCTCAGTGTCGGAGGGCTGGTCAGAGGCTCGAAATTTTTGGACGTACTCAAGAGTCGGCTGTGGTCGGGTGCTTCCAGGATGCTGCATCGGCAAGTGTGCGGCACTGGAAGCTCATGGAAAGAAGAGAGTTTCTCTTCCTTCTACTCTCTGCGTGAGATGATAGGACTTTCGAGAGACTTTGTGACTTTTTTTTTTACCGTGCCCATGGTCTGTTCTTCATGAAATTACAGTATTGCTTTGCACTGTTGTAACTATATATTATAATTATGTGGTTTTTGTCAGTTTTTTTTAGTCTTGGTTTTCTTGTGTTTCTGTGATATCTTTCTGGAGGAACATTGTATCATTTCGTAATGCATGCACTACTAAATGACAATAAAAGAGGACTGCATGTCCTCATAATCTAAAATCTAAATCTAAAACTTGACCAACTTAAGAGCACCGACTTCGAGTGATAGTTTACTAACCCAGGTGAGGGTTAGACACACTAGTAGACTCCACAAGGTCGCTCTTTCACGCACTAATAATCACAGATCGGCTCCTCAGAATCGATCCTCAGTCCCACACTCGTGGGCACCTGAACAGGATAGTGGTAACTTCACCACACCCTTGTGCGTCTGCGTGTCTGCCCTATGAAACAAGCAATTACGCTGGTTTAAATACAGTTGTGCTAAACACCAGCTGTCCATCAAGTAGCTCCTCCCTTTTCTCTCTGTAGGAACTTAGAAGCTGCCAGTGTCCTTGCAGAAATTCCAAACAAACTGTGAGCAGCCTTCACCTCTCTCTCTATTAATAACAAGATGTCTGTGTTGCATAACTCTCTCTCTCTCACTTTTTAAAAGCACAGTTCATAGGGATAATTCAGGATCCCGTCACGAAACACAGACACTGAAGTACTAGCAGCAGGTCGCAGTTGGTCAAGAATGCAAGAGGAGTCCGGAAGAAACGAAGCAGGACATGGGCACAGGCCCTGGTCTACACAGGGACACAGGGCCTGGGCTAGGACGTGGACTAGAAACGCGTACCTTGTCAAGGAACTTGGGACTAGGAGACTGGACTAGGTCTCCGAGCCAGCGACTGGACAGGGACGCGAAACATGGGTCTCGACTCGGGCTCGGAACCTGGATCCAGGCGAGGACTCGGGACAAGGTTGCAGCTGATGATTCAGAAGGAAGGGGAAGAAAACAGTCCAGCACAGAGAATCCTTGGCTTGCAGAGGTATTTATGTGCCAGCCCAAAATGAGAATCAGGTGCCTCAATTAAGGCACCCAATGGAACAAGGGAAAACAATAAAGCCCGGTATAAGGAATCGATGGACTGGACCGTGAACGACAGACTGGACCATGACAATAGGTGGAGGAAGATTATGTTTTGTGCGTAGCAGCATTGGCCACTTTCCGGCTTTGTTCCGGGTTTTTGCGGAAGGAGGGAGGTATTGTTGTTCTTATTTTTAATTTACTTTTTCTTTTTAAACGGGCTGTTCCGGTTCCTCTTTGGACCTTTACATCCTCTTCCGGGGTCATGAGTCGCCCGAAACGTCGACTGTACCTCTTCCTAGAGATGCTGCCGCACCAGCAACTTTTATGTGTGTTTCATGAGTTTGTACTCTGGTTAACCCTTTACATACCCAATGCTCGAGTTCAGTACATAGAAACATAGAAAATAGGTGCAGACGTAGGCCATTCGGCCCTTCGAGTCTGCACCACCATTCAGTATTTTCATGGCTGATCATCCAACTCAGAACCCTGTACCAGCCTTCCAACCATACCCCCTGATCCCTTTAGCCACAAGGGCCATATCTAACTCCCCCTCAAATATAGCCAATGAACTGGCCTCAACTGTTTCCTGTGGCAGAGAATTCCACAGATTCACCACTCTCTGAGTGAAGAAGTTTTTCCTCATCTCAGTCCTAAAAGGTTTCCCCTTTATCCTCAAACTGTGACCCCTCGTTCTGGACTTCCCCAATATCGAGAACAATTTTCCTGCATCTAGCCTGTCCAATCCCTTTAGGATTTTATACGTTTCAATAAGATCCACCCTCAATCTTCTAAATTCCAACGAGTATAAGCCTAGTTCATCCAGTCTTTCATCATATGAAAGTCCTGCCATCCCAGGAATCAATCTGGTGAACCTTCTCTGTACTCCCTCTATGGCAAGGATGTCTTTCCTCAGATTAGGGGACCAAAACCGCACACAATACTCCAGGTGTGGTCTCACCAAGGACTTGTACAACTGCAGTAGTACCTCCCTGCTCCTGTACTCGAATCCTCTTGCTATGAATGCCAGCATACCATTCGCCTTTTTCACCGCCTGCTGTACCTGCATGCCCACTTTCAATGACTGGTGTATAATGACACCCAGGTCTCGTTGCAGCTCCCCTTTTCCTAATTGGCCATGTTCAGATAATAATCTGTTTTCCTGTTTTTGCCACCAAAGTGGATAACCTCACATTTATCCACATTAAATTGCATCTGCCATGAATTTGCCCACTCACCTAACCTATCCAAGTCACCCTGCATCCTCTTAGCATCCTCCTCACAGCTAACACTGCCGCCCAGCTTCGTGTCATCCGCAAACTTGGAGATGCTGCATTTAATTCCCTCATCCAAGTCATTAATATATATTGTAAACAACTGGGGTCCCAGCACTGAGCCTTGCGGTACCCCACTAGTCACTGTTTGCCATTCTGAAAAGGTTCCGTTTATTCCCACTCTTTGCTTCCTGTCTGCCAACCAATTCTCTATCCACATCAATACCTTACCCCCAATACCGTGTGCTTTAAGTTTGCACACTAATCTCATGTGTGGGACCTAATGAAAAAGTATATATACTATATACTTTGTACTTTATATAATAAAGTACGATGGATAAGATTATTAATTTGGTTTCTTGGAATACAAATGGTTTAAACCACCCGATTAAACGGAAGAAAATTTTTTAAAGTATTCCATAGGATGAATGCTCACATTATCTTTGTACAAGAAACTCATGTCCGGAAAGAGGATAATCAGCGTTTTTTTAGGGTTTGGAAAGAATAAAAGTGCCACTCGAATTCATAGGCCAAAGTAAAAGGTGTTTCTATTTTCATAGATCCGTCAATTTCATTTCTGCACCATAAGACGGTTTCAGACCCGAATGACAGATTTTTGTTGATTACTGGTTTGTTATTTAACAAAAAAGCTGTAATGCTTAATGTGTATGCCCCAAACGTTGACTGTCCTGATTTTTAAGAATCTCTTTACATCTCTTCCTAATTAAAATGATTATATGTTGATTATGGGTGGAGATTTCAATTGTTGTTTAAATCCTATGATGGATAGATCCATGTCCAATCAAGTACTTCTGAATAAATCGGCTACCCTTATTAACTCTTTTATGACTGACTCTGGAATCTCAGAAATTTGGAGATTCTTGGATTCAAATGAGAAAGAGTTCTCATTTTTTTCACATGCATATCATCATTATTCAAGAATTGATTATTTTCTTATCGATTTTCGATTAATTCCACTTGTTACTGGTTGCGAATATGATTCCATTGCTGTTTCTGATCATGCGCCATTGAAACTATCTATTAAGTCAAGGGGTACATCTACTAGTTCTAGACAATGGCGATTTAATACCACTTTGCTTCAAGATTCGGATTTTGTCAAGTTTATTGAGGAACAGATTATTTTTTTCTTCACAACGAATTCTACAGAGGATATCTCCAGTGGGACACTATGGGATACTTTTAAAGCATATATTCGTGGACAATTTATTTCATATACTGCCGAATTAAAAAAGTGAACTAATAATGAAATACTTAAACTGGTTGACAAGATTAAAGAAATTGACAAGAAATATTCTATACCCCCTAATCAGGAGCTTTACAAACAGAGAGTTGAACTTCAAATGGAACATAATCTATTACTATCATCTTCGATTGAAAGTCAATTAACTAAAACTAAGAGTCAATTTTATATACATGGTGATAAAACTGGGAAACTGTAGGCTAATCAATTGAAATTGGACACGGTTAAGCCACAGATTGTTAAGATTCATAAACAAGATGGCACTTTGACGGTTGACCATGACGCGATAAATAAATCCTTTCAAGAACTTTATACCTCCTTATCTCAATCAAAATTTCCTGATGACTCCACTATAATGCATGAATTTTTAAAGAAATTGAATATTCCAAAAGTATTATCTAATGAACGTTTAAAATTAGACGTATCTATTATGGTAGAGGAAATAAAAAATGCTATTCTTTCGATGAACTCAGGTAAAGCACCTGGCCCAGACGGATATACGGTAGATTTTTAAAAATTTTTCTCCACTACACTGACTCCTTGACTATGTAGGGTTTTTAGGGATGCAGTATCTATAGGTCAATTACCACAATCTTTATGTCGAGCTTCTATTTCCCTAATTCTTAAAAAAGATAAGGATCCTACTGAATGTGCATCTTAAAGGCCTATATCTTTGTTGAATGTGGATTCTAAGATTTTTTCTAAAATATTGGCAATGAGGTTGGAGAATGTATTACCTCAAATTATTTCTGATCAGACTGGATTTATTAAAAATCGTTACTCTTTTTTAATATTAGGAGATTAATGAATATTGTTTATACTCCTTCGCCCAGAATTCCAGAACGTGTTATTTCATTGGACGCTGAGAAAGCCTTTAACAGAATTGAATGGACATATTTATTTAATACCCTTGAGAAATTTAATTTTAGTCCGATATTTATATCTTGGATTAAACTGATATATTTTACTCCTTTGGCTTCGGTATTTACTAATAATCAAAGATCTCCCTTTTTTCATCTATTCCGTGGCACTAGGCAGGGCTGACCTCTTAGTCCACTACTATTCGATATTGCCTTGGAACCGATAGCTATTCCTATTCGTGACTCCCCCAATATATTTGGCATCACCCGTGGAAGTGAGACTCATATATTATCACTACATGCAGATGATTTACTATTATATATTTCTAACCCAGGAAAATCTATTCCGGCAGTATTAACTTAGCTTACTCAGTTTAGTAGATTTTCTGGTTATAAACTGAATCCAAGTAACAGCAAACTTTTTCCATTAAATATGCAGGTTCCCATTTATAGATGTTCTCCATTTAGAGTGACTACTGACTATTTTACTTATTTGGGAGTTAAAATTACTGAGAGACATAAGGATCTATTCAAGTTCAACCTTTTACCGTTAATTAATCAGGTTAAACAACTGATTACTAAGTGGTCCCCACTGTCTCTATCACTGATTGGCCGAATTAATGCTATTAAAATGATTATTTTACCTTTTTTTATATTTATTTCAAACGATACCAATTTTTATTCCTAAATCCTTTTTTGATACTATTGGTTCCAAAATTTCCTCTTATATATGGCAGAACAAAAATCTCAGATTAAGTAAAATATATTTACAGAAGTCCAAGAAAGATGATGATTTAGCACTGCCTAACCTAAGATTTTATTATTGGGCAATTAATATTCGATATTTAATATTCTGGACACAAGATTGGAATACAACTCCAAGCCCATATTGGGTAAACCTTGAAGGTTACTCTGTACAAGGGTTCTCTTTAGCTTCCATTTTAGGAACTTCACTTCCTTTCATACTATCTAAATTGAATAAACAAATGGTTAATCCAATAGTTAAACATACATTGCGAATATGGTTTCAATTTCGTAATTTTTTTGGTTTGAACAAATTTATATTATCAAGCCCCATTATATCTAATTTGTTTTTTTTTTGCCCTCTGTTATGGACTAAGCCTTTTTGATATGGAAAACAAAAGGTATAACATGTTTTCGTGACTTATTTCTGGATAACTTTCATGTCTTTTGAACAGTTATCTAAGAAATTTGATTTGCCTAGATCCCATTTTATAGATATTTACAAATAAGATTTTTTTAACTACTACCTACCTTTCCGACTTCATACCCTACTGATATCATTGATAAAATTTTAAGTTTAAATCCTCTTCAGAAAGGATTAATAGCATCTATCTATGATATAATTATGAAATTACAGCCAGGTATATCTGATAAAATTAAAAATGAATGGGAAAGGGAACTTTAATTTTACCTACCTATAGAGAAATAGGATAATTTTTTTCAATTAGTCAGTACTTCCTCTACATGTGCTAAACATACATTAATACAATTTAAAGTAGTGCATAGAGCTCATATGTCTAAAGATAAATTAGTCTGTTTTTATTCCCATATAAACCCAATTTGTGACAGATGTCACTCTGAGGTGGCTTCTTTAACTCATATATTTTGGTCCTGTCCTCTTTTGGAAAAATATTGGAAAGGTATTTTTGACATTATCTCAACAGTTCTGTGTTTTGATTTACAACCCCATCCTATTACGGCAATTTATGGATTGCCAATGATAAAATATAGATCTTTATTTTCTTCAGTCTGTCGGATCGTTGCATTTGTTACTTTAATGGCCAGAAGATCTATTTTATTGAACTGGAAGGAGACCAACCCTCCTACTACATTCCAATGGTTTTCCCAAACTATATTATGCTTAAATTTAGAAGTGATATTTTTGATCCTTCGGTTAAATTTGAAGAAACTTGGAAACCAATTATTCAACATTTTCATATGATGTAATTTGACCTTTCCGAATCCTTCTTATTAACTTAAAATATATGAATAGAGGAGCAGAGTTGACGACATTATTGAACGTGTTCGATTTATGATATTGGTCTAGCCTTTTTTTGATCCGTTTGCTTTTTTTGGGTTTAGAATTTTGTTCTTTTTCTTTTTTTGGGGGGGGGTTTCTTTGTATTTTGTTTCTTTTTATTTCTTTTTTCTTTATGATTAATTATATCATGAGTTTGGAAGTCTGTTATACTTGTATACCTGTGTTATCTGAAATCTTTTCTGTATATGTTTATTAACAATAAGATTATTCCAATCTCTTTGTATCAACATTGTTATTTTGTTTATAACTGAAAAAAAATTAATAAAAAGATTTAAAAGAGAAAAAAGAAATCATCTTACCTGGGTACATTGCTGCTTCTTTGGCAACTGCCCTGCCCTTGACCACAAGAAAGTTGTGTTCACCATTCTGCACATCACTGAAACAAGTCAACTCTCCATTAACTTTTCCTATACTTCTCCGTGCCTTAGTAAAGTGACTAACATAATCAAAGATGCCGGCTAAACTCTACATTCCCTCTTCTCCTGTCTCCCAACAAACAGAACATACATAAGCCTGGAAGTACATATCGCTAGAAGTAAAGAGGGCTTCTATCCAGCTTTATAAGACAAATGAATGGTCTCGATGACGATAAGATTGATCATTGACCTCATACTCTACCTCACTTTGGTCTTGTAGGTTATTCTTTGCCTTTACTGCACATTCGTTATAGCTGCTGCACCTTATTCTGCATCTATTACTGTTCTACCTTGTACTACCTCAAAGTACTGTGCAATTATTTGATCAGTACGATCAGTCGATCTGGCTGAGGGAACTGAGCCAGGTTTGCAGATGATACTAAGATAGGTGGAGGAAGAGCTTTTAGCCCAGAGGCAGAGAGTTCGCAGAAGAACTCCCTGAGGCAGTGGGCAACAAAATGACGGATAGAAAGCAATGCAAGAACGTGTAGTATTATGCAATTCGGTAAGACGAATAAGTGTATAGGCTATTTTCTTAACGCTGAGAAATACAGAAATCTGAAGGGAAATGTGGCTGGAGAGCTACCGCGGGATCCCCTGAAGGTTAATTTGAAGGATGAATGAGTAAAACAGAAGCTGAGGCCATTGCTCAGGCTTATTTACTGATGACTGGAATATAAAAGCAAAGATGGACTGCTGTGTTTTAATAACGTGTGTGGAATATTGTGTGCAATTTTGAGCCCCGCTTCTTAGATAAGGTGTGCTAGCCGAGAAAGTGTCCAGAGGAGGTTGACAAGAATTATCCCTGGAGTGAAATGTTTACCCTGTTAGAGCGTTTGATGTATTTGAACCTGTAGTCCATGGAGTCTAAACTGATCAGGAAGTAGCTCATTGAAATGTTCCAGATATGAAATAAATAGATAGAGTGGACGCGAAGGAACGTTTGTACTTATCTGATTGTCCAGTATGTGAGGCACGGTATCCGACTAAAGGGTGCTAATTTAACGTAGAGGGTGTAATTTTGTGGAATTCGTTGCCAAATAGTTATGTCGACCAAGCTGTGTTGGGTATATTTAAGGCAGCAGTTATAGCTGCATTTCACGTGGCCAAATGGTTACGGCATTGGACTAGCGACCTGAAATTCGAGCCCCAGCAAGTGTTGTGTCCTTGAGTAAGGCACTTAATTATACGTTGCTCTTCCACGACACTGGCTGTCTGGGTCCTAATGCCCTTCCCTTGGACAACATTGGTGTCGTGAAGAGGGGAGACTTGCAGCATGGGCAACTGCTGGTCTTCCATACAACCTTGCCCAGGCCTGCGCCCTGGAGAGTGAAGACTTTCCAGGCGCAGATCCATTGTCTCGCAAGACTAACGGATGCCTTTACTTCTAGCTTCATTTAGATAAGAGTTAAGGTTTACATGTGCAAGGCAAGAATAAGAGAGGTGAAAATATTCAGCCGTGGACTAACAGATGAACCTTTTGATTTTTGTGACTTATTTGGATATGGACGCATACGGCATGACTGGCAATTTTGTTGATGATACGTAGTCGGGGGATATTGCAGAGGGATGCCTACCTAAATAAGAGAGACGTGATGCATGTTGGACTTTCAACCAAGGATAGGGCTTACAGTACACTGCAAACCTCTCAGGAGTGAAGGACATTGGGAGTGGCAATATTGGAACGCCGCGGGAGGGTTGTGGGACAAGTAGCAGAGAAACAGTGCCGGGATAGGGAGATTCCAGCCAGGCCTTTTTATTACTCCTTCTTGTGGAAAGAGAGATACCTCTATATCACTCGTTAGTGAGTGAGAGGAAGGGAGTGTGTGCGTATGTGTGTGTGTGTGTCTGAGAGAGAGAGAGAGAGAGAGAGAGAGAGAGAGCTATGGAATATCGAACTCGTTGGATCAGCAGTGGTTTTGATGAACTCGAGACCATGGTCGCTTTGGGGGTCTTTGCTCTTACTTGCATGGTTCGTGGTGGGCGCTTAAACATTTTGCAGGAACAAGTGGGGCCGTAGGGAGCGGAAGAGGTTTCATGCCTTCCCTTGCCTGTGCGTTTGTCGGCCTGCAGTGCACATTTATATATGACTCTAATACCTTTTTTGCATTCTATTATCGTATTCCCTTGATGAAATAAAATTATCTACTGATAACATGCAAAAGAAAGATTTACTATGTGCTTTCGAACATCTGACAATAGGGAAAAGAATAATTCCACGCCTTATATCTGTGATACTGCTGCGAGTATGCAGCTGTGCAAACGGGTATCTGTGCATGCGTCGATAATTTCGACTTTGACATTATAACAAAAGCATCCGTTAGTCTTGCGAGACCATGGATCTGCGCCTGGAAAGTCTTCACTCTCCAGGGCGCAGGCCTGGGGCAAGGTTGTATGGAAGACCGGCAGTTGCCCATGCTGCAAGTCTCCCCTCTCCACGACACCGATGTTGTCCAAGGGAAGGACATTAGGACCCATACAGCTTGGCACCAGTGTCGTCGCAGAGCAATGTGTGATTAAGTGCCTTGCACAAGGACACAACACGCTGCCTCAGCCAAGGCTCGAACTAGCGACCTTCAGATCACTAGACCGACGCCTTAACCACTTGGCCACGTGCTCACTTAATTTTGACTTTATACTGAACAAATGAGATGACTGAAAGGAAGATGAGAGTTCTTTACAACATGAACTGTTCCAAAGAATAAAATGTTTATTTTATTAATTTATTAATGACAGTCAATGGATATTTCAGCCCCAGCTTTACCTCCTCTCTAATCTTACTCTGCGTCCCTCCATATATGAATGGATTCACGCAGGAACACAGGAACTGGAGCGCGAACCTGCTTTCTTCCAGAGGGAAAATTAAGTCACTAATATTGGAACCTGAGAAGTAAGTGAAGTCAGCAATGCGGATGTAGAGGCAATTAATCAGTTCGAGCAGCCACAAGAGGATGAAGATACCCGAGACACTGAGGAGCAAGACGATAGACTTCCTGCGACTGTCCGTCTCCGGGTCGCTCTGGTTCTCACTGTTGCCGCCGCCCTGGAGCCTACTGCGAATTCTAATGCCCACTAATATGTGTCTGATAGTTAGAAAATTGAAAAGCAAAATGAGAACGAATGGTAGACAAGGGTTTAAAATGCTTTCCATCCAGTCAAATACTATCCAGCCAGGCGAGGTATAAAATGCTGACGCAATTATACACGGTGTGGGCTTTACTTTATGCGGAGGTTCAAATATAAAAAACATATATATATTTTTTAGACAGCCTACTGAAAAGACCGTTCCGATCACAATAGACGCCGTTCGCTCCGTGCAATATTTTGTTTTCAAAGTTTGGCAGCAAATAGCCACAAAGCGATCGAAGGTGAACATCACCGTCACCCAGACGGAGCAGTCTCTTGCGGCGTAACCTAGTACGAAGTTCACATTACATCCCGGAATGACAGTCAAGTAACCGGACGGGAAATTCATCGGAACTATCCGGTTTAATATCACGCCCGCGATAATGACCAGGAGATCCGTTGCCGCCATCGACAGCAGGTAAGCAGTGATACATCTGGAGAGACCGCATCGTCTGCGCAACAGTATTACAATCACGGCTATATTAGCTGGAATCGAGAAAGACAGAAGGAGTGAGAGAGTGAGAGAGTGAGAGAGTGAGAGAGTTGTATATGCTTATGTTTTACGCGTATGTAGTGACTAAAAGGTTAAGCACTGGAAATCACAAACTGACCTTGCTGTTGCCGGTATTCAGCGCGACATTTTATGCTTTGATACATCACAGGAAGTTGACAAACTATACGCTACTTTAAAATCATGTGATTGACTGCATTGTGATTTTGCAAGATTCTCACTTTGAATCTTACCGGGGGGTCGGTCTCAGTGGAAGTAAATCTAGAGCAAGGATATCGTCTTGGCATCCGTTGGTCTTGCGAGACCATGGATCTGCGCCTGGAAAGTCTTCACTCACTAGGGCGCAGGCCTGGGCAAGGTTGTATGGAAGACCAGCAGTTGCCCATGCTGCACGTCTCCCCTCTCCATGACACCGATGTTGTCCAAGGGAAGGGCATTAGGACCCATACAGCTTGGCACCAGTGTCGTCGCAGAGCAATGTGTGATTAAGTGCCTTGCTCAAGGACACAACACGTTCCCTCAGCTGGGGCTCGAACTCACGACCTTCATGTCGCTCGTTCAATGCCTTAACCACTTGGCCACGTGTCCACGCACGGATATCGTATTTAATTGTGATTTTTCCATGGATTTAGTACACAAGTATTTTTGTTAATAGTCTCAGTTACTCAGATTTTTTTTGCAAAAATTTCGGGAAGAAGCTGAAATACAATCGTCACATCACTGATTATAGACTATCTGCTCTGGATTAATATGGTTCCCCACTACCTCCCTATTTAAACAATCGAATCTGTTCTGCTTCTCGTCTCACGCACTACCCTCCTCTGTGGCCTAGGATATTTGGAGAAGGACAATAAGAACTTTCAAAGTCTATGACCTTGCCTTCTTTAACAATTCCATACCCTGTGTTAAGAGTGGAATTTCAAAGTACTTGGAAGTACATCATAAAATACAACAAACTCAGCATAGTTCATTCAAGGTGAGAACTTGCCTGGGAAAATCGTTTAGAATTCCGTGAGGACGCAACAAATAGATTAGACAAAGGAGATTCGGTGGATGTTACTTGCTTCTAGGTTTGAGGGGGACAAGTTGTTGGTTGTATTTAAAATAGGCGTGTTGAACATGTAAATCGGCATTTGTGACAAAATGAATTCTAATATTTCATCGAAATAAGGCAACTCAGTAAAAATTAACATGTCAATCATTTCGAGTTGTATAGGTTGGAAACTGACACTTCATCATGTCCAGGTCGATCAATAGGGTCCCTATTCCCAATCACCACTCTGTCCTGCAGGTCTCTACGTCGTGCAAATTCAAACTCGATATTTCTTAAATTCTGGGAGTGTGCCTGAATCCCACACTCTCTCTGGCACGGTACTTTCATAATCCAGTCAACCTCAAGCGGAAAATGATCTTCTTCAGATCTATTCTAAAGCTCTTCTCCCTTACAATCAACCCACAATATCTGCCTTTATCTAATTCACTATGGGGAATAATTTCCAGATATCTATCTTATTTCTAGCTCCATCACAATCGTCTTGGTTCTCTCTGCTCATAGAATACAAATTCATTAATACAGTCTCTCCTCCTCATATTTGAACCTCACTATTGCAGAACCTTTCGAATCCCCTCTGCACTCTTTTCACAGCAATTAAGTCCTTATCAGTATCATTGTCGTCATCAGTATCGTACATACAACATTAACACTTCAAGTCATCATCCTGTACTTACCAACCTTCTGGATACTCTGTTTCTCAGTATTTTAATACCCCAAGCTTATTTTTCGTTAACAGTCCACATCCTAAAGTGGATTTGGTTCTAAATATTGATTGAAACTCTTCGTAGAAATTACATAAAATTGAATTTGCTGCTATTTCAGTTGGGTGTGTACCTTCAAACTGAGAACAGAGGATACATTGAACATCAAAACCAATGAAGATTGAAAACTTCAAAGTGAAAAAAACTAGCACTGTGATAAAAAATACACTATAAAGAAAAAAGCTAAAATGATAACTGTTTAATTAAGATGGCACAGTCAAAGAGCGACAATTATCCTGTATTATCAAAAACCGGGAGAACAGCAAAGGGGTAAAATTGTACAATTAATAGAAACCAGCAATACCAGAAAATACATCAAAGAAACAGCAGTTCACAGATTCATAACCAATAACAATACTTTACCAGCAATGCCAATGACTGCAATGATGAAATAGTAAATAAGTAAGGCCAAGATTTTTGGAGGCGCATGCATTACTGCCTACGTCATTAAGTATCTTTGTATCAAGGCATTCAATGCCTGTTATATTTATACACAATATTCGTCACCAGGGAGAAGGTATTAATGTTCATTTATTCTAATTAAATAAAATGAAATACACAGCTGAAAGCAGGTGTTGTCGATAGCTGTTTTGATGAATAATTGTACAAATTGTGTAATACTATTTCCATTTTTGTCATTAAAAACTGAACAGATACATTGTAAACACAAGGAATTCTGCAGATGCTGGAAATTCAAGCAACACACATCAAATTTGCTGGTGAACACAGCAGCCCAGGCAGCATCTCTCGGAAGAGGTATAGTCGACGTTTTGGGCCGAGACCCTTCGTCAGGACCAACTGAAGGAAGAGCTGTAAGAGATTTGAAAGTTGAAGCGGGAAGGGAGATCTAAAATGATAGGAGAAAACAGGAGGGGGAGGGATGGAGCCAAGAGTTGGACAGGTGTTTGGCAAAAGGAATATGAGAGGATCATGGGACAGGAGGCCCAGGGAGAAAGAAAAGACAAAGGGGGGGAAAAGCCAGAGGATGAGCAAGGGGTATAGTGAGAGGGACAGAGGGAGAAAAAGGAGAGAGAGACAAAGAATGTGTGTATATAAATAAATAACGGATGGGGTACGTGGGGGAGATGGGGCATTAGCTGAAGTTAGAGAAGTCAATGTTCATGCCATCAGGTTGGAGGCTACATTGTGTCTAGTTTCAAAAATGATCCATAATTAACCAAAATAAGGAGTAAGGAGCGAACAATAATACAAATTCAATATTAAAACTGTATTTCTACACAAGAAAGATTGCAAAGGTGCGTCTGTTTCTGTCATGTAAAGACGCTGAAGAAACTAATTCACACCTTTCTATCGAATAGACTAGATTACGACAATGCACTTTTACTGGCCTTTCAGTGCAATCTATTCACAAACGTCAACTGATTCAGAACGCGGCTGTTAGAATTTTAACTAGAAATAGGAGGAGGGAGCATTGCACTCCCATATTGGCGACTCTGCATTCGATTTCGGTATTTTTAGAATTAATGCTAAAGTTAACTTTCTTGTTTTTAAAGCTTTCAATGAACTGGGACCACAGTAACTCACAGAAGAGATTTGTTTTATAGTCCTGCTGGAGCCTTGTTCTACCGATCCTTTAAATTTAAGCAATGTCCCTCAGAAGATAATTCTGAGCTTTTTGAGCCGGACAGCTTTTTGAACTACGTTCCCAAACATGGAATTAAATGCCTAAAAGTATAAAGTTTGCAGACCTACTTCACACTTTGAAACTCCAGCTCAAAACTTATTTATTAACATTGCTTTTGAACAAAATCCTGCCGTCTATTATTATGATCTTTGCACTTTATCCCATTGTAAAGCACTTTGGTGAAATTGCTATATAAATCGAAACATAGAAAACCTGCAGCACACTACAGGCACTTCGCACCACGATGCTGTGCTGAACACATACTTACTTTAGAAACTACCTAGGGTTACCCATAGACCTCTATTTTTCTCAACTCCATGTACCTATCCAGCAGTCTCTTAAAAGACCCTATCGTGTCCGCCTCCACCACCGTCGCCGGCAGCCCATGCCCCGCACTCACCACTCTCTGCATAAAAAACTTACCCCTGACATCTCCTCTGTACCTACTTCCAAACACCTTAAAACTATGCCCTCTCGTGCTAGCCATTTCAGCTCTGGGAAAAAGCCTCTGACTATCCACACGATCAATGCCTCTCATTATCTTGTACACCTCTATCAGGTCACCTCTCATCGTCAGTCGCTCCAAAGAGAAAAGGTCGAGTTCACTCAACCTATTCTCATAAGGCATGTTCCCCAATCCAGGCAACATCTTTGTAAATCTCCTCTGCACCCTTTCTATGGTTTCCACGTCCTTCCTGTAGTGAGGTGACCGGAATTGAGCACAGTACTCCAAGTGGGGTCTGACCAGGGTCCTATATAGTTGAAACATTACCTCTCGGCTCATAAACTCAATCCCACGGTTGATGAAGGCCAATGCACCGTATGCCTTCTTAACCACAGAGTCAACCTGCACAGCAGCTTTGTGTGTCCTATGGACTCGGACCCCAAGATCCCTCTGATCCTCCACATTGCCAAGAGTCTTGTCATTAATGCTATATTCTGCCATCATATTTGACCTACCAAAATGAACCACCTCACACTTCTCTGGGTTGAACTCCATCTGCCACTTCTCAGCCTAGTTTTGCATCCTATCAATGTCCCGCCATAACCTCTGACGGCCCTCCACACTATCCACAACACCCCCAACGTTTGTGACATCAGCAAATTTACTAACCCATCCCTCCACTTCCTCATCCAGGTCATTTATAAAAATCACAAGGAGTAGGGGTCCCAGAACAGATCCCTGAGGCACACCACTGGTCACCAGCCTTCATGCAGAACATGACCTGTCTACAACCACTCTTTGCCTTCTGTGGGCAAGCCAGTTCTGGATCCACAAAGCAATGTCCCCTTGGATCCCTTGCCTCCTACTTTATCAATAAGACTTGCATGGGGTACCTTATCAAATGCCTTGCTAAAATCCATATACACTACATCTACGGCTCTACTTTCTTCAATGTGCTTAGTCACATTCTCAAAAAATTCAATCAGGCTCGTAAGGCAAGACCTGCCTTTGACAAACCCTTGCTGACTATTCCTTATCATATTATGCCTCTCCAAATGTTCATAAACCCTGCCTCTCGGGATATTCTCCATTAAATTACCAACCACTGAAGTAAGACTCACTGGTCTATAATTTCCTGGGCTATCCCTACTCACTTTCTTGATAAGGGAACAACATCCGTAGCCCTCCAATCCTCCGTAACCTCTCCCGTCCTCATTGATGATGCAAAGATCATCGCCAGAGGCTCAGCAATCTCCTCCCTCGCTTTCCACAGTAGCCTGGGGTACATCCCGTCCAGTCTCAGTGATTTATCCAACTTGATGCTTTCCAAAAGCTCCAGCACATCCTCTTCCTTAATATCTACATACTCAAACTTTGCGGTCCGCGTATAGTGTGTATAGAGAGTTAGGGAAGAGTCTGAGCAGGACCTCCAAGGTAGTAATTCCTGGATTAATCCCAGTGCCACGTGCTAGTCAGGGCAGGAATAGTGTGTTAGTACAGATGAATGTGTGGCTGAGAATCTGATGCAAGGGACAGGGTATCTAATATCTGGATTATTGGGATCTCTTCTGGGGAAAGCATGACCTGTATAAAAATGATGGATTACGCCTGATCCAGAGGGGTGCAATGATCTTGTGAGCAGGTTTGCTAGAGCTGTTGTGGAGGAGTAAAACTAATTTTGCAGGGGAATAGGAACAAGAGAGATCGTGCTGAAGATGGGGCAGTTAGTATCCAACTAGGTGTAGCGTAGAGTGAGACTGGAGGAAGTACAGTACTGAAGGTGTTATATTTGAATGCCCACGGTATACAGAATAAGATAGATGATCTTGTAGCACAGCTGGAAGTTGACAAGTACAACGTCGTAAGTCGTGGCTGAAAGAAAATCATAGTTTGGAGCTTAACATCCAAGGATACACATTGTAGTAAAATCACAGGCAAAAGGGATGGGTGGCGTTGTTAGTTAAAAATGAAATCAAATCCTTAGAAAGAGGTAACATATGAGCAGAAGATGTAGAATACTTTTGGGTAGAGTTAAGAAACTCCAGATACAAAAAGACGCTGACGGGAGTTGTATACAAGCCTCCGAACAGTACCCAGGATGTGGGATACAAATTACAAAAGAAGATAGAAAAGACATGTAAAAAGGACAATGTTACATTAGTCATGGGGGGTGTTCAATTTCCAGGAAGCTTGGGGAAATCGGGTTGATACTAGATCACAGGAGATGGAATTTGTAAAATGCTTACAAGGTGGCTTTTTAAAGAAGCTTGTGGCTGAAGCCACTAGGGTAAAGGCAATTCTGGAAAAGGTGTTGTGTAATGAATCAGTTTTGATTAGAGAACTTAAGGTAAATGAACCCTTAGGAGGCAGTGATCATAATATGATAGAATTCACCCTGCAGTTTGTGAGGAGAAAGATAAAGTCAGATGTATCATTACTACAGTGGAGTAAGGGGATTTGCAGATGCATTAGAGAGGAGATGGCCAAAGTTAAACCAAAGGGCTGTAGTTTCTGGGAGCAATTCAAAAGATGCAGGGAAAATACACACCGAACATGAAGTATTCTTAAGCAAGGATGTGGCAACCATGGCTGACAATAGAAGTCAAAGACAGCATGAAACGAAAAGGCATATAACACAAATAGTGGAGGATTAGAGAATTGGGACGCTTTTTAAAACCAAGGCAACTAAAAAGTCATAAGGAGAGAAAAGATAAAATATTAAAGCAAGCTGGCCAATAATATCAGAGGATACCAAACATTTTTTTCAGATATAGAGTTAAAAAGAGGTGAGAATGGATATTGGACTGCTGGAAAATGATGCTGGAGTGATAGCAATGGAAGGCAAAGTTATGGAGTACAAACTGAGTATTTTGTGCCAGTCTTCACCATGGAAGACACAAGCAGTATGCCACAAATTCAAGAGTGTCAAGGAGCAGAGGTGAGTGAGATTACTATTTGTAAGGACAGGATGCTTGGGAATCTGAAAGGTCTGAAGGTAGATAAGTCATGTTGCCTACACTCCAGGGTTCTGAGAGAGTTAGCTGAAGATATTGTGGAGGCATTAGTAATAATATTTCAAGAATTCTAGATTCTGGAATGGTTCCAGGGTGCTGAAAACTTCCAAATGTCACACCAATCTTTAAGGGGTGGAGAGAGGCAACAGAAAGGAAATTATAGACCAGTTAGCCTGATTTCAATGGTCAGGAAGATGTTGGAGTCTATTATTAAGGATGATGTTTTGGGTTACAAGGAGGCACTTTTTTTTTTTAAAAAAAAAAAGCCTGAAGTCAGCATTAAGAGAGAATCTTACCTGACAAATCTGTGGAATTCCTTTGGGAATAACAGGTAGGATAGACAAAGGTGTTAGTAGATGGTGTTCACTTGGATATTCAGAAGGCCTTTGATAAGGTGCCAGACATGAGGCTGCTTAACAGGAGCCCTTGGTACTCATCAAAAGATATTGTCATTGATAGGACATTGATTGACTGGCAGAATGCAAGAGTGAAAATAAAGGCGGCAATTTCAGGATGGATGCCCATGACTACTGATGTTCCACATGGGCTGTATTGGGAAAGCTTCTTTCATATTATACATCGATGAAATGGTGATGGAATTGACAGCTTTGTGGCCAAATTTGCAGTCAATGTGGAGGGACAGGTAGTCTGCTGAAGGACTTAGATTGGGGAAATCTGCAAAGGAGTAGCAGATGGCATATAGTGCAGGGAAGTGTATAGTTATGTACTTTGTAGGAAGAATAAAGGCATAGACTATCTTCTACATAGTGATAAAATTCAAATCTCAGAGGTGAAAATGGAGTTTAGAATCATTGAGCAGGATTCCAGTTCATTGTTCAGAAGCAATACTACATGAGTAAGTGTGGAGTTAGCCACTTTGGCAGGAGTTGAGGCCGACATACTGTAGATCTGACATGGTCTCATTGAATGGTAGTTGGGGGTGGGGGCTTGAGGAGCCTGGGGAACTACACTTCGTTCTATTTCCTTGTGACGTTATGTCACAATGGGGTGCTAGGAACAGACCCAAATGCAAGACACAGACACTGAAGTACAAGGAACAGGACTTGACTAGAGTGGAGATGTGAAAGGATTCAGACCAGGACCAGGGACAAGAACGCAGACTTGGGCTAGGGAAAGCAGGACCAGGACTAGAAACCATGGACTAGGAGGCAAGGCTTCAACTCCGAGCCCAAGACTGGACAACGACCCAGAACCTGGGTCTTGCCTTAGGCTCGGACCCCAGAACCAGGCAAGGACATGATATGGCTTCAGGACAGGACATGGCAGGGGTCTAGAGGCCTGAGCTTGGAGACAGGCTGGGGTCTTTGCTCTTGAGGCTTGAGGCTGGGGACTTCAGGTTTGTGTTCTTGGAGTTCGGCTTGGGATCCTCGAGGTTTGGGGTCTTGGAGCTGGGGTCTGGGATCTTGAGCTTGCAGAGGCTGATAACTCGGAGGCTGGAACTTGGAGACAGACTGAGAACTATACATTAACATAGAGCCAGGACTTATACCTTAGACAAGCCAGGACTCAACTTCATCTCCACACCAAGCTGGGACAGGACCACCTGTTGGGTAACGGCAGAACGGCCAGCCTTATCCTACAGAGGCGAGGACAAGACAAGACAGACTCCCCGCAGGGCAACGGCAAAACGGCCTGACTTACCCCACGGAGGTAAGGACGAGACAAGACAAGACAAGACATGACCCCCGCAGGGCAATGGCAGAACGGCCTGACTTACCCCATGCAGGCAAGGACAAGACAAGACAGATGGCCCCCGCAGGGCAACAGCAAAACGGCCTGACTTACCCTATGGAGGCAAGGACAAAAAGAGACAAACACCAAAGAACGACAGACAGTTCCATCTCTGCTTCGGGGTAGCTCTGAGTCCCAGTTCGGCCAGCAAACTCAGCTGGCTATGGAAACAGCTGGATCCCTACCTGGCCCAGGAAACAGCCAAATCCATACCGCAAAGACTAGTCCAATGAGTGGTAACGACGCTCCATGAAGCAGTGGTCCTCCAACCAGGCCTAGAGATCATGAATGGTTTCACTAGCCTTCCATCAGCAGGTTGCTCCAAGGGGAACTGACAAGACAAACCAGCAGCCCACACTCAACCCCAAGCCTACTTATAATCCAAGCCCAAATATGAGAATCAGGTGCCTATGATTAACTCAACCAAAAGAGGGACAGCTGGAAGTCCCGGAGTCCTGAGTCCATGGACCGGACCGTGAACTGGAATGCAGACCTCATGGACCGGACCATGTCACGTTATGCAAGAAGCATAGAAAGGAAGAGTTATAATTTCAAAACTGAACAAAAGTGATAGACGGGGAAATGTTACTCTATCTTCAGTCATTAAAAGCCACCATCTAGGTGATTTAGTAAACAAGTACTGGAAATGCAAAGCAACACACTATACTGGAGGAACTCAGCGGTCAAACAGCATCTTTGGAAATGAATAAACAGTCGATATTTTGGGCCGAGACCTTTCTTCGGGATTGACAAACTTACTCTTACACTTCTTTTTCCAGTAACACTCATCATTATGTGCAGTGGCATATAACATGGCCAATCATGGTCTTCGCTCTATCTATGACCATGATTGTTTTTTCTACAGAAGTGGTTTGCCATTGCCTTCTTCTGCGCACAGAATGGGTGACCCCAGTTATTATCAATGCTTTTCAGAGATTGTCTGGCTGGCGTCCATGGTCACATAACCAGGATTTGTCATGCGCACCACCTGCTCCCATGTCCTCTTGTGCCTCTGATCAGTGGTGTGGTGTAAGCAGGTGCATTCCCTTGCCCAATGGTGATCTGCAGATTAGCAGAGGGAAGGAGTGCCTTGCACCTCCTTTGATAGGGACATATCTCCACCCAGCCATCTAGTAACACGAATTTCTTTTAGTTCCTCCTTTTCCATAGACTCTGGAATCCTAAGGCGTTCTGTGAAATTATCTGTACCCTGTTGTGAAGCTGAAACCCTAGTTTCAGACTGAACAACTTCACTTTCTACCTTAGTGAAGGACTCTTTCATAGCATGGTCATTATTCCCTAATGGACCCCATCTACAGAACAATTAACCAGCTCCTTCTCATTAAGTATTGCCAGACAAACATAAATGCCTCCCACCCTACCATCGAGCAAAAGATACAAAAGGCTGAAATCTGATTCCACCCGGCTCAAAGGCATCCACTATCCCACAGTTATACGTCTTTCGAACAGACTCATGATCAGTTTATTGTGCAGATGAGGCTCACCAGCCATGGTTGCAGCTCATCTAGGAGAAGGAAAACTCCGAGCTCAGTCCTCTGCTGCTTTGTGGCTATACCCACTCATGGGGAAGGCTTCAGGAGTAAACTCTGAGGGAAATCCAGAGCTGGCGTCCCGGAGACAACCCTAAGTTGAATTCAATGCTGACTAGCAACTCCGGCGATGCTGTTAGTGCTAAAATGTACCAAACTCTGCCCTTCCCTTAGATTCATCAGCTGTGCAGGGAGAGGGAGCCTGCTAAATAAGCAACAGCTCATTCTTCCTAAGAATAAGCATGCATATCAGCTTCAATGCTAACAGCTAGGACACAACATCCAGTGGTCAACCCCAACCAACGGAAGACCTCATAAACAGCTTTATTTTTAGTGACATGTGTAATTTTCTTTTGTGGCAGCAGTACAGTGCAAGACATTTCAAAGTACTACAACTTATAAATAAATATATATAGTACAAAAGAGGAACGGCAAAGTAGTGTTCATGGTTTGATGGACCATTCAGAAATCTGATTGCAGAGGGGAACGAACTGTTCCAAAAACATTATGTGTGGGTCTTCAAACTTCTGTACTTCCTGCCTGATGGCAGTAGAGTGAAAAGGGTATGTCCAAGACGATGAGGGTCCTTTATGATGGATGCTGCCTTCTTAAGGTATCACCTTTTGAAAGTGACCTTGATGACGGGGAAGGATTGTGCCCGTGATGGAGCTGGCTGAGTCTGCAACCCTCTGCAGCCTTTTTCAATCCCTAGGCATTGGAGCCTCCTTACCAGGAAGTGAAGCAACCAGTCTAAATGCCCTACATGGTACTGGCTAGCATCCGTCTACCTCGAAGACAATGGGTGACGATGATCATCATCACAAGTCTGGGCGGAAGGTATGGAGATCCTGAGATATCCAGTCATCAAGATCCCCCTCTCAGCCTCACCAGTGTAGTCCAAAGGAAAGCTTACGAAGCAACACGTTTGACACCTGCTTGGCTGCAGGAGCTGCCAGAAAGATATTCAATCGCATCCAATTGCCTTACAGGCTCCACTCCGGATTTGCTGTCTGAGTTTACTCCCATAGCCTTTGTCTTTCCTGAGTCTGCCCACAAAGCAGTAGGGCTATTTACTCATAGCTGGGAATCTGATTCAGAAGCATCAGGGTGAGTCCACACACCAGTAGGACTGTGTGCAATGTCTGCATTGTACCACTGTAGAAGTTTGCTAGAGTTTTTGGTGACATACTAAATCTGCTCCATCTGCAAATGAAGTATAGTCGATGATGTGCCTTCTTCATGATAGCATCAATGCGTTGGGCCCAGGATAAATCCTCAGATGTTGACGCCCAGGAATTTTAAGCTGCTCGCCCTTTGCACCGCTGACCACTCAATGATATATATTCTCCACCTTTCTCCTTCCTGAAACTCTCAATCAATTCCTTTGTCATGCCGACATTGGGTGCATGATTGTTGTTGCTTCAACACTCAATCAGCCAATGTACCTCACTCTTTGTGCTTTCGTGTTGTCATCTAAGATTGTGTCATTGACAATTTTTTGGATGGCATTTGAGCCGTGTCCAGAAAAACAGTCACGTGTGTAGAGAGAGTATCGCAGTAGACCAACCATGCATCCCTGAGGTACGTCTTCCTTGATTGTCTGTAAGGAGATGTTATTACCAATCCACACCATCTGTGGTCTCCTGACAAGGAAGTCAAGGGCCCTGTTGCAGAGAGAAGTACAGAGTCCCAGGTTTTAAAACTGGGGCAAGGAGACGATGCTGCTAAACGCCGGGCAACAGCCTAGCATATGGCATTGCCGTTATCCAGATGTTCTACGGCCAGTTGGAGAGCTGGTGAGATTCTACAGTAGACCCGTTGAGGCTTTCGGCAAGTTCCAGCAGGTCCAGGCTATGCTCACACAGGAGTTACTTCTGGCCGTGATCAACCTCTCAGAGCACTTCATCACAGTAGATGTGGAAGTTAGCAGGCGATAGTTACTGTGGCAGTGCTTGTACATAGTGTAGACTCTTGACCTCATGGTCTGCCTTGTTATGGCCTGCGCATTATTAATTGCCTGCACTGCACTTTCTCTGTAACTGAAACACTCTATCCTGCATTCTGATATTACGTTGTTCCCTTGTGCTACCTCACTTCAGTAAAGTGATGAAATGATGTGCTTGGATTCCATGCAAAACAGAGATTTTCACTATACAGTATCTAACAAAAAATAAACCAATTTACCAACACCGTGGTCTATAAAGCAATCCCACTTGAATTCCGGGAATGTGCTCTTCAATAGTTCAATGGTTCCCTTTAATATCTGAGTTTGTATACATACAATCTACAGCCTGAAATTCTTGTTCTTCACAGACATCCAGTAAAAGTGCCCCAAAGAATGAGAGACAGTAAAAACCCTCGAACCCCAAAGGCCCTCCCCAACTTAGTGTTCTTACCCATATCGCAAATTTGTTTAACTAATCTAAATGTGGATTAAAGTTGTCAGTGTCACTATAAGCCCTGCCTACTGGCATCTGTAACTCCCTTTTGATTCTGTGTATCATGCCTGTAGAGAACACAAGCTGACACTTGCTGCTGCTTCTTAACTTCGTATATTAATTGTCCTTCCTAATCTAATCTTTCTCCCTACAGGCCAATAAGACGTAGGAGCAGTATGAGGCCATTTGGACTGTTAAGTCTACTCCACCATCTCATCATGGCTGATGTATTATCCATTTCAGCCCTATTTTCCTGCCCTCTTGGAATCAGAATCAGGTTTAATATCACCGGCATATGTTGTGAAACTATTTAGCAATAGCAGCACAATGCAATACATGAATTATGGGGGGAAAAACAAATAAATGAATTACAGTAAGTGGGTATGTGTATATATGTGTGTGTGTAAACATGTGCATATATATTGTATATATGTGCATGTATTAAATGTTTAGATTAAAAATAGCAATGCAAAAACAAAATTAATTTAAAAAAAGTAGTGAGGTAGTGCTCATGGATTCATTTAGAAATCAGATGGCACAGGGGAAGAAGTTGCTCTTGAATCGTTCATTGTGTGCCTTCAAGCTTCTGTGCCCCCTTGCTAACAGTATCAATGAGAGGAGGTCATGTCCTGGGTGATGGGGATCCTTAATGATGTACGCCATCTTGGTGAGGCACTGCTCCTTGAAGGTGACTTCGATACATCCCCCCCCCCCCATAACCTTAGACCAGGGGCTTCCAACCTGGTGTCCATAGATCCCTGAGTTAATGGCAGGGGTCCAGGGCATAAAAAAGGTTGGGAACACCTGCCTTGGACTAATTAAGAACTTATCAACCTGCACTTTAAATATACTCAATGATGGTGTTCACGGCCATCTGTGGTAATGAATTCAACAGATTCATCACCCAGAGACTAATGAAATTTCTCCTCATCTCTGCCTTAAAGGGATACCGTTCTATTCCGTGCCTGTGCCCTTTGGCATTGGACTCCCCTCCACATTCACTCTATCTAGGATTTTCAGTATTCAATAGGACTCAACAAGATCCCCCATCATTCTTCTGAACTCCGAGTACAGGCCCAGATACATCAAGTGCACCTCACACGTCAACCCTTTCATTCTGGGAATCATTCTTAGGAATCTCCTTTTTGACCCTTTCCAATGCCAGGGCATCCTTCCTTAGAAAAGGGGCCCAAAACTGTTTACAGTGGAATAACAAACTGAAAAGCCTGATGCCCTGCTGCGCATGATTCTGAAATATTAATTAAACAGAACTCGCAAAGTATGGATATGCTTCGTTCAGGATGATTCCCCCTTACATTAAATCAGTCGTCATTCTCAGTCATTTATCTTCTTTCCCAAGGAATGGAGATAGATTTGTGGTACTGTGCTCAATTGTCACCAAAGTGTAATAATTACAGTGAGAACAAGCAGACAGTAAATCACACAATTTTCATATACCTTCTAACATCCTCCTCCTTCAAGGGGATTCAGTCAGTTGTAGTCATAGAAAAATACAGCACAGAAACAGGCCTTTCAGCCCATCTAGTCTGTGCCTACTCAAATGACCTACACTGCGACCATAGCACTCCATCGTCCCTACAACCCATGTACCTATCCAAACTTCTCTTTAATGCTGAAGTCGAGCTCACATACACCATGCTCGTTCCACACACTCATGACCTTCTGAAGGTTTTCCCTCATGTTTCCCTTTAAACCTTTCAGCTTTTACCCTTAACCCATGACCTCTATTTGTAGTCCCACCCAATCTCAATGGTAAAAGCCTGCTTGCATTTACCCAAACTATACCTCTCATAATTTTATATACCTCAATCAAATCTCCTCTCAATCTTCTATGTTCTAAAGAATACAGTCCTAACCTATTCAATCTTTCCCTATAACTCAGATCCTCCAGGCCCGGCAACATCCTTGTAAATTTTCTCTGTACTCTTTAAGCCTCATTTACATCTTTTCTGAAGATATGTGACCAAAAGTGCACACACGTGGCATTTAAACAGGCTTGTTGGCCCAACTTTTCCATGGTGGCCACCAAGCTAGTTTCATGTACCTGGCCTTTTGCCCACATACCTCTAAACCTCTCCTATACATGTAAATGTTGGTATTCTTACTTCTACCACTTCCTCTGGTAATGCATTCCATATATGCTCTACCCACAATGTGAAGGTGGCCCTTCAGGTCCATTCTTAAATCTTTCATTTCTCACCTCAAAACCTATGCCCTCTAGTTTTTAGTTCCCCTACCCTGGGAAAAAGACTGAGTGTTCACCCTATTTACGCCCACCATGATTTCATTCAACACACTTAAAAGTTGCTGGTGAACGCAGCAGGCCAGGCAGCATCTCTAGGAAGAGGTACAGTGGACGTTTCGGGCCAAACCAAAACGTTGACTGTACCTCTTCCTAGAGATGCTGCCTGGCCTGCTGCTTTCACCGGCAACGTTTATGTGTGTTGCTTGAAATTCCAGCATCCGCAGATTTCCTCGTGTTTATGATTTCATTCACATCTGTAACATCATTTCTCAGTCTCTTACATCGTCTCTTTCGCTCATCACTTAAATAATGATCACATGCCTTGGATGAATGGGCCAAGTTGTGTTGTATGTTAATGCGGTCCAATGCATGTCACTGTGATCTTAGCTAAATATTTATTTAATATATTTTTTTCTCTTTTTGACAGCAGTCCTGAGGAACCGATAAAGGGACAGCAGAAATGCCCAAAACCATACAGTTTGACCCAGTATCGTGTTGGTATCTATAGCTCGAACCCCTCAACATGACGTTAATTCTTCATCTTCCAACATTAGAAATTTACAAATCATAAAAGCATTAGATTCGCCTGTGGAGGATATCAGTTGTTACAATGCCAGGAATCACATTTAAAATTAATTGCTTTACATTTCAATGTTATGCAAAGATTCCAGTTAACAGCAGTGACCATTAAATAGATTTCTGCTGATAAACAAAACAAGCAGTGCATCTTCTCAGAAGTTTGATATTTGTAAAGAAGCTTAAAACTGAATGGAGTGATAGTCATTTCTTTTAATAAAATATGTCCATGGGTGGGGGATATTTCTCTTATTCATTGTCATTATTAATCAAACTCAAGCCGAACATTTTGAATCAAATCCACAAGTGCGTGGAACGAGAGAACAAAAGGCAACAGAAGCCCCAGCAAACTGCCAACGTATTGGATCAGATAGACTTGCCAAGCCTGCCTCCTTCACCATTTAGCCTTGGGATTCCAGCCAGCAGCCGAACATATTCATGAACAGAAGGGAAACTGATTTTCATAGAAAGTCTTCACAAGTCTATTCCAGAGAAGCGATTGCAATTGTTCAACATTTGTGTAAATTATAAAACTAAAAACGTTAGGTCCTCGGGTTCGAGATGAAATCATTTTTTACATCAAGTGCGAATCCAAATATCCAATATCATGGCTGTAGTTTTTAAAGTCAAAAACAACCTCTTATGCTCATTTCTTCTTTCCAAAGAGGCTGAATCTTCGATCACTTTCCCGCTTTGGATTCCCTTCATCGGTGGAGGAGGTAGTAGGAGGGACCTGGCCACTTTGCTGTGCAATTTCTGCATGTTCTGTGATGGCGGTGGAAAAAGCCTTGATCCAACTGTTCATCTCTTCCTGCAAAGGGATTACATTTTGGAGATTTATTATCATTTAAGTACCATTCCTAGAATCATCAGAAAATAATTGGCTTAAGAAATTGATAAATTAGCCATCTGCTGTGTAAGTGAATTGGAATCAGGTTGAATTTTACTGGCATATATTGCAAGACATATTTTGTGGCAGTAGTACACCACAATAAGTACAATTTACAATAATATATTATTATAATCAAGGGTTCATTGTCCATTCATAAATCTGATGGTGGAGGGGAAGAAGGTGCTCCTAAAACATTGAGTGTGTCACCTCAGGCTCCTATACCATCTCCTTGGTTCTTTAAGGTTGTTATAGCAAGGGGTGATAGAGGGGATAAGCTCCCACTACCTATTAAATGCTCCCAATGGCACCTGTCTCAAGAAGACTCTGTCAACCAAAGCCAGCTCCTAGCTTCAAGTGTGGCTGAGCAGAACCATTTTTGCTTACAAGAGAAGTGGCAAAGATGGGTTACTGGGGCCTTAAAAGCAGTTGCTTTGGGCAAAGAGGGCTCATCAGCCATGGTTGAAGCTCATCTGGGAGAAGGAAAACTGATCTCAAACCTCCGCTACCATGAGGCTGTGCCTACTCATGGGGAAGGCTTCTGGAATAAACCCCAAGGGCAAAATCAGGAGCTGGAGTCTCTAAGGCATTCGTACATTGAGTTCAAAGCCAACTGGCAATTCCTGTGATGCTGCTGGTGCCAAACTGTATCGGTCTCTGCGATTTCTTTGGGTTCATCAGATGCATTGAGGTGGGGTTTGCTACATGGATAACAGCTTGCTCTCCATATTTTTCTAGCCTGGCCTGTGAATCTAGGCAGCTCGGACACAGGATGCTTGGTCAACCCTGGCCTACAGAGGCCTCATCTTGTCCTTGATAGCAGCAATAAGAACAAGGAATGCCCTGGGTGATAGGGGTCCTTACTGATGGATGCTACCTTTCTGAGGTATCACCTTTTGAAGATGCCCTGGATGCTGGGGAGGCTAGAGCCCATGATGGATCTGGCTGAGTTTTCATCTTTTTACAGCTTTTTTCAGGTCCTGTGCAATGGCCCTTGCATACCAGACAGTGATGCAACCAGTTAGAAGGCTCTCCATGACCCAGCTGTATAAATTTGTCTTTGGTGACATACCAATTCTCCTCAAGCTCCTGATGAAATAGAGCTGCTGTTGTGCTTTCTTTGCAGTTTCATCAATATGTTGGGCCAAGAAATACATGCTCAGGGATTGCTCAATGACCACAGAATGGGTAATGGTCAACTTTCCGATTTTATCTCATTGTATACCTGTCACTGCCTTTGTCTATTGACAGTGGTCATATATTAAGCATGGTGGTCAGTACTTTATTACATTATATGGTGGTGGAGGAGTGTGCAACCTTCTTCTTGGCTTCATACCTAGATTCTCTGGGTAATTGTTGTTGGAGTCAGGGATTGGGAGTTCTTGTACAGGATACACTAGAGGTTAATTTGCAGGTTAATTTGAGTCTGTGGTGAGGAAGGCAAATGCATTGTTGGCATTCATTTCAAGAAGACTAGAATATTATAGCAAAGATGTAATGCTGAGACTTTATGAAGTACTCATGAGGCCTCATTTGGAGTATTGTGAGCAGTTTTGGGCCCTCATTTTAGAAAGGATGTGCTGAACTGAAGAGGGTTCGAAGGAGGTTCATAAAAATTATTCCAGGTTTGAACAGGTTGTCATATGAAGAGCATTTGATGGCACTGGCCCGTACTCTTGGGAATTCAGAAGAATAAGGGGTGACCTCATTGAAACGTATTGAGTGGTGAAAGGCCTTGACAGAGTGGATGTGGAGAGGATGTTTCCAATGCTGGGAGAGTCTAAGACTGGAGGACACAGCCTCAGAACAGAGGAGTGTCCTTTTAGAATGGAGATGAGGAGGAATTTCTTTAGCCAGAAAGTAGTGAATTTGTGGAATTCATTGTCATGGGCAGCTGTGGAGGCCAAGTCTTTATATATATTTAACACAGAGGTTCTTGATTAGTCAGGGCATGAAGGGATACAGAGAGAGGGCAGGAAATTGGAGCTGAGAGGTAAAATGGATCAGCCATGATGAAATGGCAGGGCAGATTCAATGGGCCAAATGACCTAATTCTGCTCCTATGCCTTACAATCTTATGGTCTTTTATTGAACATCCTTCTAAGGAACCTAGGAGACCACTCTCTGTACCAGCTGACGCGAAAGCCATTGCACAAACGCTTTAACTCGTTATTGGCCCCGTTCACAGTCAAGCTGTACTATACATGATATTCATTTCACAAAAAAAAATGTGAAAATGAGATATGAAGGGAACAGCAAGGAATAAGCAGCCAGGAGAACTCAGCATCACGGGTTGCAAAGCGATCGTCCACTTTTCAGGTGGAGACCCCGCATCAATCCTGGTCTCAGACCGAGATGTCGGCCATCCCTTTGTTTCCACCGAAGCTGCCTGACCCACTGATTCCGCCAACAATTTCTGCTTGGTTCCAGCTTCCAGCATCTGCTGGCTCTCCTGTGTCTCCAGAGAATCGGCAGATTGATTTAACGCTGTAGGATGCAACCGGATATATTCTGGGAGGACTACTAAAGCTAGGATACATATAAAGAATGGTAAAACCCTACGAACTATGGAGGAGAGAGGGATCCTGGTGAATCCTCATGAGAGATGGTACAGTATCTGTGGAACTATAAACCTGCCAAGGTTCAAAAACTGAAGCTGTGTGATCCTTAGTATCTGCAAGTCCTATACCCATCAGAGAGTTGTCGTTAGTGGACCTTCATCAGACAGAGAGAAAGAGTGGTTCTAATCCGTCGCCCAGTGGAAGTGTCTGATTCCTGCAGTCAGTGATAAAATGTGAAATGGCGGTGGAATTAATAGTGAAGCTATACAATGACATGGAAGAGACGAGAACCTAAATAGGAGCAGGAGTAGGTCAAATGGCCCATCGAGCCTGCTCCACCTTCTGCAATAAGGGCAGGTTTAATTTAGTTTTGAAAAATGTGCAGTAATGCAATTTAAGAGGCGAAGTGAAGTTCAGATGGCACTAAGTGGCAACTCCTTTGTTTGCATCTTCAAAAACAGCTCTATTTCCATCGTTAATATCTTTATTTTTCCCCTTTCAGGGTTCTTTTGAAGACCCTGACCTGGAGTTACACGCTGACTTCGGTACTTTACGCGAATGGGACCCATTCTCAGGGTTTCAGGACTGGTCATTGTTCGGAATGCCAAGGGTTCGGCCTGAGAGTCCGGCTTGAATTCGGAAGCCAAAGCTCTCCGGGCTCTGGAGGTGAGTGGATCGAGGTTCAGTGTCACTGCATATCATCGGGGGAGTCAGGATATCTGCTATGGGCCCGAAGACCCGGGATCTTTGCGATCTTCGGGCACAGAGCTCAAAACAAGTGACGTAACAGACTTTTAACATTGTAAACCAGTTTGTTATTCTGCCCGCTAGCTGGGAGAAAGAAAATGAAGACACCTCCTTCTCCCTGAGAGAATATCTGCAGTATGTTGAAACATGAAGTCTTTGGGGTACTGCACGGCTGTGTCATTGCTGTTGCACTGATCACGCTCGAGTGCTGGGTGGTGGCACCGATGCTTGCTTCGTTTTTGCCGGTGGGGGGGAGGGGGGATTGTTGCTTGCTGCCGCTTACGCGCAGGAGGGAGGGGAGCTGGGGGGGGGTCTTTGGGGTTATGTTTATCTGTCGTTCATTCTTTGGGGCGTTTCTCTGTTTTTGTGGATGGTTGCGAAGAAAAAGCATTTCAGGATGTATATTGTATAAATTTCTCTGACATTAAATTGGACCTTTGAAGCTTTAATAAGACAATAGTCTTCTCCATGGATTGTCACTTTGTCGCGGTGGAGAAGCTTGTGTGGTCCTGAGATCCCGAGAGTGATGCCGTCTGGAGCTATGCTCCTGGTAGGGTCACCCATGGTGGTAAGGTCGAGGGTGAGGTCCCTGACAAAGAACAATCCAACCAAGACCTCAACGATGGAACAGGTCGACGAAGTTACTTCAAACTCAACGGCTGTGAAGGCGGATGAAGGCTGCAACAAATCCATCCGCTCCAGTCGTCGTGGTTTCCATGCCATTGGAATCAGTTGGTTGATTTGTGAAGTATCATGTGCTTCTTGGAGTGCAACATCAAGTACACATTAAATACATGCACAGGCGTCTTCGCTGTGTACGGAACGAAGACCATCATCCTCGACCTCGAGGAATAGCCACGACAACGAAGACAATAGAGGTCAACACCATGCATGATAGATAGGATGTACTGAAGAAGGATTTTGGTGTTCTTCTCTAAGCATTCCTGAACCTAGTAAAAGAGATGGGTGAGGAGATACAAATGCATACAGGATCCCTGTCTTTTCTATTCAAGACACAGGATATAACACAGGGAAGTCACAGTGCAGCTTTATAAAACACAGGACTAGGCCACAGCTACAAGATGGTGTGCAATTCTGGTCACCACACTGCACAAGGACATGATTGCATTGGAGAGGGTGCAGAGGACAGTCACCACTGTGTTGCCCAGAATGAAATGTTTCACATATAAGAAGATACCTAATAGGCTGGGTTTGTCTAGAGAAAGTCAAGGGGGAGCTGATGAAGATATATAAAACAGTACGGGGTAAAACTAACAATAAATTAATCTTGATCAACTGGGCCAGTGAGCCAAGAAATTGCAGCTTTAATTTAGATAAATGTACGATGTTGCATTTTGACAAGATAAACCAAGGCAGGACTTACATGTAATTGGCTGCCCCTGAGAGTGTTGTAGAACACACAGAGAGATAGAGGGATGCAGGTACGTAGTAAATTGAAAGTGGATTCAAAGAGACAGGATGGTGAAGAGTTTGTGCATGTTGTCCTCATCAGAATGGATATTGAGTTGGGGCGTAATGTTACAGTTGTACATATCGTTGGGAAGGACACATTGTGGAGAACCCTAGTCACCTGGCTATAGGAAGAATGTCATTACACTAAAAGGGTGTAAAAAGACTTTTTCTGGTTTATCCAGCCTCTTGTTACAACTCGGCCGTGCAGTCCAAGTAACTTTTCCCTCTGGAGCAAACAGCCCAGGAGAGGGGACGCCAGAAGTGGTGTAGCATGGTACATCCTGTCAGTGCTGCCCTCCGGTGTTCGATCAGTTGAATGACATGCACTCTGCAGAGAACTACACCATCAAACTGCGGGACATGTCGCTCAGGAACTTAGGCTATATAAGTGTCTTTAGGGTGTGACAATGCTTTGTTGCTCATTATTTTGATTCATGTGCTGTGCATATTTTGCACCTTCGCCCCAGAGGAACACTGTTTTGTTCAGCTGTATTCATGTATGGTTGAATGATAATTAAACTTGAATTTGATTGGATTTGATCTTGATATTTAATTTACACAATCAGCATCATTAGATTGACTGGTGCAGCAGAGTTCACCGCTAAGAAGACCCACCAGTGCCTTTACTTCCTGAGGAAGCTAAGGAAATTTGGCCTGTCCCCTGAAACCCTCACTAATTTTTATAGATGCACCGTAGAAAGCATTCTTCTAGGGTGCATCACAACCTGGTATGGACGTTGCCCTGTCCAAGACCGAAGAAGCTGCAGAAGATCGTGAACACAGCGCAGCACATCACACAAACCAATCTTCCGTCCTTGGACTCACTTTACACCGCACGCTGTCGGAGCAGTGCTGCCAGGATAATCAAGGACACGACCCACCCAGCCAGCACACTTTTCGTCCCTCTTCCCTCCGGGAGAAGGCTCAGGAGCTTGAAGACTCGTACGGCCGGATTTGGGAACAGCTTCTTTCCAACTGTGATAAGACTGCTGAACGGATCCTGACCCGGATCTGGGCCGTACCCTCCAAATATCCAGACCTGCCTCTCAGTTTTTTTTGCACTGCCTTACTTTCCATTTTTCTATTTTCTATTTATGATTTATAATTTAAATTTTTAATATTTACTGAATTTTAATATTTTTAATATTTAATATTTGTAATCCAGGGAGCGGGAAGCACAGAATCAAATATCGCTGTGATGATTGTACGTTCTAGTATCAATTGTTTGGCAACAATAAAGTATAAAGCATAAAAGGGTCATCTGCTAGTGTCTTCATTCCTATTGCACACTTTACCATCTGCTCAGTCCCATTTTCACTTTTAACTTTGCGCACACCACATACGATAAATTCAACCTTCCCTGTACTTCTCCTATGCGACATCTCACAAGGTGCTGAATCAAATTCAACCATGACCTCCATTCCCAACAGTCACAGTGTGAAGCTCACCTCATCCTTCGCCTGGAACAGGTACTCATTGCCATCCGTTATCCTGTCACAATAAAAAAAAGTCTTAAATAGCAGAAGAAATAGATCACATAAAATATGGAACAAGCCATGCTTCGTAAAACTTTCAGTGCTATTGTCTTGTATGCACAAATCAATTCTCACTTACTAGAGAATAACTGGAAATATTTATCCTCAGAGCAGAAGAGATGTTATCATATTAAGACTTTTTACAGCATCTGCAAACTCGGTGAATTAGCATTCAGATTTTTTTTAAATATGCAGGTCCAGACATATCAACGAACAATGGTAAAAATGAAGACTAAAGACTTGGCGTTCTGGAGAAATCAAGAGGTGCTCATTGCACTGAGTAACACTTATTCTACCATAAACTAAACCTGTTGTGAACACACACCTTTTTTTCTGAATAAGTATAAAGTTAGTTTGCTCTTTTCTTTACACTCACCGTATTTTAAACACAAATTTCTTTTTTTTGTAATTGTTGGCGATTTCACAAGTGGCCTCGCTAAGTGTGACGTGTGCTTCCCCGTTATAGGTTGTTCCTGCTTTATGACTCTTGGCATCTTTATAAAACCCCAGATCTCCTTTACTTATGACGCAGTAGACGTTAGCCCAGGACCTGAATATCAACAAAAAGATGGTGTTAGAAGTGGTTGTTTTTATGCTTTAATCAATATTTTTAGCAAGACTAGATTTGTTTTAATACACAGTTTGTATTTTTAACTGGCTCATAGTTTTCATAATATGTGGTGTTTTTCTCCACCTGCTGGCAGAAAGGTGGTATAGCAGTTACAAAACAAAACAGTATGTCACATTTCATTTTTGATTGGCTGAATATTAGCACATGACACATGATCTGTAACTGTTTATCTTTTAATTGGACCTTTGCTTATCTCAGGACTTTCCCTTAACAAGAACAAAAGTGCCAGGTTCTGCAAAAATCGCCATCTTGTCTTTGTCTTTTCCTGAAGTTCTTTCCTTTTGTTTCATTAGATTAGATTATATTAGATTCAACTTTACTGTCATTATGCCAAGTACAGATACTAAGCCAATGAAATGCATTTAGCATCTGACCAGAAATGCAAAGAATAGTGTTATTTACAAAATAACTGCAAATTTTAAAAAAGTGCTACAGCACACAAATATAAAAGTACCGAGACAGTACAATACAGATGCAATACTGCTTAACGCTGTGATGTGAGGTTCAGCAGGGTCACAGCCTCAGGGAAGAAGCTCCTTCTGTGCCTGCTGGTGCGGGAGTGGAGGCTCCTGTAGCACCCACCGGATGGGAGGAGAGTGAAAAGTCCATGGTTAGGGTGAGATGCATCCCTGATTATGCTCCGTATCTGTTCCTTTGTTGAAAATAAATGATCATGAAGCAACAAGATTTCTCTCATTCTTGGACTCCTAAAAGAACCTTCTAAAAATCACCTGATGCCACAGAGGGTTTTATAAACAGGCTGGAGAAAACAGCATGAAGATTCAATGTGTTTAGACAGAGACATAAGAAACGACTTAAGGTCAATAAACAATCTGCTGGAAAACCTTAGGAGGCAGAGCTGAATCTGTGGGAGGAAATTAAATGTTTCAGGTCAAAGCACTGTCTGAAACTTAGCCAACTGGTTTCCTCCTGCAAACCTGCTATGTTCTTCGAGCAGATTGTTTCCTTCAAGTCAGGATGCATTGGAGAGAGATCAATCCATAAAACACAGTCAATTGCTTGTTAGAGTGTTCACAAAACATAGTGTCCACTGAGAACATTCCTGGCACAGTAGCACAGCAGTTAGCACAACGCATTACAGTACAGGCAACTCGGGTTCAATTCCCACCGCTGCCTGTAAGCAGTTTGTACGTTCACTCCGTGACCGTGTGGGTTTACTCCGGGTGCTCCAGTTCCCTCCCAGAGTCCAAAGATGTACCGGTTAGTAGATTAAATCATGGAGTAAATTGTCCCATGATTTAGATTAGGATTAAATCGGGGGATTGCTGGGCAGTGAGCCTCAAAGGGCTGGAAGGGACTACTCACTCAATAAGATATATAAGCACTTACATCGACGTAGTGGGTTGAGAATCCGTATCTAAACTAAAAGATATAATGCAAATAGAGATACATGAAATATATAGATAACACTACAAAGAATACTCAAATACCATCACCATAATAAAGTGCCATGTCTCTCATGACTGTAATTATTCTTGGCTACTGTTTGCTACTGCCTTCATCTGGGCAGTGTCCTTACAAGACGGGTGACCCCCCCCCCCCCCGCAACCATGATCAATACTCTCCAGAGACTGTCTGCCTGGTGTCAGCGGCCACATAACCAGGACTTATGATCTGCCCCAGCTGCTCGTACGACCGTCCACCACCTGCCCCCATGGTTTCACGTGACTGATCGGGGGGGCTAAGGAGGTGCTGCACAGCTGCACATTGCCCAAAGGGAGGGGCACCAGGGGAAAGGGATAGGCAGGTGAGAAGAGGTAAAAAGACAGAGTGGGGAAACAAAGAAGAAGAAATGGGGGAGGGGGGATGACAGGAAGTTAGAGAAATCAATGTTCATGCCAACAGATAGGAGGCTACTTCGACAGAATACGAGGTGTTGATCCTCCAACCTGAGAGCGGCCTCATCGTGGTAGAAGAGGAGGCCATGGACGACATGTTGGAATGGAATGGGGATAGGAATTCAAATGGCTGGCCACTGGGAAATTTTGCTTTTTGCTGAAGGAGCTGAGATGCTCAACAAAGTGATGCCCAGTTTATGTCGAGTTGCACATCAGAAACACCAGATACAATAGACAGCCCCAGCGGGTTCACAGATGAAATGTTACTTCACCTAGAAGGAGATGAGGGGTGGGCAGATGTAGCACCTCTCTGCCTGCAGGGATAAATGCCAGGAGAGAGATTAGCGGGGAAGGGCTAATGGACAGGGAATCATGGAGGGTGTGCTCCCTGCTGAAAGCTGAGACTGGGGGAGAGTTGAAAATATATTTGGTGATAGCGTCCTGTTGAAGATGACAGAAGATGCAGAGAATGGGGTGTTGGATCTAGAGGCTTATAAGGTGGTAGGTGAAGACAAGAAGAACTCTATCCCTGTTAAAGCGGGAGAAGGGGTGAGTGAGGATGTTCAAGAAATGGAGGAGGTGTGGGTCTGGGCAGCATGAATGGTGGGGGAAGGGAAACACCATTCTTTGAAGACAGAGGACGTCTTTGATGTCCTGGAAAGGAAAGCCTCATCCTGGGAATAGATGTGATGGAGATGAAGTAACTGAGGAAAGGGAATGAATTTTCACAGAAGACAGGGTGGGAAGGGGTATAGGCAATATAGCCATAGGAATCACAAACAAGAGAAAATCTGCAGATGCTGTAAATCCAAGCAACACACAAAATGTTGGATAACGTAGCAGGCCAGGCAGCCCCCTCCATGGAAAAGAGTAAACAGCCAATGCTTTGGACTTCATCAGGGCGCATCATCAGTCCTGGTGAAGGGTCTCGGCCCGAAACATTGACTGTTTACTCTTCCATTGATGCTGCCTGGCCTGCCGAGCTCCCCCAGCTTTTTGTGTGTGTGACCATCGGAATCAATAATAAATATACTGTTGTGGGGGATGACCTCCCAAGGGAATGCCATGGAGACCAGGTTACTGGCACTGAGCGTGGGTCCACAGTGCAGAAGGGAGAGAGGGAGAAGAGAGGAGTGACATGGGACTCGATAGTCAGAGGAACAGACTGGAGATTCTGTAGACTTGAACGGTACCCCCACATGGTACGTGGCCTTCCAGCTGCCAAGGTCAGGGATGTCTCGGATCACATCCACATCATTCTGGAGTTGGGGTTGGGGGGGGAAGAGCAGCCAGATGTCTTGGTACATACTGGTAGTGACACAGGAAGGAAAAGCAAAGAGGTCCTGAAAAGAGGTTTAGAGAGCTCGACAGAAAGGAAGCAGGACCTCCAGGGTAGTAATTTCTGGATTACTACCTGCGCCACGTGCCAGTGAGGGTAGAAACAGGATAATGTGTGGCTGAAAAGCTGTTCCAGGGGGCCAGGCTTCAGGTTCTTGGATCATTGGGATCTCTTCTGGGGAAGGTATGACCTGTACAAAATGACCTGAACCCAACGGGGACAAATATTCTCACAGGGAGGTTTCTGTGCATTGCAATGCACAATAATAAACCAGTGTTTTTTCTTATCCTTTACTTTCCACAAATTGTTTGACTTCTGTTTTAATGAAGCCAATTAGTGAGTCTCCACAGCCTGAGAGGGTAGACAATTCCAAGGATTCACGTCTTCAGAAAGAAAAAGAGTTCTCCTTATTTGACTCTGCCACACTTCCTTAGGAGTTTGCAGAAATTCGGCATGACATCTAAAACTCCCTGATTGGGTGCAATTCACACAAAATGCTGGAGGAACTCAGCCGGCCAGGCAGCACCAACGGAAAAAAGAACAGCCGACGTTTTGGGCCGAAACCTTTCAGCAGTACTGGAGAAAAAAAAGCTGAGGAGTACATTTAACAGGTGGGGGAGGGAGGGGGGGAGAGAAACGCGAGCTGAAAGGTGAAAACTGAAGGGGGAGGGATGAAATAAAGAGCCGGGAAGGAAACTGGTGAAAGAGGCAGAAGGCCATGGAAGAAAGAAAAGGTGGGGGAGGCAATGGACAGGCAAGGAGATAAGGTGAGGGGGGAAAAGGGGGTGGGAGTTGCTTATGGTGACATATATGTCATTTAAATATAAATTTGAACTTTGAACATATGTTTGTGGTGGGGGAGGGGGGGGGAACCAAATCCATCAGAGCTCTCCAGTACTTCCTGTGGTCACAAGGACATTTCTTGATCAATACAGAGAAAAAGCTGGAGAATTCCAGATCAGGCATCACCCCCAGGAGGAAAACCAATAGTTGACATTTCAGGCCTGGAAAGAAAGACGACAAGGCTAGAGTAAAAATGTTGGAGGGGTAAGGTGGCGCACAAGCTGGCAGACGATGGATGAATCCAGATTGACAGGGAATGTGGGAAGGGCGGAAAAAGGGAGTGATGTAAGAAGTTGGGAGATGATAGACGGAAGAGGCAAAGGATCATAAAGAAGGACTACAACAGGACAGTAGATCATGGAATAAAGGAAAGAAAGTATTACACAGTGAGAAAAGAGATATAATACTGATCCTTCGCTGCCACCAGGTCTAAATCCCTCCCAAATAGCATCTCACCGTTAGAATGATTCACTAGCACTTTCTGGTAAATGATCAATGCATGTGCTGGGACAGCAGGCTGAGAGTAGCAGACACCAACAGAATCAACAAACTCATTCATAAGGCCAGTGATGTTGTGGGGATGGAACTGGACTCTCTCACAGTGGTGTCTGAAAAGAGGATGCTGTCTAAGTTGCATGCCATCTTGGTCAATGTCTCCCATCCACTACATAATGTACTGGTTGGGCACAGGAGTACATTCAGCCAGAGACTCATTCCACCAAGATGCAACACAGAGCGTCATAAGAAGTCATTCCTGCCTGTGGCCATCAAACTTTACAACTCCTCCCTTGGAGGGTCAGACACCCTGAGCCGATAGGCTGGTCCTGGACTTATTTCATAATTTACTGGCATAATTTACATACTACTATTTAACTATTTATGGTTCTATTTATTATTTATGGTGCAACTGTAACGAAAACCAATTTCCCCCGGTATCAATAAAGTATGACTATGACTAAATAGCCTACAACTTCACTGTCGGAGTGGATCCTGGAGCCTGTCTGACTTCGCATTTTTATGGTGTGAACTGAATTCTTGAAGATGCAGGACAGTTGTGTTGTGGCACTTTTGGACCAAATCCAGGCGGCAGGGTCTGGCTGGAGTGAGCGGGGAATGAGACAATCGTGTGGTAATTGCTAGAGCAGCCTTGGAGGCAACTCAATGCGACAGAACTGAGGAGAAGCCAGGAGAGGTGAAGCAAAGTTGAGGTGGACCCAGAGCCCAGAGGTGAGGAAAAACCCGAGGTCTGATCGATTTAAGCATCCAGCCCAATAGGAAAGGTCAGGTACAGCTCGAATTGAGATGGTGGAGCTTGGGCCCCATGAGTGTACTGAAGCAGTAGGACCCTGGTCCAAAGCAAGGAATGACCCAAGGTTTGAACGATTTTAGCGCCGAGCCAGATTGAAATAGTCAGGGTGTCAGGGACTGTTCAGCTCACTGCTCCGCGAGGTTTACTCGAATCTGCACTGAAACTGAGGCTGTGGCCTGCAACTAGCAGGCTTCTAAATCAGCTGCAGTGATGCCTAGCTGTGATCCACCTTCATGACTTTCAACCCTGAATGCTATTTGCTTACTTTTTTCTTTCCTCTGCATGTTGGATGTTCGACAGTCTTCTTTTGTTTCTATTCTAGATTAGATTTCTTTGTTTTGTGGCAGCCTGTAAGGAATCTCAAGGTTTCATAACGTATAAGGAACTTTCATAATAGAGGTTGAGAAGGATTGGCATGGCAGCAGAGATTCCCAAAAACTTCTACAGGCGTACTGTTGAAATCACCCTGACTAGTTGCAACATGGTCTGATGTGGTAATCAGGAACTAGGAAACTGCAGAGATTAATGGGCTCAGCTCAGTGCATCACAGGCACATCTCTCCCTACTAGCTGCAGGTCGTGCAGCCTCAAGATTGCCACATCAATCATCAAAGATCCCATTCTCCAGGTCATGCCATCTTCTCACACCTACCTTTGTGCAGGAGTCATCATAAAATTCCAACACCTCCAGATTCAAGGACAACTACTTCCCTCAACCATCTGGCTCAGGAAAATACCTGCACAACCATAATCAGCTTTGCAACAGTGTGACCACTTTTCACTCCAATTGACTTTCTCCTTTTACTTCATTTGCTCAAATCATGTTCTTTCTTGTATAATTTCAGATCGTTTCTATTGTTAATTTGCTTTTCTTGCAAGTGTCGTTTCACCAGTGCTTATACACTCGTGAGACCGCTGTAAGTCCTTCACTGCATCTGTGCACACATGTACTTGTGTATGTGAAAACACTGAACAAATAAAAAGAATGCAACACAACTCAAATGAGTGAGGCACCGACCAGAAGCAAGGATCGAGAATGTGCAAAACGGGTAGAAACCAAGGGTGTAGTGTTGAGACACTGCCAGGATCAGAGCCAAGGGAACAACATTGAACCAATACTACATGGGTGCAAAATAGTTATGAATCAAGTGTAGGAACAAAAGATGCAAACTGTGCAAGCTGGTTGGGAACCAAGGGCAGGGGCAATTCCTACCAAGGGAGTAAAGTATGCAAAGTGGGTAGTCCCCGGTACAAGCAGTGAGATACTGCCAGGATGTGAAACAAGAGTACAACAGTGAACCAAGACAACAGTGCAAAATGGTTACAAATCGAGAGCAGGAACAAATGATGCATAATGTGCAAATTAGATAAGAGTCAAGGGTAGAAGCAAAGAGTAGAAACCAGGGGTACAAAATGGGTAGGAATCATTCCTACTAAGGGTAGAAACCAAAAGTGCAAATTGGCTAGAAACCAAAAGTAGGAACCATTCCTACTAAGGGTACAAGATGTTGGAAGTGTGTAGGCACCAACAGTGCAAGCATTGAGACACTGTCAGGATCTGAACTTCATACCCAAAATGGGTAAGAGCCAATCCTACCAAGGATAGGAACCAAGAGTGCCAAATGGGTGGGTACCAAGGCTAGGAACCATTGCTACGAAGGGTAGGAACCGAGCATGCAAACTGTGCAAAGAGTACAAGCATACTCAGTAAGATTCAGAATACCTGCTGGATGATTTTTTGTTTGGAGCTTCGAATTCATGCTTGCGTGCAAGGAACCCCTCTTGCTCCGCTGTATGCGTCACCATCACTGGGGCCGCGGCACTGTTCTGGGGAGATGGGGCGGACCTGGATCGGCGAGTTTCCGAACCGGGTTGGTTTGGATCTTTGGGCCGCGGTCTCCTCCTGGGCTTGGGTCTGTCTCTGGCCCGTGGTCGGTCCGGCCGCGGGATTCTCTCTGGGAGCTTCTCGATCCCATTTGGCAGCCCAATGGACAGTGAGGAATCTCGCTCCTGTGGGGAAAGACCAGATTTTAAACTGTCTGTTAAGAGCATCAAGATCACTTGATAGAGCATGAAATGTGATACCTTTCTTCAAAAAGAACAAAAGGGTCTGTCAGTCTAACATGGGGAAGTTATTGGAAAAAAAATCTGATGGGCAGGATGACTTCAAAGACCAGCAATTAATCATTTAAAGCATAGTTTTATTAATGGACATCCAAGGACTACAACCTTGTCATGGGGTTTGGAGGCTTGCGTGCCTCAATGACCCAGAGAGTTACGTGGGCTGGAGTCAGGGCCTTGTGGTTTGACACTTGGTAGCATCACCCTTGCCAAACAGGTCAAAGGGTAAAGGCCAGGCAAAAAGCGGTCCACCAGTCCTTCAGATTCAGGGGATCAGCTCAGAGCCTTGACTGATCAAAGAAAAATTTGTTACGGAAACAGCAATAAAGATTCCTTCTCTGTGGCCAAGGACAGACGGAGACTGAAGACCTTCACTGGAGAGGGGCAGAGGGACAGAATGGGAGGGACACAGAATGGGGCCCGGATTGGAGGCCATTGTGAAGGGCAGGGGTTTGGAGAGGGGCTGGAGGTATGGAACAGAATAAATGTTCCAATATATATCAAAGTGAATATACCACTAAACTGGAACGGAATATATCCCAGGCTTTTAAAAATAAAGATGATGCAACAAGTTGTTGGAGTGACTCAGTTTGTCAAGCAGCATCCACTGGAAGAAAGGAACTGTTGATGTTTCAGGTTGAAACACTGCCTCTAACAGATGCCGCTCGATTTCCTGAGTTCCTCCGTCACCCTGCTTGTTACTCCAGAGTTCGGCATATAGAGTGTCTCAAGCAGGAAAGGAGCTTGGCCAAGCTCTGCCTAAAGCCTGCTCATCCTTGTTGTCCACCAAGGTGACGGCTGAGGACTGGAAAAACATCCTGGTGATTCTCTTCTGCACTCTTTCTAATAATACCACATCGCTCTCCTAGCGTGGCACCCGCGCACTACACTCCAAGTGCGGCCTGATCAGTGCTTTGGGCAAGTGCAATTCTCCAAGAGGACCACAACCTTGTTGTGGTTTGGGGGTTTGCCTACCTCAATGACCCAGAGAGGTATGCTGGCTGGAGTCAGGGCTTTATGCTTTGGCTCTTGGTAGGGTTGCCCATGCCAAACAGGTCAAAGGGTAGAGGTCAGACTAGGGGTGGGCTGCTGGACCTCCAGGTTCGGGGGTTCAGCTCAGTACTAACAACCCCTGACTAGTCAAAGAAAATTGTTACAGAAACAGCAATGAAGATTCCTTCTACATCTGACTGTGATGGTATTCCTGAGTCTCCACCTGGGACTTGCATGACTGACAGTAGTGAAAACAGAGAGGAAGCTACTGGTGTGATGAAGGAAGCCGGGAACACCAGCAGAGATGGAGAAACTTCATTGTTGCCTTAAACACCAGTGGTGTAACAGGGCAGTAAGTACAGTCGCAAAGCCATGCAATTTTGCCACAATGGATGGGCAGTTAGAACACTGGGTGTAATACTAAAATCAATAAATAACTAGCAACACACATCAAAGTTGCTGGTGAACGCAGCAGGCCAGGCAGCATCTCTAGGAAGAGGTACGGTCGACGTTTCGGGCCGAGACCCTTCATCAGGACTAACTGAAGGAAGAGCTAGTAAGAGATTTGAAAGTGGGAGGGGAGGGGGAGATCCAAAATGATAGGAGAAGACAGGAGGGGGAGGGATGGAGCCAAGAGCTGGACAGGTGATTGGCAAAAGGGATATGAGAGGATCATGGGACAGGAGGTCCGGGGAGAAGGAAAGGGGGAAGGAAGCCCAGAGAATGGGCAAGGGGTTTAGTGAGAGGGACAGAGGGAGAAAAAAGAGAGAAAAAAAAATTAATAATAATAATATATGAATAAATAAAGGATGGGGTACGAAGGGGAGGTGGGGCATTAACGGAAGTTAGAGAAGTCAATGTTCATGCCTAAATAAATAACTATGTAGTTAATAAGTGGAAGATAAAAGATAATGACAACTGAGAGTGAGAAAAAGAGAGCCCCTAACAAACTTTATTTATTTATTTGTTTAGAGATACAATACGGAGTAGGCCCTTCGAGCTGTGCTGCCCGGCTACCCCCTGATTTTATCCTGGCCTAATCATGGGGCAATTTACAAAGACCAATTAACCTACAAACCAGTATGCCATTGGACTGTGGGAGGAAACCGGAGCACCTGGAGGAAAGCCACACGGTCACTGGGAGAACATGCAAACTCCTTACAGGCAGCAGTGGGAATTGAACCCAAGTCACCTGTACTGTAAATTGTTGTGCTAACCACTACGCAATGAGTGTTGGTTGATCAGAATAAGAATGGGGAATTCAAAACGGTTTCCATAACAAAGGAGTCAAGTAACATCCCAGCTGTAAATTGGAAGTTTTGGGAAGGAAATAGGAAAATTGCTATCAGCAGGGAAGTGCACTGATCAAATTTCGGGAACTATGATTGTAAAGTCTCTCAGACCTGACAGATTACATCCTATGATTTTAAATGCAGTGGCTCATGAAATAGAGACATAGGAGATAGCAGATGCTGGAATCAGGTGGCAAAACACTAACTACTGGAAGAACTCAGTGGGTCATGATCTTTTTCTCCCCACAGGTGGTGCCTGAGCTGCTGAGCTCCCGCAGCAGAGACACAAAAGTTTTGCAGAAGTTGGCATCTCAGGTTACCTGCATATCTTCCCTTGCCCTCCATTCCCATCACTTTCATATACCTGTCTATCACTATACCACTATCAAATCTGCTTCCACCGTCCCTACCCGGCAGCCTACTTGGCACATTTGCTCCATGTATATTCTTTAAAATTCTCCATTCTCCTTAAAGCCATATTCATTTTTTAGAGATACAATGTGGAATAGGCCCTTCCAGCCCTTCGAGCGAGATAGCCACTAGGCTATCCCTCGATTAATCCTAACCTAATCGCGGGACAATGAGTCTCTGGTCTTTGGATTGTGGGATGAGACCAGAACGCTCAGAGAACATACAACCCCGCTTATAGACAGTGGCAGGAATTGAGCCCTAGCTGCCTGCATTACAAACTGTTGTTCGAACCACTATGCTACCATGCCGTCCTCAATATGCCCTCTAGTATTTGACACTTCTACCCTGGGGGAGAAAAAGGACTTGGTTTTCTAAGGCAACACACACAAAGTGCTGGAGAAGCTCAGAAGGCCAAGCAGCATTTATGGAAAAGAGTTAACATTTCGACCCAAGACTCTTCATTAGAACTATCTACCTTATTTATGCCTCTCATTATTTCTGAGGTCTCCCATCAGCTTTTGATGCTCCAGAGAAAACAGTTCAAGTTTGTCTAACCTCTCCATATATTAATCATTCTAATTCAACTGCAACATGACTTCCCGAGTCCTAACTCAAACCTGACGTAACATAGGAAAGTGTAAAATATTCCAATTTAGTATTAAAAATGAAACAAAAGTAACTAAATGTTCAAAGAACTTTAATTTAGCTTGGAATCTAGTGCAGCACTTCTAATCTACAATGGACGCGGACTTGGAAAAAAAGCTTGTGTTTCCCCCGGACACTGCAGCTGCAACACTCCGGCCAGACATGGTCCTGTGGTCCACAACAGCCAAGCTGGCATATGTTGTGGAACTGACAGTACCATGGGAAGATGGTGTCGAAGAAGCTTATGAGAGGAAAAAGACCAAGTACTCTGAACCGGCAACTGAAGCTGCCCAGAATGGCCGGAAGACCAAGATTTTCCCTGTAGAAGTGGGATGCAGGGGATTTGTTGCTACATCTACGACTAGTCTATTGAAGAAGATGGGGGTGAGGGGTCACTCCCTCCAACAAGCAATCAAGTCCTTGTCAAATGCAGCAGAAGAAAGCAGCAATTGGATTTGGATTAAAAGGAAAGACAACAACTGGGCTGCAAGATGAAAACAGGAGGGTATGGAACTGAGGGGGCGGTGTATCTGGGATACCAGGTAGTACCGTTGAGCCCTCTGGAGACGTCATGGGCTTATCAACGAAACGTCAAAGAAGGAGGGTGCTCACCTGATGACCCCGATGACGTACCTACCCTCCCTCCTTGTCACCACTCCAAACCCACTGCCAACATCGAGAGTGCCGACTTACCATAGGGATTGAAACATCAAGTCCTAGTAGCTCTACTGTCCAGCTCTCCACCCCCTTATGCATGGCCTTCAGTCATTTGTAAGCGGACCTGAATGCAAGTGTCTGCAGGCTGTGCTTCAGTTCTCCAGAGCATTCTTGAGGCCACATCTGAAGCACTGATGGTATGAATATCGATTTCACCTTCAGATGAATTAAGTATCCCCCTCCCCTCTATTTCCCACTCTGACCTTTCACTTCTTCTCACCCGCCTGTCACTTCCCCCTGGGTCCCTTCCTCCTTCCCTTTCTCCTGTGGTCCACTCTCCTCTCCTATCAGATTCTTTTCTCTCCAGCCCTTGACCTTTCTCACCCACCTGGCTTCACTTATCACCTTCCAGCTAGCTCTTTCCCCTCCACCACCACCCCCCACAGTTAAATTCAGACATCTCCACACCCGATTTCCTTCTCAGTCCTGAAGACCGGTGTACATGATTAGAAATGGTGCCCAATGTTATGGGGAGAAGAAAGTCATAGTCATACTTTATTGATCCCGGGAGAAATTGGTTTTCGTTACAGTTGCACCATAAATAATAAATAGTAATAAAACCATAAATAGTTAAATAGTAATATGTAAATTATGCCAGGAAATAAGTCCAGGACCAGCCTATTGGCTCAGGGTGTCTGAGGAGTTGTAAAGTTTGATGGCCACAGGTAGGAATGACTTCCTATGACGCTCTGTGTTGCATCTCGGTGGAATGAGTCTCTGGCTGAATGTACTCCTGTGCCCAACCAGTACATTATGTAGTGGATGGGAGACATTGTCCAAGATGGCATGCAACTTGGACAGCATCCTCTTTTCAGACACCACCATCAGAGAGTCCAGTTCCATCCCTACAACATCACTGGCCTTACGAATGAGTTTGTTGATTCTGTTGGTGTCTGCTACCCTCAGCCTGCTGCCCCAGCACACAACAGCAAACATGATAGCACTGGCCACCACAGACTCGTAGAACATCCTCAGCATCGTCCGGCAGATGTTAAAGGACCTCAGTCTCCTCAGGAAATAGAGACAGCTCTGACCCTTCTTGTAGACAGCCTCAGTGTCCTTTGACCAGTCCATTCATATTTATTGTCAATTCATATCTCCAGGTATTTGTAATCCTCCACCATGTCCACACTAACCTCCTGGATGGAAACAGGGGTCACCGGTACCTTAGCTCTCCTCAGGTCTACCACCAGCTCCTTAGTGAAGATGGGGTTCAGGGATAATAAGTCAGACACGTTAGAGAGGTGGAGCAGACTCGATGGGCTGAATGGCCTAAATCTGCTCCTGCATTCTGGATAAGCAAGTGGGTCAAAGGTCACTAGGATAAAGAGGATTGTGGGATTAAGGTTACAGTTGATCTTATTGAATGGTGGATCAACTCAAGGGGTTGAGTAGCCTGCTCCTGCTCCTAATACACTGATTTAACTAGATTAGGTCGATTTGCTTTATTTTGTCACACATACATTCAAAGACGCAGTGAAATGCATTGTTTGTGTCAATGAGCAACAGTCCAAAGATCTCTTTCAATGTCAACATAACTTGCTCACAACATAGAAACCTTACCCTATGCATTTTAGATTGCTTGGTAAATTGCAAACCCGCACAATGCTTCGAGCATTTGACCTTGCAACCCAGATGTCAAAGTATGCAGAGGCACACAGAGAAAAGCCCAAGGGTTTCAAGAGAAGGTTGAAAGTTGAATGAAAAGTTGGCTGAATGTGAGAATATGAATGGGAAAAGTCAATAGGACCTAGCATTCAATAAGTGAATGGAGAGGTCAGCACAGAGGCACTACAGACCTCATTCTTTTGGTGTTATACAGTAGTGATCTTAAACACGAGGGCTATGAGTAAGAAACTTTCTAACCACAGGCGATGTGATTAATTCTGTAATCAGAGAGCTATGGATGGTGGTGAACCCAAGTGCTCAGATTCAAAGTCAAAATAAACAAGAAGACATGAATGAAATCCAAAGGTAACATCACAAACAGCACTACTAGAAAAAGAATTCTTACAATTGAGCACAGAGTGCTCAGCACAAACCCTTTAAGTACAGACTTTCCATGATGGAATGCGATGGGCAATAATTGACAGTCTGAGTCTTAAAGGGGCAGCGACAGCTAAGCATACCATGAGAAATTTGGAAGTCCGTCACTGTTGAGATGGGACCATAACAGCTCCTTATCAATGTTCTAAGCTGCTTTAAGAGATCAATGGATGGAATAGGAGGGCACAAGTGGAGTGATAGCAAATGTGGAGATGGCTTCATAACATGTAGCAGGATATTAAATAGACAAAGGGATCTGGAAAGAATGTCCACACATTCTGATGATAGTTCGTCCAATGGGGCATTTGCCTTCATCAAGGAGGTCATACCAAAAAGGTTCAAGGTTCAAGTGAAGTATACGATACAATGAGTGTGAAGAAGAAATTAGCTCAATATTGTCACAAGAGAGATGGCATTTTCTGGAAATGTGCAGCAACATGCAAAATAATGCTGGAGGCTCTCCACCGGACGGATCGCATCTATAGAGTATAAGTGGGGGCTTCATGGTCAGCATGGACTTAGTGGACTGAGAGAACAATTTCTGTCCTGCTTCTCTGGCCTACTTCATGCATCAGATCAGTTCAGAACAAGGGGACCGAGATCAAAAACAATTGACAGGATGTCAGAGATAAATAAAGGAAAATAAAAGTCACCTGGAGACACAGTAGAGTAAAGGTTAGCACAATGCTTTATTGTACCAGTAACCCAGGTTCAAATCCCGCCACTGCCTGTAAAGAGTTTGTACGTTCTCCCCGCATTTCCTCCAGGTGCTCCGCTTTCCTCACACAGTCCAAAGTACATTTATTAAAAATGTATGCATACTTTATTCAACCTTGAGATTCGTCTCCTTACAGATAAACTGTTTAGTAGGTTGATTGGTCATTGGTGATTGGTTCCGTGATTAGGCTAGGATTAAATCGGGGATTGCTGGCATGGCTCGAAGAGCCTGGAGGGCCTGTTCCATGCTACATCTCAATCAATGAGTGTCTAGAGTTTCTTGCCTCCAAAGCTAAAACCCGTGGTCACACTTATGGTTACCAGGATGAGCACTTAAAAGTAGGAGTTCCCAACTTGGGGTCCACAGACCCCTTGGTTAATGGGAAGGATCATGGCATAAAGAAGGTTAGGACCCTCTGACTTATGTTACATGCTCAAGGAGATCTGTTTTTTTTTGTGAGAATGATGTAATGGTCTTTTGGAGGTCACCTGATGTGATTTTCCCGCCGATGTGAGGTCACGTGATGACATGTGCCCCGTGACTATATGAGGGTCGACTCAGGTGACGCAGTAGGTTTTTAAGTTTGTAGATTTCCAGGTATAACGTGCTGTGCCTCCGTCTCTGTTGCATTTGTTTTTGTGACGCAGTTTCATTTTTAAAACGGATGTGCGTTCTGTTGAAAGATTCCATATTATTTGGACTGGAAATTTGTGGCTGGATGTGTCAATTTACTCAATTCCAACAGTTGAAGGGAGAGCGAAGAATTTATTGAAGGATTAAGAGAAGTCGGCATCGTTTGGCAATTTAATAAACAATCGACCTTATTGAGTCTTCGTTGGAGGAGTCCCTGCATCGAGATAACTCTTGCCAGAAAGAGCAAGGAGTTCATGCAAAAAGGTTTTTTTCTCTCTCTCTCTCTCTCTCTCTCACTCACTCAATTTAAAGTCAGTTGATTTAAACTGTTTATTTTCAGCATCATAAATCCTGTGGACAGAACCAGCAGTAAAGGTGCATCGGTGAAGAAATCTTTCTCCAGAGAAGTCTCTCCCAATTGAATGCGTAAAACTGTTGGACTTTCGAAGTTATCGCTTTAAGAACTATATCTGACTGTATCGCTTTAAGAACTGTTTTTGCATTTAACGCTTTAAGAACCAGAGCCGAGTGGCGAGTTGGTGAACGGCTGCATATCTGTTAACTTCCGGCTAAAGTTTTCCTTGTTTTTTTCCCTTATCGTTTATACGTGTTTAATAAATGTTTGGTTGTTTTTATATAACCTGTCTCAATTGATATTCATTGTTGCCGTTTATGTAACACTTAAAAGCGTCAGTATTACAGGGCTTAATTTTTGAGTAGTCTGCACTCCACAGTTTTAATGACTCTTAGCCCAGAACTCCACAACGTTCAACATTTAAACAGCAGGAAATAAGCTCATTCAGTCCAGATCGGTTTTGCGCCCTTGCAAACAAAACAAGTTGAGCTTACTCACCTGAGCTTCCTTCTCCTGCAACTGTTCAACAATATCAGCGAGGGTTGTTCTCTTGTCCCTGTGAAAATAAGATGACAGTTTGGAACTGATGATCCTTACCAAGTGATGAGTTTAAAGTGAGTGTGAAAATGGGGGTGGGGGGCGTGTGATCACAGTGATTTTAAAGTCAGTGTGGAACGAAGAACCAGTGAGGTTAAAATGAGTGTGGGAATGGGGTCCTGGTGAGGTTAAAGCACAACAGAAGAGAAACCTCAGTGTGGTGTTCCTGGGCACCAAGATGAGAGAATAGTTACCAACACATATGGAATCATGGGCCTCCTACCTGAGGTACTGAACAAAAATTATTCTGAACACTACAGACCCTAGTTAGGCTGGAAGTGAAGTAGTTTTTTGATTCAGATCGTCATGATTAGGAAGGATATTGCAGCCCTTACTTGAAAAACAAACCAAAACTACTGAGAGACCGAGCGAAGGATTCAACCCTGTGTGACGCGTTTCCAAATTACTAAGCTCCAAGGTGAAAAAAGTATGTTCAATCCTCTAATACAAAACCAGCAAAGATGAAAGATCTTATAGCAGTATTATAAATTAGCGTAACAAAAATTAGTGAAGTAATGACATAAGTGGAATAAAAGTAATTTGCATTCAAATTAGCAGTCAACAGTAAAAAAAATCTTACCTGGCTCACTCCCTATCAATCAAACTAACTAATTAGGACGAAGCGTGAATACGTGACTCTATCCATTTGCTTCTACCATGACCCAACCCACGTAACAAATTACTGTAACCCGTAATAAACGAGCAACACAAAAGACAGTACACACAGAAAATAGATACATGGCTCCTACAGCTATGAAGGTCATTGGGAGAATAAGAGAGAGAGACTGAATCCTGAACAGATCCAGAGGTAAAGCATTTTAGCTGCAAGATTACAGTGAAGAGGTTGGGATTGTTTTTCTTGCAGCAAACGAAGTGGACAAGGGATGGGATATTGGACAGGACATAACAGGAGGGTAATGTTTTACCTCCACGGACACTGTCTACACTTCTTTCCGCCTTGGTAAAGTGGCCAACCTAATCAAAAACCCCATCCACCCCAGGTGTTCACCCTTTTCCCCATAACTGGGCAGAGCCAGGGTGAAGGACAGCCACCATTGAACGGACCTTTAAAAAATAAAGGTAAATTCTTGATCCCTCAATCTATCTCATTTGCACTTATAACCATATAACAATTACAGCACGGAAACAGGCCATCTCGGCCCTTCTAGCCCGTGCTGAACTCTTACTCCCACCGACCTGCACTCAGCCCATAACCCTCCATTCCTTTCCTGTCCATATAGCTATCCAATTACTTCTGCATTTATTACTTTCATAGAATCTGATGAAAACATAGTTGCCCTTCCTGATTTATCTGCCTGCACTGCACTCTCTCTCCAGCTGTATTCTCCACTCTGTCTTGTTCTCCTTTTCTTCAATGAACTTATCATACCTAGTACAATAAAATGGATGTTTAATTTCATTTAATCATTTCTTGCACCTTATTTTCTGCCAACACTTTATTCTGCATTTTTTTGCACAGATAGCAAGCAAAGCAGCATTTCTCCACTGTACTTCAGTACTATTGACAATAATAAACAAGTTAACCCATTCTAAATTCAACATTTTTGAAATTATTTTACTCTACCCCCAAGTTCCTTGATTTACAAAACCTAAGAAAACTGTAGATGTTGCAAATATGATACAAAAAAAAGGAAGATACAAAAAAATCTTATCACCTCAGTCACAGAGTCTTAGAAAAGTACAGCACAGAAACAGGCCCTTCGGCCCATCTTGTCCGTGCAGTCAGTAGCTGTGGAATGAGAAACTGAGTTAATATTGCAGTTTGATAATCTTTTTGCTGGAACAGGGAAAACTTAAAAAAAAAACAGCAATGTGCAGGAGGAGGGATGGAGATTTTAAAAAATGGAATGGAATACAAAATATGGGATGGAACGTGGAAGAAAATTAATTGCACAGAGCAGGGGTTCCCAACCTTTTGTATGCCATGGACCAATACCATTAAGCAAAGGGTTCTGTGGACCCTGGGTTGGGAACCCCTGGTACTGACTAATGGAGATGGAGAGGGGCTAGAGAAGGTACATTAATGGACACTATTCATCAGAGTACTGATAAAGATACTGAGCCCAAAATGTCAGCTGTTTATTCCTCTCCATAGGTGCTGCCTGACTTGTTAAGTTCCTCCAGCATTGTGCGTGTATATGTGTTACTCAGGATTTCCGGAATAGGCAGAATCTCTTGCATTAATAAATAGAAGCCATACTGTCTTGAGATGGTGTTAAAAGAGGGAGGAACAGACAGGGGCTAAACAAAAAGCTTTGAGATACAGAACATAGCATTTTCTGGAAAAGTGAAATAGAGAATATTGCAAGAGTCTGTCAAGTTGGCAGCACTCATGACAAGATAGGAAATGGAGTTACATCAGATCTGGCATAGAGTGATATTAAAAAGTCTGCAGAGAGGGGAGATCTGAAACAAAGCCAGAAAGCACTGGTTACACTCAGCAGGCTAAGAATTCTTAGTAAAGGCAGAAGCATCGTCAACATCCTAAGTGAATAACCACCCCCCCAATTGTGAAAGTAGTTGCACACCTCACAGATACTGGCCAACTCACCTTGCGTCCCAATGTTCAAACACTGCAATACAATAACCTCTCAGGAGCAAAAGCCACTTTAAGAATATTCCTCACCCAGCAGCTTCCTGCTCCGCCTCCCGCGGCTCACTCAGCGACTCCTGCCATTCGATCCGGCGCTCCTGCCTCACCTCGGCCTGCTCCAGCTGCTGGTGCCTCATCGCGGCCAGCTCCGGCCTCTCCTGCCTGGCGGCGGCTCTTTTCACCGGCTTGAACTCCCCTCTGTCGGGTCGCTCCTCCTCAAGTTCGTCGACGATTTCGTACCTTGCCTGCTGCTTGACGGGTCGGATTCCCGCGACTGCCACTGACTGCTTAATTGGAGAGCCTCTGGATTCTGGCAGCACTCTGCGGCTCAGCATAGGTGTGGCGGGCTGCTGAGGTTGGACAGCGAAGGGGACCTTATTCTCCATGCGTTCCAGCTGAAGGAGAAATCAGGATGGAAATTGTGATGGCCAGTGACATGGAATATCGAGAATATCAGGGCACTAGTAAAGCTCAAGGTTCAGGGGAGCCCCTTCAATTCAACTCAATTTGAAAGTACATTTATTATCAAATATATGTTCAGTATACAACCCTGAAATTCGCCTTCCTCACAGACAGTCACAAAACAAAGAGCCATGGAACTAACCCATTCACAGAAAATCAAACACCCCTTCCTCACGCACAAAAAAAACCATACAAACAGCAAAAAAAGTGAAAACGCAGAACATAAAACACAAAATCAAAAGGCATATTTCAAATGTGCTCAGAGTGACTTTGACTGCGGAATGATTGTTGGTGCCAGATGGGGTGCTTTGAGTATCCTGGAAGCTGCTAATCCCAGGGATTGTCATGCACGACAGTCTCTAGACCAGGGTTTCCCAAACTAGGGCCCACAGACCCCTCGGTTAACGGTGCGGGTCCATGGCATAAAAAAAGTTAGGAAACCTCTGCTCTGGAATTTATAAAGAGTGGTTTTAGCGGCAGTGCTGTGGGCAAAAATGCCTCGTTAATGAGAGAGGTCAGAGGAGAATGGTCTGACAGGTTCAAGCTGACAGTAATTCAAATAACCATGAAGGAGAGTAGAACATAAATACCTCATTGGTCACAGCACTGAGTACAAGAGTGAGGTGTCATGTTACCATTGCACTAAAAATTGGTTAGACCACACTTGCTTATTGTGTACAGTTTTGGTTACCAGACAAGAGGAAGGATGCGGTAGTGACAGAGAGGCTGTGGAAGAGATTCCCCAGGATGCTGCCTGGAATGCCGCCTGGAATGCCAATGCCCAATAATGGAAAAGCCTTACAAAATGTGGTGGATATAGCAGAGTCCATCACTGGAAAAGCCCTCCACACCATGGACCATGTATACAAGGAGACTTGGGAGTCCTTGTGCAAGATACCCTAAAGGTTAACCTCCAGGTTGAGTCGGTGGTGAAGAAGGTGAATGCAATGTTGGCGTTCATGTCTGGAGGTATAGAATATAAGAGCAGGGATGTGATGTTGAGACTCTAGAAGGCACTCATGAGACCACACGGAGTATTGTATGCAGCTTTGGGCTCCTTATTTTAGAAAGGCTATACTGACATTGGAGAGGGTCCAGAGAAGATTCACGAGAATGATTCCAGGAATGAAAGGGTTACCGTATGAGGAACGTCTGGCAGCTCTTGGGCTGTATTCCCTGGAATTCAGGAGAATGAGAGGGGATCTCATAGAAGCATTCCAAATGTTAAGAGGCCTAAACAAATTAGTTATGGCAAAGTTATTTCCCATGGTAAGGGATTCTAGGACAAGAGGGCATGACTTCAGGATTGAAGAACGTCCTTCTGAACTGAGATGCGGAGAAATTACTTTAGTCAGAGGAAGGTAAATCTGTGGAATTTGTTGTCATGAGTAGTTGTGGAGGTTAAGTCATTGGGTGCATTTAAGGCAGAGATAGATAGGTTCTTGATTAGCCAGGGCATCAAAGGGTATGAGGTGAAAGCAGGGGAGTGGGGATGACTGGAGAGGACTGGAAGAATTTGATCAGCCCATGATTGAATGGCGGAGCAGACTTGATGGGCCGAATGACCTACTTCTGCTCCTATATTTTATGCTCTTATGGTCTAATTTTAATCCCCTTTTGAATGTCATAGATTTGAAGATTTGAATGCCATCAGGTCACCAACTTCTGTATAAGTATCATCCAAAGGAACGTCTGCCAAAATATTTCGCCAAAGCAGCCTACCGTGGTCAGTCTCCTCAGCGAGCTGAACCTCTCCTCCCAGGCTGCGGCTGACTTGCGGAAGGCTTCGTGTCGTTTGATTAGCTGTTCCACCTCGTCCACGCTGTTGCCCAGCTGTTCGCTGGTGATCAGTCGCTCCTGCGTGCTCAGCCACGACTCGGCCACCACTGCTTCCTGCGCGAACTGATGGACTTCTAGCACTGAGGGGGAGGACAGAGAGCTCACATCAAACACCGCCCCAAACACAGGTCACTGAAAGTGACATGGGGACAGGCAGCAAGTACCTAACATAAAGGACAGCACTTGGCCTGTTGGTATTAGATTCATAGAAAAGTACAGCACAGGAACGGGCCCTTTGGCCCATCTAGTCCATCCCAAACCATTTAAACTGCCTACTCCCATCGACCTGCACCGTCCACAACCCTCCATACCCCTGCTATTCAAGTACCGATCCAAGCTTCTCTTAAACATTGAAATCAAACTCACATGCACCACTTATGCTGGCCGCTTGTCCCGCACTCTCACTACCCTCTGGGTGAATAAGTTTATCCTCATGTTCCCTTTAAACTTTGCACCTTTCACCCTTAACCCATGATCTCTGTTTGTATCCTTAATCTAAGACCTCAGTGGAAAAAGCCTGCTTGCATTTACCCTATCTATATCGTGGGTCTTAATTGATTGGCTTAATCTCAAATAATAACGAGGCAGCCTATAGAGAATAAGTCATTACACTGACACTGTGGTGTCAAGAAAACAATCTCTCCCTCAATGTCACAAAAACAAAGGAGCTGGTTGTGGATTACAGGAAGAATGGAGACAGGCTAACCCCTATTGACATCAATAGACGTGGGGTTGAGAGGGTGAATAGCTTTCAGTTCCTCGGGATAAGCATCACTGAGGATCTCACATGGTCTGTACATACCGGCTGGGTGGTGAAAAAGACACAACAGTGCCTCTTTCACCTCAGACGGTTGAAGAAGTTTGGTATGCTCCCCCAAATCCTAAGAACTTTCCACAGGGGCAAAATTGAGAGCATCCTGACTGGCTGCATCACTGCCTGGTATGGGAACTGTCCTTCCCTCAATCGCAGGACTCTGCAGAGAGTGGTGCGGACAGCCCAGCGCATCTGTAGATGTGAACTTCCCACTATTCAGGACATTTACAAACGCAGACATGTAAAAAGGGCCCAGAGGGTCATTGGGGACCCGAGACACCCCAACCACAAATTCTGCCAGCTGCTAGTGTTCGGGAAACAGGACTGCAGCACAAAAGTCAGGCTCCGGGAGAGTTTCGTCCACCAGACCATCAGACTGATTAATTCATGCTGACACAACTGTATTTCTATGTTCTAGTGACTGTCCTGTTTTACATACTATTATAAATTACTATAAATTGTACATTGCACGTTTAGACGGAGACATATGTAAAGATTATTACTCATGTATATGAAGGATGTAAGTAATAAAGTCAATTCAATTCAAAGTCATAGAAGGACGCAGTAGGTAAACTGGCCCACCAAGCATATGAGGAGCATCTATCACACATTTACACCAATCCCATAAGATATAGGAGCATGAAAAGGCCACCCAGCCCATCATGTCTGCTCTGCAATTCAGTCATAAGTAATTTTTTCATCATCATGCACCACTCTAACACTTAAAGTATCTTAATAATCAGGAACCCATTAGCGACTGCCTTAAATACACACAAGGACAGAGCCTCCACAGCCCTAGGATAGCTTCCTCCCCTCATCCATCAGATTTCTGAACTGCCCTTGAACCCATGAGCACTACCACACTATTCCTCATTTGCCTTATTTATTTATGTTTTTCTTTTAATTCTTAATATTTTATGTTTTGCACGGCAGAAAACATCAAATTTCATGGCATACAGTACGTCAATGATAATAAACCTGATTCGGATACTGTGAAGTGACACAGTAGAGTACTTTACAGTATCAGCGACCCAGGTTCAATTCCCGCCACTGCCTGTAAGGAGTTTGCACGTTCTCCCCATCACCACATGGGTTTCCACCGGGTGTTACGGCTTCCTCTCGCAGTCCAAAGGCGTAACAGTTGATAGGTCACTTTGTTATTGTTAATTGTCGCGTGATTAAGCTAGGGTTAAATCGGGGGGGGGGGGAGGTGCTAGGTGGTATGGCTTAAAGGACTGGAAGGGTACTATATCTCAATAAATAAAAAAATACTGTGTGACAACTTTTTAAACACAGTGGATTGCCTATATATGGAAGGAGCTGTCAATGGATGTGCTTGAGGCAGTAAGATTAATAACCTCGAAAAGATAGTTAGACAGATAGATGGACAGTAAGGTTGAGGTGAATATGGGATATTCAGTCAACCTTCCGATTCTTGGGTAAATAGATTTGGTTGGCAGATTGATGTCTTTTTTTTTAATAGAAGCTTGTATGGCGTATAGCTCCAGGTTTGTGCTCCAAATGGGTTTTTTTTCTCGTTTTTTTTTTGTTTGTTAGTTGGGATTTTTTTGTTTTAGTTAGTAGGGGTTTTTTTCCTTCTTTCTTTTTTCAAAAAAATAAAGCTTTAACATTTTGTTATTTTTATTTATTATTATTGATATACTGTTTAGTTTGGTTAATAGTTTGACTCTTCTTATACTTATTGATATATTGACTTGATTATTTTAATGTATCTTTCTTTGTCAATTTTCAATAATAATTAATAAAAAGATTTAAAAAGGGGATATTCAGTCAAATGGCCCTAGCTTGGATGGGCACCTTCATAAACATGGACAATTTGCGCCAAGGTTCCTGCTCCTTTGCTGAATCAGTCTAGGAAATCGTGTGATAGGGGGTTTGTCTAATAAGGAGTCCTATCAAAGGAAAGCAGCATCCATCATCCAGGCCATGCTCTCTTCTTGCTGTTGCTCCCCTCATCAAAATGTTCCCAGCTCCAATTGACTCACTTTCAAGGACTCTTCATCTCATATTCTTGATAGTTATTGCTTTATTATTTATTATTACGTATTTCTTTTTGTACTTGCACAGTTTATTACCTTCTGCACCCTGGTTAAACACCCTCAGGCAGCCTTTCATTGATTCTGTTCTGGTTGCTATTCTATAGAACTATTATGCCCATAAGAAAATGAATCTTAGGATTATATAAGGTGACCTATATAATTGTGTTGGCGCGTGGTCAAGTGGTTAAGGTGTTCGTCTAGTGATCTGAAGGTCGCTAGTTCGAACCTCTGCTGAGACAGCGTGTTGTGTCCTTGAGCAAGGCACTTAACCACACATTGCTCTGCGACGACACTGGTGCCAAGTTGTATGGGTCCTAATGCCCTTCCCTTGGACAACATCGGTGGCATGGAGAGGGGAGACTTGCAGCATGGGCAACTGCTGGTCTTCCATACAACCTTGCTCAGGCCTGCGCCCTGGAAACTTTCCAAAAAGATAAAATATATACTTTGACAATAAAATTTACTTTGAAATTTGAACCTTGATCAGGAAGAAGGTACAGCAGCTTCAGGCCCCACACCACCAGGTTCAAGAACAGTTATCATCCGTCCACCATCAGGCTCTTGAACCAGTGAGGATAACTTCACTCACCTCAACTCTGAACTGATTCAGACCATAAAATTCACAGTTTCAATAATTATTACTTATTTACTTATTATGGTCTTTTATATTTGCAAAATCTGTTGCCTTTTGCACTTTGGATTTTTGACCATGGTTCCTTGACGTTGTTATAGCTGGGGGATGGTAGCAGGGATAAGTTCCCACGACCTATTAAAAGCTCCTAATGACAGGCGCTTCAAATAGCCTCTGACAACCAAGTGCAGCTCCCGGCCTTCACGTACAGCTCAGGTACTAGGCTCAGCAGAACCGTTTCTACTGACAGGAGAAGGGGCAAAGGTGAATTATTGGTGCCTTAAAACCATCACTTCGGGCAGACGGGTCTCCTCAGCCATGGTCGGCAGCTCATCTAGGAGAAGGAAAACTCTGATCTCGAACCTCCGCACCCTTGCAACTATGGTCACTCATGGGGAAAGCTGTGGGAGTAAACCCCGGGAAAAAAACATAAGGAACTGCAGTCCCTAAGGCAGTTCTACATTGAAATCTATGTGACCGTCATCTCCTGTGATGCTGCTGGTGCCGAACCGTATCAGTCGCTCCCTTTCCTTTGGGTTCATGAGATGCATGGAGAAGGGGAGCTCGCTACACGGGCAACAGCTTGCTCTCCATGTTGTACTGCCCAGGCTTGCGTATCAAGACAGTTAGGTTGCAACATCCTACAAATTTGCCGTGAAAACAACAAATTTCATCATGTGTGCTGCTGATATAAAACCTGATTCTGAAGTTTATTTTAGTTCCACGTTCCAGCATCTACAGCCTCTTGTGACTGTTGAATCTATTGTCATCTCTGGATTACCCTCCAGTGCAGATACTTACTCTGTTGTAACCACTCCCAGTGTTGTTCCCACTTCTCCATCATCTCGTTCTGCTTCCTCAGCACTTTGTCCATCTTCTCCTGAATCTACAGTCAGAATTAGAATAGAATTCAAACACTGAATATCGCTTCTTCAGCTTGTTACTTGGTAATTGGTGTCACGTGCACTGCGACGGAGCAAAAAGATTTTGTTCGTCGTTTCATCCATGCAAACCTATCCGTACTTAGATGGCCTGATGTATCACATAGAAAAACAGAACGCAGAATTTACTGTGGCATTTACAGAGGAAGTGCAGTTAGGTAGAGAAACAAAGTGCAAAAGTAAGATGAACTCGACCTCTGTGATGGAGAGCATTCAGTACACGTGCTCCTCACACATGCGTTTTTACACACCAACATGGCCTTGTCATTCTGCTGATGTCATGCTGAGTGTACACACTTCAGTGTCTTTCCCAGTATATTCTCATAATGGGTCCTAAAGGATTTGGGTTTATGGTGTCTTTCCTGCCATAGACTTCCGAATATTCAATTTCTTGAGAAATGAGGATGTGTAAATGTATATATGTTGTTCGTTGTTTTACGACTCCAGCAGTTTGTGTGTGCTTCAATGGAGGGGAGTCTAGTTTTCATAATAGATTGTTATCAAGGGCAACCTCAATTCAGGGAAGGAGAAGCAGGAATATTGAGGGGACAGTGATGGTGAGTTGGATCAACCTCATATCAGACAATTGGGACACTGCTGATACATTCTGGCAATGTAAGAGTTACTGCACATAGAGTCGTAATAGCGATTTTAAATGACAGGACCTGACAACAGAACTCAGGACCGATATGGAAGGTGAGTTGGTGTACCTCATTAGCTGCGCAAGAGTTGATCTGTTTAATTACCTCGTCAGAAGCGTGATGCTTTGTGGTGAGCAAGTTTTTGCCCAGCTCAACGCAGGACATGAGTTTCTTGTGCCTGGCTTCAATCTCCCCTCGGAGACTCTGGTGATAGTTCATCAGCACCTCCACAGAAGAAACGTCCCTGGAGAAGGAAAAGAGCCCATTCACCATAGAACATCATCCACAGCACTGCAGCCACCCGAACATCTCACCTTGCTGTTTAAGAGGTGTTGTGTACAAACATTGTGCAGGTTCAGCTGATCTGATATACCGTAACTTGGCTGTGTGTGGATCATATTAGACACAATACACCAGTGGTGATCTTGAGTCGCGTGCTCCTCTACTTTTGCACCTTATCCTGATGGACTCCACTCCAAACAGTGGAATCCTACCTGAAGAGTGTTCTATGGATTTTGCTCTCACCCTGATTGGAACCTCCAGCATGTTGGCTTCCAGTAATACTTCATAACAAGGCCCAGATGGTGTTGGAATCGGTTGTTCTTATAAATATTTTAATAAGATGAGTTGAATTATTACAAGACTAAAATCATAGTTTTAATTGTAATATTTTTCTTACTGGCATAATTTGTACTTTTATCAATTTGCATCTTAAACAATCGCAACTATTTCTCACAGTATGTGGTGGTTTGTCTCCACTTACTGGCAGAAACTGGTAAAACAGCTACGTATGCCTTTTCATTTTTTTTAATTGGCTATGCGTTAGCACGTTGTACACGTCATAATCGTGCAGCCTTTTGATTGGATTCTTAAGTTATCTTGAGTATAAAGTAAAGGCATCCGTTAGTCTTGCAAGACCATGGGTCTGCGCCTGGAAAGTCTTCACTCTCCAGGGCGCAGGCCTGGGCAAGGTTGTATAGAAGACCAGCAGTTGTCCATGCTGCAAGTCTCCCCTCTCCACAACACCAATGTTGTCCAAGGGAAGGGCATTAGGACCCATACAGCTTGGCACCAGTGTCATCGCAGAGCAATGTGTGGTTAAGTGCCTTGCTCAAGGACACAACATGTTCCCTCGCCTGGGGCTCGAACTCACTAGCTAGTCCAATGCCTTAACCACTTGGCCACGAGTATAAAGGGGATAGATTTGTCAAAAGTGCCATATCGAATCCATTGAATCTTTAATTTCTCATCTCTCATCTGGCTTGTATCACTGTACCTTTGTCGGCATAGTATCTGTCTTTTGTCTAAACTTTAAATAAACGGTCACAAAGAATCAAAGTTCCCCCTCATTCCTGAACTCCTAAAAGAACCCAGGGACCGAAAATTACCAAGATCTCACAATGGTGAGGAACTTTGATAACATACGTTGCCTTCTTGAGGAAATGCTTTACGTAGGTATTTCTGGCGGTGGGGAGCGGTGTGCCCGTGATGAACCGGGCTGAGCCAACTACTCTGCAGCTTCTTAACATTCCTGCACATTTGAATCACCACACCAGACCATGATGCAAGCTGTCAGGATACTCTGGCCATTACAACTGGAGAAGTTTGTTACTGTGTTTGGTGACATGCCAATCCTCCAAAGAAAGTAAAGATGCTGGCCTGCCTTCCTTTAGATGCATTTTTGTGACTTTGGGCCTTGGCCTGAAATATCAACAATTCCTCTCCCCCACAGATGCTACTTGACCCACTGAGTTCCTCTAGAACAGGGGTTCTCAAACTTTTTTTATGCCACGGACTGCTACCATTAGCCAAGGGTTCCCCACGCCCCAGGTTGGGAGCCCCTGCTCTAGCAGATTCACAGACTGGTTCGCAGGTTAGCAGGTCTGTACTCTGAGCAGAGATGAAGTAAGCTGGCTCTTTGTTCTCTGAAGTTTAGAAGGAGAAATGACGTCACTGAATCTTAGGAAGCATTTCAGACTTCCTATATAATTGTGGGAGATGTTTCCACTGGCAGAACACATAACTAGGGTGGTCAGAGTCTCTCAATAAGTGGGTGGGCCTTTTAAGGTCCAGAGAAGAAGAAACGTCTTCACTTGGAGGCTGGTAAGTGTCTGGAATTCCCTACTCCAGGGGTTCCCAACCTAGGGTCCACGGGCCCCTCGGTTAACCGTAAGGGTTCATGGCATAAAGAAGTTTGGAAACCCCTGCTGTACCCTGTATGACTGTGACATTCAGATGGGGACTACATTCAAAACAGACAGCTTGATTTTCTGGATACTGAGACATTCAGGAGATGTGAGGATAGGGCAAGAATTCCTGGGCATTAACATCTCAAATGAGCTGTTCTGGGTCCAGCATGTAGACGCAATCACAAAGAGGGCATGTTTCTACTCTCTTATGTGCTGAAGGAGACTTGGATGTCACTAATTACTCCAACTACTGAACCCTAGAAACGTCCTGAATGGGTATATCGTGGATTGGTACAGAAATTCCAATGCAAAAAAAATGCATAAGGGTGCAGAGAGTCGTGGACACAGCGAGTCCGTCACGGGTACCACTGTCCCCACTACTGACAGCAACTACCAGCGACATTGCCTCAAGAAGGGGGGCATTATTATCAAAGACCCAACCAGGAAATAAGTCTAATAGGCTGGTCCTGGACTGATTTCCTGGCATAATTTACATATTACTATTTAATTATTTATGGTTTTATTACTCTTTAATTATTTATGGTGCAACTGTAACGAAAACCAATTTCCCCCAGGATCAATAAAGTATGACTATGACTATTTGAGTAATGCCCTCTTCTTGCTGATACTCTCAGGCAGGAGGTCAAAAGCCTGAAGTCCAACACCACCAGGTTCAGGAACAGCTACTTCCCTACAGCCTCCACAACCCCAAAGACCTTAAGAACATAAGATATAGGAGCAGAATTAGACCATTTGGCTCATCAAGTCTGCTCTGCCATTTCATCATGGCTGATCCATTTTTCCTCAGCCACAACCTCCTGCCTTCCCCCCCCCCAATATCCCATCATGCCTTAACTAAACAAGAACCTTAAATATACGCGAAGGCTGTGGCAACGAATTCAATGAGTTCAATGTGAATTCTGTGGCAACAAATTCAATAGATCAACTACTCTCTGGCTGAAGAAATTCCTCCTCAACTACATTCTAAATGAATGCCCCTCTATTCCGAGGCTGTGTCCTTTGGTCTTAGACACTCCAACCGCAGGAAGCACCATTAATAAAGCCTGACTCAGCAATGGAACATCTCTTGTACTTGCATGATCGTGTCTTTTTTGTTGCACTAAGGCCTCGCTCTTCCTTGTTCTCTCTTCACTGTCTTGTATAATTTATGCATAATTTATATTCTATGTTCTGTCGGTACTTACCTGCCTGTGACGCTGTTGCAAGCAAATTCTTAATTGTACCTGTACCTCACCATACTTGCTCACTCAACAACGAGCTCACTTGTCTTGAAATAGTGTTGAAGTAGAAGATTAGCCGTAATGAGTGAGGGAGTTGACTCTCAGGCCCAACTGATAAACTGCTGCTCACATTTCTTGTGCCCTCTTTCCAATTTGATGCACATTCCAAGATTTCCTCTCAGTGAGGCTTTTTGAGAGCTCCTTGCCCACGCTGACTACAGTCTACACCAACCTAGGATCCATGCCCTCTCTCCCTGCCTCTGTCCAGTCCTGATGCATATTTTGCCATCTCTGCCCAGCGGCCTAGCACCTACCGGGGCTTCTCGCCTGTGCCGATCTGACAGATAATGCTGTCCATCCAGCCCACCAGCTCACGGACCAGGCCGAAGAAGCGAATCTTGTCGCTGGTCGTGGTAAGCTGCAGCTTCCGCTGTTCGCAGGTGCCCAGTAGCTCCTTCCAAGCCTGCATCACTCTCTGCTCCTGGACCTGGATGGCCTCGGCATTCTCACCGGCGTACACCGTGCGCAGCTGGGCGGCATGCTCCTGTAACTGCCTCACCTGGTAATCGAGAAGACACTTTTCTTCATAAGAGTCATGGAGAGATACAGTGCCAAAACAGTCCTTTCAGCCCATTGTCCATTCCAAACATCAAGCATAGAAACATAAAAAACTTAAATCACAATACAGGCCCTTCAGCCCACAAAGCTGGGCCAAACATGTCCTTACCTTAGAACTACCTAGGCTTAGCCATAGCCCTCTATTTTTCTAAGCTCCATGTACCCCTCCAGGAGTCTCCTAAAAGACCCTATTGTTTCCGCCTCCACCGCCGCTGCTGGCAGCCCTCACCACTCTCTGCATAAAAAACTTACCCCTGACATCTCCTCTGTACCTGCTTCCAAGCACCTTAAAACTATGCCCTCTCGTGCTAGCCATTTCAGCCCTGGGAAAAAGCCTCTGCCTATCCCCACAATCAATGCCTCTCAACACCCAATTCTACATTAATTCTATTTTTTACATTCAGATTCAGATTTCATTATCACATGTACAGTACCAGTGTGTATAGCTGGGGTGCCTAAGACTTCTGCACAGTACTGTATTGGCCAACTTAGAGTGGAGGGCGTTTTTGTAAATCTGGTGGGAGCAAAAGATGTTGGGAATGGCGACGGTGGAACACTGTAAGAGGGGTGTGGGACAGGTGTTAGAGAAGGGGTGTCAGAACAGGGTGGGGGTTGCGCAGGTACAGACACACCCAGCCCCGAGATACCAGGTCAGGTCATTTGATTCCAAACAATTGGTTCATTGATCATTACAGAATGCCTCTCTGGTGCTTCCCGCTCCCTTCCCCTTTTCTCAAACATGATTGCCCTCTCCCTGTCCCTCCCACTCTTAGTCCACAATAGGATTGCACAACCTTTATACTGTTCATTGAGTATATCAACTCATAAATTCTCAAATACAGTATACTAATAACATTGTTTTTCCTGAGGCTTGAGGAAGACTCAGGACAAGCTCAGACTTCTTCCCTTGGTGTATAGGAGCCTGAGAGGTGATCTTATAGCAGTGACACAAAGCAGGTGTATAAAATTATGACCAGCACAGGGTGAGTGCACTCAATCTTTTGCTGAAGTGGGTGAAATCAAGAACTAGAGGGCACTAAAAACACAACAGATTGCCAGAAATCCAGAGTTCTCTGAGGCCTCCACTGGCCAGAGTCAACCATGGACGTTGTGTCCTATCTGTCTAGATACACAAGCCTGGGCAGTACAATATGGAGAGGAAGCTGTTGCCCATTTCATAAGCACCCCCTCTCCACGCATCTGATGAACCCAAACGAAGGGCAGAAACCGATACAGTTTGGCAGCAGCAGCATTGCAGGAACTGCCGGTCAGCATTGAACTCAACATAGGACTACTTCAGGGACTCCAGCTCCGGATTTTTCCCTTGGGGTTCACTCCTGAAGCTTTTTCCCCCATGAGTTTGAGATCAGAGGTTTCCTTCTCCTAGATGAGTGGCCAACCACGGCTGATGAACCCCATCTGCCCAAAGCAACTAGTTTTAAGGTGCCAGGAATCTGCTCTTGCCCCTTCTTTTTGTAGCTAAGCCACACGTGAAGGCCAGGAGCTGAACTTGTTGTCAGAGTTTTTTTGTGACACACACCATTGGGAACATTTAATAGGTAGTGTGAATTTAACCCTACTACCCCCCTCCCACAACTATTACAACCTTAAGAAATCCAGAGCGACACACACAAAGTACTGGAGGAACTGAGCAGGTCAGACAACTTTTATGGAAAGGAATAAAGAGTTGACATTTCTGGCTAAGAACCTGCAACAGGACTAGACAGCATTAGTTTAAATTGAAAAGGCAAAAAAAAAAATAGTAACTTAAAGTTTACAAGACACATGGACAGGTACATGGATAGGAAAGGATTAGAAAGATGTGGGCCAAAGGCAGACCAATGGGACTAGCATCTTGTTCAGCTTGGACCAGTTGGTCTACGAGTTGTCTATGATTCAAAGTCCATGAAACCATGTCCTGTCCTCATCATTGCAGTTGAGCCATTGGATCCAGACATCATCATTTGGCACCGGTGGTGAGGAACAAGAAGGCGTGGTCAAGGGAGGCAGTGGAGCGCTTACAGGACTGCTTTGAATTGGTGGACTGGACAATATTCAGGGGCTCATCTTCAAGTGTGAATGAACACGCCACGGTTGTCACCAACTTCATCAAGACCCGTGTGGATGAGTCTGTGCCTGCACGAACATATCGTACAGACTGTACCCAAGCCAAAAATAACTGAAGAACCCGGACATTCGTAGTCTGCTGAGGGCTATCAAGAACAGTCAGTGACTCAGCACGATAAAGAGCTCTAGGTACGACTGATGGAATGCTATTTTAAAAGTGGGAAAAACCGATCCTGATTGAATGTAGAGACAGAATTGGATGTAGGTCAGTTCCAGCAGGGTTTGCAGGCTATTAACTCCTTCAAGGTGAAACCTAACAATAAATAGCCGTGATGCTTCACTCCCAAATCAGCTTAATGCCCTTTACACACGCTCGGAAAAGGAGAATAAAACTGCACCTGTGAGAATCCTTGCAGCATCTGGGGACCTTCTGATCTCTGCCTCGGAGGCTGATATCAGAACATTTTTTAAGAGGGTGAAGCCCTTGCCAGGCGGTCCTAATGGTGAACCTGGCAGGGCTCTGGAAACCGTGCCAACCAACTGGCAGGAGTGTTCAAGGACACCTTCAACTCTCTCACTGCTGCAGTCAGAGGTTACAACCTACATCAGAAAGGTGACAACTAAATCAACGCCCAAGAAAGCAAAGTGAGTTGCACTCACATCTACTGTGACGAAGTGCTTTGAGAGGGTGATCGTGACCAGGATCAACTTCTGCCTTAGCGAGGAACTGGACCCTCTGCAGTTTGCCTATTGCCACAATGGGTCTACGGAGGATGCAATCTCACTGGCTCTCCACTCAGCCTAGGGTCACCTGGACAACGGCAAGACCTATGTCAGGCTGTTGTTTATTGACTGCAGCTCAGAATTTAACACACCCTAATCAACACACAGTTCTAATCAATAAGCTTCAAAGGCTGGGCCTCTGTACCTCCCTCTGGAACTGTATCCTTGACTTCCTCACCAGGAGACCACTGTCAGCATCGATCAGAAGTAACAATCTCTCTTTGCTGACAATCAACACTGGCACATCTCAAGGATGGGGGCTCAGCCCACTGCTCCACTCTCTGTACACCCATGGCTGGGTGGCTAGGCACAGCTCAAATGCCCTCATTAAATTTGCTGATGACACAAATATAGTTGGCACAATTTCAGATGGCGCTGAAGAGGCATACAAGTGTGAGATGGATCAGCCGGTTGAGTGGTGTCACAACAACAACCTTGTATACTTTATACTTTATTGTCGCCAAACAATTGATACTAGAACATACAATCATCACAGCGATATTTGATTCTGTGCTTCCCACTCCCTGGATTACAAATATTAAATATTAAAAATAGTAAAATAGTAAACATTAGTAAATATTAAAAATTTGAATTATAAATCATAAATAGAAAAATGGAAAGTAAGGTAGTGCAAAAAAACCGAGAGGCAGGTCCGGATATTTGGAGGGTCAGGATCCGTTCAGCAGTCTTATCACAGTTGGAAAGAAGCTGTTCCCAAATCTGGCCGTATGAGTCTTCAAGCTCCTGAGCCTTCTCCCAGAGGGAAGAGGGACGAAAAGTGTGTTGGCTGGGTGGGTCGTGTCCTTGATTATCCTGGCAGCACTGTTCCGACAGCGTGCGGTGTAAAGTGAGACTACGGACGGAAGATTGGTTTGTGTGTTGTGCATTTTGTGTGCTTGTATTCAACGTCAGTAAGAACAAGGAATTGACTGTGGGCTTCAGGAAGAGGAAGTCAAGGGAAAACACACCAGTCACCATAGAGGGATCAGCAGTGGAAAAGGTGAGCAGTTTCAAGTTCCTGGGTGTCAACATCTCTGAAGATCTACCATGCTCTGGGTCTAATATACTGATGCAATTAAAAAGGAGGCACAGCAGTGGCAAATTTCTACAGATGTGGCGTGGAGAGCATTCTAACTGGTTTATTCACCATCTGCACAGGATTGGAAAAAAGATGGAAGAAGTTGTAAACTCAGCCAGCTCCATCATGGGCACTGGTGTCGCCAGCGTCGAGGTACAGGGACCTAAAGAAACACACTCAGTGTTTCAAGGAACAGCTTCTTCCTCTCTGCCGTCAGATTTCTGAATGGAACCCAAGAACACGACGTCACTACTTTTTTGCTTCTATTTTCACTAGTTATTTAATTTAATGTTTTATTTATAGTTCTTATTATAATGTAGTTTTTAAATTATATATTGCAATGTTCTGCTTCTGCAAAACAACAAAGTTCACGACAAATAGCAGTGATATTTATCTTGATTCTGATTTTTTATTGAGTGCAGAACATCATGAATGGCTTGCAAGATCAGCAAGTTAAATTTGTCACCTGCCTAGGCTGTTGTTCTGCCATTCATAGAATGGGCAATACTGTGCAAAAGTCTTAGGCATATACACACACACACCTAGGGTGCCCAAGACTTCTGCACAGTCCTGTATTTGTTAACGTAGAGCAGAGTGAGAGTTTGTAAATCTGGTGGGAGCAAAGGGTGCTGGGAATAGTGAGGAGGAGTGCTGGGGGAGGGGTGTGGGACAGGTGGCAGAGAAGGAGTGCCAAGGGCAGGCGTGGGAGGTGGGGATTGGTGCCAGTGCAGACACCAGGCAGGTCATTTGATTCCAAACAATTGGTTTATTGACCATTACAGAATGCCTCTCTGGTGCTTCCCTCTCCCTCGTCTCTATCTTCCCCTTTTCCCAACCATGATTCCCCTCTCCCTGCCGCCTTCCCAGTCCACAACAGAGACCCAGATCAGAATCAGGTTCATCACCACTCACATGTCATGAAATTTGTATTTTTATGTGCAATACATAAAGTTACTTCAGTATTGTGCAAAAGTCTTAATGTGCCTAAGACTATCTTCCTCAGTACTGTAGAAAAGTACAGCATAGGAACAGGCCCTTGACCCATGAAACCATTTTAAGCTATATCTTTTCTGAATGTATATAAAGCACAGAACAGTACTGTATGGTACAGGCCCTTTGGCCCACAATGTCCTGCCAACCATTTAACCTACTCCAAGATGAACCTAACGCTTCCCTTCCTTGTCACTACACCAACCCCCACATTTTCCTTCATCCATGTCCCTCCATTCTCTGCACAATCATTTTACAGACTGTTAAACACCATTATTGTATCTGCCGACACCGTTTCCCCTGTCAGCCTGTTCCAGGAACCCACACTCTCTGCGTAAAAAACAACAGGTCCAACATTTCCCCTTTCACCTTTCCTCCCCCAAACTTAAATGCACATCTGCTAATACTTGATATTTCAACCCTGACAAAGGATTCTCAGTTAATCCCATCCATGCCCCTCGTAAATTTTATAAATGCACTGTAACGACTGAACCAATAGGTTGCACGCAACACATACGAATGCTGGAGGAACTCAACAGGCCAGGCAGCTTCTGTGGAAATGAATAAACAGTCAATGGTTCAGGCTGAGACCGTTCTTCAGGACTCAGAGGAAAAGGGAAAATGCAAGAATCAAAAGGTGGGGGGGAGGGAAAAGGAGGTTAGCTGGAAGGTACACACACAAAAAATGCTGGTGAACACAGCAGGCCAGGCAGCACCTATAGGAAGAGGTATAGTCAACGTTTCGGGCTGAGACCCTTCTAGCTAGAAGGTGCTTGGTGAAGCCATGTGAGTGAGAAACGTAAAAGGCAGGAGAGGGAGGAATCTGAAAGGAGAAGAGAGTGGATCATTGGAGAAAGGGAGGGAGCAGAGGACCCAGGGTGAAGTGATAGGTAGGTAAGAAGAGGCAAAAGGTCAGAGTGGGGAAACGGGGAAGAGAGGAAGGAATTGTTGACCGAAAGGAGGAATTGTTATTCATACCATCAGGTTGGAGGCTACCCAGAGGGAACGTAAGCTGTTACTCCTTCACTCTGAGGGTGACCTCTTCTTGAGGCCACGGATGGAATGGGAATCGGAATTAACGTGTATGGCCACCGCGAATTTCCGCTTTTGGCGGATGGGGCAGCGGTACTCCACGAAATGGTCCCCCAGTTGACGACGGGTCTCACCGATGCAGAGCAGGCAGCATCGGGAGCACCGAACCCAACCGGCGACCTCAGTAGATTTGCAGGTGAAGTGCTGCCTCACTTGGAAGGTCTATCTGGGGCCTTGAATGGAAGTGAGGGAGGAGGTGTATGTGCAGTTGTAGCACTTCTTAGGCTGCTTGCAAGGTCAAGGGCCGGGAGGGAGGTTAGTGGGGAGGGATGAATGGACAAGGGAATCGCAGAGCAGCAATCTCTGCAGAAAGCGGAGAGGAGGTGGGGGGGGGGGGGAGTGGTAAAGATAGGCTTAGTGGTAGGATCACGAACACATTGAGTTTACAAGCTGAATCAGGACATAGAGCATCCAACAGATAAATACCTGCACAACCAGGGCTTGTATATCATGTTCAAAGGAACTCAGCATTCGTTGTAGAGTAAAGGTGCTGCTGGAATCGCCGACCGCGACGTCCGGAAGCAGTTTGTGTTTCTCCTCAATGTGGCCAGCAACCTCCTTACAGTCACTGAAGAACTTGTGCAGCTCCTGGGAGGCCGACAGCATCTGAGCCCGCGTCTCTATCAGCTCCAGCAGGTCCGCCCAGGCCTCGCCGACTCCGTCCTTCCACTCCGCGATGGTGGCGGCGTCGCTGTGGCCGTAATCGATCAGCTCGTCCACCATCTGATTCACCGTGTTCACCCGCTCCTGCCCGATCATCCCAGTCTCGTGGGCAAACTCTGTGAATTTCTCCAGTAGTAACTGAAGGAGAGCACCAGAGCATTTCCAATCTTTATAAACAATTACATTAAAGAATCATAGAGAAGCATGTCTCTGCTTTTTCAAGAGGTCAAGGAGATACGGCTTGCTACCAGACACATTAACAAACATCTACAGCAGGGGTTCCCAACCTAGGCTCCACGGACCCTTTGCTTAATGGTATTGTTAGTTAGTTAGCTAGCTCTCCCCCACACCAATATGATGCATTAGGTGTTTCTTCAGCACTTGTTTGTTTTACGAGGCAGAACTGTTTGCTCAACGCCCAACACAGCACGAGTAGAACTCCTGCAAGGAGCCAGCCGGATTCAAAGCAGGGACCTCTCACTCCGGTCTGGTATGGATGCCATGACACCACCAGTACAGGTTTGATGGTATTGGTCCATGGCATAAAAACGGCTGAGAACACTTGCTCTACTGATATAATGTTGGAAGTACCCTGACTGGTTGCACCATGATCTGGGGCAGGAACATAAGAGTCTGCAGAGTAGTAGATGTTGCCCAATACATTACCAGCACATCATCAGTACTATCTACAGGAGGTGCTGCCATTATCAAAGATATCCCCCATCTGGGCCTTGCCATCTTCTTGCAGCAACAATCAGTCAAGAGATACCGAAGCCTTAAGCCCCAAAACCACCAGGTTCAAGAGCTCTTAGTTCCCTTCAATCATTCTGTCCTTGAACCAACCGGCACACAGCTAATCACGACAGTCTACAAACACTAAGGTCACTTTAAGGACATTGCTTTATTTTTTCTGTTCTGTGTTCTTTCTTGTAGAAATTAAGCATAATACACAGGTCAATAGGGCAGTTATGGAATGCTTGCTTTTATTAGTCGAGGCATTCAGTTCAAAAGTCAAGAGGTTATGTTGAAACTTTATAAAACTCTGGTTAGGCCGCATCTGGAGTACTGCATACAGTTCTGGTCACCCAACTATAGGAAGGATGTTGAGAATTGGAGAGGGTGCAAAAGAGGGTTACCAGGATGCTGCCTGGTTTAGACAGCATGTGCTATCATGACAGGCTGGACAAATTTGGGTTGTTTTCTCTGGAGTGGTAGAGGTTGAGGGGAGATCTGATCGAAGTTTATAAGATTATAGAGTAGGGTGTATCTTTTTCCCAGGGTTGAAATGCCTAATACCAGAGGGCATGCATCGAAGGTGAGAGGGGGTAGGTTCAAAAGGGTGATGTGAGGGGTAAGTTTTTCTACTCAGAAAGTGACAATAGACAGTAGGTGCAGGAGTAGGCCATTCAGTCCTTCGAGCCAGCACCGCCATTCACTGTGATCATGGCTGATCATCCACTATCAGTATCCAGTTCCTGCTTTATCCCCATAACCTTTGATTCCTTTGGTGGATGCCTAGAATGCACTGCCTGGTATAGGGATGCAGGCAAATGCAATAGAGGCTTTTTAAGAGATGTGTAGATAGGCACATGGATGTAAGGAGGGAGGGAGGGAGGGATATGGACATTGTGTAGGTAAGAGGGATTAGTGTTTGGGTGTTTTTGATTTACTTTTTAGCCGGTTCAGCACAACATTATGGGCCAAAGGGCCTATTCCTGTGCTGTATTGTTCTATGTTCTAACACATTAATTGTATGTATTTTTTGTGAATTCTGCTTATTTGATACCATGTGCCTGTAATGCTGCTGCAAGTAAATTTTTTATTGCACCTGTACGAACAGTACTTGTGCAGATGACAATAAACTTGACTTTGACCCAGTAACACTAATCCCATTTTATTCTCCCTCGATCCTCACCAATTCACACCCCCTTCTGCCTCACCCCTGCCAGATTCTACCACTACACACACACACACACACACACACACACACACACACACACAATTTACAGCACACAAGCTGCCTTGTAAAATTTCTCCCACAGTAGAGGTGTACAAAATTAGAGGACATACTGTAGGTTAACCTGAGAGGAGAACGATTTAAAATGGGCCTATAGTGACAGGCAACATTTTCCACACAGGAAGTATATGGAATAAGCTGCCAGAGGAACCTGTTAGGGGTGGTATAATTACGACATGTAAAGGCAATTGGACACTGGCATGGACAGGAAAGTTTAGAGCAGGGGTTCCCAACATTTTTTATGCCATGAAGAGATACCATTAACTGGGAGGTACATGGACCCCAGGTTGGGAAACACCCTGGTTGAGAGAGATATGGACCTCAACCAGGAAATGGGACAAGCTCAGTTCGGCACCTTGGTCAGCATGGACCAGTTGGGCTGAATGGCCTGTTTTCCATGCTGTACAGATGACTGTACCTGTTTGTGAAATATCATCTCAAGGGCAAGGAGCTCGATGCCCTAAAATCTTGCAGAGAACAATGATGACAAGTACATGTGAAATGCATTGGGGTCAGAGGTTATATCTTTAGCATTTTAACTGCCCACCACCTTTCCAAACTCAACCTTCTCATTGGGTCATGGAGAGACACAGCAGAGGAGTAGGCCATTTGGCTTACAGAGTCTATACTGATAATCCATTTTTACCCAACTTTACAGCAGACCCATCAAAAACACAGCAAAGTCTGAAGATACTGGAAATCCAAAGCAACTCACACAGAATGCTGGAGGACCTCAGCAGGTCGGGCAGCATCTATGGAAATGAATGAACAGTCGACATTTCGGGCCGTGACCCTTCTTCAGGACTGAGAAGGAAGGGGGAAGATGCCAGAATAAAAAGGTGGGGGAGAGGGAAGAGACTAGCTGTAAGGTGATAGGTGGGACCAGATGGGTGGAAAAGGTCAAAGGCTGGAGAAGAAAGAATCTGATAGGACAGGAGAGTGGACCATAGGAGAAAGGGGAGGAGGGGACCCAGAGGAAATAATAGGCAGGTAAGAAGTAAAAGGTCAGACTAGGGAATGGGGGGAGGGGGGAAGAATTTGTTTACTGGAAAGAGAAATCTATGTTCACACCATCAGATTGGAGGGTACCCAGATGGAATATAAAGTGTTGCTCCCCCGCCAAGAGGAATCCAAGGACTGTCATGTCGGAACAGGAATGGCTATCGGAATTAAAATGCTTGCCCACCGGGAAGTCCCACTTGTGGCGGATGGTGTGGAGGTCGTTGATGAAGTAGTTCCGCCCAATTTACGTCGGGTCTCACCAACGTGGAGGCGGCCAGTCAGGAGCACCAAACACAATAGGCGACCCCAGCAGATTCATGGGTGAAGTGTTGCCTCATCTGGAAAGACTACCTGAGACCCGTACAGTAGACCCATTTTTTTTTTATTCTCCACCCAGTCCCCTCAATTCTACACAGATTCTATCACTCACCTACAATCTTGGAGTAATTTCAAGCAACTAATCAATTTACCAACTCCACATGCATTTGGAATGTAGGAGGAGACCGGCGCGGTCACAGGGAGGACCTGTAATCTCCACACAGGCAGCACTGGAGGTTGCAACTGAAACCAGATCTCTGCTGCTACAAGGCAGTGGCTCTACCAGCTGTCCTACTGTGCTGCCCCACACATCACACCACTTTCACCACCAAGTCTCACTCACAGTGACGTGCTCATAATCTTGGCCAAGTTCTGGAGATCCTGCGACCACTTCTCGCTCAGCAATCCACTGCTCGAGCTCATCGACCTCGCGGTTCAGCTGGAAGAGCCAGTAGCGCTGCTCCAACTTGCCCTTCCGCTCCTCAGCCAGGTCCTTCAGGCTCACGTACAGACGGTCGATCTGCGATTGCTGCTTGCTGAGCTGCTCGCTGTACCAGAAACACAAAGGGTTAACTCCCTGTAGGAAGCTCTAGGTCACCTGGCTAGAGATAGGATGTCAGTCAGCTAGAAGAAGGTGCAGAAAAGATTAACAAAGACATTAGCGGCATGGGAGGTCTGAAGTCAAAAGGAGAGACTAGAGATGCTGGGGCTTCTTCCCCTGCAGTGTAACAGACTGGAGGGTAACCTTACAAAGATATATATACAATCATGAGGGGCATAACTAAGGCGGATGGTCACAGTCTTTTTCCCCAGTGTAGGGGAATCTAAAACCAGGGGGCACAGGTTTGAAGTTTGAGGGGAAGGATTTAAGGGAGATCCCAGGGGCATCTTCAACACAGAATGGGTGGTGGGAACAAGCTGCGAGAAGAAGCTGTAGAAGCAGGTGTTCACCAGAAAGAACTACAGTCTACAAATCAGTGAATTCGAATGACTCAAGGACAGTGGAAGTCGACAAACCAATCGTCTTTGTTCTTGCCATGAGGTCGAAGGAACGGAGGCTGCCATTTTGTGAAGCTGCTCTGCATCCTCCATTTTGTGAACTGGTTTTGCTTGGCTCAGTCAGTGTTTTAAAGTAGACTCAATGATGCTCCAGGTAATCTGCTGGATTAGAGATAATTTTCAAATAAGAAGTTATTTGTGAGGTGTTCTTTGGATAGATATAACATGCAGGTTTAAGAATGGGGGAGTCTCTGTCTGTAATGAGTGATTAGAACTGGCTACATATTTGGTACCCAATTTAAAACAAAGAGCCATAGATTGTCACTTGTGGAAGAAAGACAATAAATGGAAGCTGGCTTGGATCAGAACCAAAAAGAAGGTGCTGTAGGTCAGTCAGATGACCCATGCCCAATAACACTGAAGTGCAACATTTGAACTAGTAAGGACTAAACAAAATGCAGTAGCTTCAATTGCAAATTACACAACTCTCTCCAGAGAACAACCATCATGGATGTGGAAGTACCTCACGGACACGGGGAGAATGGAGCTGGGCCACGAGGAATATATGGGCCAGCATTTACTGCTTTTCTGGTTAATACCTTTTCTATTCCTTGAATGTTCATGGAGGGTCAGGAAAACTAAGGTGTGCACATGGGTATTCGTTTGTGTAAATTCACATGCTCTCTCACTGAGACAATAAAGGTACTTTTTGACAAATACCAATTTTCTCTGTGCCTATTTGATAATTATTGATAATGGCTATATCCTTGTAACACCTGTAAGTACAATTTTTAAAAGACATTTGGACAGGTGCTGTGAAGGGGACAGGTTTAGAGGGATACGGGCCAAATGCAGGAAAATGGCTCTTGCCCAGATGGGCAACATGGTTGCCATATAGAGTTGGGTGAAGAGCTTGAAACCCTGTGTAACTCTGTATAACTCTGTGACTAACTCAATGGTCACTTAGCAAAAAAAATTAACTTTATTTGTCACATGTGCATTGAAACATACAGTGAAATAAATCGTTTGCATCAACGACGAACATCTTCTGAGGATGTGCTTGGGCCAGTTTGTACATGTTGCCATGCATCACGCTCACAGCTTACTAACCCTAACTCATACTACTTTGGAATGTGAGACGATACTGGAGGATGACCAGTCATGGGAAAATGTACAAACTCCTTACAAACAACAGCAGAAATTAAACCACCATCACTGATGCTGTAAAGAACCACAGTTCCCAGAAAACCACATCAGTTAACCATCTTCTCACACTGACCACTTCAGTGACAACAGAACCAGAGAACCACATAACATACAGAAATTGTTTCCATCTTCTAACAGTAAACCATGATAAAACACTAGTCAGGTCTTCTACTGTATGTTAAAAAGGTCAAAGGGTAGAGGCCAGGCTTAGAGTGGTCCAGCAGTCTAAGCTCAAGGGATCAGCTCAGGGCTAATAACCCCGGCTGGTAAAACAAAATTGTTATGGAAACAACAATGACAAGTCTGTCTACATTTCAGTGTGATGATATTGCTGAGTCTTCACCCAGAACCTGGATGACTGACAGTAGTGAAAGCCAAAAGGAAGCTACTGACATGATGAAGGAAGCCCTGAACACTGCCAGAGATGGAGGCCCTTCACTAATGCGCTGAACATCAGTGGCGTAATGGACAGTAAGTAAGATGATAAGAGTCAAAGATCGGGTGGACAGTCATAGGCTTTCTCAGAGGGCGGAAGTGGCTAATGTGAGGGGGTGGGCATGATTTTAAGGTGATTTTTGGAAAGTACAGGGAGGATGTCAGAGGCAGCGTTTTCACACAGAGAGTTGTGGGTGTGTGGAACACCCTTCTGGAGTGATGGTAGAGGCAGGAATACTAGGGGCATTTATGAAACTCTCAGACAAGCACATGGATGATCGGAAATTAGAGGGCTATGTAACAGGGGTGGGTTAGATTGATCTTAGAGTAGGTTAAAAATTAGTCACAACATCGTGGGCGGAAAGATCTGTACTGAGCTGTGATGTACTATGCTCTATATTTAAAATGTCTGGTAGAGGTTCCGGTACAAGGTGACATGGCAATAACATTTGCATCTAAAATAGAAACAAGATCCGATGAAATAGAGAAATACACTGGACAACAATTTTTTTCGGAAGTGCTGTTTCCTCAGAATTTTTAATTTTGTTTAGAACACAAATATAATTTCAAACTACTTGTATCATGTAGGAATTTGGAGAAACAAGAGATTAACTTTTATTGAATAGAATGTGTTTAATTACACAATGGTGCTGCTGACATTTTGCAATAGTTCAACTAAGCTAAAAATGTTTTGTTGATGATTTTCATTTGTACTCAGTGTCTGAGGCTTCTCGCTTATGTGTCCAACAATAATCAGCCAGCACTGATGGATTCCAGCTGCCATGATACCACTTCTCCATGACTGCAACGTCCCAGTGAATCCTTTCACCATGTTCGTCACTGACAGTGACAAGATTGGCAGGGAAGTCTAAATGGGAAGGCCGAAAATGAATCTTTAGTGACATGTTGCACTTCACGGTTTTGTATGCTTGAAGCCTGTTGTCAACCAGCTGCACATAGTTTGGTGCTTTGTAGTTGCCAAGAAAATTTTCAACATCCTTGAATGCCTTCCAATTGATTTTTCCTATAGAAGTTCCTCGAATTGCCTGTCATTAATGGCCTGTTTGATTTGTGGACCAACAAAAATACCTTCCTTGATCTTAGCGTCAGTTATTCTGACTTGAATTATGAATTTAAATAACAAATACAGGCGATTTTTTAAAAAATTCAAGGAATTTCACAATGAATTACAAGATTAGCAGCTCAAAATCCATAAGATACACCTAGAAGTTTTCAGGAAGCAAAAACTTTGTTGTCCAGTGCTATTAAGGACACTTGCCAGACAGGTAACCAAGATGTGCAATATCAGTAAAGCAAACAGGGTCAGGAAACAGGGGTGACGGTGGAGCTGGTAGACCCATATCTCAGAGCCAGGGACCTGGATTCAAACCCTGACTTCAGCTGCTGTCTGAGTGCAGCTTGCTTGTTCTCCCTGTGATGGTTAACATTACCTCAGTGGGATGAAAGGTCTGGTTCTAGGCTACAGTATATGGCAAAGCGGCCAACATAATTAAAGGCCCTACCCAACCTAGAACCTTCTTTTCTCTCCACCCCTCCTATTGAGAAGATAACAAAACACATTGCACAAGGCTCAAGGACAGCTTCTATCCCACTGAACGGTTCCATAACATGGACTCTCGACTTCACAATCAACCTTGTTATGGGCTTGCACTTATTGTCTACCTGCACCGCACTTTCTCTGTAACTGTAACAACTTGTTCTGTATTCTGCCATTTTTTCCCTCATACTTCCTCAATGTACTGATGCGCTGAAATAATTTGTATGAGCGAATTGCAAAGTAATGTTCTTAACCGTAACTTGGCATGTGTAACAATAATAAACCAATTTATCAATTCATATCAGTCTACGACTCTCCTTTAAGTAGTGATGATTAAAAGGCACAAAAGAGTCTGCAGATGCTGGGAGTGCAGAACAACACATGAAAAAATGCTGAAGGAACTCAAGCAGGTCAGGCAGCATCTATGAAGAGGATTAAACAGTCAACATTTCAGGCTGAGACCGTTCATTAGCATTGATGGGGATGTTCTGATGAAGGATGAACTGCCTGTGATATTGGCTCTTACTGACCAGATTGTACCGTATACACATCATTTACAGGATCTGTCCAGGGGCCAGCACACAAGTGCCATTATGAAGAAATCCTCAAAGTGCCTCTATTTTCCTCAGAAATTTGCCGCGATTCGGCATGCGGCGATTTGGGAGGAGAAGATGGTGGCGCGACGCAGCTCGCAGCGGCCACTCCAGTGGTGACGTCTGTTATCTGTCAAGTAGGGTGCCGTACACAATCCTGATTTGATGGAGACGGACGTGACAGCACGGAGGAACATCTGGAGAAACTTCTGAAATGCCTGCCTCGCTACTGCTGCTACTGTGTGGTCCAGAATCTCTGGAGGGGAAGGTCCCCGAGTCCTCGGTCTTGCTTGTTGCTTGGCGGCCGGGGCGGGGTCGAAGCGCTCAGCAGAGAATGGTGCTCGGTGTCGGAGGCTCGAAATTTTTGGACGGACTCAGAGTCAGCTGAGGTCGGGTGCTTCCAATGCATCGGCAAGTTGGCGGCGCTTGGAGGTTCATGGCAGGGAGTGTTTCTCCTTTCTACCGTCTGCGTGAGATGATGGGGCTATCGGGACTTTGAGACTTTTTTTTTACCATGCCCATGGTCTGCTCTTGCTTTGCACTGTTGTAACTATATGTTATACAAACGTAATTATGTGGTTTTGTCAGTTTTAGTCCTGGTTTGTCCTGTGCTTCTTGTGATATCATTCTGGAGGAACATTGTATCATTTTTTAATGCATGCATTTCTAAATGACAATAAACGAGGACTGAGTGTCCTCATAATCTAATCTAATGTCATCTAAAACTTTGGCAAACTTCGAGAGCTGCACAGTGGAGATTATACTGATTGGTTGCATCATGGCCTGGTTTTGGATTACCAATGCCTTTGAATGGAAAAAGCTGACAAAAAGTAGTCGATCCAGCCTATCCAGCACAGGTAACATCTTCCCCACCATTGAACACTTGTAGAAGGGACACCGTCGCAGGAAAGCAGAATTCACCGTCAAAGGTCCCCACCATCCAGACCATGCTCTCTTCTCGATGCTGCCCTCAGGAAGGAGACACAGGAGCCTTAAAGTCCCACACCACCATGTCAGGAATAGTTATTACCCCACAACCATCAGGCTCTTGAACCAGAGGGGACAACTTCACTCACGCCTACACTGAACTGATTCCACAACCTATGGACTCATTTTTAAAAACTCTAAACTAATGTTCTTGATATTTATTGCCTATTTACTTATTAATTTTGTTTTGTATTTATACAGTTGGTTAGGGTGGTGGGCTGGAGGTTCGTCCCTGCCAAAGGAGGTGTGAGGAGCTCCTTCCCTCCATTAGCCTTTGGGCAAGATGTAGCACCTGCTTAGCCTGCCTCTGGTCAAAGCCATGTGAATAGGGGGTGGATAGTCACACGAGCAGCTGGTGCAGATCACAAGTCCTGGTTATGCGACCACTGACATCAGGCAGACAATCTCTGAAGAGTATTGATAATAGCCAGGGTCACCTGTCTTGAAAAGCACTGAGCAGGAGACAATGGCAAACCACTTCTGTAGAAAAATTTGGCAAGAGCAATCGAGTGAGTGAGGCCTCTGTCTGTCAGGGTCGACCCAGGATATTGCGTTCTAGCTGTTTAGATACGCAAGCCTGGGCAGTACAATATGGACAGCAAGCTGTTGGCCATGTAGCAAGCTCCCACTCTCCAGACGTCTGATGAACCCAAGGGAACGGCAGAGGCTGAAACAGTTTGGTATCAGCAGTATTGCAGGAATTGCCAGTCAGCAATCAATTCAACGTAGGACTGACATAGGGACCCCAGCTTCCCTCAGGATTTACTCCCGAAGCCTTCCCCCTGAATCAGTTTAACCACAAGGTAGTGGAGGTTTGAGCCCCATCTGCCCAAAGCGACTTTTTTTTTTTAAGGTGCCAGTAACTCGCCTTTGTCCCTTCTCCTGTTAGTAAAAACGGTTCCTCTGGGTTTAATAGCTAAGCCATACGCAAAGGCCAGGAGCTGGACTTGGTTGTCAGAGGCTATTTGAGACGCACGCCATTGGAAGCATTTAATAGGTAGTGGGACCTTATCCCTATTACCACCCATGGCCATAACAACCTCAAGGAAAGCCAATATCATATGATATTTCACATAATGATGATGACAGTTTGTTGTCTTCTGCATATTGACTGTTTGCATGTCTTTATTGTATGTGGCTTTTCATTGATTTTATTGTGTCACTTTGTATTTTTTGTGAATGCACGCAAGAAAATGACTCTTATGGTGGCATACATGTACTTTCATAATAAGTTTACTTTGAACTTTGATTTATAGTTGTTGGCACTTGGATTAAAATTATGAAAATTCTGATATACGCAAATAAGGTTTGAAAGGAAAAATGCCAACAAGTGGAGAACATCAGTTTAAAATAATTGGCAGAAGAGGCTACGTTACGATCTGGACCACACAACTCGAAAAAAAATGAAAATCAGAAATCAGAATCAGATTTAATATCATTGGGATAGATCATGAAATTTGTTGTTGCACAGCAGAAATACATCACAATACGTAATAACAAAAACTGAAAATTACAGTAAGTTTAAAAAGTTAAATAACTAGAGCAAAAAGAAAGAAAAAATGTACTGAGTTAGCGTTCATGGGTTCAATGTCCATTCAGAAATCTGATGGCAGAGGGAAAGAAGCTGCTCCTGAATCGTTGAGTGTCTGCCTTCAGGCTCCTGTACCTCCTCTATGACTGAGAGAATGAGAACAAGCCATGACCTGGGTGATGGGGTCCTTAATGATGGATGCCATATTTTTGAGGCATCACCCTTGAAGATGTCCTGGATGCTGAGGAGGCTAGAGCCCATGATGGAGCTGACTGAGTTGCATCCTTCTGCAGCTTGCTTCGATTCTGTGCAGTAGAAACCTCCCTGCTCCCACCATACCAACCAGTGATGCAGCCAGTTGGAATTCTCTCCATGGTACTACGGCAGTTAAGGAAGTTAAATGATACATTGCCCTTGATTGCAAAAGGTTTTGCATTCATGGGCACTGTACAGAGCTGGGATGAACTCCCATCTGAAATGAGTACGATTAGCTTAACCTGTGGGATGTGGGAGGAAACTGGAAATCCCAGGGAAAATCCATGTGATCTCAAGGAGAATGTACACACACACACACACAGTATCAAACAGGATCAAACCAGAACTGCAGGAGTTGAGTTTCTAAAACTGTGCCAACTCATTCAACTTTACCAACCTATCAGCATTGGATAGAGGGGTGTCCTTTCATAATAGAGATGAGGAGGAATTCATTTAGCCAGAGAGTGGTGAATCTGTGGAATTCGTTGCCGCAGGCAGCCGTGGGGCCAAATCTTCAGGAATATTGAAGGCAGAGGTTGACAGATTCTTGATTAGTCAGGGCATAAAGAGATACGGGGAAAAGGCAGGAGATTGGGACCAAGAGGAAGAATGGATCAGCTGTGAGGAAATGCCACAGCAGACTCGATGGGTCAAATGCCTTAATTCTGCTCCCATGTTTTACGGTTATTCCTCAATTCCCTTCATGCTCATATACCCACTGGCAGGTCATCTGCAGTGAACTGACAGTAATTCAATTTGCCCTGCCTCAGGATTCAAGGCTGCTGGCTACATTACCTCTCTGGGTGTCCTTCATCCAGTAACGCTCTACACGTCTTCGAGAGCTCGCAAATATTCTCTGCGTAATCGTCGATAGTCTGCTCCAGGGTCAGGTGCTTCTTCAACAGCTGGAGAGAGCTCTGCTCATCCTACGTCAAGAACAGTACAAACACCTCATGAAAAAAACTGCTGTTCTAAACAAAATGCCTCACAGGAGAACAGAGTGGCAATGTAGAAATGGGAGCATCAACTTCAGTGACCTCTTGAATGCAATGAGACTTCTACTAAGACAAACATCACATTGATTCCCAAATATTTTGGAACCCTCTGTATGAAAGGTGGCAATAGCATTGGAAAGGATCCAGAGGAGGTCCATGAGAACAAGACTGGGAATGAAAGGGTTAATGTATGAGGAGCGATTGATAGCTCTGGGCCTGTACTTGCTGGAGTTTAGAAGAAATGGGGGGGGAGGGGGGGAATCGCATTCACATATCTAATCGCATCAATTGCATCAATCTATTGAATATTCAAAGACCAAGACAGAGTGGATGTGGAGAGGATGTGCCCAATCACAGAGGACCAGAGGATCAGAATAGAAGGATGTCCCTTTAGAACAGAGATGAGAAGAAATGTTTTTAGCCAATGCATGGTGATTCTGTGGAGGCCAAGCCGTTGAGTATATTTAAAGTGGAGGTTGAAAGGTTCTTGATTAATAAAGGGTGTCAACAGTTATGGGGAGAGGGCAGGAGAGAATGGGGTTGAGGGGGTAAAAAAATCCATGATGGAATGGCGGAGCAGACTTGACCGACCAAATAGCCTAATTCTGTTTTCGTGTCTTACGTTGCGACATTTCCAAACACCCAACATCATTCCCAGGTTCACCTGCATCCCACATCTGGTGAAAAGATCCACCCAGCCCTCCACTAGTGGGTAGGCAAAAGATGTTGGGATTTACCGTGACTGTCACAGCCTTCTCACCAATCAAATAATTAACTGAAAACCTTCCATTCGTTTCCCTCAGACCGACAGTTCACAAATCATGTTTTAAGTCATTTCAAAACCTCCGAGTGGAAAGTCAATAAATTTTCAAATGAACTTTTAATTGCCAAACCTCACTGAAATTGTGTATTTATTTTGCATTAAGAGGTGCGTTCGACAAAGGTCTCCTTCGACAACTCTCCCCTGCTTTACCGTTGCAGAGTATCCGGAAAAAAGTTTCTTATTCCATCAGCTCCCCCTTCCGCTCCCACACAACCTCCCTACTCATTCATCTTCTGCTTGGGCTCGCACAATTTGCAGATGGGTCAGCATCTGCAACCAGCCTAATTTGAAGTTGGGGGCCAGAATTAACTGCAGGAAGCTCTTCAGCAGCTGGCCCGGCCATTCCAACGCTCCCTTTCACGGTCAGTCGACTACCTGAAGACGCTGGAGGACTAGCTCAGAGGCAAGCAGCAAGAATTGGTTGGAGCAGACTGAGGGAGAGGGGGAGAGAGAGGGGGGGAGAGGGGGGGGGGAGAGGGGAGAGAGGGGGGAGAGAGGGGGGAGAGAGGGGGGAGAGAGGGGGGAGAGAGGGGGGAGAGAGGGGGGAGAGGGGGGGAGAGGGGGGGAGAGGGGGGGGAGAGGGGAGAGGGGGGAGGGGGGAGGGGGGAGGGGAGAGGGGGGAGGGGGGAGGGGGGAGGGGGAGGGGGGAGGGGGGAGAGGGGGAGAGGGGGGAGAGGGGGGGGAGGGGGGAGAGGGGGGGGAGGGGGGAGGGGGGAGAGGGGAGAGAGGGGGGAGAGGGGGGAGGGGGGAGAGAGGGGGGAGGGGGGAGAGAGGGGGGAGGGGGGAGAGGGGGGGAGGGGGGAGAGGGGGGGAGGGGGGAGAGGGGGGGGAGGGGGGAGAGGGGTGGGAGGGGGGAGAGAGGGGGGAGGGGGGAGAGAGGGGGGAGGGGGGAGAGAGGGGGGAGGGGGGAGAGAGGGGGGAGAGAGGGGGGGAGAGAGGGGGGGAGAGAGGGGGGGAGAGAGGGGGGGGAGAGAGGGGGGGGAGAGAGGGGGTGGAGAGAGGGGGTGGAGAGAGGGGGTGGAGAGAGGGGGTGGAGAGAGGGGGTGGAGAGAGGGGGGGAGAGAGGGGGGGGAGAGAGGGGGGGGAGAGAGGGGGGGGAGAGAGGGGGGGGAGAGAGGGGGGGAGAGAGGGGGGGGGAGAGAGGGGGGGGAGAGAGGGGGGGGAGAGAGGGGGGGGAGAGAGAGGGGGGGAGAGAGGGGGGGGAGAGAGGGGGGAGAGAGGGGGGAGAGAGGGGGGGAGAGAGGGGGGGAGAGAGGGGGGGGAGAGAGGGGGGGAGAGAGGGGGGAGAGAGGGGGGGAGAGAGGGGGGGAGAGAGGGGGGAGAGAGGGGGGGAGAGAGGGGGGGAGAGAGGGGGGGAGAGAGGGGGGAGAGAGGGGGGGGAGAGAGGGGGGGGGAGAGAGGGGCGGGGAGTGAGTGTGTGCGTGTGCATGTGTGTCTGAACATCGATCAGGGCAGAAGAATGAATGAAAAAAATTGGATTTCACTGAAGCATTTTCATCTGCACATCTTTCATCCTGACCCCACGCCCACACAGACATGGGGCTCAGGGTGGAAGAGGTTGCTGTTTCCACCAGGAGCTCCTCACCTTTCCTTTCTCATCCGTCATCATGTGCAGCTCCTGCTCACTCAACCAGGACTCCACCTCGCTGGCGTCGAAGTAATATTGCTGGGCTTGCTGCATCGCGAGCAACCTCTGCTGCCGCTGCTGCGTCTCCTCTTGCAATGTGGCCCACAGCTCCTGGAGCCTCTCCAGACTCAGACGCACGGCATCGGCCTCCGGGCTCTGGATCGAAGCAATGTGTCCGGCCCTCTCTATCACATCGCCGATCCGAGGCTGGTGGCCTTGGATCTCCCGCTGGAGAGTCTGTGAACATCAAAGAGACCGAGTGTCACACAGAGCTGGGAGAGTTCTTGGTTAAGGGACTCAAAACAGTTACGACATCTGGGACTGCACAGGTAAGAATGACCATGGTAAGTCAGGACTGTGGAGACACAGGAAACCGCAGATGCTGGAATCTAGAGGAACAAACCATCTGCAGGAGGAACTCAGCGAGTCAAGCAGCATCCGTTAGGAGTGGAGGGTTCTACTGTAGGGTTTTGACCCAAAACATCAACAGTTAAACTATTGTTGGAATATTGCACCCATTTCTGGTCACCTTGTTATCAGGAGGATGTGGAAGCTTTAGACAGGATGCAGAGGAGATTTACCAGGATGCTGCCTGGATCACAGAGCATGTCCTATGAGGACAGATTAACCATATAACCATATAACAAGTACAGCATGAAAACAGGCCATCTCGGCCCTTCTAGTCCGTGCCGAACTCTTACTCTCACCTAGTCCCACTGACCTACACTCGGCCCATAACCCTCCATTCCTTTCCTGTCCATATAGCTGTCCAATTTAACTTTAGACAACAACATCGAACCTGCCTCAAACATTTCTGCTGGAAGCTCATTCCACACAGCTACCACTCTCTGAGTAAAGAAGTTCCCCCTCATGTTACCCCTAAACTTTTGTCCTTTAACTCGCAACTCATGTCCTCTTGTTTGAATCTCCCCCACTCTCAATGGAAAAAGCCTATCCACGTCAACTCTGTCTATCCCCCTCATAATTTTAAATACCTCTATCAAGTCCCCCCTCAACCTTCTACGTTCCAAAGAATAGAGACCTAAGCAACACACATCAAAGTTGCTGGTGAACGCAGCAGGCCAGGCAGCATCTCTAGGAAGAGGTATAGTCGACGTTTCGGGCCGAGACCCTTCGTCAGGACTAACTGAAGGAAGAGCTAGTAAGAGATTTGAAAGTGGGAGGGGGAGATCCAAAATGATAGGAGAAGACAGGAGGGGGAGGGATGGAGCCAAGAGCTGGACGGGTGATTGGCAAAAGGAATATGAGAGGATCATGGGACAGGAGGCCCAGGGAGAAAGAAAAGACAAAGGCGGGGAAAACCAGAGGATGGGCAAGGGGTATAGTGAGAGGGACAGAGGGAGAAAAAGGAAAGAGGGACAAAGAATGTGTGTATATAAATAAATAATGGGTGGAGTACGAGGGGGAGGTGGGGCATTAGCAGAAGTTAGAGAAGTCGATGTTCATGCCATCAGGTTGGAGGCTACCCAGACAGAATATAAGGTGTTGTTCCTCCAACCTGAGTGCGGCTTCATCTTTACAGTAGAGGAGGCCGTGGATAGACATGTCAGAATGGGAATGGGATGTGGAATTAAAATGTGTGGCCACTGGGAGATCCTGCTTTCTCTGGCGGACAGAGTGTTCAGCGAAACAACCTCCCAGTCTGCGTCGGGTCTCGCCAATATATAGAAGGCCACATCGGGAGCACCGGACGCAGTATATCACCCCAGCCGACTCACAGGTGAATGATGCAGGATCTTGACCAGAGACAATATCAACTCCTTTTGGCACACTGACATTCATAAATCAAACTATTGAGTACAGGAGATAGGATGTTATGCTCAAGTTGTACAAGACATTGGGGAGGCCAAATTTGGAGTAGTGTGTTCAGTTTTGGCCATCTACCTACAGGGAAGATGTAAATAAGGTTGAAAGAGTACAGAGAAAATTTACAAGGTTGTTGTTCGGTCTGGAAGACCAGTGTTATAAGGAAAGACAGAATAGGTCAAGGTTTATCCCTTGGAATGTAGAAGATTGAGGGAAGATTTGATAGAGGTATACAAAATTATGAGGGGTATAGATAGGGTAAATGCAAGCAGGCTTCTTCCGCTAAGTTTGGCTGGGACTATAACCAGAGGTCTCGGGTTAAGGGAGAAAGGTGAAAAGTTTAAGGGGAACGCGAGGGGAAACTTCTTCACTCAGAGGGTTGAGAGAACGTGGAACGAGCTGCCAGCAGAAGTGGTGCATGCGAGCTCGATTTCAACACTTAAGAGGAGTTAGGATAGGTACATGGATAGTAGGCATATGGAGGACTATGGTATCGGTGTAGGTCAATGAGAGTAGGCAATTTAAAAAGGTTCAGTCCTCTGACGGCCCTGTCGGTATTGTTGCAGGACAAGATATCAAGCTGAAGACATCTGATTTACATATTTTAGCCTTTAGCTCTCTTATAGCTAGGAGGAGGCTTTTGTTTAAATGGAAAGATGTTTTTCCTCCTACTTATGCTCAATGGTTATACGATGTTCTGTCATGCTTAGATTTAGAGAAGATTCGTATCAATTTCTGAATCGTGTCAAGACTTTCAAACATTGTGGGGACCTTTTCTGAATTATTTTCAAAACCTTCAATTCGTTGTTTAAATTCAGATGTTGGCTATTATTATTTTTTATTATATGAGAAGGTATTTTACCTTTTTTTCTCCTTAATAAACAGCTTCGGTCTTGGTAGGGGTTAGGATTCTTGTTTTTGTAATAAATTAGTATATTTCAATGTAACTATTGATTAACACATGAATACGGGGTAATGAGATTGTTCTTATGGATAGATATAATGTAATTGGTAGTTTTTTTAAATCTTTTTTGACCTTTTATAGATACTTTCTTGTACTCTGTATTCTTCTATGCAGAAACTAATTTAAAAAATTAGAAAGAAAAAGGTTCAGCAAGAGCTAGATGGGCCAAAGGGCCTGTTTCTGTACTGTACTTTTCTATGACTCCTTCAGCTGCACAGGTACTGCTCAAGCCCCTGAGTTCCTCCTGCAGTTTGCTGGCTGCTTGTGGCTTGGACGGGTATCCAGCCTGTTGGTACTGATACCCAGGTTGCCCATTATCACTCTCGTCATCTCAGAGAGTGGTGCAGCGGGTAGTGTTAACCACCTCAACCAACTCACAGTTCCTACAACCCAGGTTCCTCCCTGAACTTCGGTGCTGTCGGTGTGGAGTTTGCATGCTCCCCATGATTGTGTGGCTCTTGTTTTATCCTGCATCTCAGGGGAGAGTGAAGAGTCAAATACCTGCAACAAATAGCCCCTTTCATGCAGGTGGGCAGCAGGAGAAATGACACAAAGCTGGCCCATTTAAACCCAAGCATGGTCACATGGAACTAAAATTATTGAGAATGCTCCAGAAGCCAGCAAGAACTCGATGGGGCAAGTGGCCTCCTTCCATGTCTTAAACAAATACAGAATTCTCTGTGCCTGTAACTCACCTGAAGTTTCTTCAGAAGAAGCTGTACCGTTTGTAGATTGATACCATGGTCCTTGGACTTGGCCAATGGTAAACGTTCCTCAACCCAGAGCTGTGAGACATAAAACACTGGGCAGGCACTCAGGATGCTAAGAATCAACTTAAATAGTTATATGATTATATTATGATATAGCAGCATTGCAGTATTTCTATACAGTATAAGAAGCATTGTGATATACAGGCCATCCCCAGGTTACCAAAGCCATATTTATGGAGAAGACCAATACACATGAACAAGGTCCTATATTATTCATTATTAAACTTAAAATTCCAACATACATGAATCCATTCCTACGAATGCAGAACTAGCTTTTTTCTACTTTTAGGCCATGTTCTTTCTTAAACTGAGCAATGATGTTTTCCCCCCCAAAGTGTCGCTTCCTCTAAAATTGTTTTTGTTTATGATACTCCATTTGAAGCTGAACACAAGTATAATTTCAGACTACTTTATCACATTGGAATTTGAAGAAGCAAGACGTAACTTTTTTTTAATATGATGTGTTTAATTGCATAACTGCACTGTTAAACATATTATATCAACTAAGCTAAAAATGTTTTGTTGATGATTTTCATTTGTAGTTAGTGCCTGAGGCTTCTCGCTTAACTGTCCAACAGTAAGTGTTACAGCCAGCAAAATGACTAAATAGACATCAGGTGGTGTATGCTGCTGTCAGACAGCGGCCCCTATACTTGAACGATCCCTCTCTTTTGTTGGGAGCAAGGGCCTGTCGGTGCTCGAGTCAGGGGGGCTTGGAGAAGCCGCGCAGAATGTTGTAACATCGGAACAGTGAGTTGCTGGCCTCCCCTCTCGTTGTTGCAAGAGAGATCTCTTTCTCTCTTCCTCAGTGGTGAGAGGGAGCCTGTCTGAGATAAGTGCTGTGTTATGGACTGTAGTTTTTGATGGTGGGGGGGGGGGTCAGCTGGTGCAAGGGAGGACGGCAGGAGTGAGAGGGTTAACACTTTTGCATAGGCAGAGGGAGCTTTGGGGTTCTGATTTTCCGTCATTCATTGTTTGGAGTTTCTTGTTTTGTGGATGTCTGTGAAGAGCAAGAATTTCAGGTTGTATCCTGTATGCATTTTCTAATATTAAGTTGAACCATTCTGAGATGGTGCTTTTTCCACATGACCAATACATGATGTAAAAGCACATTTCATAGACATTGGTACATGAAGCCCTTCTATGAGCTTGGTGTGAGTGACAGTGATGCACAAATAGTAAAGACAGTTTGTTGTAACCACGTGTCATGCTTTTGTGCTGTTGTGCTTACCATCTCATCTTCCATGTCCCGTGTGATCTGGTGGACCTCTTTGGATGCCAACAGAATCCTCCGTCTTTGCTTCAGTGGCTCAATCAGACGCACAATTCTTGTTTCCACGACATTCTGCTTCTCAATGACCTCTTCTTTTCCGGAACCTTCCTGTTGCAGGGTTGCAGCCTGGGCTTGCAACTCCCCCACCTCCTTGTACCAGCCCTCCATCTGGCTCTCCAGTACCTGCAGATCCAAATCAACCAACGTCATTCAGTAAACTTCCAAAATGACCAACAACGTCCGGCTAATCACATACAACCCAACTACAAGCTGTACAAGGTGTTGGCAAGACTGCATTTAGAGTATTGTCTGCAGTTTTGGTCCCCGTGCTTGTAGAATGTTGTCACTAAGCTGGCAAGAGAGCAGAAAAGATCTACAAGGCTGTTGCCAAGACTCAAGCATCTGAATTATGAAGAGAGCTTTGTCATATTCATAGAAAAGTACAGCACAGAAATCTGCCCTTTGGCCCATCTAGTCCATGCTGAAACTATTTAAGCTGCCTACTCCCATCGATCTGCACAAGGACCACAGCCCTCCGTACCCCTACTGTCCATGGCTCATTCTACACTCACACAACCTTCTGAGTGAAGAGGCTTCCGCTCATGTTCCCCTTAAACTTATAACCTTTCACCCTTAACCCATGACCTCTGGTTGTAGTCCACCCAATCTCATTGGAAAATGCATTCCTATCTATATCTATCATAATTTTGTATACCTCTGTTAAATTTCTTGTCAATCTTCTACATTCTAAAGAATAAAGCCCTAGCCTAGTCAATCTTTCCTTATAATTCAGGTCCTCCAGATCTGGCAACAATCTTGTAAATTTTCTCTATACTCTTTCAACCTTATTTACATCTTTCCTGTAGGTAGTTGACCAAAACTTCACACATACTCCAAATTTGGACTCACCAATGCCTCATACAACTTCAAAACATAACATCCCATGTCCTGTACTCAACACTGAGTTATGAAGGCCTGCAGAGCCATGTTGGCTGGAGTCAAGGCTTTATGCTTGGGCTCCTGGTAGTGTCACCAACACCAAATAGGTCAAAGTTTAGAGGCCACACTAAGAGAGGTCCACCAGTACTCCAGGTTTGGAGGTTCAGCTCAGGGCTAACAACCCTGACTGACAAAACAAAATTGTTATGGAAACAACAATGAAGAATCCTTCTACATCTGAGTGTGACGGTACTCCTGAGTCTCCACCCGGGACTTACGTGACTGATGGTAGTGAAAACCAAGAGGAAGCTACTGACACGATGAAGGAAGCCGGGAACACCACCAGAGATGGAGGAACTTCATTGCTGCCCAAAACGCCAGCAATGTAACGGGCAGTAAGTGAGTACACAAGAGGAGAAGAGGCCTAGGACATGATCATATAGGATAGTGGGGCAGGCTTGAGGGCCTACTCCTGCTCCTGTGGGTGATGGGAAAACCAACTCTAGGTAAAGACCAATGAGACCAAAGACTGAACTGAGTAAAACCTTTAACAAACTTGTACAGGTAGGTAACACCTACCTCACTCAAAGGACGATTTCAGTTCACTTATATCAATGCAGGGCCAAGGATTCCACTGAAATACCAACATCCTAAGCTGCTTACTTTAATATGTGCTGTCACAGGTTCATAGAGTCATAGAAAAGTACAGCACAGATACAGGCCATCCGGCCCATCTAGTCCATGCTGAAAGCACTAAGCTGCCTCCTCCCATTGCCTGCACTGGGACCATGGCCCTCCATACCCCTACCATCCATGTACCTACCCAAACCTCAAACACTGAAATCGAGCTCACATGCACCACTGGCAGCTCATTCCATATCCCCCATGACCTTCTGAGTGAAGAAGTTCCCGTTAAAACTTTTCACCTCTCACCATTAACCCACGACCTCTGGTTGTAGTCCCACCCAACCTCAGTGGAAAAAGCTTGCTTGCATTTACCCTGTCTATAACCCCTTATATTTTTTATGCCTCTATCGAATCTCCTTTCAATCTTCTACATTCTAAAGAATAAAGTCTTATCCTTTTCAATCCTTCCTTATAACTCAAGTCCTCCAGATCTGACAACAGCCTTATAAACTTTATGTGTACTCTTTCAAACTTATTGCATTGGCAAACCTGTGATCTTAATAAATTACTTTATAATGTAATTATAAAGTAATAGTAATTTATTATATTACTAATACTATATTATTAATAATAATATACTTAAGTAGAGCACTCTGGGTACTGCCTACTGGCTGAGAACTCTTTTTGCCTATCTTCATCAAATAAAATTCTGTACCTTTCAGTGAACTGCTGAGCAGTAGTGAAGGGGAGAATGTATTGACTGGCTGCATCACAGCCTGGGATGGAAACACCAATGCCCTTTAACGGAAACTCCTACAAAAAGCAGTGAATTCATCCCAGTACATCATAGGTAAAGCCCTCCCAACCACCGAGCACATCAACAGTAAATGTTGTCATAGGAAAGCAGCATCCATCGTCAGTAATCCCCACCACCTAAGCTATGTTCTTTTCTCGCTGCCCCCATCAGATAGAACGTACAAGTGCCTCAGGACTCGCACCACCAGGTTCAGGAACAGTTACTACCCCTCAACCATCAGGCTGCTGAACCAAGAGCGGTAACTACCCTCACTTGCCCATCCGTTGAGATGTTCCTACAACCAACGATCTCACCTTGAGCACTCGTTATCTCATGTTCTCATTATATATTACAATTTATTTATATTTGCATTTTGCACAGTTTGTTGTCTTCCGCACTCTGGTTGATCTTTCATTGATCCTGTTACAGTTACCATTCTATAGATTTGCTAAGTATGCCCACAGGAAAATGAATCTCAGAGTTGTATGTGGTGACATACATATACTCTGATAATAACAAGTTACTTTGAACTTTGAAACTAATAAAACTAGTGATATAGATTTATTGAGTATGCCCGCAGGAAAATGAATCTGGGGGTTGTATATGGTGATGTATATGCACTTTCATAAAAAAAATTTGCTTTGAGCTTTGAGCAGAGTGGAGGTTTGATGATACAGTCAGAGCCAAGGTTCAGACACCCTTCCATCATCAGGAGGTGCTGCATAGAGTCCCACCCCACAATGACCCTGAGAGGCTTCAAAGGAAGATGACATTGCTCTAGAGCTTTGCCTGCTCTAACACAATGAACGATTTCAACTGTAAATGAAATTTTAAAATGCTGCAGATGAAGGAAATCTGAAATAAAAAAAAGAGAAAATGCTGAAACACTCAGCTTTGCTGTAAGTGTTGCAGAACACGGACCTACTCTCAGCAGCACATAATGTAGACCTGTGTTTAGCAACACGTAACACAGGCCTACTCTTTGCAGCACATAACATAGAACTGTAACACAGACCTCACTTAGCAAAATATAACACAGACCTGCTCGCAGCAACACATAAAATGGACCTACCCTTAGCAACACGTAACACTCACCTGCTATTAGCAAAACATGATAAGACCCATTATTAATGCAGAGTACAGACCCTGCAAATAGCAATACCCAACACAGATCCAACCATAATGAGCACACAGCACAGACCCATCATTAGGAACACGTAATGCAGGATAGGAATTAGCAACACATATCACATGAAAAGAACCTGTCATTAACACACGTAACTCTCATTACCAGTATGTGTAACAGACGTGCTACTAATAACACCCAACTCAAAAAAAAAAGGCACATTTACCCGACAACTACACCATATGATTTCCCCACCACAGTTATCTCCTTCGGCATATCCCTCCCTCCCACCTTCTATGCAACTTACAATGATCTTTACCTCGCTTTCCCAGTTCTGAAGAAGGTCTTCCACCTGAAACGTTAACCTGGTTCTCCTTCCACAGATGCAGCCTGACCTGCTGAGTGCTTCCAGCATTTCTGCTTCTATTAAGGATTTTAAACAGTCTTTACGTATCTCTCATAGTCATTCCAAACTATAGTAACTGAAGTAAATAGTTTGAATTATTGTTAAACTTTAGAAATAAATGTTAATTAAAAAACAGCAAATGAAAACAAAATGGTTAGTTACCTCCCTCCTTTCCCTGCTGGTTGCTAAGCCTAGAACTGGGTTTGAGAGGCAGAATTTATTTATTTATTGAGATACAGCACGGAATAAGCCCTTCCGGCCCTTTGAGGGCCACTGCCCAGCAAACCCCCAATTTAATCCGAACCCAATCACGGGACAACTTACAATGTCCAATGAACCTACCGGCCGGTACGTTTTCGGACTGTGGGAGGAAACCGGAGCACCCGGAGGAAACCCACGCGGTCACAGAGAGAACGCACAAACTCCTCCCAGGCAGTGGCGGGAATTGAACCTGGGTCGCTGGTACTGTAAAGCGTTGTGCCTGTTAAACAAGCCACATTCCATGCGAGGACTGCGTGCGGAGTCCAACTGCAAAGCTGTGGACCAGATGCAGTGTGGTCAGTACTCTCTAGGTCTCAGACTGTCAGGGAAGAGACATACGAGACCAGACGCGGGAATCTGCTTGACCAGCTGGAGGGAGATGCAGCATCTTTAGGCGGGGATGGGGGGGGGGGGCAGGAATGCCCATCGCCCTTTACCCTTTCTCCATCTGCTGATCACTCCCTGGCCCCTGTCTCGCTACATCTGCTCTCCTCTTTATACATCTATTATCCCTCTCCATCCAATCCTAACACCCAGTTTTGATTAAGTACATTGACAAATCCTAACACAAACCCCCTCCTCCCCCCGCCACTGCCGCCCGGCCCTCTGAAAACCTCCAGCAGACTTACTGCCATCACGTATTCAAAAGCAAGTGATAAGATGTCTTAGGCTTACTGAAGTTTCTTTTGAGCACAGTTACAAATTCCAGCCAGCAAGTTTTGCCCCAGTAACTCACTGATAAATTAGTTAATTCCTCTCAGCACCCTGTGGCGCATTAGACAGCAACCTTCCCCGACGCTCGACCCCAGCACGGATGGAAAAGGTGCCAGGAGCCGGCCGGGTTCGAACCCCTGACCACTCACCTCGGAGTCCGGTGCTGATGCCACTGCACCACCAGCCGGCAGCTCAATGATAGAAACGAGTGATAATCTAAGTGTGAAATCTGACAAGCAGCAGAAGGCACTTGCAGAGCAAAATTTAGCACAACTCAAAGTCGAGGCACCGGTTGATTAACAGAAACATTTTAAACCATAAGGGTTTAAAACATCAGACCTCTAAGCGGCTTCAGCAGACACAAAACATTAGAACTTAAAATGTAATACTGTCCAAGACTCATCTAGAACATGCCTAGGTTTAATAATCAGGGGCAGAACAAACTGTTGGTTATTAACATAGAACATAGAATAGTACAGCACATTACAGGCCCTTCGGCCCACAATGTTGCGCCAACCCTCAAACCCTGCCTCCCATATAAGCCCCCACCTTAAATTCCTCCATATACCTGTCTAGTCGTCTCTTCACTAGTGTATCTGCCTCCACCACTGACTCAGGCAGTGCATTCCACGCACCAACCACCCTCTGAGTAAAAAACCTTCTTCGAATATCCCCCTTGAACTTCCCACCCCTTACCTTAAAGCCATGTCCTCTTGTATTGAGCAGTGGTGCCCTGGGGAAGAGGCACTGGCTATCCACTCTATCTATTCCTCTTATTATCTTGTACACCTCTATCATGTCTCCTCTCATCCTCCTTCTCTCCAAAGAGTAAAGCCCTAGCTCCCTTAATCTCTGATCATAATGCATACTTTCTAAACCGGGCAGCATCCTGGTAAATCTCCTCTGTACCCTTTCCAATGCTTCCACATCCTTCCTATAGTGAGGTGACCAGAATTGGACACAATACTCCAAGTGTGGCCTAACCAGAGTTTTATAGAGCTGCATCATTACATCGTGACTCTTAAACTCTATCCCTCAACTTATGAAAACTAACACCCCATAAGTTTTCTTAACTACCCTATCCACCTGTGAGGCAACTTTCAGGGATCTGTGGACATGTACCCCGAGATCCCTCTGCTCCTCCACACTACCAAGTATCCTACCATTTATTTTGTACTCTGCCTTGGAGTTTGTCCTTCCAAAGTGTACCACCTCACACTTCTCCGGGTTGAACTCCATCTGCCACTTCTCAGCCCACTTCTGCATCCTATCAATGTCTCTCTGCAATCTTTGACAATCCTCTACACTATCTACAACACCACCAAGCTTGTCGTCACCAAGTTTGCAGACGACACCACCAAAGTTTGTGTCGTCTGCAAACTTGCCAACCAACCCTTCTACCCCCACATCCAGGTCGTTAATAAAAATCACGAAAAGTAGAGGTCCCAGAACAGATCCTTGTGGGACACCACTAGTCACAATCCTCCAATCTGAATGTACTCCCTCCACCACCACCCTCTGCCTTCTGCAGGCAAGCCAATTCTGAATCCACCTGGCCAAACTTCCCTGGATCCCATGCCTTCTAATTTTCTGAATAAGCCTACCGTGTGGCACCTTGTCAAATGCCTTACTAAAATCCATATAGATCACATCCACTGCACCACCCTCATCTATATGCCTGGTCACCTCCTCAAAGAACTCTGTCAGGCTTGTTAGACACGATCTGCCCTTTACAAAGCCATGCTGACTGTCTCTGATCAGACCAAAATCAGATTAAAATAAGTTAGAGGGAAGAGGGTGAAGAACCTGTGTTTTATAACGGTGGTGAGTGTTCAAGTGAAACATGTTCAATAGGAGTAGACAGTTTAAATGGTTCAGCATGAACTAGATAGTCCGAAGGTCCTGTTTCTGTGTTGTACTTTCCTATGATTATCAGAATTAGGAGCAGGAACACTTTAAATTTCAAAGTAAATTTATTATTATAGTACATACATGTCACCATAGAGCACTTAGAGATTTGTTTTCTTGTGGGTATTTACAGGAAGATAAAAGAAATGAAATAGTACTTATGTAATGTTATACTTAAAGACTGACAAGTATCCAATGTGCAAAAGAGGACAAATTGTGCAAATAATAATTTTTTTTTAAAGTAAAAGTTTTTTCTTAAAGAGTCCTTGAAAGTCTGTAGGTTATGGAGTAGGAGTAGAGGTAGGTGAAGCTATCCACACTGTTTCAGGGGCCTGTAAGATCAACTGGTGATCTAAGTGCTATGAGACCCAAGGCCCCTGCACCTCCCACCCGATGAGAGTAGTAGTGAGCATGGCCGGAATGCTGGGAGACCCTGATGATGGATGCTGCTTTCCTGTTGCAGCGCTCCTTGCAAACGTGCTGAATGATGGCCAGGGCTTTGCACGAGCCTGCATAGTATCCAGGACATCTTCAAGGAGTGATGCCTCAAAGAAGCTGGGAGTCCATCATTAGGGACCCCCATCATCCACGACATGCCCTCTTGTCTTTGCTAGCATCATGAAGGAGGTACAGGAGCCTGGAGGGACACATTCAGAGGTTCAGGAACAGCTTCTTCCCCTCTGCCGTCTGATTACTGAAAGGACACTGAATCCATGGGCACGACTTCACTACTTTTTTTATTTCCATTTTTGCATGACTTTAATTTAACTATTTGATATACATATACTTACTGTAACTCACAGGTTTTTTTCTCTACTATTATGTATTGCATTGCGCTGCTGCTGAAAGTCAACAAATTTCATGACATACCCTGGTGATCTTACACCTTCTTCTGATGTTCTTCAATCCTTCAAGCCTGTTCTACCATTCTGAACATAACTCAGCATCTTATGATGAAATCAATGACCATTACTTCAAGTTGAGCAACTGGAATCACCACAGTGAATGGGATCAAAACCTGTTGGTCAAAATGGGCCTCTTTCCATGCAGTGTGATTTATGACTATCCCAATCTGGCAACAGTCCCTGCTTTCTTCCCGGCTCTCATGATTTACTCAGCCCCTGAAACAATGGCGATATTCAAGGGTGGGTGGTGGGGTGGAGATTCATCTCCAGCCAAAGGAGGTGTAAGGTCTTCCTTTCCTCCGCTAGCCTGCAGGTCACTCTTGGGCAAGATGTAGCACCCGCGCCCCCCCCCCCCCCCGCAAGACCAGGGTCACGTAAAACCATGGGAGCAGATGGTGGATGGTCGTATGAGCAGCCGGTGCATAATCACAAGTCCTGGTTATGCGACCACCAATGCCAGGTAGAAAATCTCTGAAGAGTATTGATAACAGCTAGGGGGGTCGGGGGGTCACCCATCTTGTAGAGAGACAGCCTGGAAAAAGGCAATGGCAAACATCTTCCATAGAAAATTTTGCCCACAAGAAGCATAGTCATGGAAAGACCATGATTGTCCACATCATACAACACAACACATAACGAACGAATAATATTCAAGGAGTTAGATGATGCTTTAGCTTCAGCAATGACCTGTGGTAAAGAGTTCTACCGATTACCACTCTCTGGGTGAAGGAATTCCTCATCAACTCCTACAGGACTTATTCCGTATCTTTGCTCTGTGACTCCTCCTGCTGGGTTACTCTATCAGCAATTGTAGGCCGTATCTCAGGTAATGATGAGTTTGAGTACAGAGAGGAAATGAAGAACCTGGTGGCATGGTGCAAAGACAATAACCTATCCATCAACCTCAGCAAGTCGAAGGAATTGGTTGTTGACTTCAGAAGAGGTAGCGGACCGCACAACCCAATTTTCATCGGTGGTGCGCAAGTGGAAGAGGTCAAAAGCTTTAAGTTCCTCAGGGTCAATATCACAAATGACCTGACTTGGTCCAACCAAGCAGAGTTCACTGCCGAGAAGGCCCACCAGCACCTTTACTTCCTGAGAAAACTAAAGAAATTTGGCCTGTCCCCTAAAACCCTCACTAATTTTTATAGATGCACCGTAGAAAAAAATTCTCCTAGGGTGCATCACAACCTGGTATGGAAGTTGTCCTGTCCAAGACCGGAACAAGCTGCAGAAGATCGTGAACATGGCGCAGCACATCACACAAACCAATCTTCCGTCCTTGGACTCACTTTACACCGCACGCTGTCGGAGCAGTGCTGCCAGGATAATCAAGGATACGACCCACCCAGCCAACACACTTTTCATCCCTCTTCCCTCCGGGAGAAGGCTCAGGAGCTTGAAGACTCATACAGCCAGATTTGGGAACAGCTTCTTTCCAACTGTGATAAGACAGCTGAACGGATCCTGACCCAGATCTGGGCCGTACCCTCCAAATATCCGGACCTGCCACTTGGATTTTTTTGCACTACCTTACTTTCCATTTTTCTATTTTCTATTTATGATTTATAATTTAAATTTTTAATATTTACTAATTTTAACTATTTTTAATATATTTAATATTTAATATTTGTAATCCAGGGAGTGTGAAGCGCAGAATCAAATATGGCTGTGTTGATTATACATTCTGGTACAATTGTTTGGCAACAATAAAGTATAAAGTATAAAAGTAACTTCCTTCCCACACCGGTTGTATATTCCTGCGAGACTTTTGGTTTCTTCAGATCATTTCCCATTCTTCTAAACTTCCTCCTCAGAAAAGGGGAGCAAAACTTGGGGTGTGGTCTCACCTGGATGACCTTGATCCTGGTTGAATCCTCTCATCAGTAAGATTAAATATCAGATTTCTTTATCGCATGTGCAACGAAACACACAGTGAGATGCACCATTTATATCCACGACCAACACAATCCAAGGATGCTCTGGGGGCAGCCCACAAGTGTTTACATGCTTCTGGTGCCAACATAGCATGCCCACAACTCACTATCCCTGATCCACATGCCTTTGGAACATCAGGGAAAACTGGCGTACCCAGAGGAAACCCATGTGACCACAGGGAAAACGTACAAATTCCTTACAGACGCTAGCAGGAAGTAAATCCTGATCATGGACCTCACTGGGGGATCAGATGTAGAGATGGTCACTAACTCTAAACTTCTTGGTGTCATGATATTAGAAGATCTGTTCTGGAATCAGCATGTACAGGGGCCTTGGGTCCCACACCACCAGGTTCAGTTACAGTTATAATCCATCGACCATCAGGCTCCTGAACCAGCATGGAGTACTTCACTCATCTCAACTCGGAACTGATTCCACAACCTACAGACTCACTTTCAAAGCCTCTACAACTCATGTTCTCAGTATTATTTATTAATCATTATTTAACTGATTATTAATTGTTTACTTATTGTTTATATTTGCTCAGCTCATCTTCTTTTGCACATTGGTTGTTAGTCAGTCTTTGTTTGTGTGTAGTTTCTCACTGGCTCTTTTGCATTCCTCTGTTCTACTGTGAATGCTTCCAAGAAAATGAATCTCAAGGTGGTATATAGTGACCTATGGAGCAGTATATACTGTATATATGAGATATAGTACAATCTCAAGGTAGCATATGGTGTATACGTGCTTTGATAATCAATTTACTTTGAAGCCTGAATCGCTGGCTCTGTAGAGTGTCGTGCTGACTGCTATACTACCATACCACCCTGCAGCGAAGGATGACATACCACTTGCTTAAAAAGCAAACCCACTGCACTACACGGCTGGGGTCGCCTACTGTGTTCGGTGCTCCCGCTGCGGCCTCCTCTACATTGGTGAGGCCCGCTGTAAGTTGCGGGAGCACTTCAACGAGTACCTTCGCTCCATCCTCCTCCAGCTGGATTTCCCGGTGGCCTAATATTTTAATTCTAATTCCCATGCCCATTCCAAAGTGCTGATCATTGAAAATGTGGCCCCCTCAGGTTGAAGAAGCAACACCTTATATTCCATCCAGGTGCTCTCCATCTGATGGCATGAATATCGATTTCTCCTTCTGGTAAAAAAAAAATCCCTACTCTGGCCCTTTACTTCTTCTCCCCTGCCTATCACCTCCTTCCTTCCCTTCCTCCTATTGCCCACTCACTTCTCCTATCAGATTTCTTTTTCTCCAGCCCTTGACCTTTCCCACCCACCTGAGCTTCATGTGTCACCTTCCAGCCAGCCTCTTTCCCTTCCCTCCACCTTTTTTATTCAGGCATCTTCCCCCTTTCTTCTCAGTCCTGAAAGAGGATATCAGCCCCAAACGTCGACTGTCTACTCTCTTCCATCGATGCTGCCTGACCTGCGGATCTCCTCCAATGTTATGAGAGTGGTGCTTTCCATCTCCATTCTCTGGAGGCTTTCTCATGCCTAACATTCAAGTCTCACTGCACTTCACAGCTGATTGCTGCCCGCATGGTAATTGGCTGTTTCTGCCATCGAAGTGGATCACATTCATCAACATTACACTGCACCCACCCACTGACTCAACCTTTCCAAGAAGCACTGAAACCTCTCTGCATCCCCCTTCGTAGCTTACACTCCCACACAAACGTGTCATCCGCAGGGTTGGAGAAGCCACTTTTAACCTTTATGTTCGGTCCATGTCGACTACATCAGCTGCAACGATTTGGTCAAAAACCATAAGAGATATCACACACAGAATGTCCTGCTGGAGGAATTCAGCAGGTCAGCCCTGAAGAAGAGCTTTGGCCCAAAAGATTAACACTTTATTCCTTTCCATGAACTCTGCGTGTGTGGGGTGTGAGAGTGTGTGTGTGTGTGTGTGTGTGTGTGTGTGTGTGTGTGTGTGTGTGTGTGTGTGTGTATGTGTGTGTGTGAGAGAGAGTGAGAGAGTGAGAGAGTGAGAGAGTGAGAGAGTGAGTGAGTGAGAGTGAGTGAGTGAGAGAGAGCCTGAGTGTGTACGCAAATACACACTTCGATATCTCTTCAAAAAAAATTTAATCAGAATCAGATCTAATATCACTGGCATATTTGAAATTAGTTGTTATGCAGCAGCAATACATAATAAAAACTGTAAATTACAGTAAGTATATAGCAACACACATAAAATTTGCTGGTGAACGCAGCAGGCCAGGCAGCATCTCTAGGAAGAGGTTCAGTCAACGTTTCGGGCCGAGACCCTTCGTCAGGACTAACTGAAGGAAGAGCTAGTAAGAGATTTGAAAGTGGGAGGGGGAGGGGAGATCCAAAATGATAGGAGAAGACAGGAGGGGGAGGGATGGAGCCAAGAGCTGGACAGGTGATTGGCAAAAGGGAGAGGATCATGGGACAGGGGGCCCAGGGAGAAAGAAAAGGGGGAGGGGGGGGAAAACACAGAGGATATTTTTTTTTAAAGTTAAATTAAATAAATAGTGCAAAAAGAGGGGGAAAAAAAAGTAATGTAGCATTTATGGGTTCAATGTCCATCCAGAAATGGATGGCTGACGGGAAGAAGTTATTCCTGAATAGTTCAGTGTGTGTCCTCAGGCTCCTGTACCTCCGCCCTCATTGTAGCAATGATAAGAGGGCATGTCCTGAGGGTGCCCTCCCCCCCCACCATACCAGATGGTGATGCACTCAGTTGGAATGCTCTCCATGGTACGCCTGCGGAAATTTGCGAGTGTCTTTGGGCTGGCAGATAATCAAAGTGGTCAGATAGAAATCACCCTAAAATAGAGTTAAACTGTCTGTCTTTGCTTTCCTAAGTGCAGAATAACCGTGTCCCTCAGAATATTTTTCCACAATAACTTTCCTAGAGTCACAGGCCTGTCATCATCTGGCTCATCCCTGTGTCGCTCTTGAATAAAAATAGTTCTCTAGTCAATCAACACTTTACAGATGGCCAACAAACAGTTACAAAACTATCAGTGCCCCAGCAATCTCCTCCTTTGCCTCTTAAAGCAGCTTGGGGGATATCGCAGGCTCTTCCTCCTTAGCAGCATGAGAATTGGTACGTCACTAAACATATTGGCAATACCTACAGATGTACAGTGGAGAGAATTCTGACTGGTTGCATCACAGCCTGGCATTGAGTCTCCAATGCACAGAATCACAAGAAGCCGCAGAGGGTTGTAGAGTCTGCCACCTCCATCCTGGGCACCACCGTTCACAGGTCTTCAGTGCCTCAAGATGGCGCTTCCATCATCGACAGCCTTCTCCACCCACAATGTGCCCTCGACTCATTACTATCATCACGGAGGAGGAACACGATCTTGGACAGCCACACTGAATGTATTAAGAAGAGCTTCTTCACCTCTGTCATCAGATATCTGAATGGAGTACTAGCTCACAAACACTATCTCATTTTTCATCTTTGGCACTATTAATTCATTTTTAATTTATGGCAGTTTTTATGGCTTCCATTGTCTGCTTAGCCCACTGCCCTATGCTCATGACCGCTTGGCTAGGCACAGCCCAAATACCATCTAAAAATTTGCTGCTGCTGCAACTTTTGTTCGCAGAATCTCAGGTGGTGATGAGAGGGCGTACAGGAGCAAGACAGATCAGCTGGTTGAGTGGTGTCGCAGGAACAGCCTTGCATTCAACATCAGTAAGATCAAAGAATTCACTGTGGACTTCAAAAACGGTAAGATGAGGGAACACACACCAGTCCTCATCAAGGGATCAGAAGTGTAAAGGGTGAGCGATTTCAAGTTCCTGGGTGGCAGCATCTCTGGGGATCTATCCTGGGCCCCGCATATCCACGCAATTACAAAGAAAGCACGACAGTGGCAATATTTCATTAGGAGTTTGAGGAGATTTGCAAATTTCCACAGATGTATCCTGGAGAGCATTCCAACTGGCTGCATTACCATTTGGTATGGGGTGGGGGGTGGGGGGGCGGAGGGAGGGGAAAAGAGCCACTGCACAGGATTGAAGTAAGCTGCAGGAAGTTGTAAACTCAGTCAGCTCCATCATGGGCACCAGCCACCGTAGTATCCAGGATATCTTCAAGGAGCGATGCCGCAAAAAAGGCAGCATCCCTCACTGAGGACCCCCATCATCCAGGATATGCTGTCTTCTCATTACTACCATCAAGAAGGAGGTACAGAAGCCTGAAGGTACGCACTCAATGATTCAGGAACTCCTCTCCCCCTGCCATCAGACATCTGAATGTACATTGAATCCATGAACACTACTTCACTACTTTTAATTCCACTTCCCATCCCCATTCCGATATGTCTATCCATGGCTTCCTCCACTGTCGTGATGAGACCACACTTAGATTGGAGGAACAACACCTTATATTCCATCTGGGTAGCCTCCAACCTGATGGCATGAACACTGATTTTTCGAACTCCTGGTAATGCCTCCAACACACTCCCTCTCCTTCACCCTTTCCCCTCTCTCGCCTTATCTCCGTGCCTGTCCATCGCCTCCCTCTGGTGCTCCTCTCACCTTTTCTTTATTCCATGGCCTTCTGTCCTCTCCTATCAGACTCCCCCTTCTCACCAATCAACTTCCCAGCTCTTTACCTCATCCCTCCCCCTCCAGGTTTCACTATCACCTTGTGTGCCTCGCTCCCCTCCCCCCCCAACCCACATAAATCTACTCCTCAGTTTTCTCTCCAGTCCTGTTGAACAGTCTCAGCTACTTACTACTTTACTCTGTACTCTTTTCTCTCTTTACACTATTTATTAATTTAACTGTTTTTCACATATACACACACACATACATTTACTGCAATTTACAGTTTAATTATGTATTGCAATATACTGCTACTGCATAACAACAAATTTCATGACATATGCTGGTGTTATTAAATGTGATTCTATTTTCCTGCACAAATAATATTTCACCACATTTGTCAGTGATGGTAAACTTAATTCTGATCTCATCAGGCCCTGGGAATTAAATCTAACAGTACTTCTTAATGGGCTTTGTTCGAGAATTGTCACCTACCCTTCCCTGAATTTTCCAATCGTTTTGCTCTTCTCCTGAGTGAGCACAGAACAGAAGTCTTCACTCAAGGCCTCCTGCCTCAGACACACAGATTGACCCTCTGAACCCAATTCTTCCCCTGTTACCCGCTTTTAATCTTCCTAAATCCAGCCCAGTGACATTGTGCTGGCATCGGACAGGGTTCACAGGAATGATTCCGGGAATTAAAGGGTTATTGTATGAGGAGCAATTGATGGATCTGGGAATTACTCGCTGGAATTTAGAAGAATGAGGGGGATCTTATTGAAACCTACTGAATGTTGAAAGGTCTCAATAGAGTGGATGTGGAGAAGATATTTTCAATATTCTCTGCCTCCTCTTTTCATTCCCCACCCACTTTATTTTCTAAGCACTCTCCTACACTTTTTCTTGTCCTATTTGCACTTCTGCCAGTGTGCTTCCATCTTTCTGACATCTTCTGGTATAGAGGGTTCCTCGAACTTTCTATCTTACCTTTCATCCTTAGAACAGTACAGGCCCTTCAGCCCACAATGTTGTGCCAACCTTTTAATCTTCTCCAAGACCAATCTAATCCTTCCCTCCCACACAGCCCTCCATTTTTCTTTCATCCAACACATTGACTCTGAATTCTATTTCACTTTTACACAACTTTTAGAGAATCCTTAAAGTTGTAGCTGGGGGTGGTAGTGGGGACAAGCTCCCACTATCCATTAAATGCTCACAAGGGTGTAAACCTCAAATAGCCACTGACAACCACATCCAGATCCTGGCGTTCAAATGTAGCTTAGCTACCAAGCCCGATGGAACCATTTCTACTGACACGAGAAGGGGCAAAGATGGAGTACTAGCGCCTTGAAGCCAGTCACTTTGGGCAGATGGGGCTCGTCAGCCGTGGTTGGCAACTCATCTCTCAAACCTCCACTGCCGTTGCAGCTGTACCCACTCATGGGGAAGGCTCCTGGAGTAAACCCTGAGGGGAAAAATCCAGAGCTGGAGTCCCTAAGGCAGTCCTACATTGAGTTCAATGCTGACTGACAACCCCTGCAACTCTGCTGGTGCCAAACTGTATCGGTCTCCACCGATCCTTTGGGTTCATCAGATGCATAGAAAGGGGGAACTTGCTACATGGGCAACAGCTTGCTCTCCATATCATACTGACCAGGCTTGTGTATCTAGACAGTGAGGACGCAATATCCATGGTCACCTCTGACTGACGGAGACGAAGAAGAACAAGAAGAAGAGGACGAGAATATAAGAGCAAGGATGTAATGTTGATGCTTTGTAAGGCACTGGTGAAGCCTCACTTGGAGTATTGTGAGCAGTCTCGGGACCCCTGTTTCCATCCAGGGGGTCAGTGTGGACATGGTGGAGGATTACAAATACCTGGGTATACGAATTGACAATAAACTGGACTGGTCAAAGAACACTGAGGCTGTCTACAAGAAGGGTCAGAGCCGTCTCTCTTTCCTGAGGAGACTGAGGTCCTTTAACATCTGCCGGACGATGCTGAGGATATTCTACGAGTCTGTGGTGGCCAGTGTGATCATGTTTGCTGGTGTGTGCTGGGGCAGCAGGCTGAGGGTAGCTGACACCAACAGAATCAACAAACTCATTCGTAAGGCTGGTGATACTGTGGGGATGGAACTGAACTCTCTGACGGTGGTGTCTGAAAAGAGGATGCTGTCCAAGTTGCATGCCACCTTGGACAATGTCTCCCATCCTCTACATAATGACATAATGTACTGGTTGGGCACAGGAGTACATTCAGCCAGAGACTCATTCCACCGAGATGCAACACAGAGCGTCATAGGAAGTCATTCCTGCCTGTGGCCATCAAACTTCACAACTCCTCCCTTGGAGGGTCAGACACCCTGAGCCAATAGGCTGGTCCTACACTTATTTCCTGGCATAATTTACATATTACTATTTAATTATTTATGGTTTTATTACTATTTAATTATTTATGGTGCAACTGTAATGAAAACCAATTTCCCCTGGGATCAATAAAGTATGACTATGAAAGGATGTGCTGAAGTTGGAGAAGGTACAGAGGTGGTTCACAAGAATGGTTCTGGCAATGGAAGGGTTAACATATGAGGAGTGATTGATGGCCTGTACGTATTGGAATTTGGAAGAATGATGGGGAATGTTACTGAAACCTATCGACTGTTGAAGGGCTTAGATAGAGTGGGTGTAGACAGGATGCTCCCGATAGTGGGGGAGTCTTATGGTTTTGTAATCTTCCACTTATCAGATATAGATTTCCAATAGACCCCCAAACCTACTTTTCACTGACCCTATCATCTGACATTGAAATCCACATTCCCCTCACTCATGACCTTAGTCCATTCATCCTTTCAATAAATATCTTAATATTTCAGAGTTCTTATCACCGACTTTTTCCTAAAGTTGTCATCATCAGGAGTGGTAGCGAAGATAAGCTTCCACTACCTATTAAATGCTCCCAATGGCGTGTGTCTCAAATAGCCTCTGACAACCAAGTCCAGCTCCTGGCCTTCACGTGTGGCTTAGTTACTAAGCCTGGCAGAATTATTTCTATTTCAGGAGAAGGGGCAAAGGCGGGTTACTGGCACCTTAAAAAAAAGTCGCTTCGGGCAGATTGGGCTTGACTGCTTGGCAGTTCATCGAGGAGAAAGAAAACTGACCTCAAAACCCTGCTGCCTGACAGCCATACCCGCTCATCAGCGAGTAAACCCTGACGAAAAATCCAGAGCTGAACTTCGCAAGGCAGCTCCATGGCAGTTTAACGCTGACAGGCAACTGGCCACAGGGGCCAAACTGTATCGGTCTCTGCCATTTCTTTGATTCATCAGCTGTGTGGAGAGGGCTGCATGGGCAACAGCTTGCTCTCCATATCGTACCGCCCTGGCTGACATATTGACTTCGATGCAAACAGCTAGGATGACCCCAACCAACAGAGAGCGTTAACAGATCATCATCTCCAAAGTACCTTCAATCACTTGTCCGCCTCTGAGCAATAACAATAAATCCTTCTCATGGGGCTATCAACAGAAATCTGCCCTTGATCTGCTTTTAAAATTCCACTTCCTCTTTGCTTTGGCGATCACCGTTGACATTAAAGAACTTGATTTTTTTAAGACAAAATAATCTCTTTCCAAAGTAAAATATATTAACGTTGATGTCTTCTGTACTGTTCTATTACAATTTTGCACATCATTAGTACTGCTGCCACTCTTGTGGCTCCCTGGGGTGGCAACACAACTACAATAATTGAGGGACTACCTCAACAAACCCAGCTGCTCCCTCTCCAGTAGCAGAAGACCCCAACACTTCGGTCCTTCCCCACTGTGGTGACTGCACCGAGATTGAGTCCATTCCTCAGCCCCTGTCCCTGAAGTCTAGCATGTGCCAGTCCATCAGATCGTAAGATATAGGAGCAAGATTCGGCCATTTGGCCCATCTGGTCTGCTCTGCCATTTCATCAGGGCTGATCCATTTCCCTCTTGGCCTCTATCTCCTGCCTTCTCCCCGTATCCCTTCAAGCCCTGACTGATCAAGAACCGGTCAACGTCCGCCTTAAATATACCCAACGACTTGGTCTCTGCAGCTGCCTGTGGCAACAAATTCCACAGGTTCACCACTCTCCGGCTAAAGAAATTCTTCCTCATCTCCGTTCTAAATGGATGTCCTTCTATTCCGAGGCTGTACCCGCTGATCCTATACTCCCCCCACCTTAGAAAACATCCTCTCCACAGCCACTCTATCAAGGCCTTTCAATATTCGAAAGGTTTCAATGAGATCCCCACCTCATTCTTCTAAATTCCAGCGAGTACAGGCCCAGAGCCATCAAACGCTTAAGCTTTGGATAAGCTTTTCATTCTTACAATCATTCTCGTGAACCTCCTCTGGATTCTCGTCAAGGTCAGCACATCCTTTCTTAGATCAGGAGCCCAAAACTGTAAACAATGCTCCAAGTGAGGCCTCACCAGTGCTTTATAAAGCTTCAGCATTACATCCTTGCTTTAATGCCCCCTGGTACAATACCCTATTATTCTGACACCTCTCTACATATTCTGCTCCGCTAGCTCCTACAAGTGTTGAGAGATCTGCAGCACAACTCGAGCAAAGTGATTGTCCCCTTCTGTGTTTCTAAGCTCCACCTCCTTTAAAAAGCCTTCTGGGATATCCTCACCCGGTAATGCAATGATGGACTCCTTAATCAATGCTACCATGTTCCTTTCCTGATGCACTGCCCCATCAACGCAGCCTTTTCAACCAGAAATAAAAGCACAGAAAATGCTCAAAACACTCAATAGCATCTGTGGAGAGAGGAACAGAGTTAACGTTTGAGGACACAAACACGAGGAAATCTGCAGATGCTGGAATTTCAAGCAACACACACAAAAATTGCTGGTGAACGCAGCAATTTTTATTTTAAAATTCAGCATTTTATTGCTTAATGTTTGAGGACTGAGATCCCTTGAAAGTGGCTACACAGGAGGATAGGCTGGTGAAGGTGATGTATGGTTTGAGCTTGCCTTTAGTAATCAAGGTTCTGCGTGGTGGGGTGGAGATACGCCTCCACCAAAGGAGGTGTAAGGCACCCCTTCCCTCCGCTGGCCTGCAGGTCACCCTTGGGCACCTGCTTATCCCTCCTCGCCCCACTAATTATGGTCACGTGAAGCAATGGTAGCAGGTGCCACCATTGCTTGGCTGCATGAGCAGCTGGTGCTGATTGAAGGGTCTCGGTCCAAAAATTTCAACTGTTTATTCATTTCCATAGATGCTGCCTGAACCGCTGAGTTCCTCCAGCATTTTGTGCGTCACGCAGCTAGTGCACGTCACAAGTCCTGGTTATGCGACCGCTTACACCACTCTCTGAAGAGTATTGACCGCTCTCTGAAGAGTATTGATAATGGATGGGGTCACCCATCCTGTAAAGACGCGCCCCAGAAGGCAAACTGCTTCTGTAGAAAAATTTGCGAAGAACAACAATGGTCATGGAAAGACCATGATCGTCCACATCATACAACACAGCACATGATGATGATGTGATGATGATGACTGAGTTCAAGTGTCAGAAGGCTACATTGAAGCTCCATGAAAATCTGGTCAGACCACTTCTAGAGTATTGAATTAAGTTCTGGTTTCACATTATGGGAAGGAAGTGGAGTCTTTGGGGAGGGTGCAGAAGAGGTTTACCAGGATGCTGCTTGGATTAGAGGGCATGTGCAAAGGAGAGAGTTAGGACAAACTTGAGTTGTTTTTCCTGTAGCAGCAGAGGCTGAGGACAGACATGATGGAAACTTCTAAGATTATGAGAGGCAAAGATAGACAGCTGGTATCTTTTTTATTTATTGAGATACTGTGTGGAACAGGCCCTTCGTGCCCTTCCTGCCACACCACTCAGCAACCCCCCACCCCCTCCCCCCGATTTAACCCGAGTGTAATCACGGGACAGTTTATAATGACCAATTAAAGTACCAACCAGTATGTTTTTGGACTGTGGGAAGAAACCAAAGCAGCCTGAGGAAACATACACGGTCACGAGAGAACATACAAACCCCTTACAGACAGCAGTGAGAATTGAACCCGGGTCGCATGGACTGTAAAGGATTTTCCCCAGGGTTGTAACATCAAATATTCTTGTGCATGGATTCCCAACCTGGTGTCCACAGACCCACAAGACCTTTAGGAGCAGAATTTGCCCACTTGGCCCTTTGAGTCTGCTCCGCCATTTCATCACGGCTGATGCATTTTTCATCTCAACCCCAATCTCCTGCCTCGCACCACCACCCCCCCCCCATATCTTATCATGCCCTGGACAATCAAGAATCTGTCAACTTCTACCTTAAATATACACAAAGATGGCCTCCACAGTTGCCTATGGCAAAGAATTCCACAGATTCACCACTTACTGACAAAGGAAATTCCTCTTCATCCCCACTCTAAAAGGACGCCCCTCTGTTTTGAGGCTGTGCCCTCTGGTTTTAGATAGTGCCAACATAGGAAACATCCTTTCCACATCTACTCTACCAAGGCCTTTCACCATTCGATAGGTTTCAAAAATTCCAATGAATACAGGCCCAGAACCATCAAATGCTCTTCATATGACAAGCTGTTTGATCCTGGAATCATTTTTGTGAACCTCCATTAAACCCTCTCCAGTTTCAGCACATCCTTTCTAAGATAAGGGGCCCTAAACTACATACAATACTCCAAGTGAAGCCTCAACAGTGCTTTATAAAGTCTCAACATTACGTTTTTGCTTTTATGTTCTAGTCTTCTTGAAATGAATGCTAAAATCGCATTTGCTTTCCTCACCACAGACTCAAACTGCAAGTTAAACTTTAGGGAATCCTGCGCAAGAACTCCCAAATCCATTTGCGCCTCAGATTTTTTTTTTACTTTCTCTCCATTTAAAAAATTAATCAACACCTTCATTTCTTCTACCAAAGTTCATGACACTTCCCGACAGTGTATTTCATCTGTCGCTTCTTTGCCCATTCTCCTAATCTGTCTAAATCCTTCTGTAACCCCCCTATTTTATCAGAACTACCTGCCCCTCCTCCTGTCTTTGTATTGTCTGAAAACTTCGCAACAAAACCATCAATTCCATCATCCAATTATTGACATATAACATAAAAAGAATCAGTCCCAACACAGGCCGCTATGGTACATCACTAATCACTGGCAGACAGCCAGAAAAGGCTCCCTTTATTCCCACTCTTTGTCTCCTGCCAATCAGCCACTGTTTTATCCCTGCTGGAAACTTTCCTGTAAAACTATGGGCTCGTAGCTTGTTAAGCAGCCTCTTGTGTGGCACCTTGCCAAAGGCCTTCAAAAATCCAAATACACAACATCAACCAATTCTCCTTTGTCTATCCTGCTTGTTATTTCTTCAAAGAATTTCAACAGATTTGTCAGGCAAGATTTTTCCTTGAGGAAACAATGCTGACTACGGCCTATTTTATCATCTGCCTCCAAGTACCCTGAAACCACATCCTTAACAACTGACTCCAACATCTTTCCAATCACTGAGGTCAGGCTAACTGGCCTATAATTTCCTTTCTTCTGCCTCTCTCCCTTCTTGAAGAGTGAAGTGACATTTGAAATTTTCCAGTTTTCTGAACCATTCCAGAATCTAGTGATTCTAGAAAGATCTTGACTAATGCCTCACAATCTCTTCAACCACCTCTTGCAGAACCCTGGGGTGCACACCATCTGGTCTTGGTGACTTATCTACCTTCAGACCTTTCAGTTTCCCAAGAACTTTCTCTCCAGTAATAATAACTTAACACTTCATGCTCTCTGACACCTGAACTTCCACCATACTGCTAGCGTCTTCCATGGTGAAGACTGATGCAAAATACTTATTCAGTTCATAGCCATTCCTTTGTTTCCACTTACTACTTCTCCAGCATTGTTTTCCAGTGATCTGATATCTACCCTTGCCCCTCTTTTACACTTTATGTATCTGAAGAAACTTTTGGCATCCTCATTAATTTTATTGGCTAGTTTACTTTCATATTCCATCCTTACCTTCTTATTGACTTTTTAGTTGCCTTCTGTTGGTATTTAAAAGCTTCCCAATCCCCTAACTTCCCACTAATTTATGCTCTAATATATGCCCTCTCTCTGGCTTTTATGTTGGCTTTGACTTCCCTTGTTAGCCACGGTTGTCTCATCTTTCCTTTAGGATACTTCTTCCTCTTTGGGATGTATATATCCTGTGCCTTCCGAATTGTTTTCAGAAATTCCAGCCGTTGTTGCTCTGCCGTCATCCCTGCCAGGTTCTTTTCAAATCAATTCTGGCCAACTCCTCTCTCATGCCTCTGTAATTTCCCTTACTCCACTGTAATACTGATTCATCTGACTTTAACTTCTCCTTCTCAAATTTCAGGGTGAATTTGATCACATTGTGATCATTTGCTCTGAAGGGTTCTTTTACTTTAAGTTCTCCAATCAATTCCGGTTAATTGCACAACACCCAATACAGAATATCTGATCCCCTAGTGGGCTCAACCATGAACTACTCTAAAATGCCATCTTGTAGTCATTCTAGAAATTCCTCCTCTTTGAATCCAGCACCAACCTGATTTTCCCAATCTAACTGCATATTGAAAGGCCCTATGTCGATTGTAACATTGCCCTTTTGGCATGCATTCTGTACCTCCCATTGTAATTTGTAGACCACATCCCTACTACTGTTTGGGAGTCTTTATACACTCCCATCTGTGTCTTTTTACCCTTGCAGTTCCTTAGCTCTATTTCTGATTCAATATCTTCCAACCCACGTTACCTCTTTCTAATGATTTAATTTCATTTTTTACCAACAAAGCTACACTACCCACTCTGATTCCTGCCTATCCTTCTGATACATTGTGTATCCTCAGACATTAAGCTCCCCGCTATAATCTTTTCTCAGCCGTGATTCAATGATGCCTACAACATCATACTTGCCAATCAGTAACTGTGCTACAAGTTCATTGACTTTATTCCACATACTGCGCGCATTCAAATATAACACCTTTGGTCCTGTATTCACCTTTTTCGAATCTGTCTTCCTTTAACATTACAACTCAGCCTGTTGACTGCACTTTTACCCTATCATCAGACTCTCCTTGCCAGGAGTTTCACGACACATTACTTCTGTTTGTAAACCTCATCTACTGCATTCTCACACTGGTTCCCATCACCCTGCCCAATTAGCTTAAACCCCCCCTGAACAACTCTAGCCAAGCTGTCTGCAAGGATATTGAACCCACTTGGGTTCAAGTGCAACTTGTCCCTTTTGTACAGGTCACCATACCTTCCCCAGATGAGATCCCACTGATCCATAAATCTGAACCCCTGTCCCCTGCACCAGTTCCTCAGCCACACATTCATCTAGCAAATCATCCTATTCTCACCCTCACTAGCACACAGCACAGGCAACTACCCAGAGATTACGACCCTGGAAGTCCTGTTTCTCAGCTTTCTACCCAGCTCCCTAAAATCTCCCAAACTTCCCACATCTCATACGAGAGTACAAAACACTGCCCCTGAAGCCATTCTCACTACACCTTGCACTAACAGAGGAGGAATGAACAAATAAGAACAGAGAGAGAGCAACTTACAAGACAATCTACCTCATCCAAGCCTGATTCACCTGAGTCTGAAGAGCCAAAGCTGCTCTGAAGACTGGCAGACTCACAAGAAAGGACGCTCAAAGAACGGCCGCTGCCCTTGCACTAGAATTGTCTTTACTGGCCCTTTCCAATGATAACCCTCTTGCTGATCGGTCGCTCCTCAAACCAGAAAAGTGCCGCGACACTCCGCCTTCAAAATCTCGATCGCCGCCCCGATTAAAAAGTAGCTCTTTTCTCGTACCCCTGGTGTGGATTGTCCAACTCAGAGAAAACTGGCTCGAAACCCTGTTTTTTTTAAAATCTTGAACGCAGACCTGACTGGGAGGTAGCTCTTCTTATGCACTGCCGCTTGCCGATGGGTCGCTCCTGACCTCAGAAAAACTGCCGCAAGACCCTCCCTTTAAAACCTCAACACGAGGAATTCTGCAGATGCTGGAAATTCAAGCACCACACGTCAAAGTTGCTGGTGAACGCAGCAGGCCAGGCAGCATCTCTAGGAAGAGGTACAGTCGACGTTTTGGGCCGAGACCCTTCACCAGGACTTTAAAACCTGTATCACCGCCCTGATTAAAAAATAGCTCTCTTCATGCACTCCTGGTTTAGGCCCCTTGGTTGATGGAACTGTTCCATGCCATTAAAAAGTTTGGGAACCCCTGCATTTAAGGCATGACAGGGAAAGTTCAAAAGAGACGTGCAAGGCATTTTTTTTTAAAGAATGGTGGGTGTCTGGAATGCACGGCCAGGGGTGATGCTGGAGGTATTATGATAGTGGTAATTAAGAGGTTCTTACATAGACATCGGAATGTGTAGAGCATGGGTTCCCAACCTGGGGTCCATGGACCCTTTGCTTAATGGTATTTGTTCAGACAGATAGATAAATATACTTTATTGATCCCGAGGGAAATTGGGTTTCGTTACAGCCGCACCAACCAAGAGTAGAGCGTAAATATAGCAATACAAAAACCACAAACAATCAAACAACAAAATGCAAACTATGCCAGATGGAAAATAAGTCCAGGACCAGCCTATTGGCTCAGGGTGTCTGACCCTCCATGGGAGGAGCTGCAAGTTCGATGGCCACAGGCAGGAACGACCTCCCGTGCCGCCCAGTGTTGTATCTCAGTGGAATGTGGCCGAAGTCCAACAGCAAAAAGTTCAAAAGATTGTTTCTGGCATAAAATAAAGTTAAGGAACTCTACTATAGGGAATGGAGGGATATAGACCTTCTGTAAACAGAAGCGATTAGTTCGGTTAGGAATTTTAATTTCAAGTTTGATTAATTCTGTTCAATTAGTATCTTGAGCTGAAGGGCCTGTTCTTGTGCAAAACTGCTCTATGTTCTACTTCTTGTACCTCTCCTCAAACCCAATGTGAAACGTGATGGCTGTTTACCAATGCACTGCAAAAGTTCTGTGTCAATCCCCGACCCTGGATTCATGTCTTTAGCCACAGAGCTGCTATCAATCGAGTCTCCTGGCAACACTGCCACAAGAATGCAAAGAAATAGGAGCAAGTGAAGACCACCTGACTCCTTAAACCTGCCCGGCCATTCAACACGATCATGGTTGATCCTCAACTCCATGAAGACGCTAGAGACTGGAGCCTCAGCAACAGAGATGAAGCTGGAGGACCTCAGGAGGTGTGTGTGGGGGGGGGGGTGCATCTGAGGAGATAAGTGGACAGGCAACATCTTGGGTCACAGGTTTTGTTACTTCCAACTCTCATCCCCAGCCTGTCACTACTCTTCATCCGCCTATCTCTCCTCCTCCCATCACCTACTTGCCCTTGCTCCACCACTCCTCCTTCATTCTTTATACTGGACATCTTCCCTTCCAGCTTCAGCCCTGATGAGGGGGTTCAGCCGAAACCACTTCTCTATAGATGCTGCCTGACCATCATCAAAGATCCTCATCACCCAGGCCACACTCTTATCTCGCTGCTGCCAGCAGGTAAAAGGTACAGGAGCCTCAGGACTCGCACCACCAGGTTCAAGAACAGTTACTACCCCTCAACCATCAGGCTCTTGAACAAAAGAGGATAATTATACTCATTGATTGAGATGTTGCCATAACCAATGATTTCACTTTAAGACTCATTATCTTTGTTATTTCATGCGCTTGTTATTTATTGCTATATTTGCACAGTTTGTTGTCTTCTGTGCTCTACTTGATCTTTCACTGATCCTGTTTATAGATTTGCTGAGTATATCCACAGGAAAATGATTTCACTGTTGTATGTAGTGACATATATGTACTCTGATAATAAAATTTACTTTTGAACTTTTTGACCTGCTGAGTTCCTCCAGCAGTTTCCTTTCTCACTCAACTCTTTCCCCTCCCTTCTCAGCTAGCCTACCCACAACACTTCTGCCTGAATCCTCTTCCCCCCTCCCAGCTACTCACCCACCCCTGCAATAAAACACACATCTCTACTGTTATCTGACGCAAAAAAAAAACCTGTTTTTGGAGTGAGATGCTCTCTGCAGTTTCCATGAATATTTGCCTGCCTTCTGTCCTAGAGTCAGAGAGAAAGAGAGATTCAGCATGAAAACAGGATCTTCAGCCCACCTAACTAACCATTTGCCTGTTGTGCCTTCTGATGGCCCGTCTGTTCCATGAATACCTTTCCTTAAGATACAGGGAGATCACTTTGCATGTCACCCTCAGCCCTGCAGGTGCACCAGAGTGCCTCTATGGGACTCCAACTCCGAACCCCCTGCACAGGAGCTAGTCCCATTGGAGGCATCCCCCGCAGGTGCAGCCTGACTGCAAAGAGTGTCATGTAGAACTTAACACAGAACATGGATCAGTACAGCAGAGGAACAGGTCATTCAGCCCAGCGATGTTGTGCCGAAACAGCTAAAAAGCAAATCAAGCCCACCAAACACTAATCCCTCCTATCTACACTGTACTTCCATCTTCCTTACATCTATGTGCCTATCCAAACATCTCTTAAAAGCCTCTAATATATTTGCCTCTGCCACCATACCAGGCAGCACATTCCATTCTCCAAGTAAAAAACTTACCCCTCACATCCCCTTGGAACCTACCCTCTCTCACCTTCAATGCATGCCCTCTGGTATTAGACATTTCAACCCTGGGAAACTGATACTCTCTGTCTACTCTATCTCTGCCTCTCATAATCTTGTAAACCTCTATCAGATCTCCCCTCAGCCTCCGCCGCTCCAGAGAAAACAACCCAAGTTTATCCAGCCTCTCATGATAGCACCTGTCCTCAAACCAGCTGGCATCCTGGTGAACTTCTTCTGCACCCTCTGCAAAGTGTCAACAGCTTTTCTATAGTGGGGCAAGTGGAACTGTACATAGTACTCCAAAAGTGGCCTAAATTGTGTTTTATACAGTTGCAACATAACCTCCTTATATTTGGAGGCGGCAAGTACGAGCCTCAAGGTGAGGAGGCTGAGGGGAGGGAGGGCAAGCCGATTAAAGCTTTGATTTTTCACTGATTAAAGCATAGAGGGAGATTGAGACATCGAGGTGAATGCAGAAGGTAAGTGTCAGCTGCCTGCCTTTTTGATCGCTGGTGGGATCACTCGGCAGCCAGAGAGGGGAGCTGCTACGCCCGCAGGATGTTACCGAGGTTTGCTGAATTTTGGATGTGGATATGGATTTGAACTACGTTCTATGGACTTCTTTTTTCCAGTCTTACAGTTTTTCATAGTCTGTGTTTTTCACCCATTCTTTCTCATTTTGTTTTTGTGTTGTTAAGGTGATTTTGGGAATTCAATATTCTTGTCGCATATTCTGCAGGGCAGGTGTGGGGGGTGTGGGGGTTGGAGGTTGACGAGCTTTTGTCATTATTTGTCTTGGTTTCAGGGCTATCTGGAAAAGAAGAATCTCAGAACTGTATATCCGAACCTTTGACCTTTGACAAATAAAAACAAGCCTTCTTAACCACTTGTGTAGCCACTTTCAAGGAATCCTTATAATTAGACTTCCGTGAAATGCTAATGATTTTGAAAGGGCACCTTCAAAGTCTGATTCACTTTCTCTTCCTGTATTGTTCTTGACTAGTAACACTGAAATTTCTCAGCAACCAGCAATACGTTTGGCAGCAATATGTCTGTTGGGAAAGTAGCAAGGAGAATGAAACACCCCTCCCACCTCAATCATTCTCTCTTTAAACTTCTATCAGGCAAAAAAATGCACAAGTCTGAGAACATGAATTAAGGATTATGGGGGAAAGGCGGGTAGGTTTAAATTCAATCTGACTCTACATGTACACAACCAAACGAAACAGCGTTCCTCTAGACCATGGTGCACCCACAGTACATATTTCACACACAGCACATAAAATAAAATATTACCACAAATAAAATTGACAAAATACAATTCAAAATGCAGCAGCCAAACAAGACATTACCACAAGTTAATAAAATATCATTCAAAGCGCATGTTAAGTGCAGAGCACAGGTAAACAGTACACAGTACAGTAAAGAGTAAAACAACTCACTGTCCTAGTGATGAGCCTGGGCAGTGGCAGGGTATTCACTTGGGTGGAGCTGAGCCCACAGCATGATCTTACTGAATGGCGGAGCAGACTCCATGGGCAAGATGGCCGATTCCTGCTCCTATTCCTTATGCTCTTCTTATGCTTTAATAGGCACCACCAGGGTCAAGAACAACTTCTAACCCATTGCTATCAGACTCTTAAAAGGACCTCACGTACAATAAAGATGAAGATTTTATTTGATCATGAGATTTGATAGAGGTATACAAAATTATTACAGATAGGGTAAATGCAAGCAGGCTTTTTCCACTGAAGTTGGGTGCAACCACAACCAGAGGTCACGGGGTAAGGGTGAAAGGTGAAAAGTTTAAGGGGAACATGAAGGGAAACATCTTCACTCAGAGATTGGTGAGAGGGTGGAACAAGCTGCTACTGCAACTGGCGCATGTGAGCTTGATTTCAATGTTTAAGAGAAGTTTGGATAGGTACATGGATGGTAGGGATATGGAGGGCTTTAGTCCAAGTGCACGTCAATGGTGGTAGGCCATAATTCAGCATGGACTAGATGGGCCAAAGAGCCTGTTCCTCTGCTGTACTTTTCTCTAAATCTTATTTCTTTAAATGTGCTGCACCTTCTCTGTAACTGCAATGCTAAATTCTGCATTCTACCTCAATGTAATTACGTTTTGGAATGATCTGCAGATGGCATGCCAAACAAAAATTTTTAGGCTTCTCAAAGTTCAAAGTAATATTATCAATGTACTTCCCTGAGATACATCTTCTTGCAAGCATCCACAGTAGGACAAAGAAATAAAACCATAGGAGCAGAATTAGGCTATTTGGACCATCAAGTCTGCTCCTCCATTTAAACATGGCTAATCCTTATTTTCCCTTTCAGCCTCACTCCCCGGCCTTCTCCCCGTAACCTTTGATGCAAGTCCAATCAAAAACCTATCAAGCTCTGCCTTAATTATACCAAATGACAATAGAATGAATGAGAAACTACATTCGAAGAAAGAATGACAAACAACTAATATGCAAATACTAAAAAAATGGAACAGTTAACAATAATAATAGATAAATATGTAATAAGTAAAGGCATCCGTTAGTCTTGCAAGACCATGGATCTGCGCCTGGAAAGTCTTCACTCTCCAGGGCGCAGGCCTGGGCAAGGTTGTATGGAAGACCAGCAGTTGCCCATGCTGCAAGCCTCCCCTCTCCACGACACCGATGTTGTCCAAGGGAAGGGCACTAGGACCCATACAGCTTGGCACCGGTGTCGTCGCAGGGCGACGTGTGATTAAGTGCCTTGCTCAAGGACACAACACGTTCCCTAGGCTGGGGCTCGAACTCACAACCTTCAGGTTGCTAGTCCAATGCTTAACCACTTGGCCACGTGCCCTATATATAATAGTGACCATAATCCTTCTGGTTTTGTTAAGGTGGTGGCAGGTTCGATTGCATCTGCTTCTGCGGGGTCGTCAAATTATGGTATTACCTTTTGAAAAGTATTCTTTATGATCGCAAGATCCTGCTGGATATAAACAACTTAAAGTACTGCAGATGTACCCCATCAGTGAGTTGCTTGTTGGTGGAGAAAGTGAAGGAGATACGGATTATACCGTTGCCTGCATCAAAGGAAGCCCACAGTCTAATAGCGAGTGACAGTCCTGGTCACTTTTCTTGTGATCATAAGGCCCTTTTGGACATGCCTTTAAGTCCGATTTACTAATTCATCGGCTGACAGCAGGTGACAGATGGCGGGTGATCTGTGTGGCTTTGGTCATAGCAAGGAGTAGGCCTCAAACTGCAGTGTTGCCTGTCTATAGCCTCCAGAAGAGAGGCATCGGAGCCAGGGCACTCAACCAGGGGCGGCGTGGCGCGTGTCCAGGCTGGAGTCACTGCCACCCCTCAGAAGTCGAGCTGTATTGTGGTTGACTGCAGATTTCTGCGGCATTCATGACTCAGGTCTGGATTACTGTTTTCTCTATCCTACTGATATCTTTATACGCTTGCTAGTTTGTTCGTGCTACATGCGCCTTGTGCTGCGTGACTTGGCGCTGTGTTTTGCACAGTGGTCCCAGAGTAACACTGTCGCTGTATTCAGGGGTATTCACGACAATTAAACTTGAATTGAATTGAACTGAACTGAACGAGTTGTGGAGTCCTTGAAAGTGAGTCTGTAGGTTATGGAATCAGTTCAGCATTGAGGTGAGTGAAGTTATCTATGCTGGAACCTGATGGTTGAAGGATAATAACTGCTCCTGAGCCTGGTCGCGAGGAACCTAAGGCTCCTATACTTCCTTCCCAATGGCAGCAGCAAGTAGAGAGCACGGCCTGGATGGTGGGGGTCCTGTACGATGGATGCTGCTCTCTTGTGATGGTGCTCCTTGTAGATGTGCTCAATGGTGGAGAGGGGGCTTTTCCTGCAACAGGTTGGGCTGTATCCATCACTTTTTTTCCCTCTATTTATTCACTTACAGGATGTGGGTGTCGCCAGCTAAGCCAGCATTTATTGCTCATTCTAGTTGCCCTTGAGAAGGTGCTGATTGAACTGGTACAGTCCCTGAGGAGTAGGTGGCATCCTTGGGCATTGGTGTTCCCATACATCGCAGTACACGGGAGAAGAATAAACCAATCACTGTCCAGTCAAAGGCCAGGGTAGAGAAGTTGCTACAGATGTTCCTCCACAAAGCAGCCTCACTCAACAAAGCCCACACTCCGAGAATTCTGCAGTCCGGGGACTTCTGTCACGTTGCATTGTACCGAGTGGGTGTATAATAACTGGTGTCGTGCACTGGGGTGTGGATGTAATGGCTGGAAATGTTCACTAACATCTAAATTGTACTGGCATTGTATAACAGGCCTGATGAGTCATGACTGGAGAAAATAAAAAAATAAACGACAGATACTGAAAATCTAAAATAAGAACAACGGCAGGTACTGAAAATCTGAAATAGACCATGCTGGAAATGCACAGAAGGTCAGGCCACCACTGCAGGAATTAAAATGGGCCTCAGGCTTCAAGTTGAAGACCCTCCCTCAATGATGATGTTGTGCAACGTGCTGTGTATAAATTGGATGGAAGTGCATCATATGATGGGTGTAAAGGTGGATATTGGCCTGCTTTAACATGGGATAAACTTGGTTTAGTTTATTATTAATGTAAGACATAGTCAAAAGCTCCAAATCCAACACATCATCCTCGGCAACTCCCATCATCTCCAAAAAGATCCCAACTCTTTACCACCCTTACCCCCAACTCCGCTTTCCCTTGTCCACTCCTCCTTCCCACTGATCTCCCTCTCGGCACTTATCCCTTAAAGCAGCCCAAGCACTCCACCTGCCCACTCACCACCTCCCTCACCTCCATTCAGGGCCCCAAACAGTCCTTCCAGGTGAGGCCGCACTTCGCCTGCGAATCCGCTGGGGTCTTCCATCGTGTCCGGTGCTCCCGATGCAGACAGCCTCCTCTACATTGGAGAGACCCGTTATGAATTGGGGGGACCGCTTCGTCGAGCACACCAGCTCCATCAACAGAAAAGCAGAGCTTCTCAGTGGCCAAGCATTTTAATTCGCATTGTTGTTCTGACATGCCGGTCTGTGGCCTCCCCTTGTGCCAAGATGAGTCCATCTTTAAGGTGGAGGATCAACACCTTAAATTCCATATGGGTGGCCTCCAGACTGATGGCATGAATGTCGATTTCTCCTCCCAGTAAAAAAAAAATTATTCCCCCCCCCCCCCACTTCTTTTATTCCCCAATCTGGACTTCTCCCTCGTCTCACCTGCCTACCTCTTCTCTCCTCCTGTCCTTTCTCCTACGGTCCACTCTCCCCTCAGATTCCTTCTTCTCCAGTCCTCTACCTTTCCCAACCACCTGGTTTCACCTATCACCACCTCGCTAGCCTCTTTCCCCTAATCAAACTTCAACTTCCCCGTTCCTTCTTAGTCTCCACCTGAAATAGCAATTCCTGACCAGTTGAGTTCCTCCGGAATTTTGTGTGTGTTGCTTTGGATTTCCAGCATCTGCAGAATTTCTCATGTTTAAACCTAGAAGCATAGAAAATAGGTGCAGGAGTAGGCCATTCGGCCCTTCAAGCCTGCACCGCCATTCTGTATGATCATGGCTGATCATCCAATTCAGAACCCTGTACCAGCCTTCCTTCCATACCCCCTGATCCCTTTAGCCACAAGGGTCATATCTAACTCACTCTTAAATATAGCCAATGAACTGGCCTCAACTGTTTCCTGTGGCAGAGAATTCCACAGATTCACCATTTTCTGTATGAAGAAGTTTTTCCACATCTCGGTCCTAAAAGGCTTCCCCTTTATCCTTAAACCGTGACCCCTCGTTCTGGACTTCCCCAACATCAGGAACAATCTTCCTGCATCTAGCCTGTCCAATCCCTTTAGAATTTTTTATGCTTCAGTAAGATTTTTTTTTTACAGAGAGAAGTTTTTTTTTTAGTTTTGCATGCCATCTAGGCAGATCATGCCATATACAATTATATCAACCTACTAAAAAGCAAAGAAAATACAGAACAGTGTTGCAGTGCCAGTAGACAAGTAAAATATAAAGGTCATGATGCGAAATGGTGAGTGTATAATAATGATTGGTGTTGCAAAGTGGTTCCTTATGATTGTTGTAGCCAGTGTGGGGGGGGGGGGGGGGAGAAGAGGGAAGAATAAGCTCCCACTGCCTAGTAAATATCCCCAAAGGCTCAAATAGCCTCTGACAACCAAGTCCAGCTCATGGCTTTTACATGTGGCGTAACTACTAAGCCCGGAAGAACCATTTCCACTGACAGGATAAGGGGCAAAGGTGGGTTACTGGCACCTTAACACCAGTTGCTTGGGTAGATCTAAACTAAACTCATCTAAACACTGATCTCAAACCTATGCAATCGTGCAGCAATAGCCACTCACAGGGAAGACTTTCGGAGTGAATGGGATGAGGGAGGATTTGGCTAGTGCAGACTAGGAGCACAGGCTATATAGTGGAACAGTTGACAAACAGTGGAAGGCTTCCAAAGATATTTTTCACAGCGCTCGACAAAAGTACATTCCAGTTAAAAGCTAGGACAGTTAGGGTGGGGAGAAGCAGCTTTGGATAACTAAGGAAATAAAAGGCAGCACCAAACTAAAAACTCATGCATACAAAGTCACCAAAAGTAGTGGGAAACTGGAAGATGGGGAAAACTTTAAAAAGCAACAAAGTACAACTGAGCGAGCAATAAAGAAAGGGAAGCTAGATGACGAAAATAAACTGGCACAAAATATAAAAGTGAATAGTAAAAGATTTTATAATTATACAAAGCAGAAAAGGGTGGCTAAAGTGAATGTAGGTCCCTTGGAGGACAAGAAGGGGGAGTTGATAATGCGTAATGAGGAAATGGCCAAGGCTCTGAGTGACTATTTTGTGTCAGTCTTCATGGAGGACACATCTAACATGCCAACGTTACGGATGAAATGGGAGGTGAGGACCTCGATACAATAGCTATCACTAAAGCAGCAGTGCTGAGAAAACTTGTGGGCCTGAAGATACATAAGCCCCCTGGTCCTGATGGAATGCATCCCAGGGTACTGAAAGAAACGGCAGAAGTTATAGCAGAGGCTTTGGTGATAATTTACCAACATTTTCTGGACTCTGCGCAGGTCCCAGCGGATTGGAAGACGGCGAATGTCATGTCACTGTTCAAAAAAGGATGTAGGCAAAAGGCAGGTAACTGTAGGCCAGTTAGCTTAACATCTTTAGTTGGGAAAATACTCGAAGCAGTCATTGAAGAAGAAGTACTGAGGCATCTGGAAAGAAATGGATCCATCAGGCAGGCGCAGCATGGATTCAACAAGGGCAGGTCCTGCTTGACAAACCTACTGGTGTTCTTTGAGGATATAATGAGTGCAGTGGATAGAGGGGCACAGATGGATGTTATATGCTTGGATTTCCAGACGGCATTCGATAAGGTGCTGCATAGAAGACTTATCCAGAAGATAGGGATGCTTAGAGTTGGTGGTGATGTATTAGCATGAATATAGGATTGATTAAATAATAGAAAGCGGAAAGTTGGGATACATGGGCGTTTCTCTGGTTGGCAATCAGTGGAAAGCGGTGCTGGGCCTGCAACTGTTCACAATATACATTAATAATCTGGAAGAGGGGACTGAATGTAGTTTATCTAAGTTTGCTGATGGTACTAAATTGAGTGGAAAAGCAAATTGTGCAGAAGAATATGGACAGTCTGCAGAGAGATATAGATAGATTAAGTGAGCGGGCAAGGGACTGGCAGATATTGTACCATGTTGGTAAATACGAGGCCATCCACTTTGGAATGAAAAAGCAGATTATTATTTAAATGGGAAATATTGCAGCATGCTGCTGTGCAGAGGGACTTGGGAGTTCTTGTGCATGAATCACAAAATGTTTGTTTGCAGGTGCAGCAGGCTATCAAGAAAGTAAATGGAATGTTGGCTTTCATTGCTAGAGGGATTGAATTGAAGATCAGGGAGGTTATGCTGCAACTATACAGGGTACTGGTGAGGCTGCACCTGGAGTACTGCGTGCAGTCCTGGTCTCCTTACTTGAGGAAGGATATACTGGCTTTGGAGGCAGTGCAGAGGAGGTTCACCAGGTTGATTCCAGAGATGAGGGGGTTAGACTCTGAGGAGAGATTGAGTCACCTGGGACTGTACTTACTGGAACTCAGAAGAATGAGAGGAGATCTTATCAAAACATAAAATTAGATAAGATAGAGGCAGGAAAGTTGTTTCCACTGGTAGGTGAGACTAGAACTACGGGACATAGCCTCATATTCGGGGGAGTAGATTTAGGACAGAGATGAGGAGGAGCTGCTTTTCCCAGACAGCAGTGAATCTGTGGAATTCTCTAACCAATGAAACAGTAGAGGCTACTTCAGTAAGTAAGTTTAAGACAAGGTTGGATGGATTTTTCCATAGCAGGGGAACTCAGGGTTATGGGGAAAAGGCAGGTAGGTGGAGATGAGTCCATGGTCAGATCAGCCATGATCTTATTGAATGGCAGAGCAGGCTCGACGGGCCAGATGGCCGACTCCTGCTCCTATTTCTTATGTTCTTTTGTTCTTATGTGAACCCCAACTGAAAAATCCAGAGACGGAATCCCTAAAGCAGTCCTACATTGAGTTCACTGCTGACTGGCAACTCCTGCGACGCCACTGGTGCCAAACTGCATCGGTCCCTGCCATTCCTTTGGATTCATCAGTTGTGTGAACAACAGCAATATCACACTGCCCTGGCTTGCATTACACGTAGTCAGCTGGGACACAAATCCCATAGTCAGCCTCGACCAACAGAGTGCCTCAGATGTACAATGGAGGGAGGGCATTTATCAGGAGCACTGTGTATGCAGAGCCCTTAGCATAATCAAGGATCCCACCCATCCATTCAGCATCCTCTTTGACTTTCTACCATCAGGCAGGAGACTCCGATGCACAAAGACAAGAATGTTCATGATGGGAAACAACTTCTTCCCTCAGGCCATTAAGCCTTTGAACTTCTGGCCACATCACATTAGAAGTGTCACCAGATAATCTGTACTGTATCCTACAATATTGGATTTACGCACTTTGCTTTATTTATCCATGCATAATTCATCTGAAAATTTTATCCTTAGTTTCCTAAGGTAATGTGTGTTATTTGTGCTACTGTGCGTTACACCCTGGTCTGGAGAACATTATTTTCTTATGTATTGAGATACAGTGCAGAACAGAGCCCTCCAGCCCTTGAAACGGCGTCGCCTAGTAATCCACCACTTTAATCCTAGTCTAATCACGGGACAGTATACAATGACCAATTAACCGATCAATTAGTACCTCTTTGGACTATGGGAGGACACCAGACCACCCGGGGGAAACCACTGCAGTCTTGGGGAGAACATACAAACTCCTTAAAGACAGTGGAGGGAATTGAACCCGGGTCACTGATACTGTAAAGTGTTGCACTAACCACTACACTACTGTGTCGCCGGAAACGTTGCCTCGTTTGATGGTATAGATGTAGATAGTTAAATGACAATAAGCTTGACTTGCGTTGGAGGTGAGTGTAACGTGTGGCACTGTGCAGTGGAATTTACGATGCGAATAAAGATCAGGGCATTGTTACACCAGGCGACTGATCTACCCTGGATATTCTTCTCCCATTTTCCATTGGGCAGAAGATACAAAAGACTGAACACAAAAAAACCCAAGCTCAACAATAGCTTGAAGCCTTTTGTTGTATGACTATTAAGACCACAAGACCATAAGTTATAAAAACAGAATTAGGCCATTTGGCCCATCCAGTCTGCTATGTCATTTCATCATGGCTGATCTATTTTCTCTCAGCCCCAAACTCTTCTCTTCACCTGATTACCGCTTCATGCTTTGATTAAACAAGAATCTATCAACCTCTGCCTTAAATATACATAAAGACTTGGCCTCCACAGCTGTCTGTGGCAAAGAAATTCCACAGATTCACTCCTCTCTGGCTCAAGAAATCCCTCCTTATCTCTGTTCCAAAAAAGATGCCCCTCTATTCTGAGGCTGTGTCCCCTGGTCTTAGACTTTCCCACCACATCCACTCTATTGAGGCCTTTCACCATTCCATAGGTTTCAATTAGGTCACCCCTCATTCTTCTGAATTCCAGTGAGTACAGGCCCAGAGCCATCAGACGCTCTTCATATGACAAGCCATTCAATCTTGGGATCATTTTCATGAACCTCCAGTTTCAGCAAATCCTTTCTAAGCTAAGGGGCCCAAAACTGCTCATAATACTCCAAGTGAGGCCTCACCAGGGTTTTATAAAGCCTCAACATTACATCCCTGCTCTTATATTCTAGTCCTCTTGAAATGAATGCTAATGTTGCATTTGCCTTCCTCACTACAGCCTCATCCTGCACACTAACCTTTAGGGAATCATGCAAAAGTTCCTTTGCACCTAATTTTTTTTTGTATTTCCTCTCCATTTAGAAAATATCAACACTTCACTTCTTCTACCAAAGTGCATTAACTTGTTCCCTAGTTACATTAAGTAGTTCCTTAGTTACGATACGTTCATTTGACTTCATCATCTACCTCGTTATGATGACGCATCTTATTCTCTCTCTGCGTGGAACATTGTAGCTATTACAATTCATTCTGCATAATTATAGTTTTATCTTGCTCTACTGCAGTACAGTCTAATGACCTGATCTGTATGAACAGTCTGCAAGAGAAGCTTTTCACTATCTCGGTACATGTGACAATAATAAACCAATTATCATTTCTAACCCATTGAAGCTGCAGATTCCATTTCCTCAGAATTCACTAGAGCTGCTTTGGGTGAATCTGGCATTCTAACACATCTGGGCACTTCACCCAATCCTATCCATCTTTAATTACAAAGGTGTAACTCGCACATTCTGGAGGGTTACCTGCAGCTTCTGGAGCTGAGTGTTGACCGTAGCAATGTCTCGCCCTCCGTCCACCACCAGCAGTTGCCCTTCGAGTTGGGACAGCCTCCTGTCCAAGTCACTGTAACTCTGCACCAGCTGTTCCGCCCTGTTCACGTCGAACAGGTGCCTCGCCTTCTCCTGAGTCGTGCTTTCCAGGAGGGTCCAGCATTCGTGAATCTCTTCCAGCTTCTTCCTCACCACCGGGGCCAACTCGGGCTTCTCTTTGATCAGCTCTTGCCCCTCCTGCAGGAGAAAGAGGACACAGTCCGAACTATCATCATGCAACGTACGGAGGCATCATTCGTCATAAAACTTAATGTGAGCAGGAGAGGCAAAACTCATTAGATATGTCATATCTCAACAATAAGGTGTTAAACATTCATACTTCCAAAAATCACTGGAACTTCATCCAGTGATTCCTCGGGTTGTTCCTTACAGAGAATAGTGACAGACAGAACCTTGTGACCCAATGCCCCCATATTCAAAAAGATTAAGAAACCAAAGCACCTACCAGGATATCCGTGCACATTAAAAGGTTCAAAAGTTCATTCTATTATCAAAGTGTGTACACAGAATACAACTCTGAGATTGGTCTTCTCCAGATAGCCATGAAATACAGAAAAGCATGAAAGTATTTGAAAGAAAAGGCATCAGCCGCCGCACGAAAAAGAAGAAGGAACAGAACTCGTAAATCCCAACCCACTCCCGCAACTCCTCCCTCGTACAAAAACTAACAGATCACACTACCCGGACGTGGCAGCTGAAACGTCAAATCCCCAACCCCCTCCCACACAAAAAAACAGCAAAAATAACCCCCTTCTCTCACACAGAAAAATCTAACACATCACTCACACGTAATGATACCAAGTCTCAAATCCCCAACCCCTCCCTCAGCCAAAAGTTGTAACATACCACCCACCCGCCAATTAGCAACGCGAAAGAAAACAAAGCAAAACTGAAGGAGGCCGTAAGGCCACACCAATAATCACACGTGTCTCGGAAATTCAAAATCACCCTCCGCCACCAGCGAGGAGAGCGAGAGGTCGAACTCGGGTTGTGGGGAACGACCAATGACCCGTGGCCTCTCGGCCTCTGGCCCGACCCGTGATGAGCGACCACCGGCCCAACACAAGCATAAGGAATGGGAGTAGATTACATGAGCATTATCTGCCAGGAAGAGGTTGATTGTTGTGAAAAGCACACTGGTGTTTCTACTTCCTCAGGAAGCCAAGAAATTCTGAATGCCCCGAATGCTGGTCTCTTGCTCTCCTTGCTGTCAGAGCACAACCTCTCTCTCCCTCGAGAGGGAGGGGGAGAGGGAGGGGGAGAGGGAGGGGGAGAGGGAGGGGGAGAGGGAGGGGGAGAGGGAGGGGGAGAGGGAGGGGGAGAGGGAGGGGGAGAGGGAGGGGGAGAGCCTGTCTGAGATACCTAAGTGTTGTGCTGGGTCATGGACAGTAGTTTTTAATAGCCTCTGATAAAGGGCTCTTTTTTTTTTGGAGGGGGGGCAGTTTGCTTGCTTGCATAGTGGTGGAGGGGTGGGTCGGTGTTTTTGCTGGCGCAAGTGGGGGTAGCAGGAGGGTCGGTGATTCTGCTGCTGCTTGTGCAATGGGAGGGGGATGGAGGGAACATCAACTCAGACCATGAGAGGCCTGCGTCGGGCACAGGTTGGAAGTCTGTGTGAGGCGCCACGCCTCGCACAGACACTAGAGCAATGTGTGGTTAAGTGCCTTGCTCAAGGACACAAACACGCTGCCACAGCTGAGGCTCGAACTAGCGACCCTCAGATCACTAGACAAACACCCTAACCACTTGGCTACATGCCCAACACATGGAGGGGGGAGGGGGAGAGGTGCTTCAGGATTCTTATGCTTCTATCCATTCTTCGGGGTTTCTTGTTTCATGGATGTCTGTGAAGAGTAAGAATTTCAAGTTGTATACTCCATCGATTCTCCAATATTAAATTAAACCAGCTGAACACCTTCACCAAAGTTTGCACATAATACTGTGCAAAAGTTGTAGGCGCAAAGTCTTAGGTGCCTGAGACTTTTGCACAGTCCTGTTTAGTCAACGTGTAGCGGAGAGCGGGTTTGTAAATCTGAGAGGAGCAAAGGATGTTGGGAATGGCGAGGGTGGAGCACCGAGGGAGAGGGTGTGGGACAGGTGGCAGAGAAGCAGTGCCAAGGGGTGGGGGGGGTGGTGGTTGTGGGTGCAGATTCACCAAACCCTGAGGCACCAGGCAAGATCAGTTGATTCTAAACAATTGGTTTATTGATCATTACAGAATGTCTCTCTGGTGCTTCCCACTCCCTCTCCTCTCCCTTCCCCATTTCCCAACCTCTCCATGCCCCCTTCCCACTCTCAGTCCACAATAGAAAATCTTATCAGAATCAGGTTTATCATTGCTCACGTATGAAATGTGTGTTTTTTTTCTGCAGCACCAGTATAGTGCAATACATAAAATTACTACAGTACTCTGCAAGAATCTGAGGCATCCTAGCCATTTAAGTATGCCTCTTAAGACTTTTGAACATCACTGTCAAGTATCATAGAAAGCATCCTATCTGGATACATCACAGGTATGGGTATATAGGTATAGATATGCAACTGTTCAGCCCAAGACCACAAAATAAAATTGTAGATTTGTGAACACAGCCCAGCCAGTCCTTTAAATCAGCCTCCCCACCGCTGATTCCGTCTACAATCCCAGCTGGCTCGGGAAAGCAGTCAACACTATTAAGAACTCCTCCTGCCCCCATTAATTCTCTCCCCTTCTCCCTCCCATCGGGCAGAAGATACAACAACTTCAGAGTATGTACCACCAAATTCAAGGACAGCTTCTTTCCCACTGCTGTCCAACTAAGCTGACCTTTTATATGTTAAAGATGAATTCTTGATCTCCCAGTCTCTCTCGTCAGGGCCCTATATTTGTCTCCCTACACTGTATTGCCGCTCTAACTGTAAACACTGTATTCTGTTTTGTTTTTCCATTTATACTAGTTTTGTCATAGAGAAGTTTAGCATAGAAACAGCCCCTTCAGCCCACCTAGTCCGTGCCAAACCACTTAAACCGCCCACTCCTATCGACCTGTACTGGGACCGAAGCCCTCCATACCCCTACCATCGACGTACCTATCCAAACTTCTCTTCATTGCTGAAATCAAGCTCGTTTGCACTACTGGCACTGGCAGCTCATTCCACACTCTCACCACCCTCCTGTTCCACTAAAAATCTTCACCTTTCACCCTTCACCCATGACCTCTGGTTGCAGTCCCACCCAACCTCTGTGGAAAAAGCCAGTATGCATTTACCCTATCTATAGGCATCTATTAGTCTCGCGAGACCATGGATTTGCGCCTTGGAGGGTTTCCAGGGTGCAGGCCTGGGGAACGTTGTATGGAAGAGCAGCAGTTGCCCATGCTGCAAGTCTCCCCTCTCCATGACACCAGTGTTGTCCAAGGGAAGGGCATTAGGACCCATACAGCTTGGCACCAGTGTCGTCGCAGAGCAATGTGTGGTTAAGTGCTTTGCTCAAGGGCACAACACACTGACCCAGCTGAGGCTCGAACTAGAGACCTTCAGATCACTAGACCGATGCCTTAACCACTTGGCCACGCGCCAACACATCTATCTATACCCCTCATATTTACCCTATCTATACCCCTCATAACCTCTACTAAATCTGCACTCAGTCTTGATGCAATAATGTACCTAATGATCTATATGGATGGTGCACAAACAGAAATGTTTCACTGCATCTCAGCACATGTGACAATAATAAAGTAGTTACCAACAGTAACCTTTGATTTCACTTCTTATCCACCTACCCCCATCTCAGAAGGATTCAGGAACTCCACAACCAGTTCCCTTAAAGCAAGAAAAAGCTCCCATCTTTAAGAAAGAGACACCTGGGCTTTGTACCTCCCTCTGCAACTGGATCCTCACTCTCTTCATCAGAAGACAACAGTCTGGTTCAGAAATAACACCCCCAACTCACAAATGATCAATACCAGCCCAGCTCAAGGATATGTGCTTAACCCACAGCTCTGCTCTCTCTTTACTCAGGACTGTGTGCCGAGACACAGCACAAATGACATTGATAAATTTGCAGACAACACAACTATTGTTGGCAGAATTTCAGATGGTGATGGGAAAGCATACGGGAGCAAGGTTGAGTGATGTCACAGCAATAGCCTTGCAGTCAACGTCAGTAAGACCAAAGAATTGATTGTGGACTTCAGAAAGAGTAAGATGAAGGTGCATAAACCAGTCTTCTGAGGGGAAAGAGTGAGTGATTTCAAGTTTTCTGGGTGTCAACATCTCTGAGGATCTATCCTGCGCCCAACATATCCATGCAGTTCCAAAGGCAGCATGACAGCGACTATACTTCATTAGGAGTTTGAGGAGATTTGGTTTGTCACCAAAGACACTTACAAATTTCTACAGATGTACCATGAAGAGCATTTTAACTGGCTGCATCACTGTTTGGGGGTGGGGGGTGGAAAGAGGGCACTGTACAGGATCAAAATAAGCAGCAGAGAGTTGTGAACTCAGTTAGCTCCATCATGGGCACCAGCCTCCGTAGCATCCAGGACATCTTCAAGGAGAGAAGCCTCAAAAAGGTGTCATCCTTCACGAAGGATCCATCACCCCGGCTCATACCCTCTTCTCATTGTTACCATCAGGAAGGAGGTACAGGAGTCTGAAAGCACACACTCATTGATTCAGGAACAGCTTCTTCCCCTCTGCCAGTGTATACATAATGCAAATTACAATTTGTATTATTATGTATTGCAAAGTACTGTTGTCACATAACAACAAATTTCATGACGCACAGAAAGCCTTGATTCCGATTCTGAATTGTATGAATGAAATACATGATACATTGTGTACTTGGTGCTTACAGGCGGTTAGTGGTTTACAAACACTTAAATAATAGACACACTACATATAAACCAGCACCCATAGTTTTATTAAATTCAAAAGTCGTACCTTGGTTCTTACAAAAGTCAGAACAAACTTCCTCTCTCTTCATTTTTAGTAATTGTTCATTCTTATCAGTCTCATTATAAAACTGGACATTTGGTTCCCATGTTGAGTGATTCTTGTGTATTTTCTGACTCAAGCACAAAACTGACTACAAACAGAACTCATTCATTATCCAGGGATGGGCAATATTACAAGTTTTGTTATGTAATGTATACAGCATGGAAAATCGTCTCTCATACAGTACTGTGCAAAAGCCTTAGATATATATTAGATATATATAGTGCACAGTACGATAGTAATTTTATGTATTGCACTGTACTGCTGCTGCTGCCAAAAAAAAAACACAAATTTCATGACATATGCGAGTGATAATAAACCTGCTCTGATTTGGGTCTCCATTGTGGAATGAGGGTGGGAAGGGGACAGGGAGAGGGGAATCGTGGGTGGAAAAAGGGGAAGGGAGAGGGGAGGGGGCGGGAAGCACCAGAGAGACACTCTGTAATGATCAAACAAACAATTGTTTGGAATCAAATCACTTTGCCTCGTATCTCAGGGGTGGGTGTGTCTGTACCACCACACCACACCCAGCCCCAACACCCGCCCCCCACCTCTGGCACTCCTTCTCTGCCACCTGTCCTACACCCCCCACCCTCACCATTCCCAACATCTATTGTTCCTGTTATATTTACAAACTCGCTCGCCATTCCATATTGGCAAATACAGTACTGTGCAAAAGTCTTAGAAGTCCTAGCCCTATTTAAAACTTCTGCACAGGACTGTGCATCTGCACTCAGTGGCCACTATATTAGGTACTAACCATCAAAGTAGGGAAGAAATTTGATCTAAGTGACTTTGACCATGGAATCATTGTTGGTGCCAGATGGGGTGGTTTGAGTACGTATTTCAGAAACTGCTGCTCTCCTGGGATTTTCACACATAACAGTCTCTAGAGTTTACAGGGAATGCAGAACAACCAGTAAGCAGCAGTTCTGTTGATGAAAATGTCTTGTTAATGGAAGAGGTCAGAGGACAATGCCCAGACTGGTTCAAGCTGACAGGAAGGTGAAAGTAACTCAAATAACCATGTGTTACAGTGTGCACAGAGAAGCATGTCAATGCAGGACACATCAAACATTGAAGTGGATGGGCTACAGCAGAAGACCATGAACAGTATACATTTACTTTTTAAAAAAACTGAGAACGGCAATAAACAGAACCCTAAAGTAACTGCATATCAAAAACAACCTAAAGAGGGGAGATTCTGAATCTCCAATTAACCCAGATCTCAGTAAACCAGGATCACTAACTAATCATCATCATCATTATGTGACGTGTCATATGACATGGCAATCATGGTCCCACGACCATGATTGTTCTTGGTAAATTCTACAGAAGTGGTTTCCCATTGCCTTCCTCTGGGCAGTGACTTTACAAGATGGTTGATCCCCAGACTTTATGAATACCTTTCAGAGATTGTCTACTAACTAATCAGGAGCTTAAATAACACCAGTATCTTGAACATAAGAAACCTAGAAAAAACAAACAGACCAGAAACCTCCAAATAACCTTAACCTAGATAATCAGAATCCAAGTACTCAGCATTCACAGTAGGACACAAGCTAACAATTAATAAAAATAAATCTTGATGAGGAGAATCTCGATTGCCAAATAATCCAGAAACCTTGGTAACCAGGTCCCATATAAGTTCAAGAGTCAAGATTGTTTAATGTAATTTCCAGTACACAAGTGTAAAGGAAAATGAAATGACGTTAACTCTGGACCTAATGCAGCACAAAAAACACAAGATAAAAACACAATAAAAAAAACCACAATCAATAAATTAAATTAAATTAAAGGCATCCGTTAGTCTTGCAAGACCATGGATCTGCACCTGGAAAGTCTTCACTCTTCAGGGCACAGGCCTGGGTAAGGTTGTATGGAAGACCAGCAGTTGCCCATGCTGCAAGTCTCCCCTCTCCACTACACCGATGTTGTCCAAGGGAAGGGCATTAGGACCCATACAGCTTGGCACCAGTGTCGTCGCAGAGCAATGTGTGGTTAAGTGCCTTGCTCAAGGACACAACATGTTGCCTCGGCTGGGGCTTGAATTCACGACCTTCAGGTCGTTAGTCCAATGCCTTAACCACTTGGCCACATGCCCACACAATCAATAAAAATATGTAAAATAACATATATACATAGATCAGGGCTTCCTAACATTTTTATGCCCTGGATCCCTACCATAAACTGAGGGGTGAGTGAACCCCAGGTTGGGAACCTGACATAGATTGATTGTATGTCCATAAAGTGATGCTAGGCACTGGAGTGCCTGTACTCTCTGACAGGAAACAACAAAAATGTAGTGGTGGTGGAGGGTGTGGTAGGGTTAATTAGTGGAGGTGCTGATCAGCTTGGGAAATGATTAGGGAATGATTTCTCCTTCTGGGTGGCAGACATCCACCCCCACTTCCTCTATTCCCCACTCTGACTTGTCAGTTCTTTTCACCTGCCTATCATTCCTCCCTGGGGAAATTTCCCTCCTTCCCTTTCTCCTACCATCCATCTCCTCCATCAGATTCTTTTTTCTCCAGCCCTTGACCTTACCCATCCACCTGGCTTCACCTATTCTAACCTCTTTCTCACAGCACCCCCCCTACCTTTGTATTCTGGCATCTTCCTTCTTTCTCAGTCCTGAAGAAGAGCATCGGCCCAAACTTAAGACTGCTTCCTCTTTTCCATAGATGCTGCCTGACCTGCTGAGCTCTTGTGTGTGTAACTCTGGACCTCTAGCATCTACAGACTTTATTGTGTTCGTGCTTGGGGAAAGTAAATGTCTTTTTGAGTCTGGTGGTCCTGACGTGGATGCTGTGGAACCTGCTCCCTGATAGGAGAGGGATTCGACACGATGTAACCAAATAGGACAAGACAGGAGACAATAATTTGCCTGTAGGTCAACTATGCAGTCATTGAAAAATGACATCATGACATTTCACAAAAGACGTGCACCATTATCACTGACAGATATGGACAGCATGACCAGGGACTTCTGGATCGCAAGAGATATTGAGAGTTAGATAAAGAAAAAACAAGCATATGGTACGTGCACTGAATTGACAACAGGGAGGTTAGAAAGCCCAAGTGATGCTTAAAAAATGCAAACTTCTCTTAAACGTTGCACCATTTCTGTTGACAACCTGCTCCACCCAGCCTATTGTTATGCCATGGACCCCTACCATTAACTGAGGGGATCCGTGGACCCCAGGTTAGGAACACCTACTCTAAGTGAATGGGCTTCCCCTCAGGTTCCCATAAAATATTTCACCTTTCACCCTAAATCTGTGAATCTTAATGGTAGGCTCACCCACCTCAGGGGCAAAACTCCTGCATATATTTACCCTACGATACCCATCATAATTTTGTAAGTTCTGCTCTCATCCTCCCACGGTCTGGGGAAGAAAGTCCTAACCTTTTCAACCTTTCCCTATTGGAGTCTTTGGGATCAAATCAAGGTGGTGAATTGGATCCTAAGTGAGTTGGGTTGATGAATCAGAGGGTGACCTTGGACGGTTGACTTAGTGATTGGAAGCCTGTGACCAGTGGTGTATACAGGAATTGGTGCAGAGAGTCTTTAAATGTCACAACCACGGACACTCACAGTTCAGCAAATGTACCCGTGAATATGCACATTCCAGCGAATTAGTGCTTCATTAAGGCGGCTTTAACCCCCTCCTTTTCGTTGTAGTCTTGTCGAGACTTGAGCAAAGCAGGGCAACGCTACGCTCCACGCTTACCTTCGTCCTTGTCTGAGAGAGAGGACTGCCGTTCCAACTAACGCTGAAAAGGAGCGGTGTCCGGTTTATCATTTAGATATTGCTTTCAGCCGCGGTGTTGACATTTAACTTTCAGTTTGAGAGGTTTCTCTTTTGGCCAAGAGTGTATTGTTTCCTTTCCCAAGAAATTCTGCAAAGTTCACAGTAAAGTCAACCTGCTTCAGTGTCTCTCTTTCTCCGTACTTGGGCCATATCTGAATATTCTGATACTATATCGTATTATGATTTGGAGATGAATAAATGCCTGCGGATGACATAAAAATTGGCAGTGGTGTTGCCAGTGAGTCAGATGGTGATAGGATGTTTCTGATCAATTCATAAAAAGGGAATATCAATGGCAGATGGAATTTAATCCTGATAAGTGCAAGGTGATGCATTTGAGAAGGACTAATAAATCTTAGGACATTAGGGCCATCTATAAATTTATCAATGACTCAACGACTGTTGGCAGAATTTCAGATGGTGACAAGGTGGTGCACAGGAATGAGACAGATCAGCTGGTTGAGTGATGTCACAACAACCTTACACCCAGCGCCAGTAAGGCCGTGGAATCGATTGTGGACTTCAGGAAGGGGAAGCTGGATGAACACACACCAGTCCTCACTGAGGGCTCAGCAGATGCAAAAGTCCCAGGGTGTCAACATCTCTGAGGATCTATTCTGGGCCCAACATGCTGACGCAATGACAAAAGGGGATGCCACCGGCTATATTTCATTAGGAGTTTGAGGAGATTTGGTATGTCGCTAAAGACTCTTGCAAATTTCTACAGATGTACCCTGGAGAGCATTCTAACTAGCTACGTCACTCTCTGGTACGCAAGCAACAATTCAGAGGATCAGAAAGACCTGTAGAGGCGTATAACAGCCAGCTCCATCATGCACCCAAAACGTATCCAAAAGACAATGCATCAAGAAGGCAGTATCCGTCATTAAGGATTCCCATCAACCAGAACATGTCCTCTGCTCAATCCTACCATCAGGGAGGAAGTACAGGAGTCTGAGAGCACACACTCAATGTATTCAGAACAGATTTTTCCTTCCATCATCAGACTTCTGAATGGTCCATGAACCCACTAACACTGCTTCACTATTTTTGTTCTCTTTTAGCCTGACTTTTTTTGATATACATTTCTCATTGTAAATGTTGGTATTTTATGCATTGCAATGTAAAGGCATCCGTTAGCCTTGCGAGACCATGGATCTGCGCCTGGAAAGTCTTCACTCTCCAGGGCGCAGGCCTGGGCGAGGTTGTATGGAAGACCAGCAGTTGCCCATGCTGCAAGTCTCCCCTCTCCACGACACCAATGTTGTCCAAGGGAAGGGCATTAGGACCCATACAGCTTGGCACCAGTGTCGTCGCAGAGCAATGTGTGGTTAAGTGCCTTGCTCAAGGACATAACACGTTCCCTCGGCTGGGGCTCGAACTCACGACCTTCAGGTCGCTAGTCCAATGCCTTAACCACCTGGCCACACGCCCACACACTGCAATGTGCTACTGATGCAAAATAACAAATTTCACAACAATATGTCAGCAATAATAAATCGAATTCTGGCCCCGGGGATCTGAGGAACAGAACCTTGAGGCTCAAATTGTTGATGACAGCATGAGTAGTGAAGGAGTTGGAAGAAGGCACATGGGATGCTTGCCACCGTTAGTCAGGCGACTGAATACAAGAGCAGGCTGAACATTATACTCATGCAAAATTATGAGGGGTACAGATCGGGTAAATACAAGCAATCTTCTTCCACTGAGGTTGGGTGGGACTACAACTGGAGGTCATGGGTTAAGGGTGAAAGGTGGAACGTTTAAGGGGAGCATGAGGGGAAATTTCTTCACTCAGAGGGTCATGAGAGGGTGGAACGAACTGCCAGCACAAGTGGTACATGCTACTTTACGAGAAGTTTGAATAGGTACATGGATGGGAGATGGATGGGAGAGGTATGGAGGGCTATGGTCATGGTGCAGGGCAATGAGAATAGACAGTTTAAATGGTTCAGCACGGATTAGATGGGACGAAGGGCCTGTTTCTGTGTTGATTAAAACGCATTGGTTGGCTTATGCTGAAGTGTTGTGTATAACTGTAATCGTCCCACTTTATGAAAAGCATAATTACACTGGAGAGCTTACACAGGACATCGGTCAAGTTGTTACATGGGATATTACCAAGAGAGACCAGATGGGCTGGGTTTGTTTGCAGAAAGAGATAGAGATGATAAGGGGCCAAGAGAGTGTAGAAACGATGAAACTTTTACCCAAATCCAGGCACCTGAAACTGGATGACATAGGTTCAGGATGAGGGCAAGAGGCCTCGAGGCCTGTGATTGGAATCCGGAGCCTGCTCCCTGTACGGATGATGAAGGCAGAGACTCTCACAGCACTGAAGAAAAATCTGGATGAGCACTTAATTTGCCAAGGCAAAGACAGCTACAGACCAAGTATTGGTGAATGGGATGAGTGCTAATGGACACTTGGTGTTCACTCTGGGTGTAATGGGCTGAAGGGCCTGTGTCTGGACTGTATGACATCATGACTAACTTGTTCATGAGCGACAAAGCCATAGAAAACTACAGCACAGAAACAGGCCTTTTGGCCCATCCAGTCCATGCCAGACCCTTTAAAACCCCATCGACCTGCCCCCAGGTCATAACCCTCCATAACCCAACCAATCATGTACCTGTCCAAACTTCTCTTAAATGTCGAAATCGAGCTCGCATTCACCACTTGTGCTAGCAGCTCATTCCACACTCTCACCGTCCCCGAAGAGAAGTTTCCCCTCATGTTCCCCTTAAACTTTTCACCTTTCACCCTTAACCCACGGCCTCTAGTTGTAGGCCCACCCAACCTCAGTAGAAAAAGTTTGCTTGTATTTTCCCTATCTACACTCCTCACAATTCTGTATACCTCTATCAAATCTTCTACGCTCCAGGGAATAAAAACACGACCTGAAATAAACTAGAAACCTTAAAATGAGTCAGGAGCTTCAGAATAAACCACAGCTTCTAAATAAGGGAAAGACCAAACAATGTAGTTTCACAAATAACTATGGCCCAAATAAATGCAATCTAATCAAAAAGGAAAAAGATCAGCTTTGTTTGCCACATATACATCAAAACACGCAGTGAAATGTGTCATAAGTTGTGTCAACAACTAACACATTGCAAGGATTGTGCTGGAGTTGCCAGGCCTCTGGCGCCAACAGAGCATGGCCACAACTCAGTAATCCTTAGTGACCTGCAAGTCTTTGGAATGTGGGAGGAAAGCAGAGCACACGGAGGAAATCCACTCGGTCACGGAGAGAATGCACGAATCTGTTACAGGCAAAGGCAGGAACTGAACCCAGACTGGTGATCGTTGGAGCCATAAAACACAGCACTAACCGCTACAGTACCCTAACTAGAACCTGAGCCACGGAGACCTCTCCAATAAACAGAAGCTCAGTCACCTGGAAACCAAGTAAACAAGATCCCCTAAATATCAACAGAATCAGAATTAGATTCAGGTTTAATATCACCAACATATGTTATGAAATTTGTTCACTTTGTGGCAGCAGTGCAATTCAATGCATAATAATGGAGAGAAAAACTGAATTTAAAAATATATATAATAGCTGAACTAAATAACTGGTGCAAAAATAGAAATCAAAAAGTAGTGAGGTAGTGTTCACAGGTTCAATGGCCATTTAGAAATCAGACGGCAGAGGGGAAGAAGTTGTTCCTGAATTGCTGAGGTTTCTGTCCCTCTTTCCTGATGGTCACAATGAGAAGGCGGCTCGTCTTGGGTAATGAAGGTCCTTTATGATGGACACCGCCTTGTTGATGCCTGGCTCCTTGAAGAAATCCCAAATGAAAAGGCATCAAAAGATTACACAAAACCCTATTAAGGTGATGACGAATCAGTATATAGGAAGGAGACTGAAAATCTAGCTGAGTGGTGACATAACAACAGTCAGCAAGGCCAAGGAGCTGATTATTGACTTCAGGAGGAGGAAACCGAGGTCCATTTGCCAGCCCTCATCAGAGGATCAGAGGCAGAGAGGGTCAGCAACTTTAAATTCCTCTGTGTTATTATTTAGGAGGACTTGTCCTAGGCCCAGCACGCAGGTGCGATTACGCAGAAAGCAAGGCAATGCCTCTACCTCCTTAGGAGGATGCGGAGATTCAGCACGACTTCTAAAACTGACAGACCTTGACAGATGTGTGGTGAAGGGTATATTGATTGGCTGCATCACAGCCTGGTATGGAAACACCAGTTCCCTTGAATGGAAAATCTTACAAAAAGTAGTGGAATTGGCCCAGTCCATCACAGGTAAAGACCTCCCCACCATTGAGCACATTCACATAAAACACTGTAACGGGAAAACAGCATCCATCACCGAAGGACCCTCATCACCCAGTACATGCTCTCTTCTCGCTCCTGCCATCATAAGAACATAAGAACATAGGAGCAGGAGTCGGCCATCCAGCCCATTGACCCTGTTCCGCCATTCAATAAGATCATGGCTGATCTGGCCAGGGACTCATCTCTGCCTCCCTGCCTTTTCCCATAACCCTGAATTCCCCAACTATGAAAACATCCATCCAACCTTCTCTTAAATATATTTACTGAGATAACCTCCACTGCTTCATGGGCAGAGAATTCCACAGATTCACCACCCTCTAGGAAAAACAATTTCTCCTCACCTCCATCCTATATCTACTCACCCGAATCTTGAGGCTATGTCCCCTAGTGCTCGTCTCACCCACCAGTGGAAACAACTTTCCTGTCTCTATCTTAACTATCCCTTTCATGATTTTATATGTTTCTAGAAGATCTCCACTCATTGTTCTGAATTCCAGTGAGTACAGTCCCAGGCGACTCAATCTCTCCTCATAGTCTAACCCCCTCATTTCTGGAGTCAACCTGATGAACCTCCTCTGCACCACCTCCAAAGCCAGTATATTCTTCCTCAAGTAAGGAGACCAGACCTGCACGCAGTACTCCAGGTGCGGCCTCACCAGTACCCTGAACAGTTGCAGCATAACCTCCCTGCTCTTAAATTCAATCCCTCTAGCAATGAAGGCCAACGTTTCGTTTGCCTTCTTGATAACCTGCAGAAACTTGCAAATCAACCTTTTCTGATTCATGCACGAGCACTCCCAAGTCTCTCTGCACAGCAGCATGCTGCAATTTTTTTAGCATTTAAATAATAATCTGCTCTTCCATTTTTCCTTCCAGAGTGGTTGACCTCGCATTTACCAACATTGTACTCCATCTGCCAGAGCCTTGCCCACTCACTTAACCTAGCTATATGAGGGGTGATTGATAAGTTCATGGACGAAGGTAGAAGGAGATCATTTCAGAAAACCTAGCACATTTATTTTTCCTACATTTACACACTTAGTCCAGCGGTCGTGGAGCATACGGACCCCTTCTTTGTAGAAGTTGGCATCTTGGACCTCCAGCAGTGGTCCACAGCAGGGGTGATTGATAAGTTTGTGGCCTAAGGTAGAAGGAGATGAGTTACTAACTTCAAACTTTCTGCATTTTCACTCAGAGAGTTGAACTGCATGTGCATGTAACGAGAGCGGTATAACTCATCTCCTTCTACCCTAGGCCATGAACTTATCAATCACCCCTGCTCTGGACCATTTGGAGGTCCAAGATGCTCTAGTTACATGCACGTGCAGTTCAAATCTTTGAGTGATAATGCAGAAAGTTTGAAGTTAATAACTCATTTCCTTCTACCTTAGGCCACAAACTTATCAATCACCCCTGCTGTGGACCACTTCTACAAAGAAGGGACCCATATGCTCCACGACCGCTGGACTGTGTAAATGTAGGAGGGGACTATGTTGAAAAATAAATGTGCTAGGTTTTCTAAAACTGACACCTTGTACCTTGGGCCACGAACTTATCAATCACCCTTCATATCTCTCTGCAGACTCTCAGGAAGAAGGCAAGCCAGAACTCTCAAGAACAAAAGTCATAACGTTGGTGAGGCCACACTCATAGTATTGTGTACACTTTCGTTCGTCATGTATTCAGAAATATGCTATTAAACCAGAAAGAGTGCAGAAAAAACGTGACCCAGATTTTGCTTGGACTTTGGGACCTGAATTACAAGGTATCGATACAACAGGGCCAGGGTCTTAGCGTGAGGAACAACCAGATGTTTGGACTATTTAAACGCTGGGCCGGATGGATTGAAAAGACAGGGTGATGCCACCAGAGGCAAGGATCGGGGCCGGTTCCCATTACCGTTCCGCGACAGTTACTCCATTCTCCACTGCAGTGAGGCTGAATTGTGGGCCTGCTCTGGCAGCTCTAGGCTTCATGTCTGTGGACTCACTTTTGTTGTGAATGCTGTTGACTGTGCAATTTGTGGGGTTTTTTTTCCCTCTCTCTGCCCACTGGGTGTTTGCAAGTCTGTTTTTTTTAAAAATGAGGTCTTTTGAATTACTTGCTCTGCGGCTGCCTGTAAGCAGACAAATCTCAAGGCTGTATGATGTACACATATTTTGATAATAAACGTACTTTGAAGTTGTGCAGACTAGAACTTTATTCTCTATAACGCAGACACTGAGCAGAGACCTGATTGCAGTACAGATTATCACCAAGGCCATTGATGGAAGAGAAGGTAAATTGTCATTTTCCTAGGGAAGGGGGTGTTAGAAGCAAGAGGGCATCAGAGGCGCAGGGGTTCCCAACCTGGGGTCTACGGAGTCCTTGCTACTTGGTATTGGTATGGAAAAAGTTGGGAACACTTCCCCCCCCACCGCTCCCCAGAGCTGAGAGATTTATACGAGACATCAAGGGCGGCTCCTTCAAGCAGAGAGCTGTGTGCATTTGGAACGAGCTTGCCAGAAGTAGTGGCTGAGGCAGACACATTAGCAAAATGTAAAAGCCATCTCGGTTAGTAGATAGAGAGGAGAGGTTAGACGGTTCTGTGCCAAATGAGGGCAGATGGGACCAGCTCACCAGGCAACACAGTCATCATGAACAAGGCAGACAGAAGGACCCGTTTCCCATCTGTTGTATGATTCCAAGACAGAGCCCAAATAAACAACAAATTCACCCAATACATTTCCCTCCGCCATTTTCATCCCTAAAGCATTACCTAAGAAACACCCAAATCCCAAAGAACTTTAATTCATCATAACCCAGTCTATACAAATACCCCAGACTTTAAACAACCAATTTCCGGGCATAAGCCAGGACCTCCATAATTAAAATAATTCTGGATGCCAATTAACGCACACACAACCTATGAATTCCAGAAAACAGTCTAATAAATCACATAAGTTCAAAGTAAATTTTATTATCAGTGTTTATACAGTATACGTCACCACATACAACCCTGAGAATCATTTTCCTGCAGGCATACTCAGCAAATCTATAGCATAGTAACTACAGTGAGATTAAGTGCAGCATAGAAGACAACAAACTGCAAATGCAAATATAAATAAATAGCAATAAGCATGAAATATCAAGATAAAGATTCATTAGAGATCATCGAATGTAGGAACATCTCAATGGATGAGTGCAGTTATCCACTTTTGTTCAAGAGCCTGATGTTTGAGGAGTAGAAACCAGTCTTGAAGCTGGTGGTGTGAGTCCTGAGGTTCTTGTACCTTCTACGTGATGGGGGCAGTGAGAAAAGAGCATGGCCTGGGTGGTGAGGATCTCTGATGAATGATGCTGCCTTCCCTGCGACAGTGTTTCCTGCAGATATGCTCAATGGTTGAGAGGGCTTTACCCATGATAGACTGGGCCAAATCCATTACCTTTTGTAGGATTTTCCCATCAAAGGCATTGGTGTTTCCATACCAGGCTGTAATCCAAGAATCAGCTGCAAACCCATCTAAGTATCTCCAAATATCACAGGATACCAAAGAATTCAGGAAACCCATGAATCAGAGGAAAACACTAGAATCTAAAAATGAGAATCCAGATCCCCACCATTGAGCACATCTGCATGAAACACTGTCATAGGAAAGCAGCATCCATCATCTAGGAGCACAATCACCCAGACTACAGTTCATGCCTTCTTCTCACTGCTGCCATCAGGAAGAAAGTTCAGGAGCCTCAGAACTCACACCACCAGGTTCAGGCACAGTTACTACACCTCAGTGATCAGACTCTTGAAACAAAGGAGACAACTTATCCTGTTCTGACATCCAATGGACTCACTTTCAAGGACGCTTTATCTCATGTTCTTATTTATTATTATTTCTCTCTTTTTGTATTTGCACAGTTTGTTGTTTGCTGCACTCTAGTTGAATGCCTAAGTTGTTGTGGTCTCTCATTGATTGTGTTATGGTTATAAAATGAACCTCAAGGTTGTATGTGGTAACTTATATGCACTTTTAATAAATTTATTTTGAACTTTAATAACCAAAAGATAAACAACATACTTCAATAGGATTGAATCCAATATAACCAGATACTTAGAAAATGGAACATGAGTAGAGCATAGGAACAAGCCATGCAGCCCACAGTGTTGTACCAAACCAGCTAAAAATCAAATCAAAAACACTTAAACACTAATCCCTCCTACTAGTAGGCAGCCATCGATCCGAAGGGATCACGGGTTTGCACCTCTGGTGGACTGTGTCCTCTCCAGGGTGCAAGCCTGGGCAGTAAGATTTGAAGAATTGTTTGATGACCATGCAGCGGACTCCCCCTCTCCACGTCACTGATGTAGTCGAAAGGAAGGGCAAGCACCCATACAGCTCGAGCCAGTATCATCGCAGAGGTTGCCAGAGTGAAGTTGTAAACAACATCAAGCTGCCTCAGGGACCTTGTCTCCAGATTTCTTCCTCAGGGTTTACTCCCAAAGCCTTTCCCACTGGCGAGTATGGCCACAAGGCAGCGGAGGTTTAAAATCAGAGTTTTCCTTCTCCTAGGCGGGCTGCCATCCAAGGCTGACGAGCCCCACCTGCTCCTACCTACACCATGTCCATATCCCTCCGTCCTCCTTATATCCATGTGCCAATCTAACCATTAAAACAGTGACCCGTACAGGGATCAAACCCGCGACCCTGGCATCATCAGCACCACACTCTCACCAGCTGAACTCACTGCAAAACCTCCCTACCTAAAGCAAGATCCCAAGTAATAACTCAATGTAATAGGGGACCTACAACATCTCAGAATCAAATCACTGGCATATGTCGTAAAATTTGTCAACTTAGCGGCAGCAGTACAGTGAAATACATGATAACATAGAAAAAAATAAATCAATTACAGTAAATATATGTATATTAAATAGTTAATTTATAAATATTGAGGTAGTGTGTATGGATTCAATGTCCATTTAGAAATCGTATGGTAGAAGGGAAGAAGCTGTTCCTGAATCGCTGAGTGGGTGACTTCAGGCTTCTGTACCTCCTTCCTGACGGTGGAAGTTTTCGAGTGTTTCAGGTTAAGAAATCAAATATAGCCCCTCCCATAAACTTGCCCCTAACCAAAATAAACTACGACCTTCCTATGCACGTTTTCTAAATAAACTAAATTAACAACGATAATCGCGTAAACCAGAATGTAAAGAACTCGTGCTTTCATCAGTAACCACAAATAAATCAGACCGCAGGTCACATCCCCTGAGTATAACAAAAGTAATCCAGATATTGCAAATACAAATCAGGATCACAAAATAATTCTGGTCCCCTCAACAAGATCAACCTAGAAACCGGAATGCGGGTAATCCGAAACCGTCACAAATAATTCAGCCACAGGCTGCCAAATAACGCAACCTCGCCATTCGAGAAGTTAAATAACCCAGGTCCCCAAATAAACAGGTGACCTGAAGAAAGTCAGGACGGGACTGAAGCAAATAACCCGGACCCTGATATAAACCAAGGTCCCGAGAAACAAAATACCTGCTTAAAAGTAAGTCAGTTACTCAAATGATAGGGCAGCCGAAATAGAACTCATAATATCCATCACTACTTTGTTGACCAGAGTCCCAGTCCCCACATCTTCTAGACCAGCGGTTCCCGACCTTTTTAAGCCATGGACCTATACCTGTTAACTGAGGAGCCCATGGACCCCAGGGTGGGAACCCCGGATCGAGACCCTTAAATCCGGGTTCCAGCTTATCCAGATCACCGGAGTGTCAATGTTATACCCCACCCCCCCCAAAATTTCTCACACTCTCGAATGGCTGAGTTGCCGCACATGAGGATTTAAAAATACTTGGAAAGCAAATTGAACAGACAATAACACAGAGGAAGTTTCAAAGGTGAGTTGGGCTTCATGCGACACTCTCGCTCTCTCACACACACCCACCCATCTCCCCCACCCGGTCTCCGCCGTGCCCCCTGCCCTCCCCTCGCTTACCTTCTCGATTTTAGCCAGCCATTCCCGGTTCAGTACCAGCTCTGACATAAACGCCTGGTGCTTCAGCCATTTTTTGTGCAGTTTCTGAGCATCATCGTGTGACGTGTTCCGGACTGTCAGCATCTTCTCATTAATCCACTCTGCCAACTGCAAGTGAGAGAGAAAACCGTGAGCTCCCCCACCCCCCAAAACACACACACTGCATCCTGGGTTGCTGGAGCTTGGAGTGCTGCAGTTCCCCCCTCCTCCTCCTCCTCCCACCCGCTCCCCAGCCCGCCCCAGCCTCCTTGACTGACCTCAGCACATTCGTTCAGTGTGCAATGCTGCAGTCTCTGCCTACATCCTGCACACACACACACACGTCACTGAGTGCTGCGCTTGACAATGCTGCAGCAGGCGCCGACAGTAGCGGCCCCAGCCAGCGCCGGCCGCCTGCTCAGTCCTCAGCCCAGAGTGGCTGGGACGAACAGGCTTGCTTGGTAAGGAAGCGGTCTTTAGAGATGCGTTGGAACAAAGGGAGGGGCGCGCCTTGCTAGGGAAATCAAGCTTCAAGGCTGCGGCGAAGGGGAGGTGCTGACAAGCTGATCAAAATAGAAACAGGCACACTTCACGCAGCAGGGCGGCGGGAACACCTGGACTGTCAGGGTGCCCGCTGATGGCAGCCCGGCAACAACGTGACTCATCCAACCAAATCCGAGACACTATCTACCAAACCACAGGCACCACAGCATCGTGCCATTGACCTCACCCTTCAAACATGGTACGCTCCTCAACAGCTCAGAACATGACCTGATGACTTCAGCCTATACATCTGCCACCAACACACACAGTCCATTACCTATTAGAGCTAGGGCTTTACTCTTTGAAGAGAAGGAGGATGAGAGGAGACATGATGGAGGTGTACAAGATAATAACAGGAATAGATAGAGTGGATAGCCAGCGCCTCTTCCCGAGGGCACCACTTCTCAATACAAGAGGACATGGCTTTAAGGTAAGGGGTGGGAAGTTCAAGGGGGATATTAGAGGAAGGTTTTTTACTCAGAGAGTGGTTGGTGCGTGGAATGCACTGCCTGAGTCAGTGGTGGAGGCAGATACACTAGTGAAGTTTAAGAGACGACTAGACAGGTATACGGAGGAATCTAAGGTGGGGGCTTATATGGGAGGCAGGGTTTGAGGGTTGGCACAACATTGTGGGCCAAAGGGCCTGTGCTGTGCTGTACTGTTCTATGTTCTAGATTAGATTCAGCTTTATTGACATTGTGCCGAGTACAGATACAAAGCCAATGAAATGCATTTAGCATCTGACCAGAAATGCAAAGAATAGTGTTATTTACAAAATAACTGCGAATAAAAAAAGTGCTACACCACACAAATATAAAAGTACTGAGACAGTACAATACGGATGCAATACTGCTTAGCGCTGTGATGTGAGGTTCAGCAGGGTCACAACCTCAGGGAAGAAGCTCTTCCTGTGCCTGCTGGTGCGGGAGCGGAGGCTCCTGTAGCACCTACCGGATGGGAGGAGAGTAAAAAGTCCATGGTTGGGGTGAGATGCATCCCTGATAATGCTCTTTGCCCTGCCCAGGCAGCGTTTACGGTAGATGTTCTCAATGGTGGGCAATTGGGTGCCGATAATCCTATGTAACACCTCCAGGCACTGGAGGAGCACAAGCTGTTTGCCAACCAGCAACCAATGCAGGCATCCGACCGACTGCAAAGTAAATCCTAACAACCAAGCAAAACACACAAAATGCCAGCGGAACTCAGCAGGCCAGGCAGCATCTCTGGAAAAGAGTAAACGGTCGACGTTTTGGGCCGAGACCCTTCCTCAGGACTGGAGGGTGGGAGGGGGAGAAAAATGAGCAAGAAGGTGGGTTGGGGAGGAGAGGAAGAAGTACAAGGAGCTAGGTGATAGGTGGAACTGGGAGAGAGGGAGCAGGTGAAGGGGGAGCTAGGAAGTTGATAGTGAAAGTGATACTGGGTTGGAGAAAGGGAAATCTGATAGGAGAGGACAGAAGGCCATGGAAGAAAGAGAAGGGGGAGGAGCTCCAGAGGGAGGTGATGGGCAGGTAAGGAGATAAGGTGAGAGAGGGAAACTGGAACGGGAATTACCAGAAGTTTAAGAAATCAGAACCAGAACTACGAGGTAGTGGCTCTCCTGCGCTCCTGTGTCACCCTCCTCTTTCCCAATATTACTGCTCTTCTCTGCTTGAGATGTGCAAAGCCCCTTCTCATGAAACCATGCCTCCAAGTGCTAGATACACCCACTGGGGAAATGTCCTCAAGGCATCTCAGAGTCTTGGGGTTCAATACGATCACCTCAGATTCTTTTGTGCTTCATCAGCCTGTGCAACCTTACCCTGTGGTGCTCACCCTCAAGATATAGGAGCAGAATAGGCCATTTGGCCCATCAACTCTGCTCCACCATTTCATCACATCTGATCCATTCCCCTCTCAGCCTTCTGCCCATATCCCTTCATGCCCTGACTAATCAAGAATCTATCAACCTCAGCCTCATATATACCCAATGACTCAGCCTCCACATCCGCCCGAGGCAAGGAATTCCGCAAATTCATCACCCTCCGTTTCCGGTAACAGAGGAACCCCTACACTGTGCTCCTTCCCTACTGAGCCCTTCCGGTGGCCGCACCAAGATTCAGTGCATTCCTCAGCACGTTTTCCTGCGCTCTGGAATGTGTCAGTCCATAAAACCATGAGGTACAGGAGCAGAATTAGGCCATTTGGTCCATCAAGTCTTGACCACACCAAGCTTGAGTGCTTCCAAGTCCCTCAGCACACACTCGGGCATTCTGGAATGTGCCAGTCAGCATCATTCCTCCACGGGAATCCCACTGTGCTGGTAGACTGACAAATTTCCAGCAGACCGAAGGGCATTTTTCACTGAGTTGATGATCTACCAGCAGTACTAGGTGTCCGTGTGCAGGTGTGTGTGTCTGTCCATCCCCAGGAACAGCCCGTCAAGTACAAGATAGATCCCCAAACCACAAAACATGATCCAGCCACCATTGAGCACATCCTATAACATGCTCCGTGACTACTGAGTGAGCCCCAACAATCAATGATAAGCACATTCAACGTGCATCCCACCAATACTGAAACAAATTTAGTGCAGAATATATTTGATCAAGTGATGCAGAAGTGTGTAACATCGCGGTGTGGAGGGGTGTGGGGGGGTGTGAGTGAGGGGGTGTGTGTGTGAGGGGTGTGTGTGTGAGGGGTGTGTGTGTGAGGGGTGTGTGTGGGGTGTGTAGGGGGGTGTGTAGGGGGGTGTGTAGGGGGGTGTGTAGGGGGGTGTGGGGGAGAGGGTGTGTGTGTGAGTGGGGGTGTGAGGGATGTGTGTGGGGAGGTTGTGGGGGGGGTTGTGGGGGGGGTGTATGAGGGGGGTGTGGGGGCGTGGGAGGGGGGCGAGGGGGGGGCGTGAGGGGGGTTGTGTGTGATGGGAGGGGGAGAGGGAGAGAGAGAGAAAAAGAGAAAAAAGAGATAGAGAAATTCGTGTTTCTGCTGGTGCAAGTGGGGTAGTGGGAGAGGGCCAATGCTTCTGCTGCTCTTTATGCATGGGGGAAGGGAGGGATTTGGGGTTCTGATGTTACTATTATTCATTATTTGAGGTTTCACATTCTGTGGATGTCTCTGTGAAGAGTGATAACTTCAGGTTGCATAGATTCTCTGATATTAAATTGAACCATTTGATTTGAAGAACACAGCCGGGAGCAATGAAAGTAAACATCCGTGTGCCACCAGTCATAAGCCAGTGACACAGAGAGACATCCTGGCTGCCACAGGCTTTCTGTAACCATCATGGTTATCCTAGTAATTAGGATAACAAGACACCCACACAAAATGCTGGAGAAACTCAGCAGGTCAGGCAGCAGCTATGTAGGGCAATGAACCAGTAAACATTTTAGGGCGGCACCCTTCATCAGGACTGGAAAAGTAAGGGGTGAAAGCCAGAATAAGAAGGTTGGGGAGGGCAAGGTGTACAAGCTGGGAGGTGATAGGTGAGATCAGGTGAGGGGTAAAGTGGGTGGGTGGGAGCAGGGAAATGAACATGCATTGATTATAAGGGGATAAAGATGCCCCCAGTTGTTGCATTTTACTGAGTCTTAAATTTATAATCCAACTCTTTGCCACCCCATGTTCTACTGCACCTACCAGGTATCAAACCTGGATGTTGCAGCAGTGTTATACAATGATAGAGCTGAGCAGATCAGAACTCTGCCCTCACGTTGAACAACTGTCTCAGTGACAGACAGTGACTCATCTGTGTTCACCAAGAGTAAACCCCACCAATGTACGGTGACTAATCACCACCACCTTCCTTCTGGCCCGACAAGTTCCCCCTCACCATCACTCTCCTCCGTCTGGCAGAACTGGTCCTCATCCTCAACAACTTTTCCTTCAGCTCCTCCCACTTTTCTCCACACTCGAGGAGAAGCCGCGGGCGCCCACATGGGCCCAACTACGCATGTCTTTTTGTTGCCTCTGCAGAACAGTCCATGTTCCTACCTCTTCCTTCCTCTGCCACAGTGACGACTAGATCGGTGCTGCTTCATGCATCCGTGCTGAAATCATCAATTTCAACTTCCACCCTGAGCTTAAATTCACTTGGTCCACTTCTGAAACCCTCCTTACCCTTCCTCGATTTCTCTGTCTCCATCTCTGGAGACAAACTGTCTACTGTCATCTTTTCCAAACTTACTGGTTCCTACGGTTATCTCTACTATACCTCTTCCCACCCTATCTCCTGTAAAAATACTATTCCCTTTTTCAGTTGCTTTGTCTCTGCTGCATCTGTTCCTAGGATGTGGATTTCCTTCCCAGGACATCAGAGATGTCCTCCTTTTTCAAAGTACAGGTTTTCCCTTCCACCACCATTGATGCTGTCCTCAGCATCATCTCATCCCATTTCTCAAACATCCATCCGCACTCACACCATCTTCCCGCCACCTTAACAGTGATAAGAGTTCATCTTGTCCTTCCCTAATACCCAATGAGCATCTGCATCCAACACATCATTCCCCACAACCGCAATCTCAAAGGGATCCTACCACTAAATATATCTTTACCTCCCCCCTCTGCTTTCTGCAGGGATCGCTCCCGCCATTCCTCTTGTCCATTCATTCCTCCCCACTCATCTCCCTCATGGCCAAAGTTTTAACTTGCCCGTTCATGTCCATCACAGGCCCCAAACAGTCCTTCCGGGCGAGGCAATGCTTCACCCGCAAACCTGCTAGGGTCGCCTATTGTATCTGGTGTTCCCAATGTAAGTGAGACCCAAGTGAGACCTGTCATAAATTGGGGGTCTGCTTCGTCGAGCACCTCCACTCCATTCACCTAAACTGGAGCTTTCTGGTGGACAAACATTGTAGTTCCCATTCCGACATGTCGGAACACGGCCTTCTCTTGTGCCACGAAGGGTGGAGGAACAACACCTTATATTCCGTTTGGGTAGACTCCAACCTGATTGCACGAATATCGATTTCTCCTTCCAGTAAAGTAAATTTACCTCCCCCTTTCCTCTTTTTCCATTCCCCCTATTCTGGCCTGTTACCTCTTCTTACCCTCCTATTACCCCTCCCGCGCCCCCCCCCCCCCCGTGTCCCCATCTCCTTCTCTTTCTCCCATGGTCCTCTCTCCTCTCCTATCAGATTCCTTCTTCTCCAGCCCTTTACCTTTCCTGCCCACTTGGCTTCACCTATTACCTTCTACCTCAACCTTTTTATTCTGGCATCTTCCCCCTTCCTTTCCAGTCCTGCAGGAGGGTCTCAGCCCAAAACCACAACAGTTTATTCATTTCCGTAGATGCTGCCTGACCTGCTGAGTTCCTCTAGGATTTTGTGGGTGTTGTTGTGTTCACCTATGCTGCACCCCAGTGATGTACAATGACCAATCTGTGTTCACCAGTTTAGCACCATAATGTACAGCAATTGCTCAGATTTCAGTAATACTCTCCTTAGTATTACAGATCGACAGACTATGGTGGTTCCTTAAAATTGAGAGGTGGAATTGGATGTGGTACATTTGGATTTTCAAGATCTGACTAAGCTACTGCACAGGAGGTAGGTTAACAAATTAAAGCCAATGCAGCTACGGACGGTGAGCTGGGGTGAAGTGAGAACTGACAGAAAGAAAAGAGTGTGAACAAATTGATCCGTGAAGTCACAGTGTGAGCAGAGCATAGAAACAGTCCCTACAGATCATCTACACCAAGTATCATGACTATCTAATCCCATTTGCCTGAATTAATCCCATATCCCTCTGTGCCATGCTCAGTCACGCACCTGTCCAAATGCCTCTTCCGTATTGTTATTGTACCTGCCACAGTCCATTCTGGATATCAACTACTCTTTGTGAGAAAAAAAAATTACCACTCAGATCCCCTTGAGTCTCACTTTAAACCTGTGCCCTATAGCTTCAGGCGACCTAACCGTGAGAAATAGATACCAGCAATTGATCCGAGGATCCGTCGGATTGACAGGCGGTGATTTGTAGGGCACTGCAGGCCAGTAGTTATTGACAAGCTAACTCAAGAGGTGGCTGAGGATCATATATCCAAGTCTGCTAATAATACAAATCGAGATGACATTTTGAGTCGGGTGGAAGATGTAATGTAGATTCAAGGAGATATGAACAGTGGATGAGAACGTGGTAGATTTAATATAGTGGAGAAAAAAATGTGTGGTTGCAAACACACACACACACACAAAATGCTGGAGGGACTCATCAGGTCAGGCAGCATCTATGGAAATGACATTTCGGGCCGAGACCCTTCTTCAGGACTGAGAAGGGAGAGGGAAGATGCCAAAATAAAAAGGAACAGGAAGGGGAAGGGGAAAAAGGTGATAGGTGAAGCCAGGTGGGTGGGAAAGACAAACGGCTGGAGAGGAAGGAATCTGTCAGGATATTCCTCCTGTTTTCACTACTGTTAGTCATGCAAGTCCCAGGCAGAGACTCGGGAATACTGTCGCAGTCAGATGTAGAAAGACATTTCATTGCTGTTTCCGTCACAGCCTTGTTTTACCAGGCGGGGTCACTAGTCCTGTAAGAGCAGTGGAGTCTGTCCTCTACCCTTTGACCTGTTTGGCATGGGTGACCTGACCAAGAGCCAAAGCATAAAGCCCTGGACTCCAGCCTACGTAGCTCTCTGGGTCATTCAGCTACACAAGCCTCGAAACCCGACAAGGCTGTGCTTCCCTTAGACTAAAACTTGGGAAATTGTTATAGGTCATATATGCATGGAGGACATTTCCCTTGGCAAAAGCTTCAGCGTCTAAGGACCGAGTCTCAGCATAAGGCTAGGCTCTTTAGGACAGAGAAGTACAGAAATTTCTTCATGCAGAGGGTGGTGGAGATTAATCTGTCACTGTAAACATTGGCGTACGGCTCTGGTGAGGAGATCCGTGTGTCTGTACAACACTGGAGTAACGTATAGACCAGGCAGGTCTGTCAATGCACATTCAGGTACAATCCCGACTGGGAGGTAGGTTAACGTACACTATCAGTACTCATGGTTATGGGTCTTACATTGTATAATACTGGTAGTGGTGGTGGGTCTGTCACTGTGTAACACTGTGATGCTGTGCTAGTCGGGGCAGGTCTATCAGCCCATCACACTGGAGTATAGCAGGGGTGGCTGTGGAACTGTCACTGCAATAGACTAGAGTATGGTATCACAAACAAGAGAAATTTTGTAGATGCTGGAAATCCACAGCAACACACAGAAAATGTTGCAGGAACTCAGCAGGCCAGGCACACACCTATGGAAAAGAGTAAACAGTTGACGTTCTGGACTGAGACCCTTCTTTACGGCTAAAAAGGGAGAGAAGTCAGAGTAAGAAGATGGGGGGAGGGGAGGAAGAAGTACAAGGTGGTAGGCGATAGGTGAAATTGGGAGAGGTGGAGGGGTGAAGTAAAGAGCTGGGAAGTTGACTGGTGAAAGAGATAAAGGGCTGGAGAAAGGTGAATCTAGTAGGAGAGGGCAGAAGTCTATGGAAGGGGGAGGAGCACCAGATGGGCAAGTAAGGAGTTAAGGTGAGAGGGGCAAACAGGAATGGGGAATGATGGGGGGTGGGTGGAGGCGCAACTACCGGAAGTTCAAGAAATCGATGTTCACGCCATCAGGTTGGAGGCTACCCAGACGGAACATGAGGTGTTGCTCCTCCAACCTGAGAGTGGCCTCATTGTGGTGGTAGAAGAGGCCATGGACTGACATGTCAGAATGGGAAGGGGAAGTAGGATTGAAGTGGGCAGCCACCAAGAGATCCTGCTTTTTGAGGAAGTCGGAGCGAAGGAGCTCGGTGGAGAAGTTTCCCAATCTACGTTGTACAGTATTGTACATACAATCGTACTGTCCTGGTGGTTGTAGGAATATCACTGTATCACACTGGGCTACCGTACTGACAGGTGTAGACATCACAATGTCGAACAGGGATATAGTACCTGGTGATGGGTCAGGTTTGTTATTGTATAATACTGCATCGACGGCCACACTGTTAAATCGGGGTATTTATTTTCAATGTTCCCTCACTGTACAGCGTTGGTGCAGAGAACTGATGCCCCAGAGTTATCACTCTAACTACCTTGGATATAATGGAGGTTGTCCGTTGGGTCCGACAATGACAGAAAACCTGTATGGGAGAGTATGGATGAATGATAATTAAAGTTGATATGACTGAATTTAATATGATTTGAAAAGCCACTGCACTGGGACAGTTCCACTCTCTCGACCTCAGGAGTCTGGGTCCAGCGGTACGAGCAAACGTCACAAACTGGGGTCTTTCTTGGTTGTAGTAGATGACCATGATGTCTTCTGTGCCTTGCCATGCCTTTTGGGGTACAGTACCAGTGGGGCAGGTTTGTCAGTGTACAACACTGGGGTACAGTACCAGTGGGGACAGGTGAGTCACTGTATTACACCAGGGTATGGTACTGGTGGGGACAGGTCTGTCACTATGTAACAACGGGGTACAGTACTGGTGGGGACAGGTGAGTCACTGTATTACACCAGGGTATGGTACTGGTGGGGACAGGTCTGTCACTATGTAACAACGGGGTACAGTACTGGTGGGGACAGGTCTTCCACTGTACAAAACAGGTACAGTACTGGTGGGGAAGGGTCTGTCACTGTATAACACTGGGGTAAGGTACCGGTGGGGACGGGCCTGTCACTGCACAACACTGGGATACGGTACCAGTGGGGACGGGTCTGTCACTGTATAACACTGGGGTACAGTACCAATGGGCACAGGTCTGTCATCATATAACACCGGGACACACTGCCAGTGGGGACGAGTCTGTCACTATATAACACCAGGGTACAGTACCAATGGGGACAGGTCTGCCACTCTATAACACTGGCGTACAATGTGGTGAGAATAGTCTATCACTAGGGTACAGTGCTAGCGGGAATGGATCTGTCATTGTATAACACTGGGGTACAGTCGTGCAGACTGTTTTGGGGACTATAACGAAGGGGGGCAACATTCAGTATGGGATTGGACCCGAGTTCCCTGGAACTGTGAGGGAGAAGCTTAACCTGCAATCCCTGTATGTCTACCAGCCTGGTGTTAACTTCATGCTGACTGTATCCCTCCAGACGGAGGGACACTTTTCATTCACTGATGTCTCTGTTGTATCACTCATGGCTGCTCTGACATTAATACGCCTGTACAATCAAATGGCAAATATTCCAACTCTTACCAGAGGGTAATAGCTACAAATAGCAAATCAATCAATGGCATTCCACAGCCAACAATTCAACCCTTGGCCTCCACTCCATCTTCCTCGGACCCTCAAAAGAATATCTTGGCACTGACCTCGTGACAGCTCTGAAGGAACCGCAGAAGCTCCCATTGGTCGCATAGCCGCACCAACCACTCATGGGCAAGCTTATAGTTGTTTTGACTCCTGTAAACAAGGTGGAAACTGTTAATCCTGCTCCGACACAAGGCAGCAGACTGCAACAGAGTGGCTAGCGCAATGCGTTACACTACCAGCGATGTAGGTTCAATTCCTACCACTGCCTGAGGTGTCGGTATGTTCTCGCCGTTACCATATGTGTTTCCTCTGGGAGTTCTGGTTTCCTCCCACATCCCAAAGTCATATGGGTTAGTAAGTTAATTGGGAACAGGCTCATTGGGCCAAAAGTGCCTGTTGTTGGCTATGAAGGAATTAAAATAGAGAAGTAAACATCAAAATCAAATGAGGTAAGTAGACAATCAGACTGTCCTTGTTCTTGCCATGTGGTTAAAAGACTGGAGGCTGCCATTTTGTGAAGCTGCTCTGTAGCCTCCATTTTGTGAGTTGTCTTCTGAATGGGTTTTGCTCAGGAATAGCAAAAGTGCTTTAAAGTGGACACAATAATGATCCTGATAATCTGCTGAACTAGAGAAAATTTCCAAATAAGAAGTTATTTGTGAGGTGTTTCTCGGTAAGATGGAATATACAGGTTGATAATTAGAGAAGTCTGAGTCAGAAATGAGTAACTAAAGCCAGGTAATTATAATTTTCCAAAAGGAACTACAAACTGATTATAATGACTGGCTGCATCACAGCCTGGTATGGAAACACCAATTCCTTTGAATGAAAAATCCTACAAAAGGTAATGGATACAGTCCAGTCCATCACTGGTAAAGATCTGCCCACCACTGTGTACGTCTACATGAAGCGTTGTCGCAGGAAAGCAGCATCCATTATCAGGGACCCCCACCACCCAAGACATGCTTTCTTCTTACTGCTGCCATCAGGAAGAAAGTACAGGAACCTCAAGACTCACACCACCAGACTCAGGAACAGTCATTACCTCTCAACCATCAGGCTCTTGAATCAGAGGGGACAACTTCACTCAACCTCACTCACCCCATCGCTGAACTGTTCCCAGAAACCACAGACTCACTTTTAAGGACCCTTCATCTCATCTTCTCGATATTTATTGCTTATTTATTTGTTATTATTACTTATTTTTTTCATTCTTTTTTGTATTTGCTGTCTTTTTCACACTGGTTGTTCACGCTGGTGGTGCAGCCTTTCACTGAGTCTATTATGCTTATTGGTTTTATCGAGTATGCCCGCAAGAAAATGATTCTCAGTGTTGTACATGGTGACATACATGTACTTAAATCATACATTCCCTTTGAACCGCTCTGTGGTCTGCTCTGATTCAGAACAAAGCGATATTAGTTACAAGAGGAAAATCACAGCAGTCAGGTCTTTGGCACTGAGACAGATGGGAATGTGGAAGAAGAGACGCGCTGTGGAAATGGGGGATTCGTTAGTTAGGGGAACAGACAGGAGATTCTGTGGGCAGGAATGAGATTCCACAATAGTATGTTGTCTCCTGGGTGCCAGGATCAGGGACATCTCGGACTGAGTCCTCAGTATTCTCAACTGGGAAGGTGAGCAGCCAGAGGTCGTAGTCTACGTTGGCACCAATGACGTGAGTAGGATCAGTGACGAGCTTCTGCATAGGGAGTTCAGGTGCTAAGTTAAAAGGCACCTCCAGCGTTGCGATCTCTGGATTGCTACCCATACCACATGCTAGTGAGGCCAGAACTAGGAAGATCATGCAGTTTAACACATGGCAAAGGAGTTGGTGCAGGAGGGAGGGCATAAGATTTTTGGATCACTGGGCTCCCTTCCAGGGAAGGTGGGCCCTTTTGCTCCTGAGCTGGAGGGGGACAAATATCCTAGTGGGAAGGTTTGTTAATGCTGCACGGTGGGGTTTAAACTAGAGTTGCAGGGGGAACCAGAATGCCAGAACTGTTAGAGGAGAGGTTGGAGAAAAAGACGTTGGTAAAACCTCAGACAAAGTCAGGAATCAAAAGGTTGAACATGGTGCAACTAGTGTCCTGAGCAGCATACGTTTCAATGCAACAAGTATCGTAGGAAAGGCAGATAAGCTGTGGGCATGGATCAACACCTGGAATTATGACATTGCAGCCATTAGCGAGACATGACTGCACAAGGGGCAGGGCTAGCAGCTCAATATTTTGGGGTTCTGTTGTTTTTGACATGAAGAGCTGGAGGGATTAAAGGAGGAAGGGTGGTGTTACTTGTCAGGGAAAATGTTACGGCAGGCTCTATCAAGCCAGACCGGAGAACTCAGCTACTAAGACATTATAGATGGAACTGAGGAATAGGAAAGGTATAACCACATTAATGAGGCTATATTATAAACCACCCAACAGTCCTCGGGATTTAGAGGAACAAATTTGTAAAGAGTTCACAGACTGTTGCAAGAAACGTCAGGTTGTTATAGTAGGTGATTTTAACTTTCCACATATTGACTGGGAGTCCCATATTGTAAAAGGACTAGAAGGGATTCCAGTGGCCAAATCAGCAGTGAGTGAAGCACACAGCAAGGAGGTTACTCGCAGGTCAGCGGCGCTCGTTTAAAAGGAAAGCTTCACGGGCAATCTGCTTCATTGCAGCTGCCCAATCAGCATCGGGAGCAGCACAAAGAGGAGTAAATAAAAGTACAGAAGGGACACGCGGAGTGGCCATTGTGGGAGTGGGCCAGTGATAAGAGTGGGAAGTATCAGGCATTGGCTCAAAGAGGCTTTGGCTTGGAAGAGGCGTCAACTCTGAGTAAATTGTCTGGGTAAGTTTCTGTTAAGTTTCCTTTTTTTTTCTTACTGTGTCTGGGGTACTTAGTATAGTTTAAATTGTCTTTGTGAGTTGCCAGATGTTGGAGTGAAGTGCATCCAGCTGCAGTTCCTTGAGGATCATGTTAGGGATTGGAAGCAGCAGCTGGATGACCTTCGGCTTGTACGGGAAAGTGAGGAGGTCATCATTCAGAGTTGCAGGGAAATAGTCACCAATAAGTTGCAGGATGCGGGCAACTGAGTGACTGACAGAAGAAAAAATGGGAAGATGCAAAGCACTCCAGCGTGTGGTAAAAACCGCCCAGTAGATTATCGGCACCCAACTGTCCACCATTGAGAACATCTACCATAAACGCTGCCTGGGCAGGGCGAAAAGCATTATCAGGGATGCATCGCACCCAAACCATGGACTTTTTACTCTCCTCCCATCCGGTACTCTCCTCCCAAAACTGCAGCCAGTAGGGTGAGCATCAATGCATTAGTAATGCAGAATCAAAAACAGTAGCAAATACAGTACTCAAAGAGTTATATATCAATGCACAGAGTATAAGAAATAAGGGGATGATCTCGTTGCAATATTACAGATTGCCAGGTATGATGTTGTGGCCATCACCGAATCATGGCTGAAGAATGGTTGTAGTTGGGAACTGAATGTCCGAGGTTACATGTTGTATTGCAGCAGTAGGAAGATAGGCAGAAGGCGTGGCTTGGCTCTGCTGGTAAAGAATGGCATCAAATCATTAGAAAGATGTGACATAGGATTGGAAGATGTTGAATCTTTGTGGGTCGAGTTAAGAAACTGCAATGGTAAAAGGATGCCAGTTATATACAGGCCTCCAAACAGTAGCTGGGATGTGGACTACAAATTACAAAAGGAAATAGGAAAGGTGTGTCAAAAGGACAATGTTATAATAGTCATGGGAGATTTTAACATGCAGATAGGTTGGTTAGATCAGGCTGGTAATAGATCCCAACAGATTGAATCGGTTGAATGCCTAAGCAATGGCTTTTTAGAGCAGTTTGTTTTTAGCTTACCAGGGAATAGGTGATATGGGCTTGGGTATTTATGTAATAAACTGGAGACAACTAGGGAGCTAAAGATAAAATAACCCATTAGGAGGCAGTGGGCACAATATGATTGAGTCCAACTTGAAATTCGATCGGAAGAAAGTAGTCTGACATAGCAGTATTTCAGTGAAGTAAATGAAATTACGGTGGTATGAGAGAGGAGTTGGCCAAAGTAAATTGGAAGGAGATGCCGGCAGGGACAACAGCAGAGCAGCAATGGAAAAATGAGGAAGGTGCAGGATAGATGTATTTCAAAAACAAAGAAATACTCAAATAGCAAAATAGTACAACCGTGGCTGACAAGAGAAGTCAAAGCTAATGTAAAAACAAAAGAGAGGGCATACAACAGAGCAAAAATTTGCAGGAAGATTGAGGATTAGGAAGCTTTTAGATACCTACAGAGAGTGACTAAAAGAATCATTAGGAGGGAGAAGATGAAATATGAAAGCAAGCTGGCAAACAATATGAAGGTGGACAGAAAATAAAAGCTTGTTCAAGTATATAAAAAATAAAAGAAAGATGAGCGAGGACATAGGACCGCTATAATATGAGGCAGGAGAAATAATAACAGGGAACAAGGAGAAAGAGGGAATAAATGAATACTTTGCAGCAGTATTCACTGTGGAAGACACTAGCAGTGTGGCAGTTGTTGAAGTGTGTCAGGGAAGACAAGTGAGTTCAGTTACAATTACAAGGAAGGTGGTGCCCAAAAAACTGAAAGATCTAAAGGTACATAAGTCACCCAGACCAGATGAACTACATCCTCGGGTTGTGAAAGAGGTAGTGGGAGAGATCTTGGAGGCATTAGTAATGATCTTACAAGGATATTCGGACCCTGGCATGGTTCCACAGGACTGGAAAATTGCAAATGTCACGCCGCTCTTTAAGAAGGGAGCGAGGTAGCAGAAAGGAAATTATAGACCAGGTAGCCTGACCTCAGTGGTTGGGAAGTCATTGGAGTCAATTGTTAAGAATGAGGTTATGGAGTACTTGGTGACACAGGACAAGATCGTACAAAGTCAGCATGGTTTCCTTCAGGGAAAATCCTGCCTGACAAACCTGTTGGAATTCTTTGAGGAGATTACAAGTAGGATAGAAAAAGGAGATGCCGTGGAAGTTGCATATTTGGATTTCAGAAGACCTCTGACAAGGTGCCACACATGAGGCTGTTTACCAAGTTAAGAGCCCATGGTATTACAGGAAAGTTACTAACATAGTTAGAGCATTAGCTGATTGGTAGGAGGCAGCAAGTGGGAATAAAAGGATCCTTTCCTAGTTGGCTGCCAGTGACTCGTGGTGTTCCACAGGGGGTCTGTATTTGGGTGACTTCATCTTATGCTGTATATAAATAACCTAGATAATGGAATAGATGGCTTTTGTTGCCAAGTTTGCAGATGATATGAAAATCGGTGGAGAGGCAGGTTGTTCTGAGGAAACAGGAAGGCTACAGGTTAGGAGAGTGGGCAAGAAATTAGCAAATGAAAAATAGTGTTGGAAAATGCATGGTCATGCACCTTGGTTGAAAAAATAAATGTGAAGATTATTTTCTAAATAGGGAGAAAGGTCCAAAAATCCGAGGCGCAAAGGGACTTGGAAGTTCTTGTGCAAAACACCCTAAAGGTTAACTTGCAGGTAGAGCTGGTGGTGAGGAAGGCAAATGCAATGTCAGCATTCATTTCAAGAGGTCTAGAATACAAGAGCAAGGATGTGATGCTGAGGCTTTATAAGGCTGGTGAGGCCTCACATTGAGTATTGTGAACAGTTTTGGGTTCCTTATCTAAGAAAAGATGTGCTGGCATTGGAGAAGATTCAGAGGAGGTTCACAAGGATGATTCCGGGAATGAAAGGGTTATCATACAAGGTACGTTGGATGACACTGGGCCTGCACTTGCTGGAATTTAGAAGGATGGTGGGTGGAGGGGGGGTAGAATTCATTGAAACTTTTCGAATGTTGAAAGGCCCAGACAGAGTAGATGTGGAAAGGATATTGCCCATGGTGGGGGAGTCTAGGACAAGAGGGCACAGACTCAGGATAGTGGAGTGTCCATTTAAAATATTGATGCAGAGAAACTTCTTTAGCCAGAGGGTGCTAAATTTGTGGGGGGGTTTTAACCACAGGCAGCTGAGGAGGCCAAGTCATTGGGTGCATTTAAGGCAGAGATTGATAGATTCTTGATTGGCCACGGCCAAGAAGGCTAGGCGGTAGGGCTGAGGAGGGGAAAAAGGATCAGCCATGATTGAATGGAGGAGCAGACTCGATGGGGCAGATGGCCTAATTCTGCTCCTACGTCTTCTGGTCTTATAGATAGAATTTGTCAAAAGTGTCAGGAAAGCTTCCTTCATCAGCACGTAGAAGTCCCAAGGACAGAGTGTGTGGTACGGGATCTGCTATTAACAAATGAAAGAGGGCAGGTGACAGAAGTTTGTGTTGGGGAACACTTTCAATCTAGTGACCACAATGCCATTAGTTTCAGAGTAAATGTGCAAAAAGATAGGTCTGGTCCACAGGCTGAGATCCTAAATCGGAGAAAGGCAAATCTCGAGGGTATCAGAAATGATCTGACAAATGTGCATTGGGACAGGCTGTTTTCTGGCAAAGGTCTACTTGATAAGTAGGAGACCTTCAAAAATGAAATTTTGCGAGTACAGAGCTTGTATGTGCCTGTCAGAATAACAGGTAAAGATAACAAGTACATGGGGCCTTTGTTTTCAGGAGATATTAAGGCTCTGGTTAAGTTAAAAAAAAAAAGAGGTGCATAGCAGATATAAGCAAGCAGGAACAAGTGACGAGTCTGTGAAGAACAAGAAATGCAAGAAAACACAAAGAAATCAGGAGGGCTAAAAGAAGGCATGAAGTTGTTCTAGCAGACAAGATGAAGGAGAATCCTAAAAAATTCTACAGATATGTTAAAATCAAAGGGACTGCAAGAGACGAAATTGGTCCTCTAGAAGACCAGAATGGTAATACATGCTTGGAGTTAAAACAGATGGGGGGCGGTGGGGGAGAGATGTTAAATGAATTATTTGCATCTGTATTTACTCAGGAGATGGACACAGCATCAATAGAAGTGAGGCAAATTGGCATCAACTTCATGAACCCTGTACAGATTACAGAGGAGGAGGTGTTTGCTACCCCAAGACAAATCAGGGTGAGTTAATCCCTAGGGCATAACAAGGCATTCCCTTGGACTCTATGGGAGGCAAGTGTATAAATTTCCGGGGCCCTGGCAGAGATACTTAAATCATTCTTAGCGACAGGTTGGTACCAGAGGACTGGAAGATAGCCAATGTTGCTCCACTGTTTAAAAAAGGCTCTAAACATAAACCGGAAAATTATAGGCCAGTGTGTCTGACATCAGTTGTGGGAAAGTTATTGGAAGGTATTTTAAGGGACCGGATATATAAGTATTTGGATAGACATGGACTAATTAAAGATAGTCAGCGTGGTAGGTCATGTCTAATCAAACTTAAAAGTTTTTCAAGGAAGTTAGCAGGAAAGTGGATGAAGGTAAGGCAGTGGGTGTTGTCTACATGGACTTTTGTAAGGCATTTGACAAGGTCCCGCATGGGAGGTTGGTCAAGAAGGTTCATTTGCTTGGCATTCAGGATGAGGTAGTAAATTGGATTGGACATTGGCTTTGTGGGAGAAGCCAGAGGTAGTAGTAGAGGATTACCTCTCTGACTGGAGGCCTGTGACTAGTGGTGTGCCACAGGGATCAGTGCTTGGTCCTTTGTTGATTGTCATCTCTAGTTGATCAATTCCGTCAGGCATTCCAGAATTCATAGAGCTTTGGTAAATGATAATCGAGTCACTACACTTTCCCCCTCCTTTGAGTTCCTTACTGCCCATTACAGTAATACCCAAGTTTGTTTTTAGTGGATTTGCCTTGTCCTTCATCTCTCCTTTCAACATACAATCCTGTGTAAAAGTCTTAGGCACCTACATATAGCTAGGGTGCCTAAGACTTTTGCATGGTACTGTAGTAATTTTATGTATTGCACTGTACTACTGCTGCAAAAAAAAAAATTCATGATATATGTGAGTGATGATAAACCTGATTCTGATTTGGGTCTCAATTGTAGGCTGAGAGTGGGAAGGGGGCAAGGAGAGGGGAATTATTGTTGGGAAAAGGGGAAGGGAGGGGGAGAGAGCAGGAGAGCTTTCTGTAATGATCAATAAACTAATTGGTTGGAATCAAATGACATTGCCTGGTGTCTCAGGTCTGGGTGTGCCACCCCCCCTCCCCCGCCCCTGGCACTCCGTCTGGGTGTGCCACCCGCCCCACACCCCTCCTCCGGTGCTCCACCCTCACCATTCCCAGCAGCCTTTGCTCCGGCCAGATTTACAAACTTGCTCTCCACTCCACTTTGACAAATACAATATTGTGCAAAAGTATGAAGCTCACCTGCTATATATATGTGCCTCAGACTTTTGCACAGTACTGTTTTATCAAACAAACTTGCAATGTCATTTTTGATGTTACTTACAATGGTTTACTCCTTCTTGGTTTTTAACCCCTCACGGTTCTCTTTACACGGCCCAGTTTAAACCCACTGTCATACAGTCAGAATGCGGTACAGCACAGAAACAGGCCGATTGGCCCAATTCATCCATACCAATCCTGCTATTAACCCATGCTATCCTAGTTGCCTGCATTGGAGCCATTTTCTCATACTCCTGTCTTACCCTGAGTGCTTTTAAAATATTTTAATTATATCCACCTCTACCACTTTCTCTGGCAACTCGTTCCACATAAAGATTCTGGATTGGCCCGGACTATTTTCCCTGAGGCAATGGAGGGTTGGGGAAACCCTAAGATATAAGAGCAGAATTAGGCCATTTGGCCCATCGAGTCTGCTCCGCCATTTCATCATGGCTGATGCATTTCCCTCGCAGTCCCAATCTCCTTCCCTTTCCCTGTACCCCTTCACGCTCTGACTGATCAAGAATCTATCAACCTCTGCCTTAAATATACCCAATGACTTGGCCTCCACAGCCACCTGTGGCAGCAATTTCCACAGATTCACCACTCACTGGCTAAAGAAATTCCTCATCTCCTTTCGAAATGGACGTCCCTCTATTCTGAGGCTGTGTTCTCTAGTCTTAGTCTTCCCCACAATAGGAAACATCCTCCCCGCATTCACTCTATCCAAGCCTTCCAACATTCGACAGGGGCTTCAATGAAGTCACTCCTCATTCTTCGGAATTCCAGTGAGCCATCAAATGTGAGCTGATAGAAACTTAAAAATTATTAGATGCATAGGTAGGGTAGATAATCAAGTCTTTTTTTTCTTGGGGAGGGGAGTCTACAGGTAGGTCTAAAGGAGAATTTGGGGACAAGTTTTTCCACATGGAGGGTGGTGAGTATGTGGAGGATGCTGCCAGAGGAGGTGGTATAGTCAAATCCAATAGAGATCATTACCATTGGACAAGCACGGAGAGGTACAGTGAAGGCAACATCTATCATAAATTCCCACCACCTGGACCATGACATCTTTTCACCACTACTTTTGGGCAGGAGGTACAGAACACTGGTGTTCCACAGCACTAGGTTCAAGAACAGCTACTTCCTTTCAACCGTTTGGTTCTTGAATGAACCAACAAACCCTGATCACTACAGCTTAGAAGCACTAGGACCACTGTGACCACTATCCACTAAAGTGGCCTTTGTCTTTTATAATCATAGTCATACTTTATTGATCCCGGGGCTTTTTGCTCTGTGTTCATTTTTGTAAAAATTGTGTAATTCCTATTAATGTTTTTCTTGTCCATGTTGTTTATATGATGCTCTGCGCCTGCAAGTAAGTTTTTTTTAATTGACCCTGGCCCTTCGAGCCACACCGCCCTGCAATCCCCCAATTTAACCCTGGCCTAATCATGGGACAATTTACAATGACCAATTAACCTACTAACAGGTAGGTCTTTGGTCTGTGGGAGGAAACTCGGAGGTTAGATCATACAAATACCTTAAAGGCAGTGGTGGGTATTGAACCCGGGTCACCAGGACTGCCAAGCGTTGTGCTAACCACTACGCTATCATGCTGCCGGGCAGGCATGTACTTGTACACATGACACAACATTGACTTTGCCTTTAATACAAGGTGAAGCTACAATAGGAAATTTAAAACAAAAGCATTTGGGCCAAACAACAGCAAATGTGTTATGCCTAATAAGCATCATGGGACCAGTTGGGCAGATGCCGTTTTCATGCTGAATGGTTATATAAATCTCTATAACCATCACTCTCTGTGTGAAAACCTCCCTTTAAAACCGCCTTTGAATTTCTCACCTCTCTCCTGTTGGAAACCACTGTTTTTTAAATGATATTTTTCATAAGATTTGTACTTTTTAAACGGACTCGTACATCTCACACTCACTGGCAGAAAGCGGTATAGCAGCTAAACTAACGGTTTATCACCTTACTCATTTTTCATTGGCTAAGTGTTTACATATTACCCAAGTGATGTAATTGTTTTACATCACTAGTTTATTCCTATCTAAAGAATGTTCCTTATTTTATATATAAAAATTACAGCTTTTTCTAAAGTGTGATATTTATTCCTTTTTCTTGCACCCCTTGGCATCAATTCCATTCAGCATCATTTCTCAGCTTCTTATCTAGCTTGTTTAGTACTTGTATGTTGTTTGTACTCTAAAATAAACTGAAATCTTAGAATTAACACTGCTTGTCATTTTTGACACCCATAAAGACCCGAAGGATCAGAAAATAAGTGGAGATCCAACATTGCTTACACTCTACCCTCCAGTTTTAGACTCTACTACCCTGGAGAGAAGACTCTGACAGATCATCACCCTTCATAATCTTATTCGCCCCTCACCATCCTCTGTTCCTCTGAGACTAAACCCAGCCTATCCAACCACTTCTTGTTATGAGAGACCTCATGGGTCAGGGTCAGCCATGGGTGTTGCACCCCAGCTGTCTAAATACACAAGCCAGGCCAGTACAATAGGGAGAAAAAGTTGTTGCCCAGGTAGCAGGCTCCCCCTCTCCACACAGCTGATGGATCCAGAGGAACGGCAGAGGCCAATACAGTTTAGCACCAGCCGTGTCGCAGGAGTTGCCAGTCAGCACTGAACTCAAAGCAGGATTGCCCATGGGACTCCAGCTCCGCATTTTTCCTTTGGGGTTTACTCCCGAAACCTACCCCATGAGTGGGTATAGACACAAGGCAGCGGAGGTTTGAGATCAGCGTTTTCCCTCTCCTAGGTGAGCTGCCAACCATGGCTGATGAGGCCCATCTGCCCGAAGCGACTGGCTTTAAGGTGACAGTAACTCGCCTTTGCCCCATCTCCTGTCAACAAAAAAAGGTTCTGCCGGGCTTCCTAGCTAAGCCACATGTGAAGGCCAACAGCTGGACTTGGTTTGAGACACAGGCCTCTGGGAGCATTTAATAGGTAGCGGCTTATCCTTACTACCTCCCCGGCTATAACAATATGAAGGAACCTCTTCTTGTTGTAGTGTCTTCCATTCCAGATAACATCCTGGTGAAACTCTTCTTCACTCATTCTAATGCTAGCATGTCCTTCCTACAGTGACTAGAACTGTACAATATTGTGTGAAAGATCTGGTAACCAGAGAGGCAGCCTGTAAATATTTCTTTGTACTTGTACCATTACTTATAAAAATGCACGTTGAATAATTGGTGTACGTGCCAGTTAGTAACGTAAATTCAAACATTATTTCGAGGTTCACCAATCATTAGTATGTTTATTAAGTGAATACCTGGTGATGACGGATTCCATTTGATCTTTGATCTTGTCCAGGTAGACGTTGCCACCTTTCGCCAGGTGTCCTCCAGCCTCAACCACTGTGTTGATCTTCTGCAAGTTTATCTCCAGGGTCACCAGGAAATCCCGGTGCTTCTTGATCGCCGCCTCCGCTGCTGCTACTGTTGTCGGTAGTTCCAGTTGGGCCAGCTTGGACTCCTGCAGAGGGGTACACCAAACCAGACAGCTGAGGGGAAGGCAATGGGAACCCAAAATCATCACGGCGGAAAGTTGAGCTCAAACTTAGGTCCACTTGCCTGTTTGCTATAGTGACCTTAGAATTGCAGTATGTACAAAGAAGCTTTAATGCGCATTAGAGTCACAGAGTCTTAGAGAGGTACAGCACAGAAACAGGTCCTCTGGCTCATCCAGTCCATGCCAAAACCTGTTAAACTGCCTACTCCCATTGACTTGCACCATGGGGGATAGATAGCCCTCCATACCCCTACCATCCCATGTACCTACCCAAACTTCTCTTAAACATTGAAATCGAGCTCACATACATCACATGTGCTGGAAGCTCGTTCCACACTCACAACCCTTTGAGTGAAGAATTTTCCCCTCATGTTCCCCCTTAAAGTTTTCACCTTTCACCCTTAACCCATGACCTCTGGTTGTAGTTCTACCCAACCTCAGTGGAAAAAGCCTGCTTGCATTTACCCTATTGACACCCCTCATAATGTTGTACACCTCTATCAAACCTCCTCTCAATCTTCTACATTCCAAGGAATATAGTCCTAACTAATTCAATCTTTCTTTATAACTCAAGTCCTCCAGACCCGGGAACATCCTTGAAAATTTTCTCTGTACTCTTTCAAGCTTATTTACATCTTTCCTGTAGGCAGGTGACCAAAACTGCACATAATGCTCCAAATTACTCCAATTATTATTTGAGGAGGAGAAGGTGGCGGCGGGACAGCAGTGCGGGCTGCCTCTCCAGTGATGAATATCTGTTATCTGTCAAGTAGGGGACCGTGCACAATCCTGATTTGATGGAGACGGACGTGAGAGTACGGAGGAACATGTGGAAAACTTCTGAAATGCCCGCTTCGCTGCCGCTGCTACTGTGTGGTAACCGGAATCTCCGGAGCAGAAGGCGCCGAAATCCTCGGCTTTGCGTGTTTCAGCGGCCGGGGTGAGGTTGAAGGTGCTCGGCAGAGGATGGCGCTCGGGAGGCTGTATTGGAGAGGCTGGTCGGAGGCTCAAAGTTTTCGGATGGACGGACTCAGTGTCGGCTGTGGTCGGCTGCTTCCAAGGCATTGGCAAGTTGATGGTGCCTGGAGGTTTATGGCAGGGAGTTTCTCCCTTTTGCCGCCTGCTATCGGGGACTCGGGGACTTTTGAGACTTTTTTTTTTTTACCGTACCCATGGTTTGTTCTTCATCAAATTATGGAATCGCTTTGCACTGTTGTAACAATATGTTATAATTATATGGTTCTGTCAGTGTTAGTCTTTGGTTTGTCCTGTTTTCTGCGATATCACTCCGGAGAAACATTGTATCATTTCTTAATGCATGTATGCATTTCTAAATGACAATAAAAGAGGACTGAGTATTCTCATAATCTAAAAAAATTAAGCCTCACCAATATCTTTTACATTACTAGTCCATTTTCTGCTGAAAATGTCATCCCTTGTTACCGTGCAGATCAATCAAGTTTACATTGTTAGATCAATTCATCAGGCATACCTTACATAATGAATCTATTGGCAATGGGATTTGAATGTTACTGTCTAAGCTAGCATTTATTGACCAAGTCTCAACCAACACTATGAGGTCTTCTCAAACCAAGAAACCTGCTCCATTTTATGGGTAACTCTAGGCGAGCATCAATATGTCGTGGATGCCTGGAATGCACTGCCTGGTATGGTGGTAGATGCAAATACATTCGAGGCTTTTAAGAGATGTTTGGATTGACACATGGATGTAAGGAGAATGGACGGATATGGACATGGTGTTGGAAGGAGGGATTAGTGTTTGGGTATTTTTGATTTGCTTTTTAGCTGGTTTGGCACAACATTACGGGACGAATAGCCTGTTCCTGTGCTGTACTCTTCTATATAACATGGCTGATTCCTTCTGGCCCTCGAAAATAGCTTAAAACAAATACTCCACAGAAGTAATTACTGCGTCTTTCAATATTATGCGGTTGAAAACTGACATCAACCCGAGGAAGAGATGATCACAGTCAACTCCAGACTTGAGCTTCTCACTAACATCCCGAAAGCCCTTCTCTCCTTTTGAGTGGTCACCGACTAGAAAGTCCCAGGAGTCGGTGGAAACATTGCATTTTTCCTTGTAGTTTATTGAATCTCTTCCTCTGTCCATTTGGTGGTCCCTTCGCACAACGGGACACATATAAAAGGGGATTTTTTTTTTTTAAATCTGGTGCTGGGCAAGTGACGTAGCCCACCAGATTGGGAGAATGGGCAAAGTGGCAGATGGAATACCATGTAGGGAAGTGCACTTTGGCAGAAGGAATAAGGACATTGACTATTTTGTAAATGGGGAGAAAATTCAAAACTCAGAGGGACTTGGGAGTCCTTGTGCAGGATTCCCTAAAGGTTAGCTTGCAGTTTGAGTTAATAGTGAGGAAGCCAAATGCAATGTTAGCGTTCATTTCGAGAGGGATAGAATATAAAAACAAGAATGTAGAACTAAGGCTTTATAAGGCATTGGTCCGATCGCACTCGGAGCATTGTGAGCAGTTTTTGGCCCCAAAACTGAGAAAGGCTGTGCTGACGTTGGAGAAAGTCCTGAGGAGATTCACAAGATGAGAGGGTTAATATATGAGGAGTGTTTGATGGCTCTGGACCTGTACTTGCTGCAGTTTAGAAGAATGAGAGGGATCTCATTGAACCTATCGAATATAGAGTGGATGTGGAGAGATGTTTCTTATATTGGGGTAATCTAGGACCAAAGGCCACAGCCTCAGACTAGAGGGACGTCCATTTGAACAGAGATAAAGATATATTTTTTTTTAGCCAGAGGGTGGTGAATCTGTGGAATCCTTTGCCATAGACGGCTGTGCAGGCCACATCATAGGGTATATTTAAGATGAAGGTTGATAGGTAAAAGTGTCACAGGTTATAGGGAGAAGGCAAGAGAATGGGGTTGAGAGAGTTAGTAAATCAGCCATGATGGAATGGCAGAGTAGACTCAATGGGTCAAATGGCCGAACTCTACTCCGTCTTACAGTCTAAGCTGGGAGGTGAGGTAGCGGTGATGGGCTGATGGGACGGGTAGGGGAGTTGGGGGAGCAAATGGGAGGGATCAGACAATGGGGGAAATGGGTAGCCGAGGGTCAGGGCCTGGGCAGTTGGAGAATGTGACAGGAGGGACAGGTTGAGTGAAGGAACCAAGGAGATGTGGGCTGCTGGGAAGGAGGGGATGAGTGGGGGAAGCTGAGGAGAGAGGCCAGGGAGTGGATGGGACTGAATGGGAGGCATCAGGGAGAAGGTGGAGCTGAATGGTGGGGCCAAGGAAGGGTCCAGGGAGATGGAGGGAAACCAAGTGGATGGGCCAGGGGAGGGATGAGAAGGGAGATGAAGGGAGGAACTGGAGGGGGGGGGGGGAGGATCCAGAGAGGAGCTGAGGGGAAAGGGGCTGGGTTGAATGAGAGGAGGGACTGGGGGGGGGGGGAATGAGAAGGGAGGGAGGGGGAATTGGAGAATTAGAGGAGAAACCTGGGGAGGAGGAACGAAAGGAGAGTCCAGGGTTGGGGGGTTGGGATGAGATGAGAGGCCTGGTTGGGGGGAGAAAGAGGAGGGAGGCTGGGAGGGAGCAATGAGCTGACAGGCTGGGTTGGGGGGAGTGGGATGAGAGGAGAGACCAGGATCGGGGGGGAATGAAAGGAGAGGCCAGGAAGTGGGGGGAATGAGAGGAGAGGCCAGGAAGGAGGCAATGAGAGGAGAGAGGCTGGGGCGGTGGGAGAATGAGGACAGGTAGGGGGAAATGAGAGAGGGGTTGGGGGGGTGGTGCGGAATGGGAGGTGAGAGGCTGGGAGGGAAAATGGAATGAGAGGAGAGGCCAGGAAGAGGGTAGTGAGAGGAGAAAGGCTGGGGCAGCGAGGGAATGAGAGGAGAACGGAGGGGAAGCTAACTCACCTGGCTGTTGAGAAAGGCCTCGACCTGCCGGACGTCGCGCAGGAAGAAGTGGTAGGCGTGCGCCTGCAGCAGCATCTCCTGCCGCTGCTGCCAGACCTGTTGCAGCTTCTCCCAGCCCAGCTCCAGCTTCTGCAGCCACTGCCGGATGGACAGGAGCGGCAGCTCGGCCTCGTCCAGCACCAGCAGCTCCTGGACGGCCAGAATCCTCCGGTAGTCGTCCTCCCGACGGCCCATCTCTTCCTTGGTGGCCTCGTGCTGCCGGAGGAGGGCCTCGGCCTCCCCCAGCGTGTTGGGCATCTCCTCGGAGAGGGCGGCTGCCTGCGTCTGCGCCAGCCAGGACAGGAAGCCGTCTAGGTCCTGGATGAACTGCTGCAGCTTGCCGGCCACGCTCAGGGAATCTTCGCAGCCCTGCAGCGCCCGTTTCAGCTGCTCCCACTCCTCGCTAATCTCCTCAAACTGGACAAGGATGTCCAGGGCCTGGGCCGGATGAGCTGTGGCCAGGCCTTCCGCCTCCAGCTGCAGGCCGATCAGCTTGGGCTCAATCACAGCCAGGGCCCCCTCCATAGTGGAGAGCTTCCTCTGCAGAGCGATCACCCCGCCAAAGTCGTTGCCCAGGTACTGGGTGGACTCGATGGCCTTCCTCTTCTCTCGGATCTGGCTCTTGATCTCGTTGCACTCCAGCAAGTAGCTCTGGACGCACAGCAGAGAGTTTGTTGTGTCCTTTTTGCTTTTGACCAGCCGTAAGATCTGGCCCCACCTGGAAGGGAGAACATAGGTAACATCAGCAGGATGTTCCACGCTCTAGATCCGCTGGATATCGAGGCTTTGTGTTCGTAGCCACTCACATGCCTCTCACTGGCAGTTTGGTCAGAGCATCATACAGTGGGGAAAAGGCCATTCAGCCCACTAGGTCCAGACTAGGCAAGCACCTGCATTAATTTCATCATTGAGGACAGAGGAGTCAGAGAGCACTGGAGTACAAAATTAGACCCTTCAGTCTATCTAGTCCTAGCTAAACTGTTATTCTGCCTACTCCCATTGACAAGCACCTGGACCTCTATCCACTTTTTGATGCAAACTCCTCTTGAATGGTATCCAAGACCAAGTACTCTGAACTGGCAACTGAAGCTGCCCAGAATGGCTGGAAGACCAAGATTTTCCCTGTAGAAGTGGGATGCAGGGGATTCGTTGCTACACCCACGACCAGTCTAATGAAGAAGATGGGGGTGAGGGGTCACTCCCTCCAACAAGCAATCGAGTCCTTGTCAAGCTCAGGAGAAGAAAGCAGCAATTGGATTTGGATTAAAGGGAAAGACAACAACTGGGCTGCAAGATGAAGATAGGAGGGTATGGAACTGAGGGGGGTTGTATCTGGGAAACCAGGTAGCACCGTTGAGCCCTCTGGTAACGTCATGGGCTTATCAACGAAACGTCAAAGAAGGAGGGTGCTCACCTGATGACCTCAATGACGTACCTACCCTCCCTCCTTGTCACCACTCCAAACCCACTGCCAACATCGAGAGTGCCGACTTACCATAGGGATTGAAACATCAAGTCCTACTAGCTCTACTATATCATTTCTACTGGCAGCTCGTTCGCATTCGTATCACCTTGAGCGAAGAAGTTCTTCTTTGGATTCAGCTAAGTATTTTACCTTTCACCCTTAACCTATGACCTCTAGTTCTAGTCTCACTCAACTTCAGTAGAAAAAGCCTGCTTGTATTTATACCCCTCACCATATCTACACTGGGTGGCCTCTGTCAAAGGAGGTGTAAGGTGCTCCTTCCCTCCGCTAGCCTGCAAACACCCTTGGGCAAGGTGTAGCACCTGCTTAGCCCCCGATCAGGGCAACATGAAGACACAGGAGCAGGTGGTGGACGGTCGTACGAGCAGCCGGTGCAGATCACAAGCCCTGCTTACGCGACCACTGACACCAGGCAGACAATCTCCAAAGAGTACTGATAATGGCTGGGGTCACCCATGTTGTAAGGACACTGCCCGGAAGAAGGCAATGGCAAACCACTTCTGTAGAAAATATTGCCAAGAACAGTCATGGTCAGAAGAACATGATTGCCCAAGTCATATGACCTGACACATAATGGTGATGTCATATGACACAGCACATAATGATGTCATATGACACAGCACATAATGATGATGTCATACGATGCAGCACATAATGATGATGATGCATATTGAACACTCTACATGCAGTTCCAACACTCCCTCAGCTACCTTTCTAATTTTAAGCTTTGTTGCTTGGCAGTAATACGTCTTTAAGTAATAAAATTATCAAAAAAATGATCTAATGCTTTCCCGGCATATATGATGAATAAATTCTTCTCGGGCTTCCAGCCAGGTACAGGTATTGATTATAATCAAACTTTTGATGACAAATTCTGCAATCAGGGTTGGTGCCTGGGTTTGTCTAGTCCAGTGGTATTTATCCCCCATATAAAAGTAAAATGAGGACTAACCAATCAGGAGAGACAGACGACGGGGGTATAAATACCACCGGACTAGACATGCCCCTGATGAAGATGGCAGAGTTTGTCATCGAAACGTTGGTTATAATCATTACCTGAACCTGGCTGGAAACCTGAGAACAGTTTAACATTAACTAAGATTTTAATTTATAGATTTAGCAAATAGATGTCCAGATATCTGGAATTAATCTTTCAGTTTTATTTGAAATCCACATAACAGCTAATTACTTTTACTTAATGTAATTCAGACTCGTGGACCGTATCATTATAAAATCTATCATAACCCTTTGTATCCATTCATTGCTTTATCGATTCTAAATTGACATTAAGACCATAAGACGTAGGAGAAGTAGGCCATTCAGCCCATTGAGTTTGCTCCACGATTCAGTCCTGGGCTGATCCAATTCTTCCAGTCATCCCCACTCCCCTGCCTTCTCCCCATACCCTGTGATGCCCTGGCTAATCAAGAACCTATCTATCTCTGCCTTAAATGCACTCAGTGACCTGGCCTCCACAGCTGCACATGGCAACAAATTCCATAGATTTACCACCCTCTGAACAAAGTAATTTCTCTGCATCTCTGTTCTAAATGGACTTCCTTCAATCTTGAAGTCATGCCCTCTTGTCCTAGAATCCTCTACCATGGGAAATAACTTTGTCATATCTAATCTGTTCAGGCCTTTTAACATTTGGAATGTTTCTATGAGATCCCCCCCTCATTCTCCTGAACTCCAGGGAATACAGCCCAAGAGCTGCCAGACATTCCTCATATGGTAACCCTTTTATTCCTGGAATCATTCTCGTGAATCTTCTCTGAACCCTCTCCAATGTCAGTATATCCTTTCTAAAATAAGGAGCCCAAAACTGCACGCAATACTCGAATTGTGGTCTCACGAGAGCCTAATAGAGCCTCAATCGTTCAGATTATTAAGCATCTTCTTCCCAATTCCCACTTCAAAATGTTTAGGAGTTCATTCCCAGGAACCCGTCCCAATGAAGTGTCTCGGCCCAAAATGTCGACTAGTTCCTCCTTTCCAAAGATGCTGCCCGACCTGCTGAGTTGCTCCAGCACTTTGCGTGTGTCACTTTGGATTTCCTGCAGACTTTCAAGTTCATTCCAGGTACGGGCTCAGCCACAGACTTAAGCACTCATAGGCACCACAGCACATGCACACCCATCCAAACCACACCTACACCATGCATCAGGCACACTGGGACTGTCCGACAACTACCACCCACACACGGGTTGAGGGGTGTACCTGCTGTTGAGATGATCCTGGCAACTCCTGACCTCAGTGGCACTTGGATGCCCGTTCTCCACCAGCTGCCGCACGATTTCGTTTACCTCCACAACTCGGGCCAACATGCTGTTCATCTCTTGATCCAGACTCTCGAACCTGCAAGACAGAGCAATCCTGGTGATGTTAGGTGACGGTTCCCCAAACAATCTGCAGTCTACTCCTGGGTCTGGATACCCAAATTCACACCGATGGAGCAAATGATATCTGAAGCATCCCAGGTAAAAAGAAACTCAGGAAAGGGAGTGGCAGAGGATGAGAGGTGACCTGATAGAAATGTACAAAATGAGAGGCATTGATCATGTGGATAGTCAGAGGCTTTTTTCCAGGGCTGAAATGGTTAACACGAGAGGGCACAGTTTTAAGGTGCTTGGAAGTAGGTACAGAGGAGATGTCAGGGGTAAGCTTTTTTTTTAAAACGCAGAGACCGTTGAGTGCGCGGAATGGGCTGCTGGCGATGGTGGTGGAGGCGGATACGATAGGGTCTTTTAAGAGACTTCTGGATAGGTACATGGAGCTTAGAAAAATAGAGGGCTATGGGTAACCTTAGACTATTTCTAAAGTAAGGACATGTTCGGCACAGCTTTTTGGGCTGAAGGGCCTGTATTGTGCTGTAGGCTTTCGATGTTTCTAAGGGGATAGGGAGAGCTAGAGGGGATAGAAACATTCAGTATTTTCTAAGTGATGAGAGAATTAAATATATTATCATTAAAACGGCACTTAATGCTCTGGTGATCAAATCAGGAAAATGCTCTTGCAACTGGAAGCAGGTGATCTGTGGCACGCCACAGGAATCAAAGCTGACACCATTACTAATTGTTAAAGGCACTAATACTCACATAGGTCATGAAGTTTGTTTTTTTTGAGGCAGCAGTACAGTGCAATACATAAAATTACTACAGTAGTGTGCAAAAGTCATATATATATATATATATATGTATGTATAGCTAGGGTGCCTCTGTTATTTGTGATATATATATCAATGATTTTGGATAGAACAGTAGGCAGATGGGTCAATAAGTTTGTGAATGATGCCAACATTGGAGGAGTTGTGAGCAGTGTAAAAGACTATATTATATTGTATTTCCTTGTTCTACGGTGAATGCATGCAAGAAAATTAGTCTCAAGGTAGTATTATAGTGACATACACAGTACTGTGCAAAAGTCTTAAGCACATACATGTAGCTAGGGTGCCTAATTATTAATATGTAGTACCGTGTAAAAGTCTTCGACACACACACATTTATATAGAATATATGAGTGTGAGTGTGTGTGTGTGTGTGTGTGTGTGTGTGTGTGTGTGTGAGTGATTGTGTGTGTGAGTACGACTTTTGCACAGTACTGCATATTAATAATTAGGATGCGAGTATAGAAGGTATGAACAGCAAGTTTGCAAATTATTTCATATTTGATAGTGAGATGGATAGTCCAGGCTATTAAATGATA